>NC_140585.1:375528198-376728198 GCF_964204655.1 Triturus cristatus
CCGGGGTGGGAATCCCAGATCCCCCTTCCACACTCCCTAAGAGCCTTCAAGGACAGGGTCACCTCAATCATCCTATAAATACAAGTGACCACCTTGAAGGTTCCCGATGACGTACCCAAATATTAGCAACTCTTGGAATGTGTGGGTTCTGATGTGCCCCCGCCGTATTTGTGGATGGCAGCTGTTACAGCGCCGTAGAGGAGGAACTGGCCCTGAGATAAGTCATAGCGGGGCCAAAGTTCTTGAATGGGAGGTGTGCGCCATTTTCGAAGAGGGATCCAAGAGTTGATGCTCCCGTCTCTACCCAATCCTTCAATAATTTCCAGTTACCTCTGTGCGGTAGTTCTTCCAGGAATGTCAAAGAAATATCCAGAGAGTAAGGTAGTTGAATACGCGCTTGTCTCCGACTTTGTGTCCAACAGCGGCACAAACACTTGAAACTCGATGGGGTCAGCTTGCCCAGGGCAGGGTAGCTGGAGTAGCATCCTGATCAAAGTGGGAAGATCAGGTACAGATGGTGCCATTCTCCTCCCAGGGTAAGGATTTGGATATCCACTGAGTGAGCCATTGCAGTTGCGCCACCAAATAGTATGCTTCGATGTCGGGACCATCCAGACCACCCTCTTCCTAGCCCGCTGCATCATGGACAACGCCACTCGTCTTCTACCCATACCCAAAAGGAAGTTGGTGATAAGCGTATCAATATTCCGGAATATGGCCTTAGGGATCCAGACCGGCATCACCATGAAGAAATACAGCAGACAGGGAGGTCCATCATTTTCAGTAAAGCCACACGGTCCGCTACCAAAAGGGAAAGTGTTTTCCAAAAATCAGTGGAAGAGCGAAGCGCTCGAACGTCCTGCACCACATTACCTTCCACCAAGTCCATTGAATCATGGTAAATTTGCACCCCGAGATAGGGCAGGTATCTGGGCTGCCACTGGAGTGCCTCCATGCTCTCAGGTGGGTCTCTAGACGCGGACGTGGGGAATTGGTAGGACTTACTCCAATTAACCTGCAGCCCAGAGAGAGAACATTGTTTACCGAGAAAACTTTACCCCGCAGGGAATTATAACGCGGTCATTACAACGACCACATTGTAACCACGTATAGCATTACTCCGCAAGTCAGAACAACGACTTGCGGAGGGGTCAGAAGGTGTTGGATTTGCAATCTAACCCCTTCCCTACTGTTGCACAGACTAGAGTTGGAATAGTAAATTGTACTATTCCAACATCCAGCGCCCCCCCTCCTCAAGTCGTTGTTAGGACTTGCATGGTAATGGTATGCGTGGTTACAATGCAGTCATTGTAACAACTGCGTTGCTCCCTGCAGGGAAAAAGGAAGTGTAAAAAGCGGTATATATGTCCTACTTTAATACCCTCATAGGTGTTTACGGTCCTGGCCAGGCAAGCCAGTGGCTCCATAGCCATGGCAAAGAGGAGCGGTGATAGAGGGCAGCTCTGTCTAGTGACGCGTTCCAATTATGAACAAGTTACTTACCTTCGGTAACAATGTGTCTGCAAGAGACATATATTAGTTATAGATTCCTTATCTAAGATTTACCCCCAGATGTAAGACTGGATCAGGAGAATTACCCTGCGAGTCGGTAAGCGGCGTTGGTCGGCTCTGCGTCCGTCATCGGCGTCGTGGTCACCGGGATGATGTCTGGCTGTTTACTTAGACTCCACCCCTGCACGTTGACATCAGTTCTGACACGACTTTCCACGCCAGAAGCGCAGAGCCATTCAAGACACTGACCATTGGTGCACATAACTAGGGCCCTGGAAGGGAGTCCCTATCCCTAGAAGTCAGTTTGCAGACTGGGGAGGATGGGTGAGGCGGTACGGAATCTATAAATAATATATGTCTCTTTCAGATACATCGTTACCAAAGGTAAGTAACTTGGTAAACTGAAAGAGACCATTAGTTATCGATTCCTTACCTTAGAACAGATACCCCAGCAAAGCCAACTGCCGTCGCCCTGGTAGAGTAGGCATGCAGTCCCACCAGAGGTTCCTTTTTCACCAATGAAATGCAGATTTTAATGCATAGGACAACCCATCCAGAGATAGTGCGTTTTTGTACAGCCTGACCTTTCTTGGCACCCACATAACCATTGAAGAGTTGATCGACCCACCCGGAAATCTTTAGTGCGGTCAAGGTAGAAACACAGCCCACATTTTGGGTCCAGACGGAGTCTCTCCTCCTCTTTGGAAGGGTGCGGAGGCGGAAAGAAGATGGGTAAAGTGATGGTCTGACCAATATGGAAAGAGGTAACCAATTTGGATAGAAAAGAGGCTCTAGTGCGAAGGACCACTTTGTCCACGTAGACTGCAATAAAAGGAGGCTTTGAGGATAGAGCCTGAAGCTCACTCACCCTGCGAGCAGAGGTGATGGCGAGCAGGAAGGCAGTCTTCAAAGTAAGAAGGTGAAGAGGACAGTTATGTAGTGGCTTGAATGAAGCACACATAAGGTAAGTTAAGGACAAGATTCAAGTCCCATTGGGGCATTACGAAAGGAGGAGGAAAGAGACGAGTAATGCCCTTTAGGAATCTATTTACAATAGGGGACTTGAAAAGAGAAGGCAGATCAGGAAGGCGAAGAAAGGAAGATATGGCAGAGAGGTAGCCTTTAAGAGAGCCCAAGGTAGAGCTCTGCTGGGCTAAAGAAAGCATGAACAAGAGGACCTCAGAAAGAGGGGCAGAGAGGAGATCCACAGCCTTTGGTGTGCACCATGCCCCTAATTTGTTCCATCCAAAGGCGTATACCGTTTTAGTGGAGGAACGCCTGGCTGCCAAGATGACGTTACATACTTCTGGAGGAAGGTCAAAAGCTGTCAACTGTCGCAGCTCAATCTCCATGCAAGGAGGTGGAGACTGGACTGGTTCAGGTGGAGGATCGTCCCCTACTGCTGCGACAGAAGATCCTCTCAAAGAGACAGTCTGATCGGAGGATCGATGGCCATGCTCAAGCGCTTGGGGTACCAGACTCTTCGTGCCCAGTCTGGAGCCACAAGAATGACTTGAGCCCGGTCGCGCTTGATCTTCTTCAGCACTCTGGGCAGAGGTGGTACAGGCGGAAAGGGGTACAAGAGGCCGCAATTTCACTCGCGACGAAAAGCGTTGCTGAGCGAGTAAAACCTTGGAAATTCCAACACGCAAAATTGCTGACACTGCTAATTTTCTTTGGTGGGAAACAGAGCTAACCAAGGCTCTCCCGACTGCTGAAAGAGACCTTGCACCACCTCCGAGTGAAGACGCCATTCATGAGCCATCGTGCACCGACGACTAAATTCGTCAACCCTGGTGTCCAGAGAACCTGCCAGGTGTTGAACCACCAGGGATATGCCCTGGTGTTCCAGCCATGTCCAAAGGCGAAGAGCCTCTTGACATAGAGACCACGACCCCACCCGCCCTGTTTGTTGCAGTACCACATGGCGGGGGTATTGTCTGTGAACACCTGCACTACTCTTCCTTTGACAGAAGGAAGGAATGAATGCCTTCAGTGCAAGACAGACCACCCGGAGCTCCAAAAAGTTGATGTGGAGACCGGACTCTGCCAGAGACCAGAGACCTCTGATCTCCGCCTCTCCCAGGAGACCACCCCATCTCAGGAATGACACATTTGTCACTACTGTCAACTCTGGTTGGGGAGGGGAGAGGTATCTGCCGCTGACCCAATCCTGGTTCTTGAGCCAACACTGCAATTGACGTGCAGTCCCCTCTGAGATCTGGATGACGTCGGAAAGATTCCCCTGATGCTGCGCCCAGTGGAATTCAGGTCCCACTGCAGAGCCGGCATATACCACCTGGCATGATCCACCAGAGGATGCATGAGGCCCAGCAGCCTCAGACTCAATCTCACCGAAATCGGGGATGGAGGTATCATAGCCCGTATATCCCATACTCGCTGCTAAGGAGGATAAGCCCCTAACTGCGCTGTATCCAGAACTGCTCTGTTGAAAAGGAGCTTCTGAAAAGGAGTCTGGTGTGACTTCGGCACGTTGATAGTGAACGTCAGCGAGTGCAGGAGGTCCGCCGTAGTTTGGAGGTGGGAGACGACAGCCAGGGGTGAGCGCGCCTTCAACAGCCAGTCGTCGAGATAGGGGAAGACTGGAACCCCTGATCTGCGCAGATGATCTGCAACTACCGCCATCACTTTCGCATACACCCGAGGGGTGCTGGTAAGGCCAAAGAGGAGCACAGTAAACTGAAAATGCTCGTGGGCTACTGTGAACCATAGGTAACGCCTGTGGGCAGGCAGGACAGGGATATGAAAATTTGCGTCCTGCAAGTCCAACACGACCATCCAGTCTCTGGGGACAAGGACAGATAGGACCTGAGCCAACGTGACCACCTTGAACTTCTCCTTCCGGAGGAAAAGGGCCACAAGGTCTAAAATAGGATGTAGGCCCTTGTCCTTCTTGGGTACCAGAAAGTGGGAGTAGCAACCACAGCCTACTTCTGGCACAGGGACCCTTTCAATAGCTCTCTTGGCCAAGAGAGCTGCAACTTGCTGGCGGAGAAGGGTCAAGTGACCCTCCAGCATGTGATGGAAGTATGGTGGCATGAAGGGAGGGGTAGTCTTGAAGGGGAGGGAGTAGCCCCTTTGGACTATCTGCAAAACCCAGCTGTCTGTTGTGATGTTTTGCCAGGAGTGTCGCCACTGGAATCAGCATGGGGGAAAAGTACCGTGAGGTCGACCGGCACCGATACGGATCCAGGCCTGGATCCCTGAGGGCCTTGCGGCGCCGAGGCCAGAGCCGCAGACATCAAAGATATCAACGCTGCTGCCTGCACCGTGGCCTTTGGACACTGCTCATGAGGTACACAAAGCATTGTCCCGTCACACACGGCAGCCCTGGCCTCCGACGTCAGCGCCATTGACTGCAGCCTTGTCAAGCGACGCTGCTGCTTGCACCATGACCTCTGGGCACTGCACGAAGCATCGCCCTGTTTCGCATAGCAACCATCGGTCTACCGATGCCAGAGCTTCAGTAACACCGCTGCCGCTATCTGCACCGTAACTAGTGGATACCGCCCGTTCCTTCACACCACAGTCTGTCATGGACCGACGCCACTGGATGCTGCCACTGCCTGCACTGTGACCTGCGGGCACCGCACGTTGCCTTGTCTCACTTCGCATTGCAGCCCTGATGCCATCGCTCCTGACCTCACGGAGTTTGATCTGCAACACGTGTGACTTTAAGGGCCCGAAGGCTCTTGCATTGACCTCTGGAACCGCAGCCCCTTCTGAGCTCATGGCAAGGTCCACAACCCTGTGCATTTCCAAGGTACTGTTTGCGGGTTTTCCAGACACCGTAGCTGGCACGGGCCAGCTACGGTGTCTGGAAAACCCGCAAACAGTACCTTGAGGCCAGCCTCAACTGTTGGATTGTTTGTTCATGATGCCGTGATAGCCCCAACAAAAGCTATCAACTTCAAGGAACTGTATTTTAAGTTGATTCTTGCAATAGTTCTATTTGGATTACTGTATGTTGGATTTTTATAGTTTTGGTCTTGTTTTACACAGATAAATAGTGGCTATTTTTCTGAAACTTGTGTCAATTTGTAGTGTTTTCACTGTATTTCTGTGTATTACGTGCAAATGCTTTACATATTGCCTCTGAGATAAGACAGACTGCTCGTGCCAAGCTACAGGGGTTATTTTAGAAGTGCAACTCCCTTAGCCTAACTAGAAGGAAGGGTTCCTAGTTGGACAGGGTATAAAACCTGCCAACTAGAGACTCCCATTTCTAACACTACCTTAGTAGAGGGTGGGAGAATGTCCTTGGCCACCATGTCATGCTGGCATGATGCCAATAGTTCTTGATTTGTAGCATAAAATTTGGTGGGCAGTCCACCACGATCTGGGGTCTTCCTAGGGATTATTACCAATTTTATCTCAAAAACAGTGAGTGAACTTTCTAGTTATTCCATCTGTTCATGAGTGATTGCCCTCAAGTTAGGACTGTGCACAATACCACCCCCTACCCCAGCATACAAGGAGTAAGCAGTATCAAATAACTGCCCCATCCAGTAATGCTTTATGTGTGCTTCTTCTGGTTTGCAAAAGACACACAATTGATGGACGGAATGCAGAACAAATCCAAACATTCACCCCCAGTCAAGCGATCTGGGTTAAATCCATCATTCTTTTGCTCAACATGCCACCCCAGTTTAGACCTGGTCATATGCAAATCCTTCTTGACCCTGTGCCTCATGGAAACAGTCCAGCCCGAACTGCCAAGCCAGGCCCTCCCTGGACCGAAAACAAGCATCCTAGGACCGGTTTCGGGGTTTAACCCCTCTTCAGCCAGGATAGCTCGATTCCAGTGGCACAGAGAGCCCAGGACCCACGTCTGGGCACAGGGTCAAGACTGATTTGCATATGGCTGGGTCCAAACTGGACTGGCATGGTGAGCAAAAAAACTATGGATTTAGGCCCAGATCTCTGTACTGGGGTGAATGTATGACATTGTTCTGCATTCTGTCCATCAACAGTTCTTTTTGCTTCTTCTGGTTTGGTCAGCTATTGTGTTTGTAAAACAGCAAAGCGTATTTTGAGTTTTCTTCGAAATTAGATTATCTGATGAGTATTAAAAAATCCTCTTACAATGAATGTAATAAACGTTTTCTCATGTGGCTGTTTTATTAGCGGTTTTAATAAAAGTGAGAGCCTTTGTGTCATCACCCCAATGGCCATTTGAGATGTGTATCCTTCACCACCATTATGTAATGTTTGCTAACCCTAGATCCTTGGGTGGGTATTGTACTTATTGCTGCACATACACAAAAAATGGTAAGCATGCCTCTCAAAAGCTCAATTAAACCGCACCTAAAAACGACCCTACTGCACCACACCAACCCCAACACAGACACCACCAGATCGGAAAATATCTAAGCCCAAACTTAATTAAATGAGCTCATGGATCTCCTAAACCCTGATTAAATGGAGAGGTAGGTGGGGTGGGGGGGAGAAAAGTCACAACTGTGGATTCCACACTATCCTAACCAGGATGAAGAAGCACTGCTCAATCAGGGTCTCCAGTTCCAATCTTCATGATGCATGCAACTTGGGAACAAGCAACCAATAATTGTACAGAGACTGTGGCAGACATAAACTTGCATAATTGCAAGTAATGTCATCAGCTGTTTTAAGTGACCGAGATCTCTTGCTAGCTTTTGAGCTATCCGAATCTTGGACAATGACTCGTGCAGCGGGAGGTTTGGTCAGTTATTTGCAAGGTTGCAATTTGAAGCTTAGAGTGCCCCCCCCCCACCCCCTCTCCCCCCCCACACTACCTGCCAGGTCGAAACGTCGACATTCCATGCAGCCTGGATTGCAAATAGTTTTTGCAAAGGGGAAATTATTAATGATACAATTATCGCTGTTCAGATGCAACTGCACTTACGCTGGTTAATAAGTATTCAAGGCCAGGCTACTATGTAAATAACATGATACATGTAATTGGTCTAATTCCTCTGTTTCTCGTCTAATATACTTCAAGAGCAATCACTTCTTTTCTGAGCACCCCTTCATGTATTTCTTTGTAGCAACCATAAAGAATATATAATGTATTTGCATTTGGTGTTTTTCAAAATATAGAAAAATGTATACATGTAAATGCATTTTCTTTGTGTGTGATGTTAAGCTTATAGCAATATTACGAACTCTCGGTTACAGTCAGAAACAAAACCTATCCCCATTTTAGCATTATATGGGTGGATTATGAAAAATCATTAGGATAAGGTTATTCACCAACCCTTATCTGCTTAGAAGATCTCACCGAGTTGACCACTGTTGAACGTATCACTAATTACCCAGGTCCTTCGGATTATTTATGGGTCACCACATTGTATGCAATAGGTTGTTTGTATGCAGGCCATTGACTGTGGGTCGTTTGTCAGCCCATTCCCAGGTCTCTTTGGGATCTGTGAAAAAGGATGTTATTTTGCCATCTATGACCCTTGACTTGGCAGGAAACATTAATATGTACTGTAGTCGAAAATTCCATAGCCCGGATTTCAATGCTTGAAAGGTGCTGCATTATTGTCTGAGGCAGATACAAGAGGATTATGGCATGTTCTACCATGAAGAGGTCGTTCCGCCTCACTCTCTGTACAAGTAGGAATTGATCTCTGTATCTGAGTAGCCTAGCCACAACTGGTCTTGGTAGCATACCTCAGGTTAGTGCGACCATAAGCACTTGGACGGCACACTGTACTGTGATTAATCTTAACAGCCCATGCTTTGACAATCCATGCGGTACAACAGTGTTCCTGTACTAGCTCTCAAGTAAAAAGTTCCCTCCTCAGTTCCTTCAGGTAGTCCAATGAATATGACATTGTTAAGGCATGATCTTCTGCTGGAGATCCAGAGTTGTGCCTCTTGTGATATGGTGTTATTAATGTCACTATGTGTGCTAAACAACATGGTACCTCTGATCAGCTCTTACAATTCCAGTGGATATGTGTGTGGGCCTGATGAAACTACCAATGATATTCAAGGACAGAAAAGAGATGGCAGATGCTTCTATTCAACACCTTCGGAGGGGGGTGGGGGTGGGGCTCATGGGACAAGCCTCTGGCCTCACCCCACCCCAACATCATGTGTACATGACGCCTCTGCTGCTCAACATTTTCCTCCTGCAGGACTATTTGCAGCTCCTTCAAACATGCACAGTATGTCTGTGCAGTGCCTGAGGGTGCTCACCCACACACTACTGTATTCATTGGACATGGCAGCCTTTCTGCTGTCGCCCGCAGCACAGATAGACCATTGTAAGAAATTGAAGTATTAGTTGAGGGTGGGTGAGAATCCACCATAAATAATAATCACAATCCTTGTGAGAATGAACCACCAAAGCCACTAAATAAGCCTGTGCTTAACTCCCTGACAGCTTAGCACCACAGCAGCCAGCCTTAACTTAGAGGCAATGTGTAATGAATGTATGCAGTACTCAAACAGTAATACAGTGAAAACACAACGCAAGAAAAATCCTAAACCATTTAAAAAAAAAAAAAAATTAAATAACCAGAAAATTACAAAAATCCAATACGTAGAACCATAGTTATACATTTTTTAAGTTTACGGTTCGAAATAGCGCCAAACAGCAATAAGTGCCAACCACAGTCACCTGGTTGCACTTGACTCTGATGGCGCGCGGGTCAGTTTGTCCTAGTAAAAAGTTTTACCTTCGGACTTTAGGCCTGATTATGAGTTTGACTGTGTGGGAGCGGAGCGGTAAGCCACGCCACTGCCATGGCTCAACAGGGCCAAACTCTACTGCCGACCGCCTGCTGGATTACAAATTCTATCCCGGGCAGGCTGTCCTGGACTGCCACAGCGTGTTCCAGCACAGCCTGAACTGTAAAGTCCATGTTGTGCAGGAACTGGAGGTGCAGAAAGACAGGGGGGCACACCATGTGCCCCCGCATGAACCCTGTGTAACGAGGTACCAGGGGGCCTACTTAGTTTCCTCATCGCCACCCTTTTCATGGCAGACTCACCACCATGAAAAGGAGGGCAGTGAGAAAACTCATAATATGCTTGGTGGTGCAACAGCTGCACCACCAGCATATTGTGGCCTCAGATTGCTGCAAGACCGCCAGGAATCACAGATCCCTGGCGGTAGCAGCGGTCCTATGGCAGTCCAAATGCCAAAGTCATAATACGGTGGGGGGACAGCCGTGGGTTTGTCAGCCCATCGGACCCCAAACTCATAATCATGCCCTTAGTCTTTGGAGTGGAAGTCAGACATCCTCAGCAGGACAAGGCAGGCTGTGGTCAAAGGTTGCTCAATGTTGCTGTATAGCTGTATGCTGTATAGCTGCTGGACAAGGTCTCGGTTGACTTTGGTGGGAAAGCTCTATGCAGGGGAAACTTGAATTCCATGCCCAGTGTAGGCTCCTCGCAGTACAGATAGTTTTCACCCCTTCACCTACTTAAGATTTCTACTTTATAACTTAAATACTTTTTGGGAGCTCAGATTCTTCCAGTTGGGCAAGGCTGCAGGCTGTAGCCAAGGAGGGCTCCAGAAGGCTGGACACCTTCTCTGCAAAGTCCAGCTGGATCTAACAAGCTGCTGCAAAGACTGTAGCAAGAGCAACCTGAATCTTTGGCCCAGCAGCGATGCAGCTCTGTTAGATCGACTTGACAAGTTGATTCCGGTCCCCCATCAGTTCTCAAAGCAAAAAGTTGGAAAAAGGTTTCTAAGACTCAGGTTTCAGGACATTTTAGGATGAGTACACTTTGACACCAGCCAATAGTCCAGGACCTTGGGAACAGCACTTGGGGGTCAAGACTCATTCCAGCAGAGGTCAGCAGCATGGTCCAGGGCAGGTCCAGTTGGAACTAGTCAGCTGGGTAGTTGTAGCTCAAACAGATCTGTCAACAGACCCTTGGAGTCACTTCTGTGGTCCTGGGTTCAAGGCAAGCGGGTCTGGGCTGCCTTCATGTTCTTCAGACAGCAGGGCAATCCTCATTTTGATTCTTCACAGGTCCAGCAGTGTTATGAAAGAGGAACTGGAGATGCCATTTTGATTTGTAGTTCCAATCTGTGGGTGGGGGAAACTCCTCGCCACTCACTAATCAATGGAGGTAAACGTTCCCTAGGTGGACCGTACCCACTTTTGCAGCACATCCTTTGTTTTGTCTGTAAACTATCCCACAGTGCCTTTCTCCACCTAAATACAACATTGCCGACCCTTTCTTGCCTAGGTCTGAACTTCCTGTGCCCACCCAGAGGTGTGGCTATAATGGGCAAACCTTCCCTTGTGGTCACTTCTAAATAGTTCTGGGGTAGCTCCCCCCTCCCACTGGGTTTGGAGCCAAACTGACGAGGGAGACAAAGGGAGGCGGGCCTAGGTGTGAGCTTCATTTGCCAGGGACAGGGTAATTACTACTAAAATGAGACCTTGAATCATGGTTCTAGCTGTTTCCAAACATTATAAATTGTCACAATGTAACCCAGTTTTTTCTGATGGGAGGGCCAGCTTTACTAAAGTGAAAATTGACGTTGTAGGTTTTTCTCTGCGAAGACATGTAAAACTTCAAATAAACATGATCGACTTTATAAATTCTATTCACCCTGCCCATTAGGCATTTACGGCCTACCATAGGAGTAACTTACCAGTACTAACAGGGAAGGTTTAGGCCTGACAAATTGTTTATTTAGCCAGGTTGAAGTGGCAGTTAACAACAACACACACAGGCATGAAGGTAGGCCTGGAGACATGTTCGACAGTGATGATGATGGGGGCGTGGCCAAGCCACCGACCATAATGGCCGCGTAGGCTTGGAGGTCTGCCGTTTTTACCTCTGAATCCAGAGCGTCGGGAAAAGTGAGGATTGTTTGACGGATGGGCTGACCTTTACGGCAGGTAGAATAGAACAGGTTAATGAAAGGCTGGTGACCGGAGGGCGACCACGATTTAATAACACGGCAGACTTAAAATTTTTGAGGTGAGGATTTGGAGTGTGGATCTCGTCTATATGGGGAATGCACAGCCCTAGCGAATAGGACTCTCTTTGTGACTGAGAGTTTGGATAAGACTACAGATATTTTGTACCCTTGTCCCGAAGATGCCAAAAGAAATTGTGGGCTGAAACGTGACCGCGTCAACAGATATATGAGGAGTCCAATGAATTATGAATTTGGCTTTAGATTATAGGCGCACACTAGGAAATAAGAGAGAGGTGTGATACCTCTGGTGCTAAGAGTGTAGCACTCGGAATAAGGAGTGTACATTTGTATATGTATATATTAGGGTTTTGTATACGTTGTATATATTGTGTATATGTATTGATGTTGTGACAATGATTTGCGTCTGATTATCATGCATTTGTTTATGTTGCATGTATATTATGTTTGATGTCCTTGCCATGAGTAATTGATTTTTGTACCAATGTCCGGCCGAATAGTATGTGTATCTTACTGAATCATTAATAATTAGAACTATAAAAATATTGATAACATCAGGGTAATTAATGGTGCCCTGTATGGGAATAAAAGAGTGATTGATCCCTCCATACTGTTTTCTTTTTGCAAAGCAGCATTGAGACCGGCAGAGATGCGGGAGCAGTGCAGGAGGTAGCCGATACTGAGCATGATCCCCAGGGTGCCCGCTGCCCGTGACGACCCCTACTCTGCAGCCCTGAGGGAGGCGGGGCCTACTCCCATGCGGGAAGCCTGGGGATTGATTGGAGTGGAGCCGGCGGGTGCTCCAGGCAAAACGGGGAGGCGCTGATTTTTGAGGTCCAGTGTGCCGCAATAGAGATGGGCAAGAAGAATGAGAGGTGAGCGGTGGTGGTGGGGGCATACTGCTTAAATAGCCTCAATACAGAGAGCTCCACAGACACTCCCCCTGGAAGCCCCGTGGTGTCAGGGTCCACGGGTGAGCCTGGGGGTCGGCCATAGGGCTGGGAACTGTGGTGCAATGTAGGAGCCTACCCGCTGCCGCGCTGCCCTTAAACCCAGGTGGAGCACCCACAGGACGTTTGCTGCTGCCCCCCAGTCCCCTCTCCCACGCTTCAAAGAAAACTTAAATTAAAAACAAAAAGATCCCAGTACATCGAGGCATACAACAAAAGATGGTGCATTTATGGGCCCTGTGAATCTGAATCTGGGGCACAGATTAAGACCGGTCCGAGGCACATCCTGCTTGCACTCAGGCTGTGTTGTTCGCAGTAATCACTTTGCCCAGGGGTCCTGTTTGGCGCCCAGGCTCTGGGCATGGTCCGGGGTGACCACAAGCAAAGGACACTCTTGTTTAAGAAAACAGGCTGCGGTGAAGAGGCCCAGCGATCTGGCAAATGCGGAGGGAGGCAGTACACCAACAGCTGCGGTGACCGGGACAGATACCATGTTGGCGGAACTCCGGGCGGGCTTTAAAGCTCTGGACACCCACTTCGACTCCCTTGATAAACGATTAGACATCATGGGCATCAGGTTAGACCAACAAGAGGGGCGCTCGACAACAGCAGAAGGTAGGATCTCCAACGTGGAGGATGGCGCTGCCCAAGCCACAAAAAGGTTTGAGTGCATGGACAAACTACTCAAGTCGATTACTATCAAGAATGAGGATTTGGGGACGGCGCAACAACATACGTGTAGTGGGCATACCCGAGTCCACCAACACAGGGCGTTTGGATGGGTTCATGGAGATGCTGTTGGCTGATCTTTTTGGACAGGACTCCTTCACCTCTACCTTCGTCGTGAAACATGCGCACCGCTCAGACCGCGCCCCAACCCAGGCTGCCCCCCCCCTCCCCCCCCAAGACCAATATTAGCCCACCTGCTCAATTTCAAAGACAGGGACACCACGTTGCAGATGGCGCGAGATAAGGGCCCACTCGAATGGCAGGGATCCTCCATATCTATCTACCCGGACATTACCGCGATGGTGCAGGAGGCCAGATGGAAATATGTGGGAGTCAAGGCAAATCTTCGTAAATTAGGACTGAGTTATGGGATGTTCTACCCCGCCCGCCTAAAGGTAGACGTGGATGGCCACTCGTGCATCTTTGACTCTCCCCACGATACTCAGGAATTTTGCCAGGCCTATTCCAAGTCGGGCGACAGCGTGGTTCCCCCTCCCCGCATCATTCACCGAATATTCCCAACTCTGGTGCGGATCTCTTCTCGGCCAGTTAGAAGGACATTGTCACCGCTCTGGATGGTTTGATGCTTTGAGTCTCATTGATCAAGTCAGTGTGGCAGGGACTGCCGCTCGAGGTGGACTGTATCTCACTCTCACAGGTATTATTGCTCCAACAGAACCGGGGACTCGGCGTGGTGTTGCCACCTCCCTAGTGCAGATGCACTTCCTATGTTTACCACAGTATTGTAGAATGTTTATTTTTCCTCTATGTTTGAATTCCACAGTGGAGGGTTGGATTTTCCCCCTGAATTTGGGTGCGGGGGATGGGAGGGTGCGTGGGGGAATATGGGTTGATCAAAAATGCTGTAGTAATATGGTTCTCTCTAATGCTTCTTTTGAAGTACAGTAACAGCTATTCATGTCTTGGCAGTTCATGTAACCTCGGTATAGATTATGGTTAATAGAGTGCAAACAGAAGCTAATATTACGATGATGTCCTGGAATGTAAGGGGTCCTAATAACAAGCGCAAATGGAAACTAGTATCTAATTATCTACAACGACAACAGGTGGACATTGTTTTCTTACAGGAGACGCACTTGGCGCCCTCTGCCCAATCCACCTCGGCTTCCAACTGGGGAGCGCATAGATACTTTTCAGGTTACAGGTCTTATGCTAGAGGGGTTGCAATATTGATTCACAAGCGTCTTCCTTTCCGGGAGGTGGCAGTTTATGGAGATGCTGAAGGGCGATATCTATTGGTCAGGGGATGTTTGTTGGAGCACTCAGTGCTACTTGTCAATGTTTATGCACCAAATATTGATGATCCTGACTTTTTTAGTGCCATCCACACACAAATTTAAAACATGGGGGTGGACCAGATTTGCTTGGGTGGGGACCTTAACATTCTTCTCGACCCTGACAGAGACAGCACAGCATCCACCACAGACACTAAGCCTAGGGCCAGGCGCGTGTTGCCCAACATCAGGGAGGCATACGGTCTGGTTGATGCATGGAGACACCACTGACCTTGTCAGGATGAGTACACTCATTATTCTGCCCCACACAATACATGGACCCAGTTGGAATATTGACACCTCACCACAGGTGTAACGCTGTGGGTTAGCACAGTCCGACATCTTCCACGCACGTTGTCGGACCACTCCCCCATTCAGCTGCAAATCCCTTGTGCCTGGGGTGTGCAAAGACCATGGCAATTTCCTGATATAGCCCTACGAGACACGTTATTCGAGTCGGAACTCAGTGATGTGATAGTGGAGTACTTTGTACTCAACACTGGCACCGTGGCCACTAAGGCCACCCTATGGGAGGCTTTTAAAGCATACACCAGGGGAGTGTGCATCTCAAAGAGCGCTGGGGTGCTTAGGGATCTATGTAACACACCGTCACACCTGGAAGCGCAGCTGGCGGAAATTGATGGCAGTGACGCTGCCCTGCCTCACCCCCCTCAGTTTACAACACTGTGCATCTCTTATGGCTGATTTTAGTGAGACGGCAGAACGTGAGGCACATTATTTAGGTAAATAGGCGTTGGCCAGGCGTTATGGGGAGGGGGAGAGGCAGGCAGGACTCTAGCCAGGTTAATGCAACAATCCCGTAAGCAGACATACACAGTTAGGATGGTTCGCGAATAAAAGGCAACGTAGGCGTACTTGAGGAGGTGCTCACTTATTACGCTGACTTGTACACATCCAAAGCCACAGTCGACACAATGGCATACAGGGACTATCTGGATGAGATCTCCCTGGTCTGGCTTGAAAAGGCACATCGTGAATCCTTGGCTGAACCCTTTACTGAAGATGAGGAGATTGATGCAATGGGTGGCACCAAGGCACCGGGGCTCGATGGGTTCTCTGGCTGCTTCTACAAAAAGTTTAAAACAATTCGGCCACACACCTCATAGATGTGTACCAGGAGGCGGTATGATTGGGAGAGCTCCCCCCACGCTGAGGGAGCCGGTTATAACCCTTCTCCCTAAGCCCAGGAAAGACCCATTGAAATGCGGCTCATATAGACCGCTTTCACTTTTAAATTTTGATAACAAGATCCTGGCCAAGATTCTGGCAACGCGGCTTGCTCTAATTATCGACCAAGCGATCTCATCCGCCCAGTCGGGATTCATCCCGCACAAGTCGACTGCTCTGAATCTTCGCACATTATTTGCGACTTTGCACAGAACACATCCCAGTCCCTGCGGCTGCCATGCTGTTCACAGTCATCAAGTTATTATACACACAACCCATAGCGTGTATCCGCCTAAATGGTACGTTAACATCTTCATTCCCACTTACACAGGGAACACGACAGGGGAGCCCACTCTCACCCTTGCTGTTCGTCATAGCACTGGATCCTTTGGTACGGCATCTACAGGAGAAGCATCTTCACAGTGGTTTGCAGTTTAACACAGGCCCTTTACTTCTCACCCTGTAGGCAGATGATATTATAATTTATGTGCGGCACCCAGATGATAACCTTGCACCAATCCTCCGAGAAGTTACTAGGTACGGCACCCACTTGGGCCTCTGCATTAACTGGGAGAAGTCGGAGGTCTTCCCTTTGACGGCGGCACCCTGTGGCGGGACAGCGGAGTATCCCTTGGCATGGTGCGAGGACTCTGTTAAATACCTCGCCATCCACATACACAGGGACATGGACCGCATCCTGCAGCTCAATTACGGCCTGATGGTTGAGATGCTGGGGTGCAATATAGAGAGCTGGCTGACACTGCCCCTGACAATGGTGGGATGGATCACCATCGTTAAAATAGTCGTTCTCCCTCAATTCTTGTATTTAGTTCAAAATATCCCCATTCCATTGTATAACAGTTTTTTCTCCACCCTTCGGACGCACCTGATTAGGCTAGTATGTGGTGGCAGACAACCCCGGATTAGCTGGGATACTTTGATGTTGCCATATGAGAGTGGTGAGTTTGGGGTTCCAAATTTTCGTATATATTACCTGATAGCACAGGCAAGCTTTGCGCGGCATTGGTACCACGCGGATGCCAGTATTCCATACTTTAGGCCAGAAGCGGAACTTGTGGATCAAGTGCCTCTAAATACGCTCCTACCGGGTGGGTTTCCGCAGGGCCCACAAGATATTCACACGCTCTCCACAAAGAATTGGGCCTAGCGCCGATTACTTAATGTAACTGCGTCCCACCCCCTGTATTTCTCTGCATTACCGCTTGTGGGAAATGGCTGGATCCCTATCCTACAGGAGGCTCTGGTAAAACGCACATTAGCAAAATTCCATCTAGAAACGTTTGGAGATCTGTTCCCTAGTGGTCATATCTTTTCGCGTATGGAGGACCCCTATTTCAGTGAGGCCACAGTGATGGACCACTTCATATTGCAAAGACTGCAGAGGGCTATTTGGGCCAGTATGCCCAGCTATCCGCTCGAACCTCCCGAATTTACTCTTCTGACAGGAATCATTAAAGATACCAGTGGGCTTCACCTTATGTCCAGGTTATACAAGGCCGCAGTGTCCTTACTTCCCAGTCGGGATGTCGGAGTTCGTGGGGCCTGGGAGCAGGACCTTGGCCATCCCATCTGACTCGCAGTGGAACTGCTGCTGTATACAAATATGCTGAGTTTCCCCTAACCACAGGCACACGTTGCTGCATTTTAAATTTCTCTGGAGGGCATATATCACACCAAGTAAACTACACCGCATTGACCCCTCTGGCCCGCACACGTGTCCCAGATGTCACTTCCCAGAAGCAGACTATGCACACATAGCTTGGACATGTGATAAGATTGCTAGGTATTGGAGGGTGATCTTTGTGGAAATCTCCGGTATGATAGAGATGGAGCTCACACCCCCCTCTGTTGCTGGCACTTATTGGGTATACACATGACCTTTCCAAACCCAAGCACTTTGTCACTGCACAAAAAGCACTGCTGATCGCCAAAAAGGAAGTAGCCCTGAATTGGGGTAGTAAGTTTACACCCACATTGAAAACATGGCTATGCAGCATGGCATGCTGCAACACAAACAGCGACAGATATGCACTGATGTAGCTGCCTGCTTCTAGGCCCCTTGATATATGGCAGCCATTCGACTCATATCTATCGGCTGTACAGGTTACTGGAGACACGCCACCTCCACAGCAACATACTCCTCCATGTACTGGGACAAGCAGGGGAACACAAGCATTTATTGGGCAGACACCAACGAGATAGTAATGTGTATGAACCAGATCTCCCCCCCCCCCCTTTAATCAGGATTGTCGTAATCAATGCTTGCTCTGATGACTTCTGCATATCAATGGACCTGAATTCAACATTAACCATGGTCAAATATCAAGCTGTACAGCATTTTTGTTTTAGTTTTTATTGTCAAAATTGATAAATACAATTTTTTTTAAACAGTGATGATGATGATGATTGCGTTTTTTATAATGAGCACAGCTACTCCAAGTCGCAACGTCAGCTAATAGCAGAACCTAGGAGGCTTACGTTTCTAAAAATAGCCATGTCTTAAGTTTTTTCTTGAACAGCATTGGATCCATCATAGCATGTAGTTCCAAAGGGAGCCCGTTCAAGGATGCCGACCCTAGAAACATTAGGGACCTTCCACCTGTTCTTGTATGTCGTATCTTAGGGGGGAAACATCCTTTACCACGCAACCATTACAACGCGGTATGGTTACATCGTGGTTTTAACAACGCAAGTCGTTACACCGACTTGCACTGGAGGGCGCTGTAGGATAAGGAATAGTGTGAATTACTTTCCAACACCTTCCCTACTGTACGTAGACTGGAGTTGGAATAGTAATTCACACTATTCCTATGTCCAGCGCCCTCCAACGCAAGTCGATGTAACGACTTGCGTTGTTAAAACCGCGATGTAACATACCGCGTTGTAATGGTACGCGTTGTTACATCATACATCCATCTTAGGCACCACTGCCAAAAATGTATTAGCAGACCTTAGCTGTCTTGTGGGACTATAAAAACCAAACATTTTTCTAAGATAAGCAGGGCCAGCTTGATATAAGGCATCATGTGCCAGTACAAGAGTCTTGAATTTGACTCTTTCCCTAATGGGCAACCAGTGAAGTACCCTCAGATGTGGCGAGATGTGTGTTCTTATAAGCACATTTACCAAATGTTGTGCGCTGCATTCTGAATTACCTGTAACCTGTCCATCAGGTATTCTGGTAGACCAAGGTACAAGGCATTGCTATAGTCAATCCTCAATGTGATCAATGTCAATGCATGAATTACCATTTTCTCTGCTGAAAAGGACAGAAGAAGCAAACATTTCTTTAGGGTCCTCATAATCCCGAAGCAGGTCCGTTTACTTGAGGCCTAACCCACAGTTGCATCAAATGTAATGCCCAGAATTTTCACTACATCTTTTTGGGACTCAAGGGGGGGGAGCATCATCTGCCCAAAACATTTGCCACAGACCTAATGGAGTCTTTCCAAAGAAGAGAATTTCAGTTTTTTCTTCATTGCATTTAAGTTGAGCAGTTGCTAGCCATTGGGAAACGGCCATCAAGCAAATTTTAATCTAGCAACCCTCTAGATCAGTGCCTTTGTCCCAAGTAAAGAGCAGTTGTGTATCATCCACTTAGGAGATCACTTTAGGACCCAGCGCTTGTGCAAGTTGCGCCAGAGGGGTAAGGTATCTATTAAAAAGAGTGGGACTCAAAGCAGACCCCTGAGGGACTCCCACCAGCATGTCCTGAAAGATGGCAGTATAAGGAGGTTTCCAAACTTGCTGGCTCCGGTTATCTAAGAAAAATATTAGCCAGTCTAATACCTGTCCTGTTACTCCAAGAGCCTGGAGATGGTTTCGCAACATCGAATGGGGGACCGTATCGAATGTAGCTGATAGATCCAATATAATTAGGACTGACTTGAATGAAGTAAATTGTTTGCTTCCGCATAGCCAACCAGCTGTTTGTTCACCAGTTTCTCCAAAACTTTTGATAAGGCCGGAAGATGAGATATTGGTCTATAGTTGGCAGGGAGAGGCTGATCAGCTCCAGGCTTTTTTTTTTAAACAGTGTCAGAATCTTTGCCTGCTTCCACTGACTTGGAATTGTAGCCATCCTAATTGAATTGTTTAAAATTGAATTGACTGACGGATTGATAATATCAGCCACTGCAACCAATACTTTAGGGGGACAAGGATAAGCAGGGACCCAGATTTAATGGAGCCCGCAGGCCGCACTCCAGAAACACAGGTTCAAAATAACTCAGCTTTACCTTAGGTGGGGAAATCAGAGTGGCATGAAGTCTTAATTCAGAGTCTTCCTCTGGTCTTAAACCCTCTGACAAACTGGCTAGAAAGCTTGCAATCTTAGTGTTAAAACAGCACGAAAGCTGTTCTGCCCATTCTACCAAAGCTTAATGGGAACTTACAAAAGCTGAGGGGGCCATAAAGCAATTCACGATCAAGAAAATCTTTCTTTATCTGTTTCCTGCTGTTTCGATCCTTTCTTCATAATAATAATCAAAAAGTAGATTTTTTTTAATGCCTCTTTGTAAGCCTCCTTATCCATCGCATTATATTCCTTCCTCCACTTTCTTTCCACGGTCTTGCAAATTCTTTTTTCCACTTTAAGCTTATTTGTAAACCACGGGCTAGAGGGCTTTCCTCTTCTTGCTTTATTCGGCGCCACCTCCTCCATAGCCATTCTAATCAAGCTATCCCACCTTGAAACATCATCCTCCAGCTCACAGGTCAAGACCGGGAAGTTGCAGTACACGGACCAAGAAAAACTCCCCCGGATTAATTTTATTCAGAGCCTTTTCCTTACAGGTTTATTTTATTTTATTTTGAAGGTTTTATATAGTGCCAACAAGACCCTTACGGGTATCAGAGCGCTTTACAAGGCGAGATATTTGAAATAGAGAAAGCCTTGAGAAATGTAGATATGCACTATACAAAACAACAGTCGTATTACGAGTTATATACATAGTTCATGTGAATTTGGACATGAGAAGAGATTTCACTTCTTTTTTGAAAGATGCATTTCAAATCCTGGGAGCAATCCCCGAGAAGGCACGGTTGTATGTTTTCTGCTTGGCAAATCATTGTGGTTTCAGTAGGTAACTGGAGCTCCTGGAGGATCTGTTACCACAGAAAAGCACCAATTTCTGGGCCAGGTAGCTCGGAGTGTTGTGATATATGGCCTTGTAAGTCATGCATGTGATTTTTAGATGAATTCTGACTTTGAAAGGTAGCCAGTTGAGAGCTCTAAAGTCAGGGGAGATGTGACAGTTTCTTTTAGAGCCTGTGATGAGTCTGGCTGCTGCATTGATTGATGCTCTCAGAGGAGCCGTCGTCAATCTGGAAAGACCGCAGAGAGAGACACTTCCATATTCCACTCTTGGGATTACTAGTACTTGAACTGCCAATTTGAAGTCATTTGCGGGAAGGAAGGGTTTTAATTTGCTCAAGGTGTTCATCTGAAAATGTGCTCCTTTTGTTGTGGCACTGATGTGTTTCTGCATGTTTAGATTTCAAATAAGAGTTACTCCCAGCGATTTTGAAGAGTCGACAAAAAGAGTATGGCAGTGGAGTGCTGTTAGATGTTTCATCCATTCTTGAATGATGGTAGATTGGTTGGGAGGTGCGATTAGAAGGAATTCAGTTTCAGATGGTTTTCGGCCAGCCAGGTTTGAGTTTTTTGTAGTGTTAAATTCAGAGACTTGGGGCCATATGTAGGGAGCATCACATTTACCGATTCATAAATACCGAATTTTACCGATTTGGTATTTATGAATCGGTAAACGTGATGTAGGTAATCAGTCGGTAAATTTTACTGAATCGGAAAAATTCGGTAATTATGAATCGGTATTTACCGATTCGGTAATGAGGCATACCTTCCCATTGATTCCTATGGGCCTGGAGGCCCATAGGAATCAATGGGAAGGTATGCCTCATTACCGATTCGGTAAATACCGATTCGGTAATGGGGGGAGCATATTCAAGGGTGGCAGGGTGTCACATTGACACCCTGTTGCACCCCTGAATCTTGCATGTGTGCACATGCGGCGCACATACATGCCCTAAGGGCATGTATGTCTGCCACATGGCACTCTTAAATCTGCAAAATATTACTTTTTGCAAGGTATTCATTATTTATCACCAACTGTATTTGGTGGTAAATAACGAATTTCTAATACTAATTTTCACTCTTTAGAGTGCTCCCTACATCTGATTTCAGGATTCGGTATTTACCGAATCGGTATTTTACCGATTTCTTAATTTCCGATTCGGTAAATACCGAATCCAGAAATCAGCCCCCTACATCGCAGATGCCTAAATACCGGTCGGAAACGGGATATTTACCGAATTTCGGCCGTTACCGACCGGTATTTGGCTTCCTACATGAGGCCCTTGATGTCCTCTAGAGAGTGGATCTTTAAATCTAGTTGTGTATCATCTGCGTACATGTGATAATAGACGTTTGAGGAGCTGAGAATTTCGGTGAGCGGCTCCATGATGTGGTTGAAAAGTGTAGGAGAGAGGGATGATCCCTGCGGGACTCCTAAAGTGACTGGGACAGACTTGTACAAGGATTGAGTAGCCTTGAATCTTTGTGATCTATTTTGAAGGAAAGAGGTAAACTCACCCATGCTGGATCTAGGTTTCCTGGGGGTTGCCTGGTAAATCTAATTAAAAAATGATCTTACCAAATCAGGGGTAATGGGTCACCCACTAGTATATCCATATTGGAACATACTTCATCTAGTATGTGTCCACCCAGATGTAAAGGTTTATCAACGATCTTAATCCAAGAGAATCTATAATTTCTTTGAAGTTATTGGCCTTTGTATCAGATTATCTAAATGCAAGTTAAAATCCCCTAGAGACATAAAAAGCGTATATCTTAGTGCTAAGTGAGCGATATCTAGAGACTTCAGAAAATAACTAGTTGACCTCAGCGGTCTATAAATTAGAACTCCTGCCACAGAAAGCTGCGATGACAAAGCGATGCAAAAGCCAAAGGCTGCTACTCCCACCAGGTCCAGGACTTCTAAGCCTTGGCAATTCCAGTCTTCTCTGAGGATCAATGCCAAGCCACCTCCCCTTCCAACCTGGCGGTCATTTTTATAGATCTTAAAACCATTGGGGAGGGCATTGGCTCCTTTTTATAGATCTTAAAACCACTGTGGATAACAATATCAATAGAGGGGTTGGAGGCCTCTGATAACCATGTTTCAGTTACATATAACAGATCCAGACTTCCCTCAATTAGAAGGTCATAGATGTAATTTGAATGTTTTAGCACTGAGTGTGAATTAATAAGAACTGTTGGAACTATAGTGCCTTCTTTCTTAAATTGCACCTCCTGCATCTCAGTATGCCGTTTATTTTTTACACTAAACTCCGAATTACACTCTGAACACTTAAAATATGGCGTACTCAATGGAAAAATAACCTGGCTTTAGCATTTAACAGTTGGAGCGAGGCACAGAAGAGAATCTTTGCTGTACTTAATAAGTGTGTAAACTTAGAAATGCTCTCCTGCAGCGTGGCTACTTTAGTGAGTGGCAAAATGTGTGCTGCTGCCCACTTGGAACACCTAATTTACAGGCCCAGGGACATGTAGGACCATATGCTAGAGAATTATTAGTACATTAAATGTGCCAATTAGGTGCATGCCAATTTTACCATGTTTAAAGGGGAGAGCATACACACTTTACCACTGGTTTGTAGGAGTAAAATGTGTAGGGTCCTACAGCCAACAAAAACAGGTTTAGTTTAAGGATATACAAATCTAGGGGCAGACAAAGCGAAAGATGGTAATTTCCAACATGTGTCCACCATCAACAGAAAGCAGGGAGAACTACCCACCCTCATGAGAGTTCTTATTGACAAGGTGGAAAAACCTGGAAATGCCATCAGCATTGTCATGGTCTGTTCTAGGGCATTGTTCCACCATAAAGTCCATTCCCTGTAGGGAGATGGACCACCTCAACAGTTTTGGATTCTCACCCTGCATTTGCTTGAGCCAAATGAGGGGTCTGTGAACCCAGAAGTGAGTTCCACATAGGTATGGTCTCAACGCCTTTAGTGCCTAGAAAACTTCAAATGCTTTTCTCTCAATTGCACTCCACCTCTGTTCCCTGGGCAGTGACATCCTGCTGATAGAAGGCAACAGGTTGGTTCAGGCACTCATTGTTCAGTTGTGACAAGTGTGAGAAGTTGGCCTGATATGTAGTGCTCACTATTCTAGTGATCACTGTGTATCATTCCAAACGACCCTTATTGATGATTGGTTGCAAGTCAACCTTATAGACCAGCTATCCTAGTAGCGTGGATACGAGCAGTCTTAGGCTAAACTCTAGAGGGCGTGTTAAGCCAGCTGTTTACCATCACATATACCCCTTGAACACCAAGTGAAAGGACACCACACAAGTTGTTATGAAAATAAAAGGATATTTATTTATAACAAGACTACCCTGGCTCTTTATGAGTCAGGGAGCTAAGCACACTACAAAACTCTTAGGAAAATACTTCAGTTGCACAATTTACACAAATGCCCGAGGGGCACGAGAAACCATCTACACTAACAGTGAAATGCGAATGGTTAGAGTCTGGAGGTACTGATTCCGGAGTGTTCCGGCCAGTGGGACTAAACGAAAAAGGAACTGGACACTTGTAGAGCGAACCTGCGATGGAGCACCGAGATGCTCGAGTTACCTAGCCCGGAGGCTGCGGCTGCGTGAAGTTCGGCAAGATGTCGGGAGTCCTCGTGTAGTCTCAGGAGCCTGAAAGAAGAAGTTGCTGGCAGGCGACCAGTGACGATGTTCAGAGCGATCCAAGCCTGGATCGGTGATGAAGGAAACCTGAAAGCAGAGGGGACTCAGTTCTCAACCGCTAGCCAGCGATCGTGTGGGTACCAGGGGGGTACCGGCTGAAGTCACCTCGACCAGGTGAGTGGGTGACGTCGGACTCGGCTGTTCCTCGGACCAGGAGGCGCGGCGGCGACCAGGATGGAGGGCGAGCTGTCCCACGAAGGTGTCTGCTGTCGATGATGCTGGGCCCAGGAAGGGGCAGCGGATCTTGGCAGTGGCAACCCAAGCGGGGGAGTCAAGATGGCGTCGGGAGTGGACCAGGAGGGTCTGTGGTACTCCTCTGTTGAAGGGGAGCAAGAGCCAGTCTGGAGCAACCAGACCGGTGATGCAAATAATCTTGGAGCGTCGTGAAGAGGGCCACAAGCCGGTCGGCAAGTGGTCGGACAACGCTGGGAACAGCAAGAAGCGGAAGGGCCCCCACGCAGATCTCGTGGATGCTGGGGAGACAGACTTCGATGCTGGAGCTGCTCAGGGTTTAGGGCTTCTCAAACCCTAGGTGCACTCACTCGAGGGTCCCTCGGTGGGCGTGCTAGATAAGCGTCGTGCAGGTTCTGAAGAAAGCCGGTCCCGCAGGTCTCGTCACACCTACGACTCTCAGCTGGGCTGATGAGGTAGGTAAAAGGTCAGAGATGGCAGGGAACTCGGGTCTCGTCGAGCTGGGCAGTCTTGATCCGTAGGAGACGTACAGCAAACCACAAGCGCTTAGGTGGTGCCTGCTGGTGCAGGGTGGCTACTCCTTAGCCACAAGGGAGAGTCTTCAGAAATAGTCAAGAGTTCCTTTCGTGGAAAGTGGTTTGTGATTCGGAGTTATCCGATTATCTGATTATCCAATTTGGGAAGGGGACTCGCTCCTACCTTTATTCTAAGAAAAGGGGCTGGCCCGTGACTAGGTTCTACCTATGGGTGGAGCCAGGAGGGGGGTGGTTACACCCCTATCCTTTGTCCGGCTTCGCGCCAGCTCAGGGGCTGGTGTGCCCCCGAAACTGGTTTGAGCCGGGCTATGCACAGTGAGCACCGGGGTGCCACTTGCAATCACCTTCCTTTCAGCCCTGCCTACCTGGGATACACAAACCCTGTCTGGGATGGTGCTAACACCGCCCTCGACAGGAAACCCTTTGTCCAAGCTCCCCTTGCTGGAAGGTCCCCCAGCAGCAGGAGGTCAGACTTGTGTCTGGTGGCAGCATCCATTTTGTGATGCTGAGGCTTGAGTCAACTTTAACCGGGGTTCAAGGTTACTTCCATGTCGTGTCCCTCTAAAAGGGGGGAATGCTAACCCCGTCGCCAGGACTGGCGAGGGGTTCGTATTCCCATTCGTATGACACCTTACTCGACATGTGTAGGTGACGTGATGCCAAAGTTAGCAAATAACCGCAAGGATTATAATGCATTAAAAGTAGTTGGCCCGCGTCACCATGGAACGGCTATTAGGACTTGGTTCCGCAAGCCGTCGACGGGCTCAGCTCGCGCCAGAGCACCGTCCCACATGATTCCCTGCACTCTGCCTTCAGGATTGATAAGGCCTGCTATAGGAGTGACTGATAGGAATCCATGTGTCCATTTTAGGGTTTAGGTGTAGGAATACTACACCTACAGCAACGGGTGATTACACCACGTGGCCCCAGCTGTCGTGCAGCCAGTTGTGTCAGATTTGGGCGGCCATTCCAGGGGTGGCATAATACATGCTTCAGCCCCTGGTAGGCCCTGGGTACACCGATGCCCTGGATACCTGTGGTATGCTGAGACAGGGACTGACAAGGCGGCCCAGTTCCAATTAGTGGATGCACCTAATGTACATGTGTGTTAATTTCGAGAGAGAACAGCTAGGCTGTGGGTCTGATTGGCAGGCCCACAGCCGGAGAAAGTCGTAAACCAATGAAGCAAAAGCAAAAAATCTGGGTGATCATAGGATTGCAGACCCTACTCTCCTACATGACCCCCCCCCAAACTTTGGGACAATAAGCTAACCTTGACCAGGTGAGTCTTCTTGCTCTAAGTGGAAATACCTGGAGAGCCCATCTGCATTGCCATGATCAGTGCCAGGTCTATGCTCCACTGTGAAGTCCATCCCCTGTAGGGAAATGGACCACCTAAGTAGTTTGGGGTTTTCACCCTTCATTTGATTTAGCCACAAGAGGGGCTTATGGTTGTTCTGAATCTTGAAGTGAGTGCCAAACAAGTATGGCCTCAACTTCTTCAGGGCCCAAACCACAGCAAAGGCCTCCCTCTCAATAGCTGACCAATTCTTCTCTCTGGGGGTCAGCCTCCTGCTAATAAAAGCTATGGGCTGGTCATGACCATCAAAATTCAGTTGCGATAGAACAGCTCCCACACCCAGCTCCGAAGCGTCTGTTTGGACAATGAATGGTTTGGAGTAGTCTGGACTCTTTAGGATAGGTGCTGTGCACATGGCCTGCTTTAGGTCATCGAATGCCTTCTGACAGCTTGCTGTCCACTGAACTTTTTTTGGCATCTTTTTACTTGTCAGGTCGTTTAGCGGGGTCACAATGGATCCATAATTTCTGACAAATTTCCGGTAATAACCAGTCAGGCCCAAGAAAGCTCGAACCTGAGTCTGGGTGGTTGGAGGAGCCCAGTCCTGGATGGCCTGTATTTTGCTCTCCAATGGTTGAACCAGGCCTCCACCTACAAGGTGGCCCAGGTATACAACCTGTGTCTGCCCTATCTGGCACTTGGTGGCCTTGATAGTGAGGCCTGCCTTCTGCAGGGCCTCTAACACTTTCCTCAGGTGGACCAGGTGATCCTCCCAGGTGGAGCTAAAGACAGCGATATCATCCAGATACGCCGCACAGAAGTCGTCCAACCCAGTGAGAACTCGATTCACCAGCCTTTGGAAGGTGGCAGGTGCATTTTTCAAACCAAAGGGCATTACCACGAACTGATAATGCCCACCCGGGGTAGAAAATGCTGTTTTGGGCTTGGCCTCCTCAGCTAACCTGATTTGCCAATACCCAGCTGTCAGGTCAAACGTACTTAAGTAGTTGGCCGAGGCCAACCGGTCGATAAGTTCGTCTGCTCTTGGTATCGGGTGGGCGTCAGTCTTAGTGACCGCATTGAGACCTCTGTAGTCCACGCAAAACCTCATTTCTTTCTTACCGCCCTGGGTGTGAGGTTTCGGCACGAGCACTACGGGACTAGCCCAGGGGCTGTCCGAGGGTTCAATGACTCCCAGCTCCAACATTTTCTGCACCTCTGTCTTGATGCAGTCTCTGACATGATCAGGTTGCCGATAGATTTTACTCTTTACGGGCAGACTCTCCCCAGTGTCGACCTCATGGGTACACCACTTGGTCTGACTGGGTGTCAGAGAGAACATATGTCGAAAGGATTGAAGAACCTGTTTACAATCCTCTTGTTGATGTCCAGAGAGGCTGCCACAAAAGACAACACCATCTACTGATCCATCGTCAGGGTTCTGAGAGAGCAGGTCTGGGAGAGGGTCACTCTCCTCCTCCTGTCCCTCATCTGTGGCCATGAGCAAGCCCATGCCCTCCCTGTCGACATATGCCTTGAGCCTGTTTACATGGAGCACCCTGTGGGGGCTCCGGGGAGTTCCCAGGTCTACCAAGTAGGTGACCTCTCCCTTTTGCTCAATGATCGTGTGGGGCCCAGACCATTTGTCTTTGAGTGCTGCTGGGGCCACTGGCTCCAGCACCCACACCTTCTGTCCAGGCTGGTACACAGTCCGGACAGCCTTTTGGTCGTGCCAAGCTTTCTGTAATTCTTGGCTCGCCTCCAGGTTTTTAGACGCCTTTTCCATGTACTCCGCCATCCGCGAGCGGAGACCGAGCACATAGTCCACAATGTTTGATGCCGGCTTTCTGAGAGGTCTCTCCCATCCTTCCTTTACCAAACAAAGGGGTCCCGTTACAGGATGTCCGAACAGAAGCTCAAAAGGGCTGTAGCCAACCCCCTTCTGCGGAACCTCTCTGTAGGCGAACAAGAGGCAGGGTATAAGGACATCCCATCTCCACCGAAGCTTTTCAGGTAGTCCGTGAATCATCCCTTTTAGGGTCCTGTTGAATCTCTCAACAAGCCCATTGCATTGTGGGTGATAGGGTGTGGTGAACTTGTAGTTGACACCACATTCCTTCCACATAGCAGTCAGATATCCCGACATGAAGTTTGCACCTCTGTCTGAGACGACCTCCTTAGGGAAGCCCACTCTGGAGAACACTCCAAGTAGGGCCCGTGCCACCACAGGTGCTGTAGTGGTCCTAAGGGGAATAGCTTCAGGATACCTGGTGGCGTGGTCCACCACCACCAGTATAAACTTGTGCCCTGATGCTGTCTGGGGTTCCATTGGTCCGACAATGTCGATCCCCACCCGTTCAAAGGGTACCCCCACCACTGGTAGTGGTATGAGGGGGGCCTTTGTCGTGCCACTTGACTTACCACTGGCTTGGCAAGTGACACAGGAGCGGCAAAACTCCTTCGTATCTTCGGACATGTGGGGCCAGTGAAAGTGTGGAACAATTCTGTCCCAAGTCTTATTCTGGCCTAAGTGACCTGCAAGGGGAATCTCGTGGGCCAAGGTGAGAAGGAAACCTCTCAGAGACAAGGGGATGACCAGCCTCCTGGTCGCACCAGGTTTGGGGTCTCTTGCCTCGGAGTACAGGAGTCCATCGTCCCAGTACACTTTGTGGGTACCTGTGGCGTTCCCTGCAGCCTCAGCAGCGGCCTGCTGTCTGAGGGGTTCAAGTGAGGGGCAGTCTAACTGTGCCTTCCCCAGGTCTTCCCTGGAGGGTCCCCCTGAGCCCAGAAACTCAACCTGACCAGGTTCAAGCTCTTGCGGCTCAGTTTCCCTCAGTTCTTTAAGGTCAGCCTCCTCGGAGACTTGATCCACGACCTGGGGCAAGGGGGAAGGCGAAGCCTTACCCTTACTGCTCCTTTTCTTGGAAGGTGTCTGGTCCGTTCTTCCAGGATCCAGCACCTGTTCAGTGGGGCATCTTTTGGCCTGTGACCTGGTCACAGCAAGGACATGTGCTGGCAAGCCTAACATCTCCATGTGAGTCCTCTGCTCCACTTCTGACCATTGTGACGTTTCCAAATCATTGCCCAACAGACATTCTACGGGGAGGTCTGAACTAACCACAACCTTTTTCGGGCCACTTACCCCTCCCCAGGAGAAATCAACAACTGCCATACTGTGAGTGGTAGTGACGTTGCTGGCATTGGTCACTAGGTAACTGGTACCTAGCATGATCTGTCCAGGGTCCACGAAGTTAGGCGTCACCATGGTGACACTGGCACACGTGTCCCTGTAGGCCTGAGCCACTTTTCCATTTATCAAAGGTGTCTGTCTGTATTTGCCCAAAGTATTGGGACTGGCATCAGGGGACATATCCATATCCCCTGTACAGACAAGGACGGCCTGAGTGAGCGTGCCGACTAAGTCGTCACTCCCCTCGGTTCCCAAGGTTAACCCAACTAATGCGTGAGGGGAAAGAGATCCTCATCCCTTACTCATCATCTAATAAGCATGAAGCTTTCAAGTAATGGTTCTTGCCCAGAGACAGGGGGAGATACCCCTTTCCCCCTAAAATGAAACTGGTTTTGAAACGGTGTGTCCGGGCTAGAGTTTTAGTTTCAGTTTTTGGGAATAAATTCCAATTACGACATGCAGATCCGGGTGAGATAAGTATTTTTTATTCTTTTTTGGGTAGCTGCAAGAAAAAGGATGGCACAGCCAACACGTGTTTCGCCCCCTAATCGGCCATCAGGCCTGGGGCTTCCTCAGGGCTGTATACAGACAATGTTAACCCAAGGTAGGAAAAGTACATGGTGTCATAAGGCATGTGTATAATATATACATATATAGTGAGGGTGAATTTTGGGAAGAGTAGTAAAGTTATAGTGAGACGTAGCATTGAAGGGCAATTAGTAAGTGAGGGAACAGAGAAAAATAGTAAATTGAGGAAGGGGTCAAAGTAAGCGTGCGGCAGGTATGGAAGGTAGAAAGAATCAAGATGTGATGTCATTGAGGGACACAGAGAAATAGATAATAATATGGTACAGAGTGTTTTGTCGAGTTGGAGGGAGAGAATAAGTAATTGTGATAAAATAGTAAGAGTTTAGAGTACAAAGGTCAATATAATTAGTGGCGAGTATTAGCACAAGTTTCAAATGAAAGTACATATTACAGTCATAAACATTGCCCGGTATAAATATAAGCCGGTGAGAACAAAAATGAGTTGCATTAAGAAAAATAACCGTTCATATATATAAAGAATACAAGGAGAATTGCGGATCGTATAGTAGTATGATATGCAATTAGAATTTGGCATTTATAAGTATTTGCATGACATTGTGAGATTAAATTAGAGGTAGGTTACATGATTTTGTTATTTACATTTTTAGAGACAGTAATGCATAACCCAAGTAAATTAATGTTTGAGCGTATAGTGTTATCGACGATTAGAATGAATTTATAGTTACAGTTTCCATTAATGAGGAGGCCGCATCCGGGTACCGGGTCAAGCGCGAGGAAGAGGGAGGAAGGGTTCGCATTAGTCTAGGAACGATTTGGGATTCTTTTGCCAGGGTGACTGCGTGAATTCATATATTTATAAAGTGCTGGTGCTTTCTAGGTCACATCGTATATTAATTGTTAATTCTTAATATCGGAGTTGTGTCAAGGCATATGACTAGTATATTGTGTCAAAAATTGTGAATCAGTAACCTCGTGAAGTGCGAGGTACTGCTGTGTCATGCCATATGTGAAAAGTTTGGATATTTTAGCGGGTAGAGAAAGGGAGGCAATTACTTCTCAAGTGTAGATTCGGGCGGTGTAAATAACGGTGTGTTGATGGTGAAATTTGTAAAAATATTGGTGGGAACTATTTGACTGTGCAATAATTGCCGAATGCGAGGAGTGCTTGCGCATGTTTTTTAATCTTTTTAGAAGTTCTAAGCCGCACTCGGGGGTATAATCTATACGGAGTCCAGAATCGTGTAGATAATGGAGTAGGGAATACGCATGCTCTAGGCGATCAATTGTGCAAGTTTAAGTGAAAAAGAATTTGGATATGCTTCCTTACCGGGTTGTTAGGTAATTCAGTATTTAGTGACAAGGGTTTGATAACCCGAAGATTTCTAAAAGTGGAGAAAACACAAGGGGAAGGAAGTGGAAGAAGAAAATGTAAGAGGAAGGCATTGTTAAATGCTGGGTTACAGGGAGGGGGAGCGTGGGAAGGAGTCCCTTACCTTAAGTCTCGGCTAATGCCAGGTATTGCAGTTTCCACGGTCGTGATGGTAATAACAACGCGTGGTTGCGAGCAAGTTATAAAGGAGTCATATGAGCACTTCCGGTTCAAAACCCGGAAGTGAACGGGTGCTTTTTGCTGGGAGCCATTTTAGGTTGGGGGTAAATCGAGATTGGTGAAGTTAGACGGTGACGGTCATCAGTATTGATATGAACCGAGTGAGGTGCAAGGGGATGGTAGAAGGGTTTTAGAGATCAATAATAGGAGAGAGTGAGCGAAATTGTCGGACATTTAAATTACCTAAAGCAATACATTTGAACATTAGTATAACAACTTATTAACATTACTTAAATACATACATTCACGTTTTGTGGACGCAAGCATGTGTCCAAAGTATGCTAATAGGTATCCGTGTGTATTAATGTAAAGATAACGATCAGTTGTTTTTTGTAGGAACTGGGTAAAGATGAAAAATTTGGCGGGGAGGAGTGGAAAGCCAAAATCAAGATTGAGTAAATGTATCAGGTAAAAAAATCACCTGAACATGAGTTGCTGCATAATTTAGAATGCAATTAAGAATGGCACACATATCTCCAGGCTCGAAGAAGCTGTGCCAATAAACTCGGCGTAGAGCAGAGTTGTGTTGGGTCACACTACGGTGCAAAATTGGGGTTTGTAATTAATAATAACATACATATCTCTAGGCCTACAAGAAGCTAAATCAATAAAACTGGGCAAAGAGCTGAATCGTGTTAGGTCACACTGAGGCGCCCTTAAAGCACAAAGGGTACTATCACATATCGATGAACAAGGTCGTGTTGAGTCACACTGGGGCGACCTGGTAGCACTAAAAAATGTTATCACATATTTCTACATGTTTTTATATCAACTGAAAAAACGGCAAAAAATCAGGAGGGTATGCTGTAAGTTCTTTGATGGTATTTGGGGGAACTAATTAGGGGTTATTGTAAACAACCATTGTATGGTTGGGAGAGGATTGATGCCCCAACATACTCTTACAACCGCACCACCTACTACCCAAGACTTAACACAACCTTTCTGTTGTTTACAATAACCCCTAATTAGTTCCCCCAAATACCATCAAAGAACTTACAGCATACCCTCCTGATTTTTTGCCGTTTTTTCAGTTGATATAAAAACATGTAGAAATATGTGATAACATTTTTTAGTGCTACCAGGTCGCCCCAGTGTGACTCAACACGACCTTGTTCATCGATATGTGATAGTACCCTTTGTGCTTTAAGGGCGCCTCAGTGTGACCTAACACGATTCAGCTCTTTGCCCAGTTTTATTGATTTAGCTTCTTGTAGGCCTAGAGATATGTATGTTATTATTAATTACAAACCCCAATTTTGCACCGTAGTGTGACCCAACACAACTCTGCTCTACGCCGAGTTTATTGGCACAGCTTCTTCGAGCCTGGAGATATGTGTGCCATTCTTAATTGCATTCTAAATTATGCAGCAACTCATGTTCAGGTGATTTTTTTACCTGATACATTTACTCAATCTTGATTTTGGCTTTCCACTCCTCCCCGCCAAATTTTTCATCTTTACCCAGTTCCTACAAAAAACAACTGATCGTTATCTTTACATTAATACACACGGATACCTATTAGCATACTTTGGACACATGCTTGCGTCCACAAAACGTGAATGTATGTATTTAAGTAATGTTAATAAGTTGTTATACTAATGTTCAAATGTATTGCTTTAGGTAATTTAAATGTCCGACAATTTCGCTCACTCTCTCCTATTATTGATCTCTAAAACCCTTCTACCATCCCCTTGCACCTCACTCGGTTCATATCAATACTGATGACCGTCACCGTCTAACTTCACCAATCTCGATTTACCCCCAACCTAAAATGGCTCCCAGCAAAAAGCACCCGTTCACTTCCGGGTTTTGAACCGGAAGTGCTCATATGACTCCTTTATAACTTGCTCGCAACCACGCGTTGTTATTACCATCACGACCGTGGAAACTGCAATACCTGGCATTAGCCGAGACTTAAGGTAAGGGACTCCTTCCCACGCTCCCCCTCCCTGTAACCCAGCATTTAACAATGCCTTCCTCTTACATTTTCTTCTTCCACTTCCTTCCCCTTGTGTTTTCTCCACTTTTAGAAATCTTCGGGTTATCAAACCCTTGTCACTAAATACTGAATTACCTAACAACCCGGTAAGGAAGCATATCCAAATTCTTTTTCACTTAAACTTGCACAATTGATCGCCTAGAGCATGCGTATTCCCTACTCCATTATCTACACGATTCTGGACTCCGTATAGATTATACCCCCGAGTGCGGCTTAGAACTTCTAAAAAGATTAAAAAACATGCGCAAGCACTCCTCGCATTCGGCAATTATTGCACAGTCAAATAGTTCCCACCAATATTTTTACAAATTTCACCATCAACACACCGTTATTTACACCGCCCGAATCTACACTTGAGAAGTAATTGCCTCCCTTTCTCTACCCGCTAAAATATCCAAACTTTTCACATATGGCATGACACAGCAGTACCTCGCACTTCACGAGGTTACTGATTCACAATTTTTGACACAATATACTAGTCATATGCCTTGACACAACTCCGATATTAAGAATTAACAATTAATATACGATGTGACCTAGAAAGCACCAGCACTTTATAAATATATGAATTCACGCAGTCACCCTGGCAAAAGAATCCCAAATCGTTCCTAGACTAATGCGAACCCTTCCTCCCTCTTCCTCGCGCTTGACCCGGTACCCGGATGCGGCCTCCTCATTAATGGAAACTGTAACTATAAATTCATTCTAATCGTCGATAACACTATACGCTCAAACATTAATTTACTTGGGTTATGCATTACTGTCTCTAAAAATGTAAATAACAAAATCATGTAACCTACCTCTAATTTAATCTCACAATGTCATGCAAATACTTATAAATGCCAAATTCTAATTGCATATCATACTACTATACGATCCGCAATTCTCCTTGTATTCTTTATATATATGAACGGTTATTTTTCTTAATGCAACTCATTTTTGTTCTCACCGGCTTATATTTATACCGGGCAATGTTTATGACTGTAATATGTACTTTCATTTGAAACTTGTGCTAATACTCGCCACTAATTATATTGACCTTTGTACTCTAAACTCTTACTATTTTATCACAATTACTTATTCTCTCCCTCCAACTCGACAAAACACTCTGTACCATATTATTATCTATTTCTCTGTGTCCCTCAATGACATCACATCTTGATTCTTTCTACCTTCCATACCTGCCGCACGCTTACTTTGACCCCTTCCTCAATTTACTATTTTTCTCTGTTCCCTCACTTACTAATTGCCCTTCAATGCTACGTCTCACTATAACTTTACTACTCTTCCCAAAATTCACCCTCACTATATATGTATATATTATACACATGCCTTATGACACCATGTACTTTTCCTACCTTGGGTTAACATTGTCTGTATACAGCCCTGAGGAAGCCCCAGGCCTGATGGCCGATTAGGGGGCGAAACACGTGTTGGCTGTGCCATCCTTTTTCTTGCAGCTACCCAAAAAAGAATAAAAAATACTTATCTCACCCGGATCTGCATGTCGTAATTGGAATTTATTCCCAAAAACTGAAACTAAAACTCTAGCCCGGACACACCGTTTCATAACCCAACTAATGCCTTGGGAGGCGCACTACCACTGCTGACTGTACTAGGGGGCGCAGGTGCCTTAGGGGCTGCAGTGGCAGGAGTTTGCCCTCCTTTCTTGGTGCACTCACTAAACCAGTGAGTCTTACTTTTACAGTATTGGCACCACCTTTTTGACTGGCCTTCTTGAGTCTTCTTCTTCTGTGAAGCCTGACCCCCACCCTCTTTGGTTTGTTGGGGACCTGTCGAAGACTTCTGGTCATTTTGTTCGTTCTTGTTACCCTTTTGGTCTGCTTTCTTCTGACCACCCTGGTTCTGATTCTGGTTCTGCTTGACCCTTGTTCTGACCCATCTGTCTGCCTTCTTTCCCAATTCTTGGGGAGAGGTCAGATCCGAGTCGACAAGGTGCTGATGCAACAATTGGTTCTGACAGTTGTTTAAAATCTGTTCTCGCATGATAAGATTGTACAATCCTGTGTAATCAGTAACCTTGCTACCCAGCAACCAGCCTTCCAAAGCCTTATTGGCACAATCGACAAAGTCAGCCCAATCCTGAGACTGAATTTTCTGGGTGTCCCGGAACAGCACCCGGTACTGTTCCGTGGTTAAGCCGAACCCATCAATCAGTGTGTTCTTCAGGACTTGGTAGTTGTTAGCATCCTCAGCTCTTGTAGTGAGGAGCTTGTCCCTTCCTTTACCTTCAAAGGAAAGCCACAGTATAGCTGCCCACTGACTTGGGGGGACGCACTGGACAGTGCAGGCCCTCTCCAAGGCAGTTATCCACTTGTGGATGTCGTCCCCTTGTTTAAAGGGGGGCACTATTTTACTCAGGTGTCTAGTGTCTATACCCCTGTCTTTCTCTCTATTGAGAATGCTGCCACCAGTGGGATCTAACCCACTTAATTTCTGCTCTCGGGCCAAGGCAAGTCTTTCTTTGGCGAGGGCAAGTTCTTCCCGCTCGATCCTCAGATTGACCTCCCGCATCTTCGCTTCATGCTCCCTTCTCTGAGGGGAAGTCATCCCTCTCTGAGAAGGTGCCTGAGAGACATGTGTATGAACCGATCTGCCAGAGCCTCTGGAGAGAGACCTAGCTCGTCCGTTCCCAAGGTTAAGCCTGCTTGAGCGTGGGCCCGGGGCTCCCCCAGTTCCATTCTCATGCCTGCTTAAGTTGGTCCTTGTAAGCCTGCCGACTACCACTGGACCTTTGTCTGCCTCGTCTCCCGATAACTCGTCCTCGTCCTCCTCCTCTGTGTGGAGGTCGAGGTCTGGGTCACCGAGGGTTCCCTCTAAGGGAGGCATGTTCCCATCTGCACTGGGGGGACCTGGGTTAGAGGACCTCCTAGCATCGTACGCCTCTAAGAGACCTATCAGTATTGCGATGGTAGGGTTAGAACCCTGGTTTAGCTTCCTGGAGGCACACAGTTGTCTCATCTCCTTGAAGCTAAGAGTTGCATATCGTGACACGACCTGTGGAGGGTCACTGACCACTAAGGGAGTCCCTGCAGACTCTCCGTGGACCGACATGCTTTTCTAGTGAGGTGTAAGTGTTGCACCTACCTACACTATGGGTTTACCTACTGATCCCTTGCTAAGAGTTGTAGTCAGGGTGTGCTAAGCCCTGTTACACTACAACAGCCGGTTCAGTAGAACTCGGAGTATTCTAAGTTAAGTTATATGTACCTGGGTACTTATGTGATCTTTCACTGCGATATTCTTAGGATACGTGTGTGGTAAAACAACAGCAAGCTCAAATCCCAACCGCTGCTCACCAATGTGAGAAGTTGGCCTGATATGTAGTGCTCACTATTCTAGTGATCACTGTGTATCATTCCAAACGACCCTTATTGATGATTGGTTGCAAGTCAACCTTATAGACCAGCTATCCTAGTAGCGTGGATACGAGCAGTCTTAGGCTAAACTCTAGAGGGCGTGTTAAGCCAGCTGTTTACCATCACATAAACCCCTTGAACACCAAGTGAAAGGACACCACACAAGTTGTTATGAAAATAAAAGGATATTTATTTATAACAAGACTACCCTGGCTCTTTATGAGTCAGGGAGCTAAGCACACTACAAAACTCTTAGGAAAATACTTCAGTTGCACAATTTACACAAATGCCCGAGGGGCACGAGAAACCATCTACACTAACAGTGAAATGCGAATGGTTAGAGTCTGGAGGTACTGATTCCGGAGTGTTCCGATCAGTGGGACTAAACGAAAAAGGAACTGGACACTTGTAGAGCGAACCTGCGATGGAGCACCGAGATGCTCGAGTTACCTAGCCCGGAGGCTGCGGCTGCGTGAAGTTCGGCAAGATGTCGGGAGTCCTCGTGTAGTCTCAGGAGCCTGAAAGAAGAAGTTGCTGGCAGGCGACCAGTGACGATGTTCAGAGCGATCCAAGCCTGGATCGGTGATGAAGGAAACCTGAAAGCAGAGGGGACTCAGTTCTCAACCGCTAGCCAGCGATCGTGTGGGTACCAGGGGGGTACCGGCTGAAGTAACCTCGACCAGGTGAGTGGGTGACGTCGGACTCGGCTGTTCCTCGGACCAGGAGGCGCGGCGGCGACCAGGATGGAGGGCGAGCTGTCCCACGAAGGTGTCTGCTGTCGATGATGCTGGGCCCAGGAAGGGGCAGCGGATCTTGGCAGTGGCAACCCAAGCGGGGGAGTCAAGATGGCGTCGGGAGTGGACCAGGAGGGTCCGTGGTACTCCTCTGTTGAAGGGGAGCAAGAGCCAGTCTGGAGCAACCAGACCGGTGATGCAAATAATCTTGGAGCGTCGTGAAGAGGGCCACAAGCCGGTCGGCAAGTGGTCGGACAACGCTGGGAACAGCAAGAAGCGGAAGGGCCCCCACGCAGATCTCGTGGATGCTGGGGAGACAGACTTCGATGCTGGAGCTGCTCAGGGTTTAGGGCTTCTCAAACCCTAGGTGCACTCACTCGAGGGTCCCTCGGTGGGCGTGCTAGATAAGCGTCGTGCAGGTTCTGAAGATAGCCGGTCCCGCAGGTCTCGTCACACCTACGACTCTCAGCTGGGCTGATGAGGTAGGTAAAAGGTCAGAGATGGCAGGGAACTCGGGTCTCGTCGAGCTGGGCAGTCTTGATCCGTAGGAGACGTACAGCAAACCGCAAGCGCTTAGGTGGTGCCTGCTGGTGCAGGGTGGCTACTCCTTAGCCACAAGGGAGAGTCTTCAGAAATAGTCAAGAGTTCCTTTCGTGGAAAGTGGTTCGTGATTCGGAGTTATCCGATTATCTGATTATCCAATTTGGGAAGGGGACTCGCTCCTACCTTTATTCTAAGAAAAGGGGCTGGCCCGTGACTAGGTTCTACCTATGGGTGGAGCCAGGAGGGGGGTGGTTACACCCCTATCCTTTGTCCGGCTTCGCGCCAGCTCAGGGGCTGGTGTGCCCCCGAAACTGGTTTGAGCCGGGCTATGCACAGTGAGCACCGGGGTGCCACTTGCAATCACCTTCCTTTCAGCCCTGCCTACCTGGGATACACAAACCCTGTCTGGGATGGTGCTAACACCGCCCTCGACAGGAAACCCTTTGTCCAAGCTCCCCTTGCTGGAAGGTCCCCCAGCAGCAGGAGGTCAGACTTGTGTCTGGTGGCAGCATCCATTTTGTGATGCTGAGGCTTGAGTCAACTTTAACCGGGGTTCAAGGTTACTTCCATGTCGTGTCCCTCTAAAAGGGGGGAATGCTAACCCCGTCGCCAGGACTGGCGAGGGGTTCGTATTCCCATTCGTATGACACCTTACTCGACATGTGTAGGTGACGTGATGCCAAAGTTAGCAAATAACCGCAAGGATTATAATGCATTAAAAGTAGTTGGCCCGCGTCACCATGGAACGGCTATTAGGACTTGGCTCCGCAAGCCGTCGACGGGCTCAGCTCGCGCCAGAGCACCGTCCCACATGATTCCCTGCACTCTGCCTTCAGGATTGATAAGGCCTGCTATAGGAGTGACTGATAGGAATCCATGTGTCCATTTTAGGGTTTAGGTGTAGGAATACTACACCTACAGCAACGGGTGATTACACCACGTGGCCCCAGCTGTCGTGCAGCCAGTTGTGTCAGATTTGGGCGGCCATTCCAGGGGTGGCATAATACATGCTTCAGCCCCTGGTAGGCCCTGGGTACACCGATGCCCTGGATACCTGTGGTATGCTGAGACAGGGACTGACAAGGCGGCCCAGTTCCAATTAGTGGATGCACCTAATGTACATGTGTGTTAATTTCGAGAGAGAACAGCTAGGCTGTGGGTCTGATTGGCAGGCCCACAGCCGGAGAAAGTCGTAAACCAATGAAGCAAAAGCAAAAAATCTGGGTGATCATAGGATTGCAGACCCTACTCTCCTACAACAAGATAGCCCCAAAGCAAGGATCTGAAGCATCTCTAAACTAAAAATTCCTCTGGTGCCTTGACCACTGGTGCTGTGCACGCAGTTTCCTTAAGGGTACCAAACGCCTTTTGGCATACCCCTGTCCACATCACATTGTTGGGCTACTTCTTAGAAGTCAGCTTAGGTAAGGGGGAGGCAATGGTGCCATACCATACCCTTTGACAAATCTCCTGCAGTATACAGTGAGACCTAGAAAGGTTTATCTGGTCTGGGTCTTGGGAGGCTCTCAAGCCTTAATCATCTATATCTTGGGCTGGAAACGCTGACTCTTGCCTTAACAACTTGGTGGCTCAAGGACACCACTGATCCATGCCCGATATGACACGTACTGGCCTAGATAGTCAGGCCTGCCTGTTAGAGGGCCTGTAGCACTGCCCGGAGGTGGTGTAGGTGGAAACTGCAGGTGATGTATTGTCATTTAAATATGCAGCACTGAAGTTTTTAAGCCCAGGCAGAGCCCAGATGACTATCCTCTAGGAGGAGGCAGGGTCATTCATTAGTCCAAAGGCCATCCCTTTAAACTGAAAGTGACCCACTGGGGTGGAAAATGCTGTCTTCTTCTTCACCCCCCTCAGTCAGGGTGATCTGCTAATACTCTGACGTCAAGTCAATAGTACATAGGAATTTGTCAGCCCGCAACCAATAAATGAGCTCATCAGCTCTGGGGATAGGGTGAGCATCAGTGTTGGTGACTGAATTATGGCCCCTGTTATCCACAAAGAAGCGGATCTCAGTGGTGGTTCCTAAACGGGCAGCCGTTAAGTGAGGAGAGGTGAACAGCCCCTTCAAGTGGCACCAGTTCCTCTGTTGCTCGCGGGTCAGGGTAGGGGAAAGGACATCTCCTTTCACTGACCCATCTTGTTCCTTGGAAGACAGTAGGTCTGCGAGAGGTTCAATCTCCACCTCACCATCGTCTGTCACCAAGTGCATGGAGACGTCAGACCTCCCAAAGTGGGGCTTGAGGCGGTTTAAATGCAGGATCCTTAAGGGGTTCGTGAATGTCTTGAGGTCCACCAGGTATGTGATCACCCCTTTCCGTTCCTTGAACTCATAGGGCCTGAGTCCACCACTCCTTTAATGACCAGGGCTTCACAAGCTCTATCTCCCACTTATTTTGCCAGGCTGATACTTCACTAGAGTTGCCTTCTGGTCATGACTGCATGGCTGGCCTCGAGGTTCTCTGTGGCCTCCTTCCAGAAGCGCTTAATCTGAGACCTGAGGTCCAACATGTAGCTCACTAGATCTTAAGGGGGTTTCTTGGGAGCTTGCTCCCATCCCTCCTCAATAAGACTGAGAGATCTACGCACAGGGTGGACAAACATAAGGTTAAAGGGGATGAACACCAGTACCTTCTGAGGCACCTTACTGTAGACAAATTACAGACATGCTATCAAGAAGTCTCATGACACCTCCTGGGTTCAGGTAGGCCTATAATCATGACTTTCAGGGTCTTGTTGAACCTTTCAACAAACCCATTGGTACAGGGGTTGTAAGGAGTGAAGAACTTGTAGGTTACCCCACACTCCCCACCCACCCACATGGACTTCATGTAAGCAGGCATGAAGTTGGTGACTCTGTCACACACACAGGTAAACATCCCCTCTAGTTTACTGTCCACCGAAGGTGTAGTCACCGACCTCAGAGATATGGCATTAGGGTACCGTGTGTGATGGTCCACCAAGACTAGAATGAACCTGTGGCCTAAGGCAGTCTTGGTGTACAGAGGCCCAACAATGTCAATACCCACCCTTTCAAAGGGGTTCCCACTAGAGGGAATGGAAGGAGGGGAGCAGTCTGCTTTAACCCTGACTTGCCACTGACCTGGAAGGTTACGCAGAATCTGCATCTGTCTGCATCCTCATCCAGGGCCAATAGAAGAGGGTGACCAGTCAGTCAAAGGTTTTCGTCTGCCCCATATGTCCTGCCATTGGGATGTCAATGGCTAACTCCAGTAGAAAAACCCAGTAACACTGGGGCACCACCAACAGACAGGTTGACCCGGCTAAGAGATGCCCTCTATATAGTAGACCATTCTCTCAGTAAATAAGGTGATCACCATAGGTGTTAATTGCCTGCGGGCTGGACTGCCATTGCAGGCCCTCAAGAATAAGGCACTCTCCCTGCACTTTGCAGAACTCTGCCTGGGATGGCCCCCTTTCTGTCTGCCACCTGGCTAACTCAAGTAGGTTTCCCACAATAGCATTGTCTTCCCCTGTAGGCTTCTGGGCATCACCCCTCAGGATCAGTTTCCTCCTGGACCGTGGGAATTTCTGGGGTAGGTTTCATACTTCTGTCGTAAATTGGCTGCGATTAAATTAGCGTTAGCGGAATCCATCTGGTATTTAGAGGCTATCCTGTACATTTTATGGAATCCATTTTGTATTTCTGGCAGCCATTTTGTTTACCCTTGTGCTCTGTTTAAAGGACTGGCTATACTTAGACTCTGCTACCCTGCACATGTGCAGGAATATCTAACTGTCCATACATCTGTTTTTAGTCTGTAACTATCAGGTTGTTTCTACCAGAGTCAGCAACTGCTAGCTCCTCCTTTACTGTCGACTGTGCATTTCTGTATGACCATCTATGTATGTAACTCTTCTCATGTATGCTTGTACCGGCTTCTTTCTAAGCCCCTGTGTGGGTATAAAAGACCCATGGTTCTTCTACTCTGTGTGCTACCTTCATTCAGCACCACAGGGTGCTGGGTGAATGTGGTTCCACTTCATGAAGGTTTATTAAACTTTGTATTTTCTATTCCAGTTTCTGTGCCAACTTCTTCCCAATAGTCTGAGGACTCTGCGCAGAGAAGGGTGAACCCCTTGCACTGGTAGGCCTAGCTGAGGTCTCTTTCAACAAATTGGCGCCTCAACGTGGGACTCATCGGTGACTCGGATGCCCAAAGGATTGGTCGCGACAAAAAGATTGGAATCTCGCTCTGGACGCGATCGCTGCCCGATGAGACCCGAGTCTTGGCAACCACGGCGTTTTGCCTTTCCTTTTGATCTGACCATCCAGGTGGTGCCGGTCCTCGACTGAGATCTCTTCTGTTGATTGACCGTGCAGTGACCATTTGGTCAATTTTAGAACTTGGCAGTTGGAACCTGGACACCAAGTGATTGGTAAGTGTCCTTCTGTGGCGATTGCTGTTGGTTTTGATGCCTGGGATTGGTAAGGTAGTTTAGTAACGCTTACTGTGGCTTTTGGATTTGGAGATTTATGTTGGCCAACTTGGTTTGTTATGATATATTGATATATGGGTTGCAATCTATATAGGCAGGTAATGAGGAGAATTTTCTCTATCTGAATTGATTTGAACAGCACATCGTACTAAAGGTACCTTAAGTGCTACTTTGATTATAATACTGCATATTCTGCACTATTTTTGGCATGCCTGTTTTTAGCACACTTCATTGGAGGTGTAGCTCTGGTAATGGTACCAATTTGAATTTTGAAACTAGATGAAGCACAACCAGGCCCCCGGAGGGGACGCCTAATAGGGATATGTATATTAAGTATGTTTTTTTCTTCTATAATGTACAGCGCATTATGGAATAAATACACTCGTAAGGATCCTGAGTTGCGTTGGGCTATGTATGGGTCATTTGATTTACGAAAGATTGAGTATGTGGAACAATGTATGTTTCAGCAAAAAGACTAGGCAAAGAGATGTTTGATTGTGTACGAATGTGGGAGAAAAGGTGCGTGAATGAATGAATGTGTTGCTTTCTTGGATGTACCATTTCTTTTGTATATAATTAGCCGGCTCCCCTAGAGGGGATACTTAACTAGTTTTAGGTATAAAAAAGTATTTATTCTTTGGTGATTAGTACCCCGAGGACCTAAATATGTACATAGAAAGGATCCTGGTCTGTGCACTTACTAACATTCATAAGTGGTGAGATGCAGAGCATTTTTTCTGGTGTTCTGCCAGCCAAATCTAGTGCATATGACTTACAACTAGTATTTACAAATGGTTTGGTTTAAGTACAGTCTGTGGGCTGTCTTTTGTTTCTGTCCTAAGTGTTGATCTGTGGGTTAAATGTGTGTTTAAATGTCTGTGGTTTGTCATTAGTGGTACTTGTAAGTAGCGATTGTGCTCTTGGTGCAGGAATGGCTAGCCTTAAGTGCCCTGTATTATGTGTTCTGAGTATATGACACCGTTTTGAAAATGGCTGGAATGAGTTCAATGTTTTTTTTTGTCATCATCCTGTTATGCAAAACATTATTAAAATAAAAAATATTTTAAAAGATTCCAGCAATGAATTATATAATATATGCTAAATAGCTGCACGCTATCATTAAATTGACAGAGTAACACTATACATTTGTGCAAATTGCCACAATGTAAGATAAAATTAGAATCCACATTGAATAGGAATAAAAAAAGCTTCAAAAAACGAAATTGTGTGTTTTGCAATAGATAAAATTAAAGATACAAAATGTCACAGCATTTATCCTTCTGTATTAGGTATTAAAAGGCATTCACATTATCTGAGTGAGTTGGTTGTTCCTGCACTAAAGTACATATTAAAGAACAACAGATTTGTGTTGGCTTGAAAGGTTTACTTGAAGGGCGTGTGAATTCGACTCCTTTACGTGTCAAACAGCTGTGTCAGCAAGACTATTTCTAGTTCGGACTCCGGCCACAGAGAACAGCTGAAGTCAAACACGGTGTAAAATGCGGCATTTCAGACTGCTGTTTTAAAAGTTAGAAATATAGTTTCATTATTTTTGATAAATAGAGGACAGATTGACAGTAGAGATTTATCTTCTTAATGCCTTTTAAAATAAGGATAAGAGTGGTTTTTGATGTTAAATAATAATGACTGTCTTTTAAAAGTGGCGCAGACTCTCAAGTTAAGTTTCTGTTCTTAGGGCTGTGAATGACTGCGTTTAAATATGATAGGCAACGGATGCAGCCCGCTTTTCATATGTAGACTCATCAAAATGATTAGATTTATTAAAAAAAATATATATATTTTGATTATATAAAAAATGTTATTTCAAATAGGTGCATTAAATTCGTTTTTTACTATTCATAATGCCTAATCATGATGCTGTGACCTCCTAGCATCCAAACTGAATTTAAGCCGTGCTATACAGCAATAGGGGGTCATTTATATGTGAGATGTCACTTTACCCAGGCGTACAAAACTCATTTTTATAAGGGTATACATTATACATTTCTGATGCCACATCTCTGGGATATGTAGAGGACATTCTGGGGATGACTATTATGCAAAAACATTGTAGGATATTAATTTTTAAGTGCCTTACACATCAAAGTCGAAATTGAGTAAAATTCACTATTTAAATGAGGTTTTTTCAGTCAGAACACCTTATAAACTGCCTTAGGCTCTAGTAAATGCACATGTGTAAGCATAGACTTAATAGCTAAACATCTATACTGCTAAGACAAGCACTCGGCACACTGCTTATACATATAACTATATACAAAAACTGGCAGAAGTTATTAAGCTTACCTCTGAATTGCTGGTAGACACGATTGGAGTGGGTTGCCTTCGGTCTCTAGGGTCACTTTGACTTGGGAGCACCGCATGACAATCTTGCATACAAGATGGAACAGATGCATAGGTTAAAGGCCGAACTCCTACATTTAGAAGCCTGGCAGGGCTCAGCGCAATATGTGTTTTGACATTTCGACATTTGAAAGACGAAATGGCAGGGCGGGGAAAGAAAGAGGTTTTGCTTACCTTTTTTTTTTGGCAAAAGCAAGTTTTTGTGCACTCAATGAACATAGTATAATGGTATATGTGACCTCTCTTTAAAAGACAATGTCTCAGCCATATATATATAGCACTGATGCTTTTAGGGCTGGATTAAGGCAGCTATGGGATTTAGTTTGAATTCATGTGCCCTCGTGTTACACTTGTACATTTGCTAAAGGAATATGTTCTTTAGCTGAAATGTGCTATTTAGCTCCTCAGAGTTTGTTTATACCCAGTTGCTACAAATTGGGGTTGATAGTGTTGACAGAATGAAATCTGTTACAGGTTTCCTACTGTCAAAACTGGGGAGAGGAGGCTAGCTCCTCTACAAATTAAGGGTAGGCAAATTTATGTTTTCTCTCTCTTTTTTTCAATTTCTTTTAAGCCTGTCTAAACTGTCTGTGAAATAGCCATGAGACATTTAATTGGCTATTCAGTAATACTGTTTTAAACATTATTAGCATTAATAAAATGAATAAATAAATTTGCTATGTTACTACCCATCCTCTCTGATGGAATTATGAGAGGATGAGTAGCTAGATTGCTGCTTCCTTATTTGATCTTTAAGGGGAACTAGCTGTGGGTAGTTTTTGTTCGAAAATTCTCAGGTGACAACACCAATATTGTTTGTTATTCTCATGCTACATACAGTTTTGCAAGGGCATTGCTAGTTTTTATTAGCTAGTCTGTGTAAATAAACTGACAGTCCTTACTAGAGCTGATGTTGCATAGTTTGGATTGTGAAAAATACAATGCAGAGAAGATGCCCATGTGATCCTTAGCAAACATTTTTGAGGAAAATATTGTTTTAAAGGAGTCTGTTAGTCACAAGATGTTCCGCTGGAGAACATGTACCCATTATGTTGAAGTTTTTAGTTCTGTATGTAACAGGAATCCCTGTTAAATTAGCAGTTTTAGATTTTCCTGTTGCTCCTATAACATGAGAGCATGGTCCTAAGTATACAATGTAGGTGCTTTTATTAAGAGAAATCATATTAGAAGTATCTGCAGTCCTGTACAAGTAATGCAAAGTCTATGAGTAAAAGTGTATAACATTTCCTTTTTCTTGAGGGTCTTTAGATGATTAAGATAGGAATATACAGATGTAAGGATTTGGAGTATGTCTGTATTGTTTTTCTCTTTTCCTCAGAATTTGGTAAATGAACAGACTTCCTTGACTGCTTGGGATTGGGTTACGTATTATTCTTGTCAGTTCACCAAAGAGTTCCTTTTATACTTGCCAATAGGTCCAGGCTGTTGTTTTATTTACTCTCACATAGATGAAAGTGGTTCCAGGGTGCCTTGTTAATATATGGGGCGTCCCTAGACTAGGAAGTACTCTGAGACTATCCTCTCTGTTGATAGATTATTTCTGTGCCTTGTCTAAAGACCTTTTGTTCTGTCCACCAATAGATATTTGCTGCTTTACAACCATTGCCAGAGGGGCGCGGACATCAGATCCAGCTTGAGGAGTCAGCACCAGTCCAGCTTGAAGTCAAAGTGAAGGTAACCAGCACAGGCATTGCTGGCAACCAGGACCTCAGTGAACGTAGAAGGCCAGAAGCACTGGGCTGAGTGTACCCCTGCCACTATCTTGGGCGAAAGACGGGGTCACAAATCAGAAAGGAGAAATCGTGGATCAAGCTTTTGATGCCCAGCCGAGAGTCACAGACCGACCAGGAAGGCGAGAAAGTTTTTGCTTGAGGTAACCCCCTTTGAAACAAGGGTTGCTTCAGAGATCCTAGCATCAGGCCTCTGAATCCTGGTCCTAAAGTGGCTGTTAGGGAAGGACTTGAGTTCAGGGTACAGGTGCTGTGTCTCTGGTGCCTGTTACATTGAAATGAAGAAAACTGGTGCACTGCCTGAGACACTGGACAGGATCGCTGAGCGCATTTGCCCTGGTGGGTGATTGCCCTATCCTGAAAGAAGAAACTTTTCCCTTGAAACTAGGCCATGATTCCTGAGTTGCGAGTTGTGCAGCTCCACCGTGGGAACAACAAGAGCCTGCCTGTGAGGCTCAAACGGACACAGGGAGAAGACTCCCCTCTGGTTGGTTGTACAGCGGCTTTAATTTCCCAATGACCTCTTTTTCTTTTTTGTTGAAAATGTACCCCATTGGTCGTCCCATTTTTTAGGAGGAGCAGCCCTTTGCAGCTCTTCGTTCTAATTCTCATTGTCCTGTGTAGTCCTCCTGGTCCTCTGGATCCAGGATCATTTTTGTAATAATATGTCTGACTGCTTTCATAATTGTATTAGGAATAATGTTTATTCTATGAGAGAAAAGTTCATCTGAGCAGTAGAGAGATGGTGCATTTCCTTAATAATAATAGATACTCTAGCCCTCATAAAGGAAACACTGGAAAAGTCTAGCGAAAATGTTTTTATTAGATATGTACTATTGGACATTTTTTTAAATTGATGGTAACTGAAATGCATAGGAGCCTTGAAAATGTTTTTACTGGATGGTTCTAGGATTTGCTTAGGACTAGAAAGCTAATAGTTCTGTTTCTGATATTAGTAATTACTCTCTCCTGCTATCTGTATGACCCAATTCTCTGTTCCCTTTGTACTTCTGCTTATACCTTATACATACCCGCTTAACAATATTTAGAATGAGAAATGCCCACCTAGCAATGAATTAGGATATTGATACATTTATGAAAAAAAAAAAATAATTAAAAATTCATATGTATATTTTTCGTTTTCCTACTGGATTATGGGAGATGTCTTCATCTAACGCTAAAAGGGTCATCTGTCGTAAATTGGCTGCGATTAAATTAGCGTTAGCGGAATCCATCTGGTATTTAGAGGCTATCCTGTACATTTTATGGAATCCATTTTGTATTTCTGGCAGCCATTTTGTTTACCCTTGTGCTCTGTTTAAAGGACTGGCTATACTTAGACTCTGCAACCCTGCACATGTGCAGGAATATCTAACTGTCCATACAGCTGTTTTTAGTCTATAACTATCAGGTTGTTTCTACCAGAGTCAGCAACTGCTAGCTCCTCCTTTACTGTCGACTGTGCATTTCTGTATGATCATCTATGTATGTAACTCTTCTCATGTATGCTTGTACTGCCCTCTTTCTGAGCCCCTGTGTGGGTATAAAAGACCCATGGTTCTTCTACCCCGTGTGCTACCTTCATTCAGCACCACAGGGTGCTGGGTGAATGTGGTTCCACTTCATGAAGGTTTATTAAACTTTGTATTTTCTATTCCAGTTTCTGTGCCAACTTCTTCCCAATAGTCTGAGGACTCTGTGCAGAGAAGGGCGAACCCGTTGCACTGGTAGGCCTAGCTGAGGTCTCTTTCAACACTTCCTTTTCCCTTCCTGCTCTTGGCAGGCACCTGGGCCACTTTTTTAGGCTCTCGGTCCATCTGACTCCCCCAGTGAGCTGCCAGGGACCGTATGGTCAAGCAGAACCAGTCAGGCGATCTGAACATCTCCATGTGAGACCTGAGCACCACCTCTTTTCAGAAGGTGTGCGCTAAGTCATTCCTTAACAAAGCTACAACTCATGGCCAGACTCATAGCTACCTTTAAGGAACATGAGACCCATCCAATCCTATTGAAAAGGAACTAGAGACACAAAGTTTCACCTCGTTGTTTGCGGTTACAACCTGGTGGACTACATTAGAGACTACCGGCTCAGAGTACACTAGAATATACACCAGATCATATCCAACAGTAGTCAGATTTTTGCGAGGGCAGATGACATCCCGCTTAAAGTGCCTAAACTGGTAATATTTATGGCACTTGTGCCAGAAGTAGCGAGGGGACTTCTTTCCATTAAAAACAAAAATAATTCTGTTCAGGATTGGACTGGTATTTCTCACCTGAAAACTCTTTGGGGGCAATTAGAGAACTCGTGTCTCCCCATTCCTTCTTCTGGTGGGGAATATGTCCACCCTCCTGTTGGTCCCCCCCCAAGGTACCTTCTTTGACACCCGAGTGGTAATCCAGAGGTCAGCTTCCTCCCCAAGCTCACTAGGTACACTAAGCTTGAATCAATCTGGTGTTGGTGCAGCTCTACAAAGCAATGACTGCACATGTGCTTTCTCAAAAATAGATCGCACAGTCCATCATAGCCACTGATTCTGCAGCTCTTCACCCTTCCTGCTGAGTCCTTCCTCAAGTCATCTATGAAATTCACCCAAGAATTGTGAGACTGTTGCTGGTTGTCCTTCTTTGGGGTCAAACCTTATTTAACAACAAGATTTTCTTCATGGGTCTATACTTCATCCTGTCACCCTTCCCTAGGGCCAGCAGGTTATCCCGACTCAAAGTGGGCATATGCTTCCAGAGACTCGTGCCTCCATACTTCTCCTTTCCACTTCATAGGCCTCAAACCACTTGTCAGCATCGTCCCCCAACACAAAGCTAGGCACCAGGTCTTTGTGGGCCCTTTTACCTCCTCAAGGCACCTTTGTGTCTCTGCCACTGTCTTCACTGGACATGGGAGCCCTCCTGGCTTTCAGGTCTTTCTGGCTTTATTCATGTGCCAGTAAAATGTCCTCTCCTCCAGGGCAAGTAATTTATACTCCAATTCTCTCCCAGCTCTGCCTTTTTCTCCTCCAGGGCTCTCTGAGCTTCTGTCTTTTTCGCTTCCAATGCCCAGGCTGCGGCTGTATCCTCCATTGCCAGCTTCTTCTCCTCCATGGCTAGAGTGGCCAGTTGCAGGCTCAGCTCTCAGTGTTTTTGTCCACAACTCTTCAGGGGTCATGCTTTAGGAGGACACACTGCTCCTGGCAGGGAACAGGACTCCTGTGGACCTTACTCTATACTCTGGCACTGTGACCATGGCCAGAAAACTCTCTCCCTCCTCTTCTGCATGATCATCATCCTCCTGCACCCACCAGTGAAGCAGACTGTCACATGCAGACCTCTTCCCAAGCTCTGAGAGCTATCTGGTACTCCAGTTTCTTGGGGTTTTTTGATAGCTTAAGCCCCCTATCTGTATACAACATTTTCAGCTCTGCCACAGTGAAGCTTTCAATGTTGCTAAGATCCATCTCCATTCTTGCAAAAATCACAGACGTAAAATATGATGACAAGAGTGGAATTGAGGAAAAAAGAAGAAAAATTGCAAATTACAAAATAAAGGAGAATATACAAATCAAAAATTAGTTTTGATTGTAGATTATCACAAAAGAAAATTTTCTATACACCAATCACTGAGTAGCCCCGCTAAAACACACTGAATCCCACTGCTGAACATCAATGAAATAAACTGGAGTATTAGTTGAAGGGTGGTGACAACCCACCTCAAATAATAATTATAATCCTTTCAGGGTGAACAACAGAAGTCACTAAATAAACCTGTGCTTTACCCTCTGGTAGCTTGGAACAAAAAAAAACAGGATTAACTTGAGGCAATGTATAAAGAATGTATGCAATACAATAAGAAAGAGAAAACAAAACACAACAAAAATCCCATTAGATTATTTTGATAAATAAAATGACAGTAAAACGACCAAAAAACATAAGAAGAACCTGAGATATGGATGTTTAAAGTGCATGGTTCAAAACACTGCCAAAAAGCATTAGGAACCAACCACAGTCATCTGTATGCCCTTGGCAGGGACAAGGGTATGGTTTGAGGCTGACTGCGATAGAGTGCGTGTCTGACACAGGGAATAGGTTTGTCCCATTGAAAGGTTTTACCTTTGGATTTACTCTCCTGGATGGAAGTCGAAAATCCTAAGCGGGGCAAGGCAGGAAGTTGGGGCTGAAGAGGGCTCCACCTTGTTGAATAGCCACTGGACAAGTGATCGGTAAAGCAGTTTCCTTATGGTGGGAAAGCTCCGAGAAACTTGAATTTCACACTAAAAGAATGACCCTTGACAGTCGGATACTTGTCTTGCCTTCACCTGGTGGAGATTTCAACCTTCTGACATAGTAACTGTAGGAGAGTAGGATCTGCCTCTTATGTTGCCCCCACTTTTTTTCTGATGTTAACACTGGTTTCTGGCTATAGTCTGGCTGGGACCCTGCTAATCAGGGCCCAAGCCTCTCTGTTCTCTCTAAATAACACAGAGTGCATATTAGGTGCACTAGTGATTGGGTACTGTGGTCCCTAGTCTATGGTACCTTAGGTACCAAGGGCATAGATACTTCACACGCCTACCAGGGGATGAAGCATGTATTATGCCACCCCTGGGAAGCAGACTAAATCTGACACCACAGGCCTGCTACTGCAGCCTAGGTGAGGTAGTGTTAGCACTCCTCACTGAGATATAGGTTCACTATATCTCTCCCCACACACACATATAAACCTATCAGTCACCCCTAAGGCAGGCCCTATCAATCCTGAGGGCAGGGTGCTTGGTTTCCATGTGAGGGGGTGCCTCTGCCTGAGCAGGGCTCCTCTGCAGCTCTCAGAGTCCATTCTCTGTGGCTGTTTGTGGATGCGGTTAAACCATAGACTCGTAAGTGCATTATAACCTTGCGGTAAATGCTAACTTTGGAATGGCTGCATCAAAACATGTCGTGTTTGGTGTCAAACGCTTTGGAATCATACCCCCACAACAGTAACTGGTGTGGGAGTATGATCCCACCCTTCTAGAGGGATAGACATGTACCCACTGTGGAAACACGGTAGAATCCTGAAGAGCCCTGGCATCATAAAATGGATGCCACCAGTCACAGACACTGGGCTGCCCTCCTGCTGCTGACCGAAACTCGCAGTGGAGGAGGCCCAACAATAGGCATCCTGTCACAGGGATGTGTGACCACCTCCCAGACAGGGTTTGGTGTATTGGGGCTGGGTGGGTGCACTCCTAGAGTGCTTCGAAGTCCTGCACTGGGGGAGCAGTAGGCTCCTCTGTGCATACACCAGTTCAAACCAGCTCAGGGGCTACCTGCCCCTGCTCTGGCGTGAAACTGGACAAAGGGAAGTGGGTGTAGCCACCCACTCCCCGGACCCTCCCATAGGTGGGGGTCATAGAGCTAGTCCCTCCCTTCCTTTCAGTATAAGTTAGGGAAACCTTGCGATTGCAAACTAGATATCTCTGGACGACACTCTGAAGAAGAATCCTGGACCTTCGATGTTCCATTACCTCTGGAAGACGGAAGAATCTCCTTTGGAGTCAAGGAGTGACCCCCCTGCTTGGCAGGCACCCAATCTTGCAATCAGTGGTCGCAAACTTTCCCGCTCCCGCCGGAGTCCGAAGTCCCTGCAGCCCAGGAAGAGGATTTCCTGACTTCTCCAAGGCCATCGTGAGTCCCCAGCAACGCTGAGGCAAGTGGACCCCACGAGTGACGAAGAACCGCAATACCTGGGAACCGTGCACTATTTTCGAGTGCAACCCCTTCACGACGTTCTACGAACTTGTGCATTGGACCACGTGTGGTCCAAGCTTCCAGCAGGATTCCCACTGAAGATCAGAGGCCTACCCCGTCCTGAGTGACCGTGGGCGCCTGTTGAGTGAATCCTCCCGAGGCGTCTTCGCGATCCCTTGCCGGTTGGCTTGTGGGTCCCCAGAAGAATTCTCTACAGTTCCAAAGGGCTCCACTGGTTGCTCCAGGCCTGCCCTGACTTACCGTCGCTGGGTGAGTCCCTCAAACCTTGCTGGTGTGCACCGCTGACTTTTTATCTTTTCCACAAGACTTGCTGTTACCAAGGCTTGTTGGCTTCAATCTGGTCACCGACACTGCAGTAAGCTGCAGACTTCGTGGGACACGCCGAATCCAGCTCCTGGTCATCATCGATGCCTCCTGGACCTCGTGGCTGAAGAGTCAAGACACCCATGGATCACCAGAAATCACCTGACGACTGTGGGCATCCATCTTCCTTGCCCCGGGTCACTGCCAAGTGACTTTGAACACTGTCCCCTCTGCTTTCAGGTCTTCCTTCTTCTGAATCCAGCCTTGGACTCCACCGGACAGTTCTCCTGTTTTCACAAGCAGCAAGTCTTCTTTGGCTCCCATTGAAAACGACGCCGCGACCGGACACCAAAAGACACCTATGCACCCGGCTTCCCTGGGTGAGGTAACTCCAGCACTACGGTGCTCCTGTGGGTGTTGGCTCTGGAACTACTTACCCTGTATGTGACTTGCTTGTAGACTCTCCCGAAGTATCCTTAAACTCAAAATTTCCAATCGCGACTTGCTTTCTAGAAGTCAATTGGGATCCGCGGCTGTGTTCTCACACTGCATGCGTCTCCCGTGGGTCCTTTACTTACCTGCCTTGGGTGGTTTAGTGAGACCCCAGCACTTCTGAAGGCCCTAGGCCTTGTCCCCTCGCAAGTCGTTATTCTTAGGTCTCTTTTTAGTATATGGTCTGGTACGCCCCTAGGGCCCCAGCCATATTTGTGCTTAAGTTATTGTGAAATGTTGATTTGTGCATATTTTCCTGACTTCTAATCTCATAAAGAGACTAGTAGAGTGTGTCTAGTAATAAATACATATATATTTGATATATATACCTGTGTGGTGTCGTTTCATTTAGTGATTCAAGAGATTATAGGGTAAAACAAGCTGCTTTACATTCCTTTAAAGACTTAGCCTGAAGGCCGCTCTCCACAGCTACCACTAGGATAGCTTTCTTTAAAAGGTTGTCTTAAACCTACTACCATAAGAGTCGAATTGTACTGGTGCAAGGTGTCCACTTTAACTAGTGAACGGCATATACCAGGCCAACTTCTCACAGTAACATTTATTGGAGCTTGAATTCTTCCAGTGGGGCAAGGCTGTAGCCAAAGAGGGCTCCACAAGGCCGGACACGGACAAGTTCTCCACGGAGTGCAGCTGGATTGGATTTGCTGCTGGGCAGAACAACATAGCAGGAGCAACCTGAATCTTTGGCCCAGGGGCGATCGCCTTCGTCGGACCTGCTTAACAGGTTGGTCCTGATGGTTGTCAGAGAAAAACGTTGATAAAAAGATTCTAAGTGTCAGGCTTCAGGAAACTTTAAGAGAAGTCCACTTTGACACCAGCCAAAGGTCCAGGACCTTGGAGATAGCACTTGAGGGTCAAGACAGACACTAGCAGAAACCAGCAGCATTGTCTAGGGCAGGTCCAGTTTGAAGTGGTCCACTGGTCATTTGCAGGAAAGGCCTCAATGAGCTTTTTATGTCCCTATAGCTCAAACAGGTGATCAGCCGAAAGACTCTTGGAGTAACTTCTGAAGTCTTGGGTTCAAGGCCAGCAGACACAGTCTTCCTTCGGGTTCTTCAGACAGCAGGGCAGTCCTTCTTCTGATTCTTCACAGGTCCATGAGTATTTTGAGACGCGTAGTGGCAATGCTTCTTTTATGCCCAGTGCCAGCCTCTGAGTGGGGCAAACTCCTGCCCACTTAACCAATGTGGTAAGCATTCCTAGTAATGACCCTACCCTCTTTTGAAACACTTCCTGTGTGTTTTACCATAAACTATCCTACAGTGCCATTCTCTAACTAAATCCAACATGGCAGACCATGGGTCAACCTGGTCAGAGGTCCCTGTGCCTACCCAGAGATGTAGCTATGATAATAGTCACAAGACAAAGGGAGGCAGGCCAGTGACAGGGTATGCACCCCTGGAAGTTAAAAAAGGGGGTGGTCACAACCTTCCAGGACATCTTGCTCAAGGAAGAAAAACACCTCACAAAACCCAAGCCTTTTGTCCAATGTCTGGGAGCAATGCACAACACCACAGGAGAGTCATTACCAGTTATGTGGCAGAAAGGCCCATCTGGCTTAGGCAAAGGAATTACAACTTTCTAAAAGTGTTTATATTTATTGGGCTAGCCACTATACCCATGTAGGCTTGGGTAACATTCTTTTAAGTTAAAGGTACCTACAGGGGGTTTTGGTTTAACATTTAAAATCGTTGTATCAAAATATCACTTATGAGTGCCCAGATAGTGGCCTCAAACACAAATTCTCAAAATCAATTTAAATAATCAAAAGTGAATTTCTCAGAGATGGGATGTTGATGCATAACTGCAGCTTTCGTCCACAATGCGGTTACTTCCTGTTTAGCAGTGCATAGCTTAGCGAGTATGTTGGAAAGGTCCTCCTGTTTTGTAAGCCTCTAACCTCGTATGAACTGAAAACCCTTGGATGTTGATGTACATTTTTATTATCTATTACATCTTGGCCCACTTATCTACCGAATTCAGAGGACAGGCATGCCCAAGATTGCTTTAAATTCCAAGGATTATTCCACGAAAGCAGATACAATTAATTACAAATAATAAGGAGAGCTTGGAAGTATGACATTTCATAATAAAAACTAATGGTTTAAATGTTCTTTCCTACACTAAGGGCTTTGTCACAGAATGGTTATTAAGCTGATTTCTGGTGTTAATGGCTGAGGAGGATTATGAATAATTGAAAAGAACGGTGATGGATTAAACGCAGATCAGTTGACTGGGGGTGAGTGCTTGCAATGTTCAACACTCCGTCCATCATTTCCTTTGGTTTTTGCTTTGTTCGCCATAAGTTGGCAGGGTATGCTCAGACGTGAGTCATTGCTCACTTTGCCACTGGATTCAAGCAAGCCTGGCTGAAGACGGCTGAAATGCCAGAAACCGGTCCTAGGAAGCTTGTTTCCGGTCCAGGGAAGACATGGCTTGGCAGTTCGGGCTGGACTGTTCCCATGAGGCACAGGGTCAGACTGATTTGCATATGGCCAAGTCTGAACTGGGGTGGCATGGTGGGCTAAAGAACGGTGATGGATTAAACCCAGATCAGTTGACTGGGGGTGAGTGCTTGCAATGTTCAACACTCCGTCCATCATTTCCTTTGGTTTTTGCCACATTTGAACACAGACATGTGGCCATCTTTAAATGAGCTGGAGACCCATTCTCTGAGTTAGGTGTCAATAAGGAAGCCATCTTTGAATGAGTAGATAGCCCACTCACTAAAAGGGTGGCTGTGAGAAGTGCTTGCATGAGATATGGCACACTGAAAGCAGTGGTGATGGCCTGGGAGCAGAGTCTGAGGAGAGCCACTGGGCCCTATCAAAGTTAAAGAAATAAATATATAAAATTACAAAATGTTTTTCAGAATGACAATGGCCCAGAAGTCCCTGGCAATGAAGAGGAAAGATTTCCTTGTAGGTGGCAACCTAGTGTTTCAGCAGAGGCTGTCGCTCAGAGAAAAAAAAACAATGGCTGAAGAGGGTTCCTCTATGCTGCTGTGGGTGGAAGCAAAATGTTAATAACTCTAAAGCAGACCAGTGGATGAAGAAGGCTAACTGAAACCCTTATATGTAAATATATAGTGGTTATATATTTGTCGTACAATCCAAAGGTCTTTGCTAACGCCAGACCCAAGAAGGACCATCAGCCTTGCCGCCACTTTTTATTAACATTTCAATAAATAGTTTTTCTGTGCTTGTTTTATTTCTTTAGAAAAAATAAATCAACAAACGGCTGCGTTGTACATGATTATTCCCCACCATCAATACTCACCTGGATTCTAAATAACCTGACACTAGACTATATGCTTTTATAAAGTGGTAAAGAATTTAAAATACCAAGTTGAAAGATTTCAAGTAATTGCACTTTTTTGTTTCAAAGTGTATGCTTTATTTAAAGTCAAGTCCCTGCCTCCTAAAATGTACATGCGTCTTTTAATGGCATCGATTTCTACTGAAGTGGCGAACGTCACTACAAACCATGTACAAAACTTATCACTCAAGACATATTTACAGAAATTCCCAAGGCCTGCCTCAATGTGTGATCTTGTGACTACAGTGAGGACCTCTAACTCTCACTCCTTCCCTTTTAGCGAGAAGTTGCTATTATTTAATACCAGGATTCCGTCTCATTTGTCACTGAAGAAGTCATGTTAACCAAAGAATATCATTTAAATATAGACTTTCAAATGAGTTGAAGCACAAAATAAACAATCTTGTAAAAGGACTGTACCAAGGAATATCAAGCACAGGAATTATCGCGTTATGAGAATATTGTGAACAGAATATTGAGGGGCAAGGTGTCGACCGGTAAGTGCGTATAGAGTCAGTATAGATTGACTATTCTATACTCCACATTGATGCACCTTGAAAATACATATATATTGTGAAGGTACATATATGTGGAGCGTTTGCCATCTCGATTCTCCGTGGGCACACGCTATAAAAGTTTCAGCCTTGTAAATGACCCCTCAATATGGCATTGTACACAGAATGGTGTTTGCTCGAGCAATCATGATGCTACAATCGAAGGGAATTTGAACACAATGGACCTGATTATGATGGCGGTGGGACGGCCACTGATAGGCCCTGGGTTGCAGCCGGACCGTCATCCAGCCCATCGATCCGACTGCCGCATTAGGATGCAGGCAGTTGGAGCTTGGCTATCGGGAGGGGAGGGAAGACGCCCCGTCTGACACGATCAAAGGATCCCGTCGGGGTGGCTGTCGTACTCCTATCCCTACAAAGAGGCACCACCATAGGGACTAGGATGTCCGTTTACAAGAACCTATTCATGGCGATCTGACCAGCATGTACAAGCTGTTGGAAAAGAACTTTGGGGGCCCCAAGGAGGGCTTGCGTCCCCTGTGGGCCACTGTACAGTGGCCCAGGGTGTACCCCCACGCACATCACCATTTGCCAGGCCCCGCCTGGTGCCTGGCAAACGGTGCATGGAACTGCACAAAGTGCCTTTTTCAACAGCAGCTTGTGCTGCTGCCCCTTTTCTGGGCTGCAGGACAGGCCGCTGGTGAAAAAGTCATTTTAGGACGGCCTGCAGGGCGGTCCTATCGAAATCTGGCAGTTGGAACGGCCACAACATTGTGGGACGGACACCTCAGATCGCCATCATAATCAGGCCTTTTGTTCGCATTGTTATTATTGTTTCTTCAAAGATTTCAGGATCAGTTTCCCATCCTGCTCCTGCACTTCCATGCCCATGCTCCTCAGCAGCGACCCGTCCGCCAGGCCTTGCCGCTCCATCTGTGCAATGATGGTCTGGTTCTCCTCGTTCTGCTCTGTGAGATTTCGGATGGCATACACTGCCCACTGGTTCAGAACTGGAGAGGAAAGTCAAGGAAATGACCATCTTGTGGCGTAGACTGCTGTGATCTGAAACAAGGTACAGCAGGAGTAATGGAAATACAGTATTAGCATGCTACATAAAGCCACGGTACCAGGTGATGGTAGCCTTCAAAGCCAGACAGATGAAATCACTTTTCTGGGCGTACGGTTTATGTTACAAATCCGATATTCAACGTTTTCTTCTTCCTTCTGGTAGCAACTGGGAAAACCTTAATGACGTGCCAAGGAGGTAACAGAGGCCCCGGTGTCCACTCTGACAGGGAAGCCAGCAAATAACTGACTGGCTAATACAGAATAGATTGCATCTTAGCAACCTGAAGTCTGAACTGCTGGAGAGAGAAAACGAAAACATTCGTATAGGACACACACTGCAAACTGGATAACATCCAAAGGTTATGATCATTTTGGAAGTGGCTTATATCTCACGAAAAAAGTCATTTTCAGGACACTGGGGCATAAGCTTGAGTGCCGCAGAATGAGCTTCAGTCTGAATTAAGGTTCCTAGCTGGCTACATCGCACACTAATATAAACCTGCAGAGATTGTGCCAGGTCTATTCCAAAAGCGATTATTATTTTAGGACAAATTATAATTAATAATATGAAGAAAACAAACACAGCAAGTGGGAACAGAGAATGTCGAGGTCACCGTGAGTGTAGCGAACCCATCAGTTTTAATAGTTTTGGACCCAGGGCAATCTGCGAGTGGATTGGGGAGCTGGAGGGTGGAGTACAGTGTTTATCAGATGAAAAAGTATTTAGAGAAACATACATATTTTTTGAGAATCCGGTTTAACAAAGATAACAATATTAATCATATAGTGATTATACCTCTAGAAATCGTGCAGTGAACAACTACTAAGTTGGAAGGACAGACCACACTGGAGCCAAACACTGGTTGAGGTCGAACAGAACTCCACGTTCACATTGGGCACTCCTGAGCTACAATCTTTGTTTCCGGAATCTCAAGCAGACCTTTGAAGCAGAGGCTGGCAGACTAATATTGGTATTACTCGCCCACTCGAATATAAAGGACAGTAAATAACAAAGCCCTGAACCTAATCAGCAATCCCAGGTTTTCCAGTCTGAACACCAATGGCGGACGGAAGGCTACACACGCACACTCACTAATACTCATGCATTCACACACACCCATTCACAGCATGCACTAAGAAATACACATACATTCATATATACATACACAGATGCACAATATTAAAAAACATAACACTTACCTGCTATAACGTCTCAGGGAGGAACATCTCGCTGGTTTCAGGAGGGTTGGGACTGCTGCCTTCATTCATTGGTATACACTACGATAGGAGCTTTTACTCACGCTCACTGCCAGTTTTTCAACAGCCACCAACTCTCACCCCCACACAAGCACCAACGCCTATACCCCCACTCTACAATACAGGCCACAGCAACACACCACAGACATTCTCTTCATCACAGAGACCTAGATCAACCCCTTATTGGCTACCGATATCGCCACGGCAATGCCAGCGTGCTCCAAGATCACTAGAAAGAACTGAGGAGGACCAACCACATCACCGAAGTCATTAATCCACTCACCATCGACTCCAGAGCCTACGCTGTCCTTGGAGATCTGAACTTGCGCCCAGAAAACCAAAACGATCCCAGGTTCACTGCACTCCTTGAAAGCTTAAGCAACATCAGACTCACCCAACTCGTCTCAGAATCAATACACACTGCTGGAAACACACTGGACCCCATCGTCACCACAAGCAACAGCATCAAATACAACTTCACCACACAGCTCACACTCCATCATTCGCTTCCAAATAAACACACAAAGTTGGCAACCATACCAGGTTCAGCATTTCAAGACACAGTTGGGGCAACATCACAGAAGCAGACTGGCTCAGTCTCCTCAGCATGGAATCACCTAGCCCTACAGGCAACCTCGACAAGGACATCAACAACTGGATAAAGAAATGTGCCGACTCACTCGCACCCATCAAACCCAGCAAGCATAGTAGGTCAAAGAAGCAGGTCAGCTGGTACAGAGAAGACCTCTGACACACCAAACTACACTGTAAACAGCAATTAGAACAAGTTTATTTACCTTCAGTAACGCCTTATGTGGTAAAGATTCTATCTAGCTGAAGATTCCTCTAGTCTATAGCAGACAAAACTTGGGCGAGCAAGAGCATTTTGAACTTGAGAAGATGCAGATCCAGGATAGGATGAACTTCGTCCTTCTTCCTCACCAGAAAGTAGCAGGAATAACAACAATGACCCACTTCTAATGCAGGCATCCTCTCTATGGTTCGCTTGGCCAAGAGAACCTCCACTTCCTAATGGAGCAAGGAGTGATAGTTTCCATCAGCCGATCTTACGTAGTTGGCGTGGGTGGTGGGGTTGTAACAAAGGGGATAGAGTAGCTCCTTTGGACTATTTGGAGTACCCAAAGATCTGATGTTACTGACCGCAAGTGGGGTCGGTGAAGGCATATCCTGCCTCCCAATGAATGACCATGATGGCGGAATTAAGAAAGAGGCTTTGAGGCAGTGACTGTTTGGAGTAGGGTTCGGGGGGGTCAGGAGGGGGTGTAAGGTGAGAGTGGGAGTAGTGGATTGACCCGACAGCTGGCTGCCGGTCCCACGTGGTCGATGGGACCTGCACCCTCAGCCATAAAAAGGCTAGGAAGCCTGTTGGCCGTGGTGGATGGGAGGACATGGGCAAGGTGGGAGACTCTTTCCATATCCACGAAAGAGGCAGAAGGCGGATTGGGGCTGACAAGGGGACATACACAAGCCTAAGGACCTGGCTGTTGCCCTGCTGTATTTAAAACGCTCCAGGGATGAATCTGCCTTGCTCCCAAAAAGGCGATAGCCATCAGAGGGCATGTCCATTAGGGAAGCCTGGACATCCCTGTAAAGACATATGTTCCCAGCCAGACATGTTGCTGCAAGGCCACCGACGATGAAAATCAGTATTTGTATAGGACAGCACTGTCACCCATAGGGGTATCTGGGTGCTGTGGGAGTGACACCTCCATCGAAAAGCCAGGTCTTGAGTTTCTTCCTGAAGTCCGCCAAGTAGGGTGCTGTTCGAAGATGGAGGAGCTGGTCGTTCCAGGTTTTGGTGGTAATGAGAATGAGCAGTCTCCATTGCGGCTGCGAATGATGTGGGGGTGTACGCAAGGGCTAGTGAGGTGGAGCACAGATGTGTTGCTGGTAGATGGAAGTTCAATCGGTGGTTGATGTGGGCCGGTCCTTGGTCATGTAGAGCTTAGCAGATGTGTGAGGATCCTGAACCAGCATCTGTTCTGGATGGGGAGCCATTGGAGGTTTCTGAGTTGGGGGCGATGTGGGTCCGTTTGGGAAGGATGAGTCTAGTTGCAGCGTTCTGTGTGGTCTGGAGTCCTCTGAGGAGTTGGGAGGAGATGCCAGTATAGAGAGAGTTGCCGTTGCTAATATTGAGAAAGTCGATGTCAATATGAAGAATGATATATTTATGTATTAAAACAAAATTGCATCTTTATTAACAAATTCGCCAGTTGAGAAATCCACATCAACCCCGACTCCGAAATACATAGTTAGGCAGGATCTGAGACCTAGGCCTGAGGTCACTGATAGAAAGGCACAGGTGGGGCGGCACGTAGTCGGAAGTCAAACGCATGAACAGGAAATCCCAGATCAATCCCACAGATAGGCGCAGAGACACCACAATGGTCCGGGAAGATTGGCCCCAATAAAGCATACATGGCCAGAGGGGTACGCGTGAATTAAAATACCATAAAGTCAGACGCCACATAAGTTAGGAACAAATAGCTAATCAGGACCCAGCATACACAGTGCACACAGTGATAATACACTCTCCATGCCGGACATCTAGATGTGTTACCCACTGGCCGCATTGCGTTCACGCAAGGTCAAAGCCCACCTGGCATCTCCATTGCATAAATTAATTTAGGACTCCAAAGGCAGCAACCCGCATTCCTTTCCATACAAGGAACACACGAACAGTTTATGGCATTCAATGAATTGTATATAGACACATCTCAGATCAATTGCCAGTTGAAACAGTCCTGAGACCCTATGCCTGTAACTGTTTTACTGGCAGCATTCTTTAATTAAACGAAAAACTGTTCCTGTTTTGCCAAATGTCTCTTGTCTCTTGTTTTTTTAAGGTATTTCATGTTCAAGCAACATTTTCGCGAGCCAGCCAAGAGCTAATTGGTACCTCGAGCCTGAGTGCACTCAAAGGAAGGAGACCCCACTCAGACAGATTCACATTTACGCATCAAGGAAAATGAACAGACACCGCAATTGATTGGAAGATTCTGCTGGGACAGAGGTCTGTCCTGAAGCAGCCATCACAGAGGGTAAGAAACTAGATCAGAACCTTAGTAAAGTATTTGGCATATGGCAAACTAGGGAGAAGCATAAAAAGATAACCTGAGCGCCCTGCCACTGACAGAATCTGGCATATTACCTATTTTATATGTCCTGGCTGAATAGTCGTCTGCGGCATCAGAGGTGACCCTGCAGAGGTCACCTTTCTTCGATAATTATCATGCTCGGAAAGGTGAATATTTATTGTGTGGCCCTTTATGGATCACAAGACGCTATTTTTGTGACAAAGCTATCCTGATTGGGTGGAATTGGCACCCCAATCTTATTTTTTAGTCTAACAGGGTTTCTCAGTGCCACTGGTCTCTTAACACCAGTGGTACTGGAAAGTAGTGAGAGGTGTTGGTCGCTTGGACCAAAGGGCATGACACAAATGGTATGTTTTGCCTCTGGGTGTGATACAGGGTGTGATTAGGACACTTAGGAAAAACTATTTGGACTAGAAAAGCACACCTCAGCTCCTTTTGTGTGACTGTCTAGAGTGAATGAACAACAGCTCAACTGTCAGCCAATTCCGACATGGATTCTACATACAGGCAGAGGTACACAATGGTTAAGCATGAAAATGCCCACTACTTTCTAAAAGTAGCATTTTCAAACACAAACTCCACCAAAAGAGGTATTTTTAAATTGTGAGTTCAGAGAACCCAAACTCCAAATCTCTATCCGCTCCCAATGGGAAATTACACTTATAAGATATTTCAAGGCAATCCCCATGTTATCCTCGGGGAGAGATAGGCCTTGCAATAGTGAAAACATTAAATTAGCAGTATTTCACTATTACAACATGTAAAACCCAACAATACATGTCCTACCTTTTAAATACACTGCACCCTACCCATGCGGCAACCTTGGGCTTACCTTAGGGGTGCCTTACATTTTATAAAAGGGATGGTTTGGGCCTGGCAAGTGGGTGCATTTTCCAGGTCAAAAGGACAATTTCAAACTGCACACACAGACACTGCAGTGGCAGGTCTGAGACATAGTTGCAGGGCTACTCCTGGGTTGTACAATCAGTGCTGCAGGCCCACTAGTAGCATTTGATTTACCAGTCCAGGGCACACCTAGTGCACTTTACTAGGGACTTACTAGTATATCAAATATGCCAATCATGGATAAACCAATACAATTTAGTCAGAGAGCATTTACACCACACAGCAGAGCTGAGATGGTTATGACATGCCATTGTTTAAGGTTGTAGGCCTAATATAATTATACTGAAAAACTAATACAAAGGCGCCGGACGTATTTTTTTCAAAACAATATGTTAAAGCCAATAGGCCCTTACGCGTGGATGATCATTACGCTGTGTTAAAGCTTGTAAGCAGGTAATGTGTTTCAGGGAATCTCAAAGATTGCCGTTTTAGGTAAGGGTTTTGCTTAAAGCTTGCAGACAGGTTACAGGAAATCTCACACATTACCATTTTTGGCAAGGGTTTTGGAAATGGTTACCAACTGTGAAAGACCATCAGGTCGAAGATTTGCACTTTGAGAATCTATGTAATGACATTTTAGGAAGGCTGTATATTATTTTGCCAATTGTAATTTGTGCGCATTTGCAATCTAATGACTTGATTTGACTCTATATCAGTAATTGTCTTGTCAGATAGCCAATGTGGAATACAGTGGCTTTGATTTGGTTATGGTGACAAGTCAGTGACAGAGACTTTAGGCATTGCCAGGATCCCATGCTTTAGCAAGTTGTTGAGCCACGTTTCAGATCCAGCTTGCAGATTGCCCCGCCGATCACTCATCGATAACCCCATTTTCTCCATAAACGTTTTTAAGACAGAAGGTATACTTTCCATCGGGACAAACCTGGTCCCTGTATGTGACCTGCACTCCAACGCAGTTGGACTTACCTTTTCACTGTGATCCATTCTAGTGCGACCAGACAACTGTGATTGGAGTTTTGTGCTTTTGAGCAGTACTGTTTATTCAAACTTTAAACATTTGCATCTTCGGTTCTACTAACAGAATTTTTGTCATTTTATTATTAAAATGTACTCCTCTATTTTTCTTAATTGGTTGAAGATGCTTCAATTGTTGTGTTTACACTTTATTACTGACTGAGTGCTGCATAAATACTTGCACATTGTTTCTAAGTTCAGCGTGTCTGTTTTTGTGCCATGCTGCGAAAGGGTTAAGCACAGGTGTAGTTAGAGACTTTTGTGCTTCACCCTGACAAGTATTATGATCTGAGGTGAGTTCTTACTGCTTTCAGCTACCACTACAATTTCCTGCAGAAAAAAATCAGACCGTCACATCTGCAAGTCTAGGAGATTGACTAAGGAGTTGATGAAGGCCCTGATCATGATTTAGACGCATGTAGATGTGGAGGTACTGGGTAGCCAGAAATGATGATTACAGAGATTATCTCACACCTAAATATCCATATTATGAGTTAATCCCCATGCAATGGGGAATAACAGAGTGGATTTTCCAGATGGAATTCTGCACATAATTCCAAATTCTAGGGGGGATTAACACTCACATTTACCATCTGCTGCAATCAGGTGGTACATTTTAGAGGTGGGGGAGGTTGAATGGGTTTCAGAGGAGTGTGTTGCCAGGCAGAACGGAGCATTAAATGTCCTCTTTTTTGCTCTAGAAGGGGGCTATACCCAGGCGTCGGGCTCCATTTGCAGCACGATTGCAATTCAATTTTACCAGACAGATTCTGTGCGGTAAAAAAAGTCTAGTGCTCAAGTACCAGGAACATCCTGGTGTAAGAATACCAAACATTGCATATGGGAACACTGAGCTACCTATTACTGAGTGGAGAGGCATCCATTATGGGGAAACTGTTGGAGTTTGATGGTAGGAGGAATTCCCTAATTTCTGGAGGAAGTGGCAATTTCTAACCTTGAGATTTCGTTCCAGATGGAAAATACGCTAGTGAAATCTGCTCTGCCAAATTAACCCTATTGCTGGGGTAATTCTGCTTACAGAGTCTCCAGATAATACTTCAACAGGTGATTTACCACTTTCTCCAGAATTCCTAAACTGAGTGCCCAAATGCTGCTAAGTATATTTTTGTCCACTAAGAATTCGGAAATCCCACCAAATAACTCCTCTCCAAAAACAAATACATGTTCTGAGTCACGTTCAATACATATTACACTGCAAGAAACATAGTCCCACCCAAACAAAATAGTTAGTTCCTGAGTTTTTTTTAAACTTGACATCGTTTTTAGCTTGACAGTTTTTAGCTAGTAAAACATCCTGCATATGGTTATACTCAAAACAGTATACCGTTTCTGTGCATAAAGGGTTTGAATGATAAAGCAATAACCATATTTGGAGATTGGTATATATGGTCCACTCAACAAACTTAAGTAGTGCTGGGGTTGGATTATTTATTAAATTAAGATGGCTTTCTGAAACGTAAAGTATTAAATATTACTCCAGTAATGGCTTCTCCCCAAACTGGAAACATACAATTAGTATAGGTGGCTTACTCTTAACCAGAGCCAGCAGTAACAGCTCCTGTCTCTTCCTTGTCACTGTGGTAGCTTCATGGAACTGAGCTTCAAATCAGCAAGGTCCTCTGCTCCTTATGCTGAGGTCATACGTAATAGAGATCATATCTTTGAATTTTCAGCTTTGACAACCATGACCTGACACCAATTGTTTAAAAAAAACATTAAAATAAACTAATTTCTCCTTAACCAAGAACCTTGGCATACAATTTAACCTCTTCATGTGCCTTGAGTAATGTATCCCTTTTGTTGCTAAATCTGCCATGACCCAACTATGAAATATCAGAATTATATTTTCTGATCTTCTCTCTCAGCAAACCAGTCAGTGCCCAATACTTTTGTGTTGAACAAAGTGAGCTGCTACAACAGCATACTGGCGAGACTCAGGCAGAACTCCTATCACCTTACACGATTATTAACTTTGTCATAAGTTTAAACTACAAAAAAAACACCTAACTCCACAGACCCAAGCTGACTGCCTCTTCACAAAACCCAGAACAAGTGCAAATGCCTTACCTTACTGTTCAGAATATATGAGGCACAGCACCGTCACGCCGCTCACGGATTCCCGCTTTCACCATTTTCAGCTGCTTATTACACTCCTCTACCTATCATTACATACAGAATCTTCTGTGCCTCTGTCATAGGGTGTCTGACCTGCAACACATTTCCATACACATTTTATTCAGTGTTTAATGGGTTTTTTCCACTTTCCATAACTTCATATGACCGATGGTGGAATAATTATCATAAAGGACCAGGCAGAGCAGATTAGAAAACGGTCAGGATACGAATGTGCTGGCCTCATCTATTTGAGCATGGCAATGTATTTTACTCAAAGAATATTGAGCCCTTGACGAATAAATGTTAGCTTCGAAGTTCTCTGCTGGACATACTCATGAATCAATCAGCATTTGTATAGCGCAGCACTGCCAGCCTTAGGGGTATCTTGACGCTGAGGGTGCTGTGTCTTCATCAAAAAGCCAGGTCTTTAGGTTCTTTCTGAAGTCCGCCAAGGAGGATGCTGCATGGAGGCGGAGCACAGGTGTCTTGTGGGTAGGTGGATGTTTAGTGGATGGTTAATGTAGGATGGTCCTTGGTTGTGTAGAGCCTTGTGTGCGTGCATGAGGATCTTGAATTAGCATCTCTTCTGGATGGGTAGCCAGTGGAGGTTTCTGAGGCGGGGGGTGATGGAGGTCCATCTGGGGAGGTCCAGCATAAGTCGGGCAGCGGTGTTCTGTATGGTCTGGAGTTGTTGAGGAGGTGGGTAGTATTCCGGCATTGAGAACGTTGCCATAGTTGAGGCGGCTGGTGACTGTCTTTCTGGTGTTGATTGGGATCCATCCGAGGATTTTGCAGTGCATGCAAAGGGTGTGCAAGCGAGAGGAGGCGACTGCGTTGACTTGTTATTTCATGGTCAGTTGGCGGTCGAGGAACATCCAGCGTCCCCTAAAAGTAAGTTGCTGTTCCGACTTGCGTTGTAACGGTATGCGAAATAACAACGCAGTCATTGTAACAACTGTGTTATGGCATGCTTTGTAAACGCATGCAAAAAAAGTCATATATTTAGCGAATAGTGATGAAAGTGAGATGAGCCAGGGGGTTTTCAGTTATCGAGGGTCCTTAAGTAACCCATGAGTGCTGTGTAGATCTAGGGGCCATGTGAGTCCACAAGAAATACAACAGATACTAAAAAGTCTTTCTCCTGAAACCTGTTATAGAAAACAAGTGTTGAAGGAATTAATGAGGTTAAGGTGTCTGAAATGGGAGTAGATGTGGTTAGGTTGTTCTAAGAATGCGTTCCAGACTTTACTCACGTCATTTTCGTGGGATAATCAGTTGAGTTTTTCTGTGCTCAAACTCCCTTATTCAGTAAAATTGTGAATGCTTCGACATGAGCTAAATGCTGATTTAAAGTCCATGGTAAAAAGATTAGAAAGTCACACGTTCTTTGTCTCTTGGCGCTTCAGAATAAATTGTCCTTTGTACATATTTAATATTACAGGTTTGCTTTACTTTAGGTAGATAACAGAGGTGAAAGGGATACCACACAAGGATTTTATTTTAAAGTCATCTGGAGCGAAAGCATACAACACACACAAACAAACACACCATCTCCACCCAAAGAATAGCGTCAAGAAACAAACTGGAAGGGTTGTTTGATGATGCAAGCGAAGAATTATTTTTTGGTGGTTCAGTGAGTGTAACACAGAGAGATAAGAAAATACTTTTTTGAGATCACCTTTGTGGCTGGACCTTGTGTATTCCGTTTGCACCTCTACGGTTATAAGTTGGTATCATTCCTCTACACCCAGTTGGTTATTGTACTAATCTCCATACTAAGCCCCATGATGGCATCTATGTTATATCATTCCTGGATACTTTGCTGGTTGAAACACGCTAGGAGCATTCTCAAAGAAACAAGCCACGAGGAACCATGGTCAAACCCAACTTTAATAAAACTGAGTACACAGGAGTTGGTCAAGAAAAAAAATGGCCTGCGCAATGCTCATTGCCCCAAGATGCTGGATGCGCACGCTAAAATCTTATCTGTCTATCAAGATATTTGAAAACAGTGAACCATTCTTGGATGTGATCACTCCTTAAACATGCAGAACTGTCAAATTTAAGTGGGGAGTGTTGCCAGCCTGCACGTACACGTGCAAAAGACGTAAATATGGGATTAAAGAGGACCACCATGATTGTAGGAAGGTGGCATCTTACATATGGTCAGCCTGGTCAGTTACTCGGGCCAGCAATGTTTCAGAAACAATGGGCTGCGTCAAATGAGATATATGCTCCCATTTATTTAAAAATGCATGTTGCATTATTTGTTGTTCATGAATTTCCTAAAATCACATTGCTTTTGTTTGTACATTCATTTTGAGTATGCCATGGCTTGTAGCTAAGGACACTAAAGTGCTCGAAGAAACAGCATCCCTACTTGCATTCACTCTTCATGTTAATGAATAGCACAAGTGCTGCTTGTCTGCACACTGTGTGTTGCTAAGACCTCTGGCTAGATGTGTGTAGCCCTAGACAGACCTAAGTGTCAAAAGGGATTAAGGAAAATCCCAGCTAATATTCACATTACCCTCTTGTTCCCTTTCCAAAGACAGGGCGAGTGAAAATGAAATGTGTTCTAAAGACTCTAATCCGCCAACACTCTAAGCGCTTTATTGTATACTGCGCTTTACAAAGAGAGCTTCTTGGGTTTCCATGGTGACTACAAACAGGAACATGAGCCCGTGTTCTTGAAAAACTAGACAAAGGGAAAAATGCTCTAAGCGTGATAGATCACATTTGATAAGGTTGTCTAGACTTTTAAAACACTGCATTTTCAAAGCGTCAAAATGGATAATACTACAGAATTAATGGAAGTCTCGTGCCATACTAGGAATTTCAGCCCAAGAAGTAGACAAAAATTAAAGGTCGACCCCTTTTCAATCCCTTTCTACGATTTACTATGGTTAGAAGGATGGGCCCGTGGCTCCAGGAAACATCGCCTGGCCCTCAATATGTTTTCATGTGGACTCTCTGAGCCAAGGGGAGTTAAATGCACACTCATCGTTCAGAATTGCCAGGAAAAGGCAGACCCATCCGTAGAGACCTGTGATTAACACTATGAAAACAAAGTTAAAATATGATCACCTCATTTGTTCATCTTATGAGAAGGGGCCTTCACTAACTTACAGAGTTGGCTGAAATGCGGCTGGTTTACTGAACCAAATACAAGGCACTGGCTTCTTTAAATCCTCGGAATAATATCTGAATGACTGATTTTTAATATCAGAGGGAACAATTAAGGATATGCAAAGTTTTTAATAGGTGCGCTTAGTCCTGCTTAAGCTCGCAGTTATTGGCCATCCTTAGATTAATGATACGTCCACGCCTTTGCGCATACTTCTACTTATGCGAGTGTTAGATGGCTCTGGTAACTCCTAAGCATTATGGGAGTGAGTGTATATCCAACCAACCTTGTTCTCGCAAAGACTATCAAACCTTATTATGCTGGTTACACACTGCGTGCAAGTGCATACCTTGCTTACATTTCCATCGTGAGTGCTCTTAAACCAGCAGTTGCCTAGGGTGGAAGAAAGGGGGTTTCGCCTGCTCCAAGCACTGAATGCCATCTAGGTGCCCTAATAGTTAACCAGAGTGGATTAGATAACTCAGTTGGTATTCAAAGGTCACTGGAAATCCTTAGTGCAATGTCGCGGTCTGCCATCTAAGTTGACGAATGATAACTGACGGGAGTATGTGATGACTTTTGATGTAGTTCTGCTTCCGGAAACCTGTTTGACAAATGAGGTTTTTTGCAGAGGTTACTCGTCTTACTCAGCCGTGCTACTCTCTCGCTGGTTGGTTACGCACGGGCAGGGCTAGCTACATGGACCAAAACATCTTTGAGATGTAGCACTGCTGCACTAACCATCGATTCAGAATTAATATTGGCTTTCCACTTGGGATAGAATAGCGTTTTAATCTGTGTGTTATACATTTTTATAATAACAATTTCACATGTATACCCAACCCCAAATTTGCCCTGCTTTTTTTTTTTTTTAGTTTTTTGACCTCTTTACATAGGGTGACCAACTGGCATGGGTGCAAATTCAGGACGGTGAATGTGAAAATGAAGTATAAAGGGTCAAAATTCAGGACAAAAATTCAGGACAGGAGGTCAAAATTCAGGAGAAAACTTTGGCCCAAAAGGTAAGTTTTACAGACGCCTCAGAGGAGGTCGCGCAATAGAATATAATTAAGCCCATCCATATCCAAACATATTCATTCATTTGCAAACCTATCCATCATGTATCCTTCCATCCATCATTTCACTCTTTCAAACATTATCTATCCATCCATCCATTCACCCTATCCATCGGTACACTCATCCATCCACTCTTCTACCCATCCATCCATCCATCCATCCATCCATTCACTCATCCATCCAGCCTTTTAGCCTTTCAGCCATCCTTTCACTTACTCATCCATCCACCTAGTCACACATCCTTTCACCCATTCACCCTCTCATCCATCCATCCTCCCTTTCTCTCTCCATCTACCCTTTCACTTAGCCATCCTTCCTTCCTTCCACCTATCCATCTACTCATCCACTCATGAATCCATTGACCCTATCACTCATCCATCCACCCTTTCACTCCTTCATTCATCTATCCATCCTTTTGCCCATCTACCCGCCCTTTCACTCACTCATATATCCTTACATCCGCCCTTTCACTCACTCATCCATCCTTACACCCACCTTTTCACTCATCCGTCCATCCATTCATTCACCCTTTCACTTATCAGTTCATCATTCCATCCATCATTTCACGCATCCATCCACCCATTCACTTGCCCATCATCCACCCTTTCACTCATCCATCCATCCAATCACTCATCCATCCATCCAATCACTCATCCATCCACCTGTCCACCCATACATACATCTTTTTACCTTTTCTCACATCCATCCATCCTTCCACTCACTCATCCATCCATCCTTTCATTATCCATCCATTCACCCTTTTATTCATCCATTCACCCCTTCACTAATCTATCCAGCCATCCACCCATCCCTTCACTTACTCACTCACTCACCTTTTCATATTAATTATGAGTTGAGCCTTTGTCTGCAGAGTTGAAGACAGAAGAGGCCCATCAAGAATTTGACTCTTGCTGTAGTCCCTAAAGCAAAGGGTGGGGTAGGGGAGGGTTCACTATGCCTCTGTACATAGGCAATCTGAGTCATGAGTCATGCATGATGCACAGTGCCAGGCCATGAGGTGACTGTGACACAGTGTTGCTTCCAGGGCTTTAAGTGGGATGAAAAAACTGGGGGGTCTCTCCAAAGGGGGTGTTTGATGTAATTAAGGGCGTGGCTTAAAACACCTAAGCTAAAAATCTGTGCTTAGTATAGCGTACCACCCGACTGGTATTTTGCCTCTTCTGTCATTGTATCCTGATATATAACAACAAGCAACGTTACACCTGCAACAAGCCAGAACTATTGGTTTTGTCAATGGTTGTTAGTTGCATAAAATAAAAAAGTAGCAATCATGGCTTCCCTGAATATAATATTGAAAATGCATCAGTTCTAAAATGGCGAGACTGTGAAATAACTCTAGCCCCTTCTTTTTTAACTTCTTTCACCAGCTTCTTTTCTTGAACTGGATTCTCATGTAGCAGCATTGGCGTTTTTGCACATTTCTTCTGTCTGACAGAATGCCCTGCCCTAGACAGAGGCTGGGGGAGGCCCACCACATGCCTTTAAGACCAGGCTGGCCCATTGTCATTCTGTATGTGGCAATCATCAGCCGCATACAGAATGACAATGGGCGGGGTGGGGCTGCTCTTGTGCTCGGAGGAGGAGTGAGGCTTCATTGCAATGCCCAAAATTACGGACAAAAGGCGTCCGTTAAAAGGATCGTCACGGACAACGGATGTGAGATCCAAATTACGGACGGTCCGTGAAATTTACAGACAGTTGGTTACCCTATCTCTATAGGGGAGTTGCAATTACAGAGGTGTGGGCTGAACTTGATTTTTGCCAGGGATTTCAATGCCAAGCTAGGCAGTGAAGCCTTAGTTTAGGGTGGAAGTGTGGGGTGTACCGTGCAGGGACAAGATCAGACAGGCTATTAAATGTCTCCATGTTTGATTTGTGTAAAGCAATAGAGATCACTGGGGTGACCTGTCATAATATCCCCACCTATGTTTCTGGTGAACGCAAGTCAGTGATTGAATACACTTTTGTCTTTAGGCACTTGGGGCCAGATGCATCAACAAACCATTTTGCGATTTCTTAATTGCGAATCCTTGCGATTCGCATTTAGAAAATCGCAAAATGGAATGCATGAAAGTGTGTTTAACACTTTCTGCGATTCCTAGGGGATTGCAAATGACCTACCTCATGAATATTAATTAATTAGGTGGCAATTTGCGACCCCATAGGAATCGTAAAAATCGCAGGGATGGTGGCCTGCTGGGGTCAGCAGACCACCATGTCCATGATTGATTCTAAATAAAGCAATCTTTTTTTTGTAAAGCAGCACGGTTTCCTTAAAGGAAAACAGGATGCTTTACAAAAGAGAAAATGAAAACTTTTCTTTTCATTTTTTAAGTTCAGGCAGTGGTCCGTGGGACCACTGCCTGCTCTTAGAAAATGCATTTACAGACATTCACAAAGGGGAAGGGGTCCCTTTTGGACCCCTTCCCATTTGCGAATTGGTTACCACCTACTTAAAGTAGGTGGTAAAATGCAAATGTTTTGCGACCGCATTTCGGTCGCAAAACATTCATGCCTACCGATGCTATTCGGTATTAAGAATGGCATCCCTAAACAAGCCCCTCTCTAATAGCGAATCGCAAACCCATTTTGCGATTCGGTAACAGGTTACCGAATCGCAAAATAGGGTTTGTTGCATCAGAAGAGCATTTTTTTGGCGTTTGCAAACGGTCGCTTCTGCGAATCGGCCGTTTGCGTAGGCAAAAAACTCTTGATGCATCTGGTCCACAGTGCCGCTGGTTTTTGATGAGGTAATTGAGTGGAATATGTTAGTGATCATAATCTACTGAGTATAGTAGTGGCTACACGAGAAGTGAGGCCATCTGTGTTTCGGGGAGGTGGGGGTGATTTGGGATTAAAAGATAATGGCAGAAGGCTAGTAAAGAGGGGGGGTTAACACGGAAGGGATCATGTCTAAACTCTGTGTAGCCCACCTCTCATTACCTGACCGCTGATTAATACCCAACCTTAAACCCACACTTTCCGAGGTAGCATTCGAAGAGCTGGGAAAAGTTGTGAGAGATCTCTTAATGAAACCAGCTAGGCAGAATGCGACTCAACACCGTTCTTGGTTTGATGCTAGATGTAGGAAGGTTTGTGAACAACTTCACTGGGCTCTTCAGACTAAACCTGGAGACTGTGGTGCGGTTTCTGGGCTCAAAAAGGAGTATACTCTAGCCCTGAAGAGTAGGAAATGTGAATTGCAGCAGGATCCCCAGGCCAACTTGGTTAGCGCACGCAAACCAAGGAGAAATACAAAGCTCTTTTGGGTAACCGCTACCAATTTAAGCTAGGAAAAGGATAACAAAGGCTTCACTGCAGTCTAATATTAGTCCGGAACAGTGGGTTACCCATTTTAGGTCTATTTATACCCTTGATGAGCCGAGTTTGTCTTGTGTCCCTTTCGCATCTGTGTCTTACCCACTGGAAATTGACTTTTCCCTGGCTGAAATGATAGAGGCCAATATTGCCAGTACTGCTAACAATGCTCCTGGGCCAGAAGGGGTCCCTAGGGACTTCTATAAAATCAACATTGATTTCTGGGCCAATCTGATTACTAATTGTATAATTCAGACATAAAAATCTGCCCTGCCTCAGTCTTGGAAAAGTGTAGTCATAGTGCCTGTCTTAAAAAAGGGGAAAAGGTGCGAACCAAGATGTTACAGCCCCATTTCTTTTCTAGGCGGATGATTTCTTGAGCAGGAGCATGACGGTGGCATGTTTTCCAGAGTATGGGAATGTGCCTGAGGCGATGGAGGCATTGAGGATGAGTGTTAACACTTCACTGATCAGTAGTAGGATTTCCTTTGGTGAAGGCAAGTGTCAGATGGGCCCCCGAGCAGATGGTCTTCATGGTAGCAGCTATTTTGCTAGTGGTGTCGGAGGTCCACAAGGCCAGGGTTCGTTCTCCTGCCATTATGGGAAGTTGAGTTGCAACAGTGACAAGTTGTGGCTGAGGTTTGAAGTTGCTGTATATGGAGGGGATTTTGTTACAGAATGATTTAGAGAGCTTGTTGCAAAGTTCTTGTGAGGGGGTGATGTTGTTAGAGGCAGCAAAAGACCACTCTTTGATGATGGCGAAGATTTCCTTGCTGCTGTTAGTGTCAGCGTCAATGTGATCTGCAATTGCTGTGTCCTTGGTGTTCCATATCTGCTGGTGTTAGCGTTTTAAGGCTGATTTGCAGAGGTCTTTATCTGTGGTGTCTTGAAGTATTCTCCATTTGTGAGCTAGTTGCTTGCAGTGGTGTTTCGACAGCCTGAGTTCCTCTGGGTACCAGCTGGCAAGCTGCTGGGTTCTTGCTGATGGGTTGCACATGAGGGGAGCCAGGGTGTTGGTTCATGCAGTAGTCCAGCTATTGAGGTCTCTGATGGCTTTCAACAAGTTGCTGGTGTTCTCGGGTCGGTGCCCAGAAAGGGCGGAAGTCCACTACACTTCAGTGATGCTTTTCTAGCTGCTGCGGAAGGTACTGGTGGTGGTAGGTCTGTGATGGTGCAGAATAGGTATTTTGATACTGATGAGGGCCTGGTCTGTCCAGGTCATAGTTGCTGGTTTGTCAACTAACTTGATGATGTTGATTGAAAACAAAATCGGGCCCATAGGTGTCCGGTGGTGTGGATGAGTTTGGTAACAAGCTGGGTGAGGCCAAGGTTTCCCAAGTTTTCTAGTTGGTTCGTAAAGTTTGGCTCAGTTTGGGTATTCCTGGCATGTGATAGTGATGCATAAGCTTGGAAGTTAGATGTTGTGCACATAGGGCAGAAGTGCATGTGAGTAATCGATGAAAAGGGATTCAAAAAATTATCCTAACAATCTTCTTTTAAAAACACTTTTAATATTGCTACGGGTTCCAACTACAAGGTGTCACCCAGTAAGAGTGATGAGGCAGATCTAGCTCCTCAAAGTCGATTTTGTAAGAGCCAGACACACAGGATCTGTGATGCTGACAAGGGATGAAAGATTCTGCACGGGAACTGCTGTTGAGAGGCCTTGAGAACACACCACGTTTGTGGGCTCAGCAGTTATCAACTGAATGTATATAAAGCAGGCAATTTCTACGTAAAACAGATCCATGTTAATCACCTCCACAGCCAATACTATTGAATTTTTTCAACTATTCAGAAGATGGTTGAAACTGAAAAAAATGTGTACAACACCCAACGTGATAACACTCCAGAGAAGACAATGGATTCTTGCCATTCTACTTACTGCATCATGATCAATCTGTCACAGGTCGAGCAACAAAATTAAATGGCAGTCCTTGGTTCTGTGCTTCACAAAGTGGGTTTAGACAATATCATGACGGTGATCAAGAAAAAGTGGTGAAATATAGAAAATATGTCAGAATTTTGTGAACAAAGCTGAGAAGCTGAACTGGGATGGACAACTCTTTCTTCATTTATGCCTACTCTTGAGGGACAGGGGCGAATGAGGGCAAATTCATTTACACTTTCTGTGAATGCCCTCTTATAGCTAGGTACTGGACCACTAGCATCAACGAACTAGACGCAAACATGGGGCTGGCAATCCCCACAGCACTGCAATATTTCCTGGTTTGTGGCTGCATGACGTCGACCTAACTCCGGCCCATCTCCTGTTTTATAACCTAGGATTCACAGGTAGGGCATAGGTCTGATGTGGGGTGGGCAACAATTGCAAACTAAATAGCAATGTATCCTGGGGATGGACCTGTGTATGGAGGCAGAGAGAGCGGATTATACTGGCAGAGGTCCCCCAAAAAGATTGACAGGGTCTGGGGCAGATGGATAGAATATTAGGGTCTGGGAAAGGAGGGTCAGGACACATACCCTGAAGCTTGGTATCACTCTGCTAACTGCAGGGTGAGGACCCCACATATCAACAAGATCACATTGGGCAGAATTAGGGAAGTAGACAAAGGAAGGAAGGGAGGTTGGGATGGAGTGCTTTATTGAAACCATGCATGCAGATTGAGACGTTGTTTAGTAATGTACACGTTGGAAGATAGAAAAGGTAAACCACTGTATCAATGTGGAGGTCACTTGTAAGTTTTGAGAAGCACAATAAAACGATTTATTAAAAAAAGACATGAGGGACAGATGACGAGAGAGAAATAGGAGTTGAAGAGTGCTGACACATAACAGAGTTAGCGCTCTCCAGCCTTCTTTGGTTGAGGGAGACGCTACGGACAACCAAGAGTTTGTCAAGTATGTCCTGTTTGAACAAGAAGGGTGTGCATTTATTAAAGTGCAGAATATGACTGAATGAATCCTAGGCTCATACATGGAAATTTAGAGCATGAACTACTAGTGTCTGTAAAAGATGCAGAACCAGGAGAGATGGACGGTGAAGTTGTAGAAAGCCATGCAAGTCTCCTCATTTCAGGACAGTCATAGGACGCAATCCAAACGCCAATGGTCTCAGATGAGAACACAAATAAATTAGATAATTTATCCAACAACCATGAACTGAAGTGGAAACACCTGCTAATTTTGCAGAGGTCGCCAAGCATACCTCCATGGTACCGAATACCGATTACTGCAAACCTAAGCCATACATATTTGTAGCAATGGCCTAAGGGTGAAATGCTCTGAAATACAGCGCCAAACTAGTACGCTAACCAGCACCAGAGATAACAGAGGTTCATTGGTCGCCCACATTAGAAAGGCATTTCTGATGCCCCGTCATGCAAACCAGCACGCAGCGGGCTTAACCATACATTTCTTAAGGACTAAGTATCCAGGTGTGTTTTACTCATGTTGCAACGTGTGCCAATAGAAGTTTAATCTGCTGAACATCAGCAATTTAAGTTGGTATCTCACTGAGAGTAACAATGGGCAGCGGCCATAAAATGTTTATCCAGGTGTTTTAGACAGTACGTTCTGTTACACTGATCACATCACTCATTCCCTCACCTCTTTTTATGAAGCTTTTCAATGTACCGACCTGCATACATTGTTACACACACTAAGGTCTTTTCTTCAAATTAAAAATTTTTGCAGGAATATGGTTTTCAAAGCAACAAATCACACTGTCTTCCGCGTTTGGTTTACTGATGCAATAAGAGAAGGAACAAGCATTTGCAATGCAATAGGTCTCGCATTTGTGAAAGTCAGATTTGTTGGTGTTGAAAATGATAATGTTTTTTGCTTTTGTTGTATGCAGTGGTCCCAGCTAAACATGGATTAAGCTGAAAACAACTAAAAAGCTAAATTTGAATACAACCAGAAATAAATCCCGTTGAATGTTGGTTTTGAACATGCCTTGTTGTTGGGCAAATTATTGAATCCCCCTGTGCCAAATTGTAAGCGGAATAGTACATTGGATGGGCAGAAAATATGGTGCAGACTAGGCAAGATAAGGCAATTACATATTAGAAACCGCCACTTCTGAACAGCCAGTAGGGCTGGAGATGTGAGCTATGCAGCGTCTTAAAAGTGGAGGGGTAAAGCCAATTGTATACTAGTGAAATATTAATCAAAAAACAGCATTTGTGCCTGTTAGGTAGGGCTGGGGATGTTGCAGGCAACTATAAGGCTGAAACAGAATAAATTGTGGTGTAACAGTCAGGGTAGCTGATGTTGGAACTTTAGACTTGATTAGAGTTTTAGCGCTGGCTTAAAATGCTGTTGTTTTGGGCAATTTATTTAATCTCCCTGTGCCCACCATAATTAAATGTGTCCTTGTGGAACGTAACTGGTGCTTATCTAAAGCACTCGGATACCTTGTGTGCAAGTTTACTGGATATACTATTTTAGCGTTTGTATGCAGAAAATGGGCATTATCATGTTCCCAGTCTTTACGCAGAAAGGGTCTGCATATCTCTTTATCCTGTCTACAGCACATACATTAACTAGAAAATACCCTAAGTTAGTGTATGTGTAGTTGACACCAAAATTCGGTACCACGATGAGGACAATTGTGCCCTCTATTTGAGCTCTGCTCTGCTGTCAGCAGCACATGCACGAACGTGGAGATTTTAAGAGCCAATGAATGCGCTGTAGATGAGAAAAAGAAACACACACATAACCCCTTCTGCGCCAGCGCAGAAGAGAGGATGGGCTTGTGATAAGTACTGGGTCTGCGCGCCTGCCCTTAAAAAGATTGACCTTATTTACAGGGGAGGGTGGCATCTTAGACACAAAGCATGGGCTCATGGCTTCTAATGTATGTACACGGCGGCATGTAAAGGCGGTGCAGAACAAAAGCTGGACAACACCGTACAAAAGGGCTGTGCTTTAAATAAAGAAATCACTAATATGGCATCTGTGTTTGGACAAACATATCCCCATGCCTAATGGCAGCATCATGAACTTGAAACAGCGTTGAAATAATTTGACTGATGTGAGGCTATTGGATAAAAATGTACCATGAACATGTGCGCAGGCGCAGAATAGAGAGAGGCACCTATCAGTGAATACAATCTTGCTGCCGTACAGCACACACTATGGGCCTGATTAGGAGCAGTCTTGTCTAGTCGCGGTGGTTTTTGCACCTGATAATATCCGACACCCAGGTGTTGGGAATGTGAAATAATTATCACCTAATCTGACTTTTTAGGCTCCAACATGTAGATTCTGGTTGCCACTTACCAGACCAAAATCCACTAGTCCTGGTTAATATCAGGCCGTACTTTCTCCCTGATAAATAGAAAAGTCTTTGGAAGATGGCTGCTTTCAGCATGCGGCTTGCCGCGCTGGTAAAAAAAAGCGGCAGTGAAAGCGATCGCGAAAGTGAAAGCGATCGCTTTTGCTAAACAAACAAGCCAGCGAGTGGTGCGCGCGCGCCACAGCGAGCCATGTGGTTTCAATTATCGCGCCCGTGTCTGGGCACGATAATTGAAACCACATGGCAGCGGTGCGCGTAATAGACACCAATAGGCCATGGGCGGAGCAATGCGCCCGCCTTTGGCTAACTGCGTGCTGTCTTTGATAAAAAGACGCACGCAAAGGCCAATAGCGTGGGCCAAAAGGAAAAGCACACGCACAAGCATGTGCGATTCCTAGGTCCGTTTTGAAACCCCCTACAAGAGGTCTCTCACTGCGCGAGCAGTGCTCGCACTGCACGCTAGGCGCAAGATCTAAAAAGCATGAAGGTTGAACTGCAAGCAAAGTCTTTACTTCCCTGAGGGCTACCTGATCTACAACTGCACAATGACGGGAAACTGCCATTACAACCCAAGCATTACAACGCATGCGTCATTACAACGCGTAGACTTTACTACGTATATGCTTTTACTACGCATGCCTTTACAACATTGCAAAGGTATGTATGGTAAAGGCATATGTGTAATAAAAAAATTATGCATATGCATGGAAACGGTCTTGATGGTAGGCGATCCGCGTTGTAAGTAGAAACTGAGAGACTCTTCCACAATTACACAGGGTTCCTGTGCGTAGTTAGCAGCCTGAGAAGGGAGCTCATCAGAGAATTACTGAGGGCCAACGCACGAGTGAGATAAAAGAGAATACCCAGAACAGGAAGTGCTCTCAAAGGCTTTGATTTAGTTAGTTAATACTGTAGAAATGTCATCAGTGAAAAAACAGACGCCAAGGGCGCATGTTTCTAGCCAGCTGTGCCTGTTGGCGTTAGAGGTCACATTTGGACATGATGAACACCTTCTAGGCATCTTTGAGTAGGTTCCGTTTTAATAAACTAGTTTTACCGTAGAAAAGAAATAAACATTATATTTCAGTAAGTTACACTGAATTGACAAAGCCAACAGGTCTCAGCTCTACAATGCTGGGATCGGTTGCCAATGTTCTTTTCCCATTGCATGCGTCAACAAGTAAGCGCAGGCATGACTTGCAGTCTTGGAATGGGTTTTATATTAAAGTGCACACATGACTTTTTGACACACATGCCTGTCATAAATCATGCATGTGTCATAATAAAGATGGCCATTTAATTTACAGATTTAACATGCAGAACAATTACATAAAGCACATCGCAGGAAACGAAAAATAGTCAGTGGAGGCAAAAAGTCACGTCAATTATATCAGGTCTAACACATACCATAAATGTTGAATTTCAGGGATGTTATGTTTTTGTGTTAACAGAACCATAAACTACAAACTGTGTAATTTGTAGGTTCTTGAAGTTTTTCTATATTGTATTGCATTTACCTCCTAATTTCAATTCCATGCTGCATACGAAGATCGGCAGGGGGTGGGGCAGACGCTGCACTCAACCCTCTTTGCGCACTTTCTTTGGTCATGTGCATCAGCTTTCGGCTAGGTCTGTCGTCCAACCATATATACATTTACCCTCTCCTTTAACCCACTCCCAGATCTGCATGGAACCTGATGTTTGCAATGGTATTTCATGCTTATATATTAAACAGTGCCAAAGATCTGTGCAGCCCGCTTAATGGATCTGCTCAAATCCCAACGATAAGCTGAACTTGCTTAATATATGCCACATTTTGGGAAGAGTCTTTGTGCCAAATATATTAGCAAATGGACACTTTTTTGATTCCCCCTTTGTATGTGCACCTCTCAATAATGGACCTGCATGAAATTTAAAAAAAAAGTAAGCTAAACATGCTAAGTGCCAGGAACATTTCATGTAGATTCAGCAAACTAGTTACTAGCAAATAATAAATATTTTGCATGTTCCCTGATTGATTCTGTGCAAAAGCTATAATATCAATGCTGAGTTTAATTTGCGAACTGCCTGCCACATTTCATGCACACACCTCAAACATCACCAAGGTTAAAAAGGAAATGAAAATGGCATACCTCCCTTTTAACTTTGGCCATCCCTTAGACAGAGTGGTATAACATTAATTAAACCAACAGAACACAAATGCAGATTTTACGGAGATTTGTCACACATGAAACAAATATTTTTGGGACCGTTCCCCTGTTTCATTTCCCCTGCTCCAAATGATGGACCTGCATGAACATGAAAATACCAAGGGCCGGCTAAACCAGCTAAGCGTCTGCCAAATTATATGCATGTTGTAAGAAAATGTGACTGAATGAGTTAAATGTCACTGGAGAAATGAAGCATATATTATTCACTGCTAAAGTGACAATGTAAAACATGACTGCAGGACTTCCTCCAGTAACCTAGCTATGCAGGTTTAAACTGCCATTTGTTCTGTCCAAATATTCCCTTTTGGACAGGCCTAAACCCACTTTAAAAAAAACATAATGAGCCACCCCTTAGTAAGCCATAATGCCATGTTAAAACTGTCAGCCTCAGGGTGGTCTTCCACAAACATTGGAATTGTAATTAAAAATTCTCTCTTATGGTAAAGTCGGATTTTAAATTACAATTTTGAAAATGCCGCTTTTAGAAAGTTGGCATTTCTCTTCCTTAGCTATTTAGTGCTTGCAGCCTGTCTCTGGGTGTAGCGGACAGTTGGACTTTGTGTATTCCTCTTAGACAGTCACACACAATAGAGAGCTTATTTGTGCCTGGATGGGCCATCACTGGAAGGATGGGAGGGCAGAGCTGGGCACAGCCCTACTTACACTTGAATAGGCTGTGGCCTACATAACTCCAAACAAGGGGCTACATACCTCCTGCATTTAGTTTGTAATAAGGGCCGGAGAGGCAGGAAACCTTTGCACTTAAAAAGAAAACCTCTAGAAGCTTCTACCACTTCAAAGGAGGGACCAGGTATAACTAGTGGACACCAACTTTTCAGTACACTTCTGGACCTGGAGAGACTCTGCCAGGAAGGGCTGCTGTGCTGCTGAAAGGTCTGCGACTTTGCCCGTCTGCTGCACTGCTGAACTAGGGCCTTGCTGGATTGCTGCCCTGCTGTTCTCCTGCCTGAGTCAGAGGGATTTGGAACTGCAACTGAACCCAGGACTCCCAGAGTGACTACAGAGGCTATTCTGCTGGCCTCCTGTTATGAGCCGGAGGGACATAACTGGCTCTCAATTACCTACACCAGCACCCAGATCCAGTTGGACCAAGTCCCTGACCCCCAAATGGAGCCCTTCAGGTCCGGAGCTCTTGGTGTGACCTCAGAGAGGCTGAATTGCATTTGCTGGGCTCTTAGCAACCAAGCCCTTTGACGCCAAAATGTTGTCACCCGCATAGCACGCCAACGTGAAGTTTCATCAGCCTGACCCATTGCGCGCCAGCTTTGACTGCTCCACCGTTCGTAACAACAGAATACCCCCACTACAGCAACTTCCATCCGCGATGCCAGGCCTGCTCTTTGAGCTACACTGATGACCATCAAAGACGCTTCTCTGCTCCTCGTGAACCCCTCTACTTCAAACAGGACTCTTTCTACGGGACAGAGAAGCTAAGTTATCAGCTGGACAACCCTGGTCCATATATCCAACCCGTACTCAATCACGATCTGCCGAACCTTGTGACTCTCTCACGGTCTCGCATGACCAGATAACCGATATTTCCCCATAAATCTTTAAATTTACATATTTGTTTTGTTCTATTTTTCTAAATTGGTGTGTGATTTTTCTTGTCTGGTATTTTCGCTTTATTAATGTTTGAAGAGCTGCATAAATACTTTACACATTGCCTCTAAGTTAAGTCTGACTGCTCTGTGCCAAGATACTAGAAGGTTGAGCAAAGGTTAATTTGGGGTCTGCCTCTGACTCTGATTCTTCTAAAGTTCTGATAGATGGAGTAAGCTTATTAACTTCATGCCACCCTGAAAATTCACCCATATTGTTTCCCTTAGATGAATTGGGAGTTACATTAAAATGTTTGGTGATAAACTTCCGGATGGAGTCGAGAAGGGGAGTCTTATGAGACACTTCTTCCTTTCTCCCAAAGAAAGTAATAGACATCCAATCTGATCATTATTTTTACTGGATTCCTCCAATCCCATACTTTTATTGGGCGCTGCACAAGCTTTATATGTTTGTTTGGAGGACAACAATGGAGGGGAGTAAGCAGGCTGGCTCTCCATTCCAACTTTCTTAGTGGGATCAATTTAAAATTGCTAAATTCAAACTTATAATCACGGACAGCATGCACTTGCCACCTCCTCCTGGGCCCTAGACCAGGGGTAATAACCGTTGCCTCCACCACGCATAAAAAGTTATTTCCAGACACAGCCTCAAAATACCACTGGCAAAACAAGTGACTCTAATATTTGCTATTGTGCAAGCATCTGTGGCCATGGACACAAAACTGTAGGCTGTCACTTCTCTAACTTTCATGGTACCCATGACCACTGCGACCTCCGTGTTCCACTTGTCTCTGGGCTTTTACACCACGGATACTTGTGTTCAATTCAATTAACCACTCTAACCTAAGGGCGGACATGATGTAAAAGGAGGAAGCAAATCCATCACATACAGTTCTTAGTGTTGCAAATGATGCAAGATAATAGTGTGTCTGCTGAATTCCTTAAGCGACACTTATTGGGTCCTCCATACAAAGCCCATCCATGGAGTAACAGAATGTAGATTATACAAAGCAAAACAAACACATTCTCTATCAGCTGCACTAAACTTGGGTCATGCGATGCCACAAACCTCTTTGTGTGCTGCCCCCACACGTCCCCAGCACACAATACACAAGGTGCTCAAGCTTTGGCAAACCCACCCCTCCTTTATAGGGAGACCATTACCCAACCCTAACCCGAAAACCAGTCACTGTGTCCCCCCCACACAATCCACCAGAAGGCAGAGGATCAAAAATTACCAGCAAAGGTGTAAGGGTTGGTTTGCTACTCGAAATCATGAGCAGCTAAGCCAGACACAGACTCACCATTCCCTGCACCTTTCTGCGGGGCTGCACACTTTTCTGGAAAACTGCTGGTGCGGCATGGTAAACCTGCTGCGGGCTATGAGCGAAAAAGAAGGACACTGTCAGCTGTCTATCAACTGCACCTCAGCAAGTGAGCGATGGATGGGGTACTGGAGCGGGCATGAGCGCGTACAGCTGCTTTTGCAGTGTCTCGTTTCCCAGCAGCTTCAGTCACAACAGAGCAACAGCCCGAATCAGCTAGTGCAGGGATGGAGGAATGAAGTAGGGTCGAGAAAAACATGGCACATTAGTAAAGGGGGCCAGATTGAATGAAGATTGGAGGTAACTTAAGTGTGGAGTAAAGGGGGTCATGAGCGAGGAAAATAATAGGTGGCCCCTGGCGCAAGCCGCACTAACCGCTAAGCTGCCCACTGCTGCACTCCGACAGGTACCGCACTGTTGATACCTAGCGCACCCCTGAAGTTCAATGCAGCTTTACCTCCTTTTCTCTCCCAACCTCCGGCCTTCTGCTCCACAAATATGCTGGCTTCTGTTGCTCTGGAGTTTCTCTGGAATTACTGTTGCTACTGTGGCCACTTCCCCACTTTTCACGGCCTTTCCGCGGTCTCTTCGTAGCCCCTGTGGTCTCTCCAAATTAAAAATTCTGTTTGGCCGTATTAGCTGGTAAGGTTGCCGGAGGGTGGAAAGGCTTTTGGCCAGCATAGCCGGGTAGGCTGGATTAACAGATGAATGCCAACTCTGCTTAAGGCAGGTTAAAAACTGCAGCAGCAGGAGAAGAGGGTAAAGGGGGTGAGGCTGCAGGGCACATCACACACCCTCACTCTACCTATCGCAAAGCCACTTGTAAGCCCGGGCCAAAGTGCTGCGACCATGCCACAACTTGTACTCGGCCTTGACCTCACCTCCACAACCACCGTCCATAGCGTAGCTTTCGACTGTAGCGGCAAGTAATGCAGACTTACAGCACTCAAGACACTCTCTGTTACAGACGGTCTCACAAATGTTTCAAGGTTGAAACATTTACAGATATTTACATTTTGGTGTTTGGTAGGTTTCCTTGGGTGGCAACTGAGCACAAGCTAAAATACTGCAGCAACGCACAGTACCAAAATAGCTCAATTTTCATGGTGAGAACTTGGTGTCTCCATGTTGTTGTATTGGGCCCTATCACATAACCCAGACACACAAGTAGGGTACCATTTTTATTGGGACAAGTATGGAAATGTTAGGTGGTAGGAATTTTGTGGATCTCTGGAGTTTCTTGAACTTTCCCTTACAGAACTGTGAAGAGAAATGAGTGATTTAGCAAAAGATTAAGGTTTGCGGGCATCCTGGCTAACAAAACATCATGGGATCCATGCAAGTCATCATCCTTGACTCCCCTGGAGTCTTAATATTCAGAAATGTCTGGGTTTGTTAGGTTTTACTGAATGGCGGCAAAGCACAAAAACTGCAGCTGCCCATATTGCCAAAATGGCTCAATTTTCATAGTGAAAATGTGATGTCTTCACATTGCGTTTTGGGGCCTATTATGTTGCGGGTGATAGGCCTATCCACATAAAGTGGGGTATCGTGAGAAGCGTGGAAGCATAAAATACTAGAATAGTGTAACATCTGTTATTATATAAGCGCTGAGATGCCCCCGGGTGATTCACGCGCATATAAAATTCCATAACATAACATCTATTGAATTTCTCGCCATTTTGGTTATCAAATATAAGCCAGTGAAGTGGAAAAAACACATTTTGCAAAATGCCCTTTGAATCACATGACAGTATGGTTAACTCCAAATTCAGAGTTGCAATAAGACCCACTATTCCTAAACTCAGCATATTCGGCAAATTTTAAAAGTGCACAGGCTTCCTACATACCCATTTTCTATTTATTAGATTTTACCATATGAATTGAAGCATAGTTGGAACACAATCAAAATCAATTTAGTTGCAGTTCAGTAGCTGGTAATCTTTAAAATCCTTAACAAAGGAAAAAATAATTCAAATTTGGCCAGGATTCCATTTGGGGCAAATAATTCAGGGGACTGAACTTCAGTCACCAAAAAGCATATTTTGTAATTTAAAGAAACCATCATATGAGCTAAATGTATATTTGTTTTGGTATTTTTAGATTGCAAACCCAGCTCAAGAGCAATGGAACTTTGAACAGGGTGTACGGCGTTGGGAAGATACAATGCTATAGACAACAAAGGTATGGTAAACTCAGTTTCCAATGTGTTTATGGCATCATCAGAAATTAATCAATCTTCGTAGCATTACATAAGATAGCTACTCGTTGAAAAATCACCACCATCATGAGAAATTTGGCTAAGACTAATTCAGTCTTGAAGGCCTAATGGCGAAAAACCACAAACATCAAAAAAGTGCACAACTCTGGAGGGTGAGTAAAGCCTCAGCAGCCAAGGAGTTAATCCAATAAGTGTTACAATACTGAATAGGAACAGGGTAGGATTGAAGAACATAACAATTCAACACAGACTAACTAATGTAAAAGGCTTTGTCTTTGCTTATTCCACACTCATTCCACAATGTGCAAGAAAAACAAGATCAAAGTGAAATTGGCATGGCCTCGCCCCTACTCTCGATCTCTAGGGTTAGCTAAATAATTTTCTTTAACTGCAGAACTCTACACAGGTAAGAATGGTATTTTCTGCCAACAGGAGGTTCTTGATTATAAAGCAAGGGTGTCCACAACATAACTGGCACAATTCACTCGACCTCATGCTGGTAAATGTCATGAGCCACGGTGATTTTCAACCAACGTAAATGTAATTATAATCGATAAAATAAACTAAAATAAATGGTTTATCTTTTTGTCAAATTTCCATTAATCTTTTAAATACTGTAGAAGTTAATTACACTGCACCCCCAACAAAAATATAATTGTCTTAAAAAAAAATATTGTTAGCCATATAATGTTAATGCAACCAAAAAACCGAGACGGCCTAAAACAGGTACCATACATGGAAAATTGCATTTTTTGATCTCTGTATTAAATGCCAAAACGAACAGTTGTCTATTCATCAAATCCAGAAAAGTAAAAGTTAAATATTCTTTTTTTGTGCTGCACCTTTTAAGAGGATCTACTGAATAATTATTCAGGTTAGCTGTTTATTTCAAAACCATGGAATTTCATTCACGTTTTCAGAAACACATTCCGTTTCCTATGTTATTCCAGAAGCCATTTAATTTTCAGAAAGAACACAATGTAGATAAAGCTTCGCCAGCTTTAACTAAAACTCACCTTATAGCCAGAACTAACCATCAACAACCCTGGTAGTTGCAAGAAAGACGGTGAAGCAAATTGATTTATGTATTAAAGGATACAAGGATTGTTGTCATCAATACTGCAGTTGTCCAAAATGAGTGGAATGCCATCAAGCTGTTGAATCTAAAATGGGGTAAAAAAACTGTTTAGGGAGCATTTTGTGGCATCTTAAAGACATTTTCACTACAAACTCAGGAGACTAGAAACCAATCAGTGTTATACTTTTGCCGCGGTATTTTTCTTCGGGTACAGATTACTTGTCTTCCGTCTTTTGCGACAGGTATAAAAAAAGTTGCTGTTTACCAGGACACAGAACCAATTAATTAAAATAAATACTGGACACTACGTAGTTCAGGCAGAAAGACCAAAAAACTTCAGAATAACCGTCAAAGATTAGGATTAAAAAACAGATGTTTTGCAATAACTCGTTTTCTCAATAACATTGGCAATGACATTCGGATGATGTCGTCATGCAGAGAGTAATGCCACGTATTTCATGCAAGTATACTTTAACAAGATCGCAATTTTCTCAGCATGTGAGAGGAAATACTGCTGACTGCACTTCACTGAAAATAAAATGGTTCAGTTAATAGAAACCGGTGCCAGGAGGAGAAAGTGGCAGGACCCATCTTTTTCCAGTTTGGTGCATATTCAGGGATCTTGGATGCCAACACACTCAAGAAGGGGGCTTTCCAAAATGTGGCACCTATATTATTATAGTAACCTTTCCAGGTGCTGGGTCTCTCCCGTACGTAGCACAGGTTGTAGATCAATTACTAACTAGGTGGTACGTAATCTGTGTTCAACATAGGCAGGACGATTCACTCGGATCTTAGCCGGGACTTCGGCCAAATGCAGAGAACAGTTGGCCCTGGGCAGAGGTACAGATTGTCATGACTCACTGTATGTAAACGTGTAGGTTACCCTGTCCTGACTTTCAGCAGGAGGACCGAGGGCCCTAGACAAAGGGTGTAGAGACGATTAACAGCACAGCCGAGCTTGCCCCTTCAAGAGAAGGCTATCAAATACACAAGCCTGCGTTAGCCATGTCTTCGAGGATGCACATTAAGCAGCAGGCTGAAAAAGTACGTTCATTGAGTAGGGTTTCACGTGGGCATGTCAAGGAGACCTTCATGCAACAGACTAAAGACCACAAACCAAAACAACTGAAAAGAGGCCCTTCAAGTTAGTACATGGAGTGACCTATGGCAGGGCCTCAGAATGAAACAAATGCACCCATTATTCCTATGGTCAGCCTGAGCATTTGAGAGCTTGTGTTGTATTGTTCCATCCTAAGAGGAAGCTTCTGTTTCCTGGGCTATGCTCTCCAGAGGCAGGGGACAACTTCAAAATAGTTTGACACCACATATTTATCCATTCCGAGTGTGTGGCTGGCTAATCCAGTGGGCTACCTGGTTAAATCATATTATCTCTGGTTGATCTTTGGATTGCCATTAAGATAATCCAGTGAACGCCTCTTTAGGGCTCGTTGTTGTGGTTGAATTTCGAACAAAAGTCTTTTGGATCTCCCAGTAACTCTACAAAGTCTCAAGTGGGAATCAGCAGACCAAGCCCCCATTACCTGTGATATTTCATGTCCTGCTTTTATCTATAACCAGCTGACTCGATACCACCTGTAAGTCTAACACGTATCCTCTTCAAAAAGATGGATACTGTAATCAGCAAATTAGCCTTTTGTGCGCCTACTGCATAGTATGAATCCAAAACATTTGTTAGTTGTGAATTTCTGCATTGTGTTGTTCACCTGCCTGCAAGACAATTCAATTGGTGCTTTCGACCTGTAGTTAGCGACAATATTATCTATCAAGACTCTATGTGTTCACTGATGTCAACCACTGACTCCTTCATGGCATAAATTCTTCCATATGGCAGTTCAGTCATTACCCCCTAAGTGGATAACAAGCCTCGGGGATAGTCTCTAACAGAGGCTCACCTAGTGCATGCCCAGAAGTCCCAACCATGATATCCCAATATTTGTGAAACTATAAATCCAGTTCCTTTACTGTTCAGCCCTCGCGATGATGTAACAGTCCAACCTCTTGACCAACACAGGAAATAAGAGTATGGTGAAGATTTTAGAAAACTTCAATGCAAACGTCTTTATACATGAGAAACATCCCTTCAACACCTTTTTCAACAAAATACAGTGAAACACAGTTGTTGGAAATGAACATCCTTGGTGTGATATCCCCCCAGATTTTTGCCTTCATTAACCTATTGCCCGTTTGTGTTGGCTTTAGACTCTGCACACTTTACTCCTGCTAACCACTGGTAAAGTGCTTGTGCTCTCCCTTCCAAACATGGTAAAATTGGTATACAACTGACTGGTACATTCAATTTACCTACAAGCCCATAGTATACTGCACTATTGGTACCTAAGGCCTGTAAATTAAATGCTACAAGTGGGGTGCAACACTCATTGCATCACCCACTGAAGTAGCCCTAAAAAACATGTCAGGCCTCCCATTGCAGCCTATAGTGCAGTTTTAAGATGCTATTTGCACCTGGCAAAATAGACCTTTTGTGAGTTATAAGCCTTCCTTTTTTATTAATACATATAAGGGAGGCCATAAAGGCTCATAGGGCAGGGTGCCTGGTACTGAAGTAGGGAATGCAAATTCAATGTTTTACATGTCCTGGCAGTGAAAAATCTCCAAAGTTGTTTTTCAGTGTAACATGGCTAGCTCTGCCATAGACTAACACTGGTTTAGCGTATTATATTTAATAAGTGCTAAATTCAGTTTGGGAACAGCTAGAGAAATACTTCTTCCACACATTTTAATGGTAATTTTAAATCCTCTTTAACGGTAAATCCAGGTTTTAAATTTCTATTTTGAAAATGCAATTTTAAAAAGTTCCTATTTTCCTGCCTGAACCATATGTGCCTTTCTGCCAGTGTCCAGGGTCACATCACTGTTAATGGCTCTCCTAGATTAAATGTGTATTCCTCCCAGACAGTTGACAAAAGGGCCAAGGGTGTGGGGAAAGGTGTTCTTGTCCTGTTGAGGATGGAATTGAGGACGTGCATGGTCCTTTCCTGAGCTTCAAAGGGTAGCCTGCGGGATGTACACAGTCCCTTTTTGTCTTCAGAAGCTGCCTACCTTGTCATTGGCAAATGCAGATCACACCTAGACCTTTGTTTCACTAGACAGACATGAGCCAAACTCAAGGAAAAGGGAAGAACTGAGCAGAGCCAGATTTAGAATTAGACAAAGAGGTGTGCCCCACCCAGAGGTTGGCACTGGGTATAAAAGTGGCATCCTCAGAACCTGAAATCTGAACACTGCTGGACCTGAGATTATTCAGATGAAGGACTGCTTGCCTGTCTGAAACAGGAAGACTGGACCTGCTTGCCTTGAACCCAGGACCCCAGAGGTGACTCCAGGGGTCAGTTGGCTGACCTCCTGTTTGAGCTATAGGGAAACAACAAGATTCCAGAGGCCTGGACCTGATCTGGTCCACTCTGCCGGTTTGTGTGGGAGTGAGACGTGACCCCCAAGTTTTGTCCTCAAGGTACTGAACCCTTGACTAGTGTCAGAATGCACTTCTTCCAGCCTACCTGAACACTTAACCGGACACAAAGCTAAGCAGAACCCGATCGACAGCTCTACTGTCTACAAGTGGCACCCAAATGATGACTTCATTAACTCCGAGCAGTACCCAATCACTGGCATCCCCAACTTAGACAACAAACCCCACTGAGAAGCCTCTGAGTTACTCCAAGACATCATGCAGCAGGTCTCGGTCAATACCAAGCCCCTCTTAGGACCCAACCAACTGGAGACCATCATAGTGCTTTTTGGTGCTATTTTTACCTAAAGGTTTAAACTCAACACTCCGGTTCTACTGATTGGATTTTTGTCATTTTGGTGTCATGTAAGTTATTAAAATATCCTCTATTTGTCTAAATTGGTTTGGGTGGTTTTGTGTCATGTTTTCACGTTACTACTGCATAAAAACTTAACAAATGTTCTCCAAGTTAAGAATTACTGCATTTTGGCCTAACTAGATGGTTAAGTATCGACATTTGTGGTTGACTCTGACAAAGATAGTGAGGATTACTTGAGTTGGTTTCTCATTCCCCTCAACTAATATTAATAATTTCTTACATCAGTCCACAAAATGATCTAATGTGTAACTGAGTAAAATTGGACAATGTGAAATCATAAGATTGATGAAATTAGACAATGAATAAGTAGTTTAAAACAAGCCAAACAAAAGGCTATAACTAACCGATGCACATAGCTGAAGCTAAAACATCTGCCAGGTTTGTATCTGTTTAGCTTTTTGATCAGCTCAGGAGTGTGGCCAGTCTTGATTGCTGAGGTCACTGCTCCAATCCTGAACGAATGAACCCTGTTTGTCCATGAGGTCAGAGAACCGAGGACCCATTATTTGTATGCACTGGTAGTGGGTGAGTTGTTCCTGTCTGCGTGACAAAGGTAGCAGCCCTTTCCAGATGGATGTTGTTCTAGGTAAATCCTGAGTAAGGGAACTGGGCAAAAAGGCTCTCTAATACTGCCAAGGAAATGCTCCTCCCTCACCCATGCTGGTCGATTTTTAAGCAACAGATTCTCAATTGTTTGTCCTGGTCAGTAACTGCCACATGGCTAATATACAGAACTTGCATATTGTTGTTAAGTTTCAGCCTGGTCACCAGTTCACTACACCTAAATAAACCAAAGAAAGAGAAAGTGAAAGCCCTACTGACGCAGCTTAACATTACTGTCAGAAAATGAAACTCTGAGGTGGCAATACCATCAGACTCTTTGTGTTCAGATCTTGCCAAGCCCTTTATAGCTGCTCTAAGTGGGAAGGAAGAGATGGGAGTCGAAAGCACCATGCAGATTTGTGTAGCAGGCCACTGCAGAAGGATGCTTTGTTATCCATGCTTGGCTCTTTCCCTGCTCCTAACCCACGCTACAAAATCTGCCCTCTGCAAGGCAGCACTGGTATACCTGGATGCTGACAGTCTGAGAAATACATTAAAATAGTTCCTATAACACACACATGTACCCTGGGTGTGCAAAGGGTCACTTTATCCCGAGCTGCAGTTCCACTACAGAGGGTGCCAGATCTCCACTTGGAAAGGTATTATCATTGGGCTTTCTTGCTGTTATGCTGCCCAGAGCCACTGCTAATCAAAAATAGAATGAACATCTGCAGCATTATTTTTTGGACCCTCGATTTAACTTGGATTCTGGTATAATTAACCCCTTCTTCCCACCCCAGAAGAGATGCAGCTGAAAATGAGGGGGCGCACCGGCTGCAGGATTTCTGAACTAGGTCCCACCAGCCGTAGGATTTTTGAAGTCCCTCAAGGGAGGGGTGTGTAGATTGGCAAGGGAAAGCAGCACTAGGCAATCGCCCACCAAATGTTGACATAGTCTTCACAGAAACACTCTAACAGAATCATGCTAGAGTGATTCTAACCAGTGGTGTAACAAAGGCCCACAGCCCCTGTGATGCGGTGGGGGGAGGGGCGAGCTCCAGGGGGCCCCATCAGCACAGTACCCTAACCTGAGAGCTCCTTAGTGTGGTCAGAGGGAGCCCCCTCCATTTACTTTGCAGGGGGTCCCCTCAAGTTTTGTTACGGCGCTGATTGTAACTCCATGGAAGAGACAATGCCTAACAAGTAAGATATATGCAGCTATGAATAATGACACTTTAAAAAAAATATTTAAAATATTTGAGGTCCTAACAAGAGTGAAAGCAGTAATTTTATGTCTATGTTACTTCTTGGTGCGGGTCTTATAAAGTTCTATGCGGACCTTAACCATGTACAATTCTACTAACCGCAAATAAGACCCTGAAAGGCACGAACTGGATCAAACAAAAGGTTGAATGACATGGCTCGTCAGTGGTCAGAAAGATTCAAGTGTGTTTCTTAGGTGTCACAGTAGTCTGGAGACGTTCCATCTTATACTGGGGTATTAAACCTCAGAAATACAGTTAAGCGCTCTAAAAAGTTGTGAGGCAGCCTTAGGCCAAACACACATGGACATAATCTCAATGTAAAGTGTCACAATATAATGCACCCTCAAATTGACAAAACCGACGTACGTGTATAAATATTAAAATAAATACGAAAAAGAATCTTGCAGTTTATGGCAATAGAGGGCCCTCTCAGAGGTCCATTCTTAAAGTTACCAATGGAAACAATTGCAGAATCACTAATTGTGCTTTGCTTTGTGGGACAGAAAGGGCATGAACTGGGGAGATTAATAAAAGTGGTACAGTTCCCTCACCATCCTACTTTGACAAAAAGGGTTGCTGGGAAAGTGTCCATTCTAGTTTAGCTCTTTCCTCTCCGGTTTTCAATTCTTCTACCGGGGCCGGCATTATTCCAAGTATAAATCTTTAGAAAAAACAGTGGGGCTTTAAGTAGTCTGTGACAACCTCATTCAATTTCTCTGAAATATGTTAGCTTCACCAGAACAACAAAATCCATGAATTCTTCTGTCAAGAGCAATGGCCGATGCCCACTGAAATCTCATTCTTTACCACAGCAGGAGGTGAAACATGGCTCATCCACAGCCATCTGCGCCTTTAGCAAAACAAAAGCCAGTGGCCTGCGCAGGAGAATGTATTCATGCACTTTACAAATCCAGGCTTATCTGGAAGCAGGAGGGAGAGAATGGGCAAACGCAACTAACGTACTAAAGATACTAAAGTTGTATTATCATCATATTCTAATAATTAGGGATGTGCTGCCACCCATACAGGTGGAAGGATTGCCCTGGGAAGTTAGTGACACACAGGCCTGATTTAAATGTGGTAGGTGAACTTGGTCAAATTTCATGAAGACAGGCTGATTTAGATTAGCATGATTGAAGTTTCATTATTTAAAATAATATAAAATGCATCTCACCTACAGACTTGGAGCTCCTGACATTCTTATCAACAAGTCCTACGTCTAAGAAGCAAATCACTTACATGTACAATATAATGGTCAGAGCTAATTCAGAAGTGGAAACACACGACAAATCTCTCTGGGCCTCGGATTTAGATACTACAATCTGAGGAACAATGATCTTTCTGCTGAGCACAGACCAAGGTAGTATCCTGCAATGGGTAATTTCGATTAATACACTCACTACAAGAACCTACACAGGGTCTATCATACTCTGAGGAGTAAGGTCAAACATGGGATACCGAATGATCCCAGCTGCTACCAATGCCTGGCATCACGTGCTGACTTTTTGCATTTGCCGTAGAGCTGCCTGTTTGTGACCGAGTTCTGGACTCAGATCCTTCACACTAGTGAAATGATGATTGATCAATCACTACCCCTGTTCCAGATGTTGCTATACCGAGAGTAGCAATGACATGGTGAGGCGGGGGAACATCTCTCTTTAAAGACTGACATGATAATGCTTGTGGAGATGACAGAATTTAATGCAGGTAAGTTTCCACTGGCCTCTAGACCATAAAACGTTTTGCGACTCTTCTGAGACTATGTTGTCAATGCAGAATCTCCCTTCCAAGGAGGGGAACAATCCAATGTTCATGGTGAGACCCGGACGATGAGAATACTACTTCCAAGGACTTTGTCAGACCACAATACATGACAATGTGCAAAGACTGGGACAAGTTTTATTGATTGCTGGGATCAACGGTGTAGATCAGCTCCGAATATAATATTGCATTACCGCATACCTACATGAATTTTGACAATTTGACATAGATGTTTGTAAAATGGAAAACTTAATAAATACAATATTTAAATAAATACATGTATAAAATATATGTTGAAAAGAATGTACACACTGCAGCCCTTTCAGCAAGCAAAAGAATAAGTTAAAAAAAGTAAAAAAATATAAACGTTAATACAGAAGTAACAGCATTTGCAAAAGCCTGGATTTTATTTATTTTTATTGATATTTTTAAGTGTTAATAGACATACCTTAAATAAATGGATATGTACTTGGAGAGGAATTGGCCTTTTTTAAAAATTTGGTTGGCAGGAGACAATCTGATTAGGTACCGCCACCCGCCTTGCAGCTGAAAAAGACAATTCGCAGGCTAGGTTTCAACATTCAGACCTGTTATCTCCCAACTACGGCCCCATCAGTGGGCTATCAAACACCAACCATGTGAGAATGAATTAGCCATCGTTGCCAACGGATTTTCACATGGCTTGGAAGGACCATGGATGGTGGTGTGACAGTGTGGTCTGCTAGCTCTGATGGTGCAGCAGCAGACCGGCCAATCTAGAAAACTATTTCACTTTGTGAGAAGGTGTGTAGCTTGGAGAATGGGGGTGGCTTTTAGCTCATCACTGCTTAGGCAGCCCTAGTTAGGTAATTGAAAGTTGTAGTCGTGGAGAGGGTGCTGGGCTTAGAACCCCATCATGGCCTATGAAGCCTCCCTTATTCTCTTCAAAATACAAAAATAAGGTTTGTTAAGCGTACTCTGGAGTCCTGGGTTGAACGTAAAACCATGAATGGCCTTAATGACAGGGTGCAAAGCTTCCAAAAAATTAGCTGGAAACCTTCTCTGTGTAGAGAGTTTCCAGCTCACCGTGTGATTTGATCTCATTGCGGAATGACCATATGCAGAGTGCCAATATGACACACGGCGGCACAATGTTCGTTGGCAGGTCTGCGATCACTGTTTTAAACATTTATTAAAAATGCAAACTTGACATCCTCAGACTGGTTTTCCCCCCCAACTTCTTTCTTTCAATCCTCCTGTTTTTCTGACTTCATTTTTACTGGCCTTAGGACTCTACACACTTTACCACTACGTGTACCCAGGGCCTATAAATTAAATGCTACTTGTGGGCCTGCAGCACTCATTGTGCTACCCCCTTAAGTAGCCCTTTAGGCATGACTAAGGTCCGCAATTGCAATCTGGCGTGTGGAGTGTAAAACTGCCATTTCGAACTGGCATAATAAGCCTTTTGACAGGCTTACACCTTCCTTTTTATTACATATGTTGCCCTATGGTCGTCCCTAAATAACCTTTAGGGAAGGGTGCAGTGTATTTCAAAAGTTGGACATGTTCTTTTAATTTTTACATGTCCTGGTAATGAAAAACTCTTTAATCCGTTTTTCACTACTGCAAGGCCATCTTCTGCCAAAGAATAGCATTGGGTTACCATTTTACATTTAATAAGTAAGAACTTTCAATTGAGAGCAGATGTCGAGTTTGGTGTCTAAAGAATTGTCATTTAGAACCCTCCTTAATGGTAAAGTCTGATTTTAAGTCACAATTCTGAAAATTCTACTTTTAGAAAGTTGCCATGTTCTTGTCCCAACTATTTGGTGCCTGCAGCCTGTATCCTGGGACAAATGACACTATGTAGCTGGCAGTTGGTCTTTGTGTATTGCTCCCAGACCGTGAGACAAAGGAGACTAGAGGTTGTGAGGATGGGCCGTCTTTGATGAGGGACAGGAGCTGCCACCTACCATACTTGCACATCACAAAAGCTCTGCCAGCACACTCATAAAGGATTTTGTGTTCCCAAACAAGCTGGGGCCAGGAGGCAGAACATTCCAAGCACCTCTAGGGGTAGAAATCTCCAGAACCTTCTCCTACTTCCAAGTGGGCACAAGGTATAAAAGATGATCTATCAACCCAACTCTTCAGCACACCTCTGGACCTGCTGAACTGCTGTGCTGCTCTGCAAGAAGTACTGATACTCTGATGCCCTACTACCTGAATGAAAAGGACTGGACCTGCATATTTAATCCAGGACCTCCAGAGTGACTCCAAGGGCTAGTTGGCTGGCCTCCTGATCAGAGTCTCAAGGCTCCAACCACCTTGAACCCAGCACCTGGACTCAGTCTGCTGTGATTCCTACTCCCAAATGGTGCCACCCCAGTTCTAGAACCTTGGAAGGCCTCAAGATGCTCTGTCAGTCCAACTGTGGTCCTCTGTGGCAGAAGCGATGCAGCACGACATCTCCTGGCAGCTCCGCTTCGGAACCACCAGAGCGCGACGCATCCCTGATGCTGGACTTTGCATTGCAACCGGAGTCTCCTCGGAACCACAGCTGCATGACATCGTCGACACCGGACTTTGCATCACAACCCCTTCATCGACTGCATCCTTGATGACAATGCAGGACTCCACACCGCAGGCCTGCAGCTTCCTCTGAACTGCTGTCGGACCTCGCAACGCTCTGCAAACTAGGATTTAAGGTATTTTGTTCAGTGGTCCTAACTTGGTCCCTGTATCTGGCCCGTGCTCCATCATAGTCGGCCAGAACTTGTGACTTTGTCCCTGTTCGGCCAGATAACCATAGCTGGCGCTTTGTGCTTTTAGGCACTATTGTCACTTAACTCTTTAAAATTGCATATTTCCAGTTCTACCAATTAGATTTTTGTCATTTTGGTCTAAAATTATTTATTACATTGTACTCTATTTTTCTCAATTGGTGTGGGATTATCTTGTATTGGGTTTTCACATAATCACTGTTTGAAGTGCTGCATAAATGCTCTACACATTGCCCGTAAGTTAAGCCCGACTGCTTTTGTGCCAGGCTACCAGGGATAAGCACAGGTCAATTTTTGGGTTTTCTTGTGTTTCACACTGGCAGAGAATGTGGTTTCTGTTTGAGTAGGGTTTCATCCCCTTCAACCAGATATCCAATTTCCTAAACAAACCTATGGTGACTTTGGATTTCTGAGAATTATAAAAGAAAAGTGGCTTCTAGAAAGTTATACCTTTGCTGCGTTAGCCTCCCCACATCAGACCTCCCCCCCCCCCCCCCCCAATAAGGTTTTACCCATGGAGGTGTTGTGAAACTGATTCCAGAGCAGAGCCAATGGCTTGAGTCTTATGGCAGGATGGCCTGCCTGTGAGGTATGCTGTTCAGTAAAAGTCATTTGAGATAGCGCCAGGAACTTCCTTAACATGAAAGGAACCAGGGTGAGACTTGTCCATTAGTACTAAAGTGCTAAAGAAAACCTGGGGAAGAGGGGCTTTTTATCCTAGAGCACACTCTAACCATCCTAGGGCAGGGAAGCTAGTTCCGGAACAAGTTTGGTGAGGACAGGTCGGAGGAACTACCCATTAACAAAGACACATCTGTGGGTGGGCCACATGCAGTCGAGGGAAGAATGGTTCTGCCGTATTAATTTTCCATGAGAACAATGCATGACAGGACCCGTGGAAACCAATAAATTATAGACCTATATCACTTCTTCCATATCTAAGCAAAAACTTAGACAGCTTAGTTAACCAAGAACTCTCCTATTATTTTGGAAACAAATGCCATCTTTCCAATCAGTCTTCAGAGCCTTACACTGTACAGAAACCGCAATGATGGTGGTGCAGGACACAACCAGTCTTTCCTTTGACAATGATTATCCAGACATACTGGTGCTACTCAACATATTTGCAGCCTTTGACACGGTTAGAAATGGAGGTCTCTAGTTGGCAATGGTTTGCACCTTTCTCCAAGTAGGGACCCTTCTTCCTAGCCATGGTAAGGAGGATACACTTCTAAAATATATTAAATGTATTATGTATTAAAGAAGGAAGTTTTGAAATGAAATGAAATGCCAGCATTTGTAAAGCGCACAGCTACTTCCGGAGAGGTGTCCAGGCGCTGGGGGCCGTCGGGAAGATTAAGCAACCTATTGTCCAGAGTCATATGGTGCTGGGCTAACCTGCCGCCGGCGATCGAACGTGAACCCCGTGGTCTGGAGTCAGGCACCCTGGCCGCTGCGCCACGCCTCTTCCACCTTTTCGAACCGACAAACAGATTATTTTGCTAGGTTGACATGGTAGTTAGAAACTGCATAACAGGCTGGAGTGGCAAGCCTGAGATATGTTTAAAGGGCTTCTTAAGTGGGTGGCACAATCAGTGCTGTAGACCCACTAGTAGCATTTATTTACAGGCCCTGGGTACATGTAGTACTACAAAACTAGTGTCTTACTAGTAAATAAAATATGCCAATTGGGTAAAGCCAATTCCACAATGTTTAAGGGAGAGAGCACAAGCACCTCTGGTTAGCAGTGGTAAAGTGCACAAAGTCCTAAAGCCAACAAAAACGGGCTCAGAAAACAGGAGAGTGAAGGCAAAAAGCTTGGGAATGACCCAGCAAAAAGGGCCAAGTCCAGCACCCTGCATTAATTCTCTATTTGTCAGGCCAGGTTAGACTTGTTTGTATGTATGTTCATCGTATTTCTATAGCTTGAATCTAGCCAAAAGGCAGAAGCCTGCTGTACATACTTTTGTGAGCCCACAGCTTTCTAAACACTCTTGCTTATTGTAAAAGGTGGCCACACTTCTGGTCTCCAACAAAAGGTGAATCAGAATTAACTAAATAGCTCATCAAATACAAACTAAAATTGACAGTGGGTACAGACTATAGAACGCAAGTGAAACAGTTTCAATATGAACTGAAATCACCCTTCTAAATTATATGTTTTTTGTACTGTTAATATAATACAGCACTTCTGCTGTTTCTATGCATTCCAAATAATTAGTCACTATTATCCAATTTGTGGTACTAAATGGGCTTGCGGCGAAACAACAAAACAGCATACTGGAGTTTGTTAACTGGCACGTTCTACAGAATCACAAGAATAAATCTTAGCTGTGCATGTAAATAGTTTCATCTTGGGTTTACCAAAGAAACAGTAATTATTGCATTTTTTAAGCTCCTCCACCAGCAGGGGGGGGGGTGATTGGAATAGTGCCTGATAAAATTCGCAGAAGGCTTCATTTATGACTCGCTGTGTGTCCACTGTGTCCCCGTTCATATTAGTTATCTTGAGTATTGGGGTATATGGAGGGTCATCCCGGAGTATGTGCGCCAATAGCGGGCCGGCTTTGTCAGCATCGGCATGCTTCGCATGTGTGTAGGTGGTGTAGTCGATATTTCTGAGTGTTTCTAGTAGCTCAGCATGCTTTATTCGGGTGTCTTGCAAGAGTGCTCCCTTAGTGGGATCATTCGCTGTGTCCGGTTCGAGGCTATTCAGGGAGTTCTCGACTTCTCTAAGGTTGTTGTGCGTTTCCTGTCGTGCCCCCACTGTGGTGCTGATGGCTATCCCCCCTGTCCTCCGTCTTGAATGCATCCCACTCCACCTGCGGTGTGGAGGCAGTTCCTGTGTTTTCTACAAAGTAGTGGTAGATGCCCTCAGCCAAAGCCTCCCGGAAAACGGAGTCCACAAGCATTAGGGACCATAATTTCAAAGTGGGGACCGGGGTGGAAATTCTGCCCCAGACTAAAGTAATCTCCAATAGGTCTTATGGTCAGAAAGTGTCTTACCCAAGTATGTAGAGTGAGTTATCTGAGTGGTGATGTGGTTGGAACAGAAGATCCTTTCTATTTGAGTGTGGAGTTGATATGGGTGCGAGAAGAATGAGTATTCTCTACTGGTGGGGTAACGCCAGACATCCCCCAGACCCCATCCCTCAGCCCATCGGCATAGTGCCTCCGTTTGTCGTATGGCGCCGGCTCCACCAAGAGGGGGGTGTGATCTATCAATTGCGGGATCCATTACAGAGTTGTTATCTCCGCCCAGTATCCATGGGCATGCAGCCCAGGGCGCCAGGACAAGGTTAAGGCTGAGGATGTATTTATCCTGTTTGAAGTTGGGTGCGTATATGCTACCTAGATTTATTTGTGTGCCATCTAGTGTGCCCCTCATCAGGATATATCTACCCAAGGGGTCCGCTCGTTGTTCCAGTGCATTGAAGGGGACCCCATGCCGTGGAAAAAACCTGCCCCCCTGCCATTTTACGGAGCTTAACCGCCTCAGCCGTAGTCAGGTGGAACTCCTGTAGGAATACTATATGTGCTCGCCGCCTATTTAATTGCGTGTTATATTCTGTGCCTTTTGTGGATATACCCCAGGCCCCGTACATTACAGGTGATCACTTTATACCTGTCCTGCATCTGTATGCGAAGTGTGCTAATGGTGGACGCATATTCAGGGTTAGGGGAGCAGCGATACTCTGAGTAGCATAGGTGGTGGGCCAGATCATGAAAACTACTAAGCTACATTCTACAATACTCGGGCCAGCAGCGCAAACTGTGCTGGCCCAAACCATGTGCACAACGGTGTTAACTACTAACAATGTATGTGTTGCTTTCGCTGCAGGGGGTGCATTTCTGTAGGCTGCCTAGTGAGGTTAGAGCATCGCGAGCTCCACGCAGCCCAGACCACGTTTGTCAACATATATCGTATATTCGGAACTTTGGGTACACCTATACTCCGCTATCATAAATTCTTACATAAACATCGAAGTGTGATTTACATACGTCATGCCCCATTATGGACCTAGACGAAACATCATCCCAGAAAGCCATCAGCGGTTTGGGGTGTGATATTACTGAATAATGTTATACTGGTCTCTGAATCCGAACGGTTCGAGACGTCTTCTGAGGAGCCCGAAAGTATTGGATGAGTGTTGTGTTGGAACCTGTTGGCCGCCTCCAGTGCTTCTGCCTGATCCCGTAGAACCTGCTCCGATGTGGGAGTCCCGGTCTTGGCTTTGTGTCCCCGCCAGAGGCGTTTCGATTTGCGGACTCATCTCGGCTTCGGGGATGTGACGGCTATCTGCAAGGAGGAGCCAGACCCCCCGGGGAACATAATTTCGAGCCATTCTTCCACCTCGTCAGGAGTGTCAAAAAACTGTGTCTTTTGATTGTGAATCACTTTCAACTTGGCTGGGAAAAGCAGTGCATATTTAATGTTCTTTGCGTCTTGATATAGGGAGCACTTTCGTTGTACCAGGGCAGTGTAGTCTGGGTACAGGGACACCCGCTGGTTCTCGTACTGTATTTGGGACAGTTCTCTCGCTTTATGTAGCAGAGTGTCTCGGTCTCTAAAGTTCAGGAGTTTGACAATCAGGGTACGGGGTTGAGCCCCTGCGGTTGGTCTGCCAGGCGGGATTCTATGCGTGCTCTCTACCTTGAAAAGGTCCGATAGGCCCTCCGGGGTTGCGTGCTCCCTGAACCACCTTTTTATGAATCTGGTAGCATCCGGTCCCTCACAACGTTCCGGCAGGCCTATGACGCAGATGTTGTTGAGTCGGGCCCTCCCCTCCGCGTCATCCGCCCTCTCTTGTAGCCCAGCAACCTGTTTTTGGAGTTGTGCAATCTGCGCGCTATAATCCTTGTGCCGTGGTACCAGTTCCATCAGTGAAAGTTTATTATCTTTAACAACCGCGGCAAGCTTGTCATGGTCGGCCTTAAGGAGGGTGAACCCAGTTGTTAGGGAGCCAATTTGCTGTTCAATGGCCTTCCTCAAATCATGCACTTCCCTCAGGATAAGGTCTGATTTGTCCGGGGAGGCCTCCAAGTTAGAAGGCGGGATACTGTTAGGCATCTGTGTGGCAGACCCAGTGTCTTCGGTCCGCTGGGTTTCGGCAGCACCAGCGTCCGGCACTTTGCCCTTGGGACATCCCATTGCTGTGAAACCGTGAGATGCCAGCCGTGGGCCCAGAAGAAGACTGCAGGCCTCAGCCGCAGGGGGCGGCAGGGCAGTGCTCAGCTATCGGCGGGGTCCCCCCCCTCGTCGTCCAAGTTGCGTTTTGGGCTGGCATGGGTCCAGCCGCACAGCAGATGTGAGAGAATTGGGAGTGTCCTTCGAACCTCCTGCCTCCGGCCCACCACAATCCCGCACCGAGCAGCAATGTCACACACAGCCAACACTACGTCCCAAGTGCCACACACGTGGGGAAGAGCCAGGCAGGGGGTTACAGTTCCGCCTCAATTGTCCTCCCAAGAAGACAGTGCGTTACTGCGGTAGTGTTCCAAGATCAAGCCCCGGTGGGGCTGTCCTTCACACACAATCCTGTTATGGGGCCCCCACGATGTACTCAGTCTTACCAGGGCAGGGAGGGCCGACTTACGTGTTCAATCAGAGTGATCGCAATGGGTCCAAGAACTGTTCAAATGGGGGGGCGGGCATCGCGAATCACCCTCACAGATCCCTCCACAGTCACAGGGGTAGTGTAATAAGCCCGGGTCAGTGCCCGTCCGTCTGTCTGTTGCAGTCCACACTCGTATCATACAGGCCCCTAGTCCAACTCCAGAGTCGCTGTGCGGATCCTCCAGTACACGCAGTTTCTGGGGCAACAGTGGTACGGGATAGCGCTACGATAGTCTCACCTCATCAGTGTCCAGCTCCTGCTTAGCCCACGGCGTCTCGTCTGTCATTCAACTGGAGAGCAGCAGCGGTAGGCCAGTCATGGAACACAGCCACCCGCAGGTACCAGCGGCACCACACGCGACCCGCAGCTGCGCCCACCGCCGCCACTTCACTTAAACGTCGCCGCCGATCGCGGCACACAAATGTCCGGCCAGAGCAGGGTTCATAGCCGCAGAGTGCTAAAGAACTTGTCTGGCCCCAGCCAATGCGCCCTATTCATATCAGGAGACCATCAATAAAAATATGTACAAGTGACACAAAGGAGTTGCATGCAAATGCACGCATATCCTTTATCACAGATAATGAATGACAGCCCAGACTGAGATGGCCACGAGAAATTGTGAGTGCTCACCTACCTGGAAAGTTGGGAGACAGCCCATTCACGAGAATAGTTACACCCAGCAAGCAGCAAATGGGCGCAAACCTATAGCATGCTTACTAGGCGAGGAGGAAGCAAGTGAGCCCCTAAGCATGTGACTTCAAGGAGACAGGGAACGCAAAGTTGTCACATGTATGTGGGCAAGGGTTTTCCAGAGGCCCCATAGCATTGCCTCAGATAACTGGGATGCTTGCTGCTGTGAGCCTTCAGTCGGTACTTGTGTCTTCGGAATGAGAAGTAAACATTAAAATGATGCTAAATGGCCGGCCTAGAAGTAGCCACAAAGGGAAGAGGCGCAGTGAAAGCGCAGACGAAAAAGTTGGCACAAAGGGGAGATCGGAAGAAATACAAGAAATAGAAGTAAGAATTAGAAATACAACAGGAATAAAAACGCAAACTTAATAGGATAAAGAAAGATATCAAATACATGCATAACGTACGCATCAAGAAATAAAGGCAAAAAACGGGTTTAGCAGAGGACGGCAAGGACACTAGAGAGATATAGATCTGCGACAGAAGCATGAAGAAGTAAGATGGAAAGAAGGGTGTGAAATAGCACCCTTTGGTCATGGTGAGAGCGCTTAGGGTGTCCTACTCACATGAAATATTTCTTTAATTTACTTTAGGTGAGGGTCACAGCTAGGTGGCCTCAGGCTTGTTGTATTATTTTGTTTTTAAAAAACACTGCAAAAGTTGCTTACTCACAGCTGTTGTGACAACAGAGGCAACAAGTCTGTCACATAGCCCCAGCAGCACCAGATCACACAAGACGCACAAACCAGTGCCGCCAGCATTACAAAGCTGAGCTGGAGCGGTTCTGCTGAACTTTAGTTACGGGAGCAAATTCATAAATAGCATAAGTAGTAACTACTCAAAGTCATTGTCAGGACCCTTGCCAGGCACTAACTTCTAGTTCGGCACAGCAAGCGAGACCAGCATGGCAATAACACCGGTGTGAATAGCTGCAACGTATGACTGGATTAGGAATGCTAGTCCCTACTGCGAGCCCGGCTAGCGGCAACGAATGGAAACGCCTGGGCAATCTCATGGTGACCATGTGTGCAAAGGTCTGGGCTCCAGCTGCACCGTGCACTGCCATGATTCAGATTGCCCGCGCTAGCAGCCAAAAAGTATTACAACTGCAGCTGCCGCAGTGCGCACGATCTGATAAATTAAACTCAATCATTGACCAGCAATCAAGGACTCCTGGATGGCAACTTCACTTGAAATGGTTTGCGTGCGCCGAGTGACAATGCAATAGTGTTACGTCATTGTAGCAGCAGCTACTGCGCAAGAAACTGAGCCAGCTCCCTAACGCATACGCGGGTGACCACGAACTGCCTAAATTCAGTCAATAAAGAGGCACTAGCAGCGCTCCGGTCATTAAAGAAAATAGTGCTCACCCTCTAAATAACACGCACCGTGTAAAACTCGAAGTAAAGGGGCCAGTAGCCATGGAAGGTGACAAATGTCAACATGGTCATCATAAGGAGGGACTAACAAGCCTATAAACCAATTGGAATGCAGCATTTACAAAGGACAAAGACACAAGCCAATGAAATATATAGGCGGGGGAGTGGGAGAAGCTTCCCTCATTAGTGAACTACCACAGAGCTTCCCTAGAGCAGCGCTTGCGCACTGACTCTAGGCACAACCTAAAAAGCAAGCAAATGTGATTGACAAGAAAGCCAACACATGATAAGCAATGGGCTGACCCAAAGTCTACTTACTGTACATCTTGATATTGTACACATGAGGTCTTCAACTAACAGATTCATCTGTCTGTCAACAAGACCTAAACAGGCCAGTCAAACCTGCCTGTCTGTGCAGCATTTACCTTACTTGAAGTGTGTGCACATTTTTCCCTTGCAGTGCTTTTTTTGTAATCACGAAGAGTCTCTGCATTGCCACACTTGACACCTCTACGCTAATCTCACTACACCCATGCCCCTGACATCACACTTCTAACCCTACATTCGATGATTCATTTCAAGGAAAAACATTTGAAATATCAAAGCTTGAACAAGAGTACTCACTATTTTCACTTTACAAACTATTACTCCCTAGCTTTATCAACAGATTTTTACCATGGAGGCTTATTATCTCATAGGGTCAAAGATAGCTAGGTAAAAATATGTCTTCTTGATGCTAAATTTATCACATTTTGTAGCGATGATACTTTGATTTTATATCCTGTGGAGTGCACAAGACAGTTTGTCTATTCAGTTGTTAATCACTTCATTTGATAGGATCTCTTGGTTAGGGTAGCCCTCAGCACTTTTTAGATAAACTTGTTTTACCAGTATTAATAGAGATAGAGGTGCCTGGCCCTAACTCCACTTACCTAAGCAATATTAATAATTATTTTAGCTATAATCATCTTTTACTTCTGGTTCACACTTTAACTTCTGAATTGTCTTTCTGTTCCCAGAAGGTGCTGTGCAGCCGCGGCACATGCAGGTAAGAGCAGTGGGGGAAGGATTCGACAGACTACCACAAGGGAAAATTAAATAAATAATTACATTTCCCTCGTCGTCGTCGTCTGTGGAAATTCCCCTCCACTCGGCCCCACCACTCTTACCTGACCGGGCTGCGGCTGGTACTGGGATCAGGGCTCACTCACAGCAGGAGCATCTGTGTTCCAGATTGATTGCATTTGTACAGTCGTTTGATAATTTTGTCCCTGGCTACCTCACTTTCTGGTGTGCCTGGTTTCCGCTTGTCGCACCCATTCTGCGTTCCTGGCAGACTACATAATCCAGAATTAGGGCAGGCCCACACTCAGATTTTTGCTGTTTAGCACGCCACTAGACATGCTATATTGGTTAGGATGGTGCTCAGTGCATGGATGGCGCTCAGTGCACTGATAGTGCTCACCACTTTTTAGACACCTTTGTTTTCCTTGTAAAGGCAGAGGTGCCTGGTCCTGAATCCACCTGCCAACACAGGATTAATTATTATTTTAGGTAAAATCTCTGTTTATTTCTGGTTCACACGTTTGCTTTTCTATATTTCTGTTCCCAGTAGGTACTGTGATCTGGGGATGATCACCCGCCTCAGTAGCATCTAGGCTCTAGATCGATTTTATTTGTCCAGTCTTATACTATTTTGTGCCTACCTCCCTGACTTCTTGCCATGTCCATTCTCCTCTCATGCAAGGCTGTTTAACCCAGATTCAGGAATGCTATGCAAGCCAGGGCCAAGAGCGAATAATGCTGAGCCTCGCAACCAAGACTTTACAGGTAAGAACTCTGAAATTAACACTCAATAGTCTAAAGATGTGCTAATCCCATTAAATTCTAATGATTTATAATACATGGGTTTCATAATCCCTGTAAAAACAGCAGTCTGTAATTGCTTTATAATCACAGATTTTAGTGAAAAGACGTCAGAACTCGATGATTATAAGTTATTACAGTTGAGTTCTGATGTCACAATGCCTGCTGCTAGACCTTGCAGCCGAGGTGAAAGGAAGGTAGGGTCATGGAGCATAAATTAAGCAGCTATTTTAAAGCAAGGAAAACGGAACATTGCGTTTCTTTCTTCTGCTCCATTTTAATAGCTTACAATGACAAGCAGAGAGCATATCTTTATTTTTCCACCACTTATATAGAGAAAATGTAGAATCTTTCTACGCTTCTACACATTCCAAGCTACAACAGCCTTTAAAAAAAAAAAAAAAATCGACTTGTATTGAATGGTTTCTGATATCTGTTTGCAACAAGTATCTAACCAGTTTTGATGTGTTTCGTTTTGCACTAGAGGTTTTATTGCTTGCTTGCTCTTTCATATGAAAGAGCTAGCTACACACCAAGATTTTAAGTGGTTTGTGGGAAAGGCGATGGTGTGACCATATATTATATGGGATAAAGAACCCCCTGGCATACATGATAAGGATACGGCAAGTCATCTTGAAGTGCCATAACCTTATAAGGGAAATCCGCCTTTGGCGTCATTGTTCTGTATGGTTAGGGACTCCTTAGTGACTTGCAACATCCTTAGAATGTATGGCAAGGGGTAAATACTACATGAATTTAACATTTTCAAACCTAAAGAGAGGCACTTATGAGCTTGGGAGTTGAAGAGGAGGTTCCATAAACTTAGAAAGGAACTCTGCCCTCTGCCTTATTCCTCTATATGGTTATGGAACTCCTCAGTGACTTGTAATATCCTTTAATTGTACAGTAAGGGTACTTTATCCCTTATAACTTTAGATGGTGCTACCAACAAAATACTACATTAACTTAAAATTGACAAACCTAAACAGTAGAAAGGAGGGGTGGCAGATGAGCTAGGGAGGTGAGGCGGGAGGAAGGAGATGAGATGCTAGGAGAGACCAATGGGAGAATGAAGAGCGTGAGGACGGAAAGCAGTGAGAAGAGAGTGTGATGGGACAGAGGACAGGGAAGGGAAAGTGAGGGAGGACAGAGTAATGGCAATGGGGAAAGAGGACAGGAGAAAGCAAGATGAGAAGTTAGAGAGGAGTGAGCAAGGGAAAAGAGAGAAATAGTTAAATAGGAGACGCATTTTTAACTTTATCCCGGTTCAGGATTCACCCAGCTCATTGGCAAGAGCATAGTACAGAACCTTGCTGCGTGGTGTGTGTAGAACGCGAACAGGGACCAGACGAAACCCAGTGCTAAACAAAACCTGGAGAGGTGTGTAAAGCCTGACAAATAGCTTGCAAAGCATAGCAGGAGTAATGAGTGTGGTTAAAGTTATGAACAGCGTAGCTGAAGGTGTGAAAATCATTACCATTTCCATTTGAAAACTTTATTTCGGCCACTAGGGCCATAAAAGCAGCAATACATTTCATCAATAATCATGTCAAAAAGCAGAACACATTTAGACCACCAAAACAGTATAAAATGATCAAATTGGGTTTAAAATAATCAAATGATTAACAATTGGTGGAAAATTTCCTACGCTGCAACCATACAGCATTTAAAAAACGTGAAACTGCGAAGACAATGGGGGGATGGGTGTCATATTTTAAAACTCGCAGGGCGGTAACACAGTCTCTAAAACCAAGATTCCTGCATATTGATTTCACCCAACGCTTCCTATGGGTATGGTACGTTGGGCAGAAGAAGAACACATGGTTTTCATCTTCCAACTTGTAGCCACATGCAGGACATGAAGTAGTCTTGGTGGTGCCCCAACTAGAGGTAAAAGACCTGAGTGGTAAAGTACCCATTCTAAATTGTACATATAATTTCCTAGCCACATTGGGAAAAATCAAATCCAAGAATGGTTCCCTCCCATAATTTGGTTTGACCAGAAGAAACTGCTCAGTCAGCCTACCTATTTTAGAGTTCATGTGTAGACGTGTTAGATGGAAATGTCTAAGTTCATCTGCCAGATTGGTTTTGGAAACAGCTAAACAGGAACTTCCTGGGGTATCCCAAAGTTCCTGTCGTCCAATCTTGGAACAGGTGTCCCTGACATGAGTCAACCAAGGAATATTCATATGTTTGATTATGGGCCAAATCTCTATAAATTCATCTCTATAGGTCCCGAGATCCGGATTTGACCATAGTCTCTTCCAATAGTGGACAGGCCGAGCTGCCACCACCTCTTCAATAGGAAGCAGACCTAGGTCAAATCTAATGGGGACCAAAGGAGAACTAGAGGGTAGACTTAATAATTTTCTTATAAAAGAATTTTCAACCCTCACTAGACTATCTATATTTGAGTGACCCCATAATTCTGCTCCATAAGTTGAAGCAGGTCTTGCCTGGGTTTTAAGGATTTCTACCACTGGTAGAATTGGTTTGAAAACCGATCCATTGAACAATCGGGCCATGCCTCCTAAAGTTTGTGTCAGCTTAAGAGTGGAATAAAGAGCCTGGCCACCCCAGCCCAAGTCTTCCTGGAGAGTAATCCCCAGATAGGTAAAAGTTTTCACCCGTTCTAGGGGAGTGCCATTCAAGACTGGGTTGGGGCGGGTACGTTTAGGAGGATTAAGAATCATAAATTTGGTTTTGGCCAGGTTGATATCAAGACCCCTATCACTGCAAAAGTCTACAAAGCCATCTAATATGCGCTGAATGCCCATGGGGGTGCGTGACAACAGCAAGGTGTCGTCGGCAAACATTAAGGCCGGTACCTTACCCGTGGACAGCCTAGGAACATCAGTGTCTTTGAGGGCTAAAAGATGGTTTACAAGCCCATTGATGTAGAGGCAGAACAGCGTGGGCGCCAACACACATCCCTGTCGAACTCCTCGAGAGACAGGGAAGGGTTCAGAAAGTTCGCCATATTTTCCGCATCTGACCCGAGCGAAGTTGGCCTTGTGTAAGCTTTTCAGGACATCCAGAAGATAGGGGGGAAAATCATTACCAAAGTTGTACAATGTAGGGTCAATGATGGGAAAAGTGTGGCTGAGGATGTACCAAGGTGAGCAGAGTGTAAGTTGAGCATGTCCCAGCATTATCAAGGGTTTATAAAGCTGGGCTGGCAAAGCATGTTTGACAGTGGACTGAGTATAAGAGTGGGCAGAGAGTGTCAAAGGTGTGCAGTGAATGGTTGAGTGTGTGCAAGGCATAGGTGTACACAGAATGGATAACAATGGGCATGGTGTGCAGGAAAGTAGACAATTGAGGATATCCAAACCATGGTGACGCATGTAAAAAATGGAGCGAGGGAGTGAAGACAGCTATTGAGAATGTATGAAGTGTAAATAAGGGGTGCAGAGTCCAATTGCGAGTGTCTGGACTTCGGAAGGCAGTATGAACAAGGGAGTGTCAACTAACTGTGAAAGCAGGTTCTGGGTTTAAAAAATGATCTAAAAAAATCACAAAGATGGGGCACTGGAGGCAAAAAAGGAAAGAAGAGGTCCAGTACCCGAGCTCCCAAGACTAAAGTTATAATCACTGGAGGGTGACTGTTCCTGAAGGGTAGAGAAATCGGACCTATTTGTTTGCTAGAATGACAAGTGAAGGACACTCTCTCACAGACACGGTTGGATGGAAGATATTTATGAAGCGGGGGGATTCCTCTTTTTAGAAAGAGTGCCCTCACACACCCATGCAGGTGTCATGCTTTATCATCAGGCGTTGCTCCTTGTGGGCGTGGCGCTGCAGTCCGCCACTGGCCCCGCGAGAGGTCTCTTTATCGGAAATCTTTTTGGGAGAAAGACGGCATTGGTGAGTGCGGGTGTGTGGGGGGAAAAGAGAGTGAGTGAATTAAAAATACTCCACTGGTACCCTAAAAAACGTTATTCGGGGGGCCGTGTAGTATGGTTAAAAAGGTTACAAGAGAAGGCCTCTTGATCTAGTTATCAGAGGAGTGAGTATTTTCCTTCTGCTTTGTCTAAGTGGTAGTGATAGTGAGAGGTAGATCAATTAGGTTGACATGTTACACGCCTAGAAGAGGTCGTTAGTGGATCCTTTGGTGTTTCATGAGGGACTGTGTAAATTGTGAAAAAAGTTAACAATAGGGGTCTGAGACGAAGACACTCAGTACACCATATAGTACCTATGTTCAGGTGTTGTCAGGGTGTCAATGCACCCGTAGGGGGAAGGACCACTTGGAGTTCCTAAATCCAACCCCAACGAGTAGTAAAGGCTGGCCTTAACTTGCATGGAGTGCGGAATGAAGAGGACTACTGAGCCTCTCCAGGATCGCGGCATTTTACCTGCTCTTCGCTGCTCGAATGCCTGGCTCATGGCTCAGTTGTAGGAGCTATAAGTATGCGGAGTCATAATGTTGATATAGGCGCCTAAAAAGCAGGCGTACAAAACATGGTGATAGCCCCAAAAAAAGCTATCATTTAATAGCACAGGTCTTCACTGTTGTGCAATTCCTCTGAAGAGGTACTACAATAATAATTATAGCTTCTTTGATTGCTAAAGAAAATGGCCATAACGACTCACCTCAAAACTATATTTTGTTTATGGACAACTAGTTTTCCATTTTGCAAAATGGAGAAAGTTAAACAACCGTTTCCAAGGTATACGAGTGAATGTGCTTTTATTTTTTATTTATTTTATAGAGTTTCATATAGCGCAAACTTGACCCGAATCAGGTATCAGAGCGCTTTACATAGCACCAGTTGCATTACATGAGGACACATTAATTTTTGTTAGGCACGGGGAGATTACGTGATTTGCCCATAATCACAGGACGTTCAGAGTCATTGTCGAGACTCAAACCCAGTTCCCCAGATTCGAGGTCGACCACCCTAGCCGTTAGGCCAACTCCTCTCCCCAGCACTCACACGCTGTTGTTTATTTAGGCATCAGCACTATGCATAGCAGGGGACTCGCAGCACATTATTATGAGCTGTAAGTTCAAAGCAAGGTCGTTCAAAACAACACTCAGCCTAATGGCATAGGCTGGTTTTCCATAAACTAAAATCAAAATATTCATTCCAAAAAGAACTAACACTGCCACTATCCTTTGACATGTTCATCAGAGGGAGATTAAAGAGACAGTGCAGGCAATCTTTTATAAAGGGCAGGAGTTGTGGTATGTGCATTTGTGAAGCGCACTATCACCCGCGAGGGTATCCTTGTGCTGAGCAGATGTGAAAAGCCTTGTCTTCAGCTTCTTGCTGAATTGAAGAAGAGAGGAGTGTGCAGCTCTGATGTGGAGTGGAAGGCTGTTCCATGCTTTAGGAGTGACATAAGAGAATGCCCATTTTCCTGATCTGGTACTGTGTATGTGAGGGATGTGTCGAATAGGTGGCCGGAGTGGGGGTGTTTGGATGGTTGGTGGAAGGAAATAAGACTGTCCAGGTAGGTGGGGACTTACTTAGTTGTATGGTGCCTTAAATGTGTGTGTGAGAAGTGGTTAGGTATTCCAGAAGTTGGCAAAGTTAAAATAATTCCTGACAGAAGTGACTATCTGAAATAACTCATCTGATTTATCAAACCACATTAAAGCTACAACTTCAAACAATCTTCGAAAGCCCTAAAAATGCCAAATGAATGTATATTCAGAAGAATAAAGTTAAACTTTTAAATGAATGGCTCCACATTTGTTTAAGAAATCTTTGTGGCGAAAAACAGTCCTGCTCACTTCATACGAACAACGGATACTCATTTCCTTGACTCCATAGCCATGAATTTACAAATCTGAAATACTAGTTATGTGACTGACAGCAGACCTGAGTGAACAGCTGCAGAAAGGTCGCAGTGCATCACATCAGTGGCAGTATCGACAGTCTTAGAGTGCTGTTTCTACTCTATTTCCTTAGGAATACCAGCTAACATGAATCAAGGGGGCATTTTCGCACGCCTGTTGACAAAAGTACATAGTGAAGTATTTTGAACATCTATCTATATTCGAGGTAAAAACAGGTATATCTCTGGCCTTTCACAATACTTTTCAGTCAGTCAGTCAAAAGTACTTTATTCGGTTAATTAAAACCATAAAAGCATTCCATACACAAAATTTCAATTAATAAAACATTAATTAGCAGCAAAGATGTTTACACAAATTATGAACATTAAATAGTCGGGGACAAACAATCTAAAATTTAACATTATGGAAAACCTTGGTTCATTAAAATCAATTAATACAAACTAGATCATAAAAATCAATCTCAATATTTTCCCCCATGTTCTATAGCATTGATTAGCAGCAAAGGTATTACACTAATTATAAGCCTTGAGTGATCCGGGAGAGACAATCTAAAATATAACATTATAAAGAACCTTGATTCATTAAAATCAATTAATATAAACTAAATCATAAAAATCGTTCTACTTTTTTCTTCCTCTTTTTAACTGCTGCGATAAGAAAACTTGCTTTGCTAAAAATCTCCCAGACATTGGACAACAACTGTAAATACATAAGTGCCGGTTTTACTTGTAAGAAACCTTTATCTTTTAGAATTGGGAGAATGAAACGCTTCCGAATATGCAAAAAATGCTCACAAAAGAAACTAAAATGTAATGTGTCCTGCGTAGAAAAGTTATCACATGAGCATACGCCCAAATCCTCCACCCTTCTCCATCCCGGAGGGTCAGCAAGAAGAAAATGTAGCTGATTCTGCCTAAATCTTATCAGGAGGAAGCGGTGGTTAGGATTAGATACCACATTCAGATACGGTTCAATTGCACGAGACGTTTTTAGTAATTGGTGGGCGCGTACAGTTGGTTTTACCAACTCCCTTTCTTCTCTTTCCATGGAGGCTATATATAAATAAGATTGCTTCACCCACTGCAGGTCACCCTTTACTAGTTTATCTGGCGAATTAAATAGCTCTGGCCGACCCAATTTCACTGCCAACCTTTTAACGTGACTCAGCCAAGGGATACGGCTCACTTGATCTAGAGCCAAACAATCTCTTAAGACTTCACGATTTAATTCTAATTCGGGGTTTAACCAAGTTGTAATCCATTTAAAAAGAGGTGCTCTTTCAATCTCACTGACATGTTTGAGACAAATCAACTTGCAAACAGCAATGCAAAATTATGCTGATGATACCCATACACAAGTGAATGAAAGAGAAAAAGAGTGGGTGTATGAGAGAGATAATGTGTGTGGGTGTGAGAGAGAGTGTGTGTGTGTGTATGTTTGTGAGGGAGAGAGTTTTTTTTCACCTACTGTTTATAAATGTACGATGAGGGCCTATTTACAATTATCCAAAGATTCAAACTTGAGATTTCAAAGAAGCACAGCAAACATTTACCTCATATATTTTCATCCCCTTACCCAATCTTGTACTTAGGCAATCACATTTCCAAATGAAGAATACGCACATAGGGGAATAAGAAAAACCTGGAAAAACCAGAGGCATTTGTGGCCTGCCAGATGCACAGCCCATAGCTCTACTAACTTTCCAAATCTTGGTAGCACATCTTAACATTAAAATTCCTGCAGCGCATTTCACTGTATTGGCTATATGTATAAGAGTTGAACTAACTACACAAATGGGCGGCCCTTCTGTTCGCAATATGAAGTTCATCAGCACCCCTTCAAGACTTATTTAGTAGCAATTATACTTTACAACTTTTATGTGCTTGATTTCAAACCTGATGCTAAGAGTAAGAAGTAATGCTCAAATGAGAGGATTAATTTCCCAATGAAACCGACACTCACAAAGTTTTCTCACACTTCTTTTGAAAGTTAAAGTCCAGAGAATTAAAGTACAAATGTGAAAGTCAACATTAAGGTTAAACAACATTAAAGCAACTGGACTGTATAGATTCCACTTAGAAACACCCAAGACCTGTTTTCAGGAGACATTTAATGAACCTAAAAACGAATTTGGTGTAGTTCTTACAGGGCCCCTGGAAACACAACAAACCTCTGAAATGTGAACTTTCAATATAACTTTACATTGACAGGTACACTTCACGAGTGCGTTATTTTATTTCCACACAGTATGAAGATAAGAACTGCGATGAATACGAATACATATATTATTTTCAGAACATCCCTTTTTTAAGAACTCAGGTAAGAACCGAGGTGTGATCTTAAATAGCAAATAAATGGCTAAAGAAATATCAGATGTACGTGATAAACGATGTGCATACATTTCATCGAAAATGTTGAAAGTTCAAGACCCGTTGATGTCTCCATGAAAGGGTCACATCCCTTTCCAACAGGCCACCACAAAAAGGCAGACATATTTATAATATTTGAAAAATCATTACCAAATAAGCAGAAAATCCTCAGGTAGGAGATGTGGGAAGGTGGTGAGGAATGTGCAGGAAGACACACAGCTCATCTTGAAAACTATTCATCGAAGGGGTATATCCTGCTTTCTTATGAGACAGGATTTATCAGAAGGCGGAGGGAGTCAAAGCCTCACCAATCCACAGCCTTTCAAGAAAGATTAACATCCTTTTTAGAGTCTCGCCTACAGGCAGCTTTAGCTGTCATTTATCAACAGGCCTATTATATTTGATTCTATAATAAAGTATGAGAGTGGTGATTGGATTGAGACATTGTGATTCACATCTCCGATTATTCCACAGGCGATTGGCTCTCTCACTTCATTCCTTCGTCTCTTCCGATGAGGGACTATTTTTTCCTCCTGCCTTTTCTTCTCTTCCTACTTACTGCTGTTCTCCTGTCCCACTCGACCTCTGCACTCCTCATCTTCCTCCCCCCTCATCTGATGCACTCACGTATCCATCCATCCCTTCTCGCCCACCACACACTCAGCATTTTTTAATTTTTTTTTAGCATGGTGCCGGCAACTGGTCACCGCTACCTAGCCACTCGCTTTCATTTATGAGTATGGCATCTTTGCATTCTTTCTTATAAACTTACCATTCGAACAAGGCTAATGGAAATCCTGGAACAGCAAATTGATAGCAAAGTATAACAAAAAAATGAGATCATATGGTGATTTGTTTCCCATTTTTTTTTTTTATATTTCTTCACAAAAAATAATATAAAGAATGCCGCCATCCGTACGCATGCATATGCTTACATCTGCCACATTAGAGTAGTTTTTGAGATATCAAAATGCACATGCACCATCTTTCAATGGTTTTTGCATAAACAATGGCAAAAACTACCAAGCATTTTCTATGGTGAGACCAACTCGTCTCATTATGGTAGCTATGAGGACGCCGTATTCCAGTAACAGACAACTTTGTCTGAAGATGAGCAACAAGGCCACCACCATCTTTGCTCGCAAAGCCATGCATTGTATAAAATAGAACAGTAGATTGATGCAACCAAACGGTTCATGCAACCTAGTATCTGCTTTCCACGCAGTATCAGTGGAAAAATGCAAATATGTTGAATGGCAGTTTGCCAAAGGGTGAATGTCTTGCCTTCGTGCTTTTTCTTTGCTTTTGAAAGTTCTATCGATGGAGTGAAAAAATGCTTTAACAAACCTCTAACCCCTCTATGATGACAATTAAAAATCTAGGCAACCATCAATGCAAGAGCAGGAGTGTGTCTGTGTGTGCAGATGAATGTGTAATCCAAAGTTTGTTTTTACATCAACCACAGGGATGTGGCCACAATGCAAACAACCTCTTTGAGTGACAGGCGCTCGTCTGAACAACTGTCTTTATTCTCAAAAGGGGAAGGCAAGAGGAAACCTGGACTAACCATAGCAAGATGTCAGATATTTGACCTTCAAGACAACATTACATTTTCTTGAATTATCTTCAAGCACATCAAACTGAAGCTTCTTAAAATACATAGCATATTACTATTATTTCAACATATTATGCGTTTCCTATTAAAATAAATTCTTAACCACATCGTGCTATGTAACGACAGGAGACCGAAAGTAAGCAGGTAGGCTGCCTGACAGCGTGCACTGAGGGTTTATATTTCATATAGTTACACGTAAACGTTTTAGAGCTATGCTCTTAACTAACATAGGTGCCAATAACTGCAAACCCCAAGGGAAAACTTGTAATCACGGGTAACACAATTCCGATCCACTTAGCGTCTCTAGCATGAAATCCTCAGACACAGCACTAAAACGGGATGTCATTTTATGAAACAGAACACATTTAGACATTCTCGAGTTAAAAAACAGATGGTGATGGCATTCAGTGGCTCACTTCCACTGCAACTTTTTACTTTGTACGAGTGACGCTTGCAGACATCATCTTTTGCACACTATCATATTGACGTCAAACTATCCAAACAAGCACCTGTCAAAATACTCTATACCAGTCAGATTCCATGCATCTCAGCCAATAATGGACAAGGATGAAGTGAATATGCCAAAATGGGTCTAAAACAAAGATCGTCCCTTTTAAGAACAGTGACGGTTGGTGGCAAATCACATTGGGGGGGCAAAAAAAAATACACACAATAATATACACAATATAAATATACACATAAAAAATATCACTTACCCTACACTGCCATTCTGCAGCACGATTTCGTAGCTCTGCAGCATGTCCTCTGAGCGTGAAGCCCACAGCAAATTTTCTCATCCAATCAAGACATTGTTCTCATGCTGTGAAGCAGCATCAGTAAAGCGTCTTGATTGGCTGGAGCAGGCTGGCTCCATGCTCCAAAAGGCACTGTAGGCCTGTGCCTGCTCTCCAACCCAGCTACCCAAGACAGCAAGGTTGGTGACGTTTCAAATGAGCATGTCGGTTTGGCCGAAGAAAGGTAGTCGGCCAATCCAACATGCACACTTCAAACTTAAGGGGGCCACGCAGTGGACCTGCCCTGCCCTCGTGCATACTCCATTTGCTGGCAAAAAGATTTTTTTTTAAATTGTTGATAAAATCATTTTATTACCATTTTAGTTTTTTACGCTTTCTGCCCAGCAGTGTGGGGCGTGACACTCCTCCGTTCCACAGAGGAACCCAAATGTTTAGGAATCGCCCTCTGCGTTAGATTCCATTAATTTTCCTGCTACTTCCCCCCATCTTCGACTAGTCCCCACTTCAGTGACTAACAGATATGAATCAAAAGACGAGTCTTGGTTCGAGCATATCATTACAAAAAAGAAAAAAATGCCTCCTGTAACGTTTCCAGCTGCAAAAAACCCTGCAGGTCGCCCAGATTGTAGAGATGAACATATTTAGTTAATAATATATGTCAGGGATTTACTTTCAGTAAACGGTTGTTGCATTACGAAGGTGCTACTAAATCTTTTTTGTCTTTCAATCCCATTTTCACAAGGGATGTCAGACCGAAAAAGAAATTGCTGCTGCCAAAAAAAATCCAAAAACAAAAACAATGGTGTGTCTTACAAGGCAAATGTACTGAGTGCAGGACATTCTCCTGGCAAATAAGAAAGAAGCATTTATAGTAAGGTGGAGAGCTAGTAAGAGGTTTTTTTTTAGGATTCAAGGAAGGGAAGCATTAATGGGTAATTCGAGGTTGGTAGGGTTCAGGGGCTTGTTGTGTTAAGGGGTTGTTTGAGGTTTTTAGGGTTTAGGGAAGGGTAGTGTGTAGACATAGTAAAGACCTGTTATGGTTCAAGCAAAGGTTGCCTTAAGGAGTGGTTCTTGGTTTCTAGGGGTGAGGGAAGGGTAGTGTAAAAAGGTATGAGGGTCTTTTTAGGGTTTAGGGAAGAGTTTCTTTAATGGGTATTTCGGGGATTTTAGGGTTCATGGTAGGGAAGCATAAAAGGGTAGTAAGGGTTTTTTAGGGTGAAGGATAGTATTAAGGGGTAGTATGGGTGTTTTGGGTTGAGGGAAGGGTAGCAATAAGGGGAAGTAAGGGGCATTTTGTCGCAGGGTTGGTTAGTGTTAGGGGATAGTTAAGATTTTTGGGGTTCCGGGAAGGGTATCTTTAAGGGAATGGTAGCATTAAGGGGCAGAAAGATTATGGTAAACTGCAGAGATTGGTAGCATCACTTGGTAGCTAGAGGTTCAAGGAAGAGTAGCATTAGTTGGTAGTAATGGTTTTTTAGGGTTCATGGAAAGGTAGCATTAAGAGTAAGTAGTTTTAAGGATTCAGTGATGTAAAACCTAAAGGGTACTTAGGGGTTATTAGGGTACACTTAGATAAATTAAAGAATTTGGTGAAATAATGGGTATCATAGAAAACCCCAAGCTACTACCCCCAAAGACATCAGTACCATTTGTTGTCGAATATTGAAAACAAACTAAGACAATTTGGGAAACTTGTGAATGCTGGCAGTCAAACTATATGCATGGATGTGGAATGAATGACTTATGAATATTACAAATTGTAAAGGAGACTCCACCAGTGAACAAATTGGGGCTTCACCTGTGGTAGAGGGTATAGACTCTTCAAATGAATAATAGAGACACTGATTGAATACTAATCAATAATAGCATATGAAAATGAATTATTGAAAGGTATGTTGGCTACTGTACTGTTACTAATGAAGTATATCAAGAAAAACCAATCATGAGCCCTGTGGAAGCAGGTGACCGTGAACCACATGTTAGCTGTATTCTTTGACAGTGGCTGTATTTGTTGACAATTTGATATAGTTTCGGAAAATATTACAATAAATTGCTTGAAACAAGAAACATTTAAGGATTCCAAAATGTGAATGAAGTCTAAAGAAAAGAAGAAAGTGCATTGTTTGTGAATAATTATGGACTCTAACAATTACCATTTATGGGTTGCCCCAATTTTGTTACTATATTTTCAAAATAAATACATTTATGGGAAAGACAATAGGTGAATGGAGAAGAATGTTTGTATTTGTGATATACTACAATAAATCAATGGGGGGAGGGAAAGAGAAGCAGTGATCCATTCAGCTTCCACTGGTTAGTACAAAAATCAAGGTGGGGGGAGAATGGACCACTTGTCCTGTGCACCAGGGTCTTAGTTAACGTGGGTGGTCATCGTTAAAAAACCCTCATATACGTACACAAGCGTTGGGCGGTATATGTTGATTCTCCGCCTTCGTGTGTCGTAATAGCATGATCATTGGGCTTTTTTTGTCCATATGCTAACCTCCCCAAGGAGGAAGACCAACTGGTTGTGCAGTAGTGGTCAGAAATATTTTAAACGAGGGTGTGCTCGTGCTCAGTGAACTGTGATATTTAAAATAAAATTCCTGATGTCAAATCTCGTGTCCTTTATTCTTGAGATGCATGACAGGGGGAAATTAAAAAATGATCGTGCATGTAAAAAACCTGGTTATTGGTTTAATGCACTGGTAAAGGTCTGGTGTGGTCTGGTCTACATGTTTCAGCCTCGTGCAGAGTCTAGAGGCTTTCGTCAGGACCAAAAGGATTTTAGGGGAGCAATCTTGGGCTCACCTCAAGGATTCTGGGGGTGGATATTTGTACTCACCACCTTTGTTGTAAGGAGTCAGACCAGTAGTATATGTTCCTGTGAAAAGAAATCGTGAATATTATCACATCCTAACAACAAATTACTCGTATTTCTCCTAGATCTATGCTAGAACGATTTTCAAGTGTTATCATCCCTGTTTAAACCAATCTCGGTATAGGATTATCGTGCGCATTACTGGCGCCTTCATTACACAGAGAGGAGTGGATATTGTCAAAGGAGCTAAAAACGGAGGTTAAGCAGACGCAATATCGGCTTTCTTTGAAGTCAGATACATTTTTACCAATGTATGTTAAGGCGAGCCGCTAAAGTTGTATGTCAAGTGTGTCATTATCTCTCGCATGTGTGGCTCGTTGCGTGATGGTGTAAACATATTTGGTTGATGTTGTGGGGAGTAAGACTTTGATTACGTTTAAACTAGTGTGGACACGCTGTGTCGTGATTTGTCTACGATGAGTAATCGAAAAAGGGGGTCAATTACCGTTTTTTACAATTGGGACATCTTCCTTCAGGGTGTCCGTCAGTTAAATGAGAACCTTTTGCTGTTGGAGAGGGGGAGACGATTAGATTCTTTTACTCACTGTTTGCCGCTACGTAGGAAGCAGCTTCGGCGTGGCTTACCGGTTACTCTGGCAGACTCGCTTGTTCTGACTCTGACGCTGTTCCCTGGGATAACGTGCGTCCGGTTAGACTCGCGTTACATAGGCCAGCGCATGTGAAATTAAAGTAGGACTTATCGGTCTTGGTTGGCACTAATGGTTGGCATGGTTACTCTTAGCAATATATGTGATGGTGACGCGAATAGGCCAGCGTGTGTGAAGATTGAAGGTTGGACTTCTAGGTCCTGGCTAGCATCTTGGTGACGTTCCAATGCTAATTTTTAGTATTAATACGTGCAAGATCGTTCTTATGTAGATTTCAGTGTTCGTGGTGGAAACATATAGGTTTTGAGCTACCTATTCGTTGGACCTTATATATCCAGTGATTGAAAGTAGCAAGTATTTATTTTTATGCAATCGTGGAAGGTAGTTGTTACTGTCATTTGTTAAAGGCTTACCAGGGTATGGTATCATTCAGCCCTTCTTTGTCTGTCTTGAGACGATGGACCCAGCGTTGTTCCTTTTCAAAAAGTACGCACTCCACATGGTGGCCTTACTAGGGTCTCTAAGATTACCCAGTGTAGGTCTTCTGAGGTGTGATTTGCTTCAATAAAATGTTTGCTCATTTGTATTGTCGCTCTTTTGCATGCAATATTACTTCGATGTTCAATGATCCGTTGCTTGATCTTCCGGCACGTCATTCCTATGTATCTCAGATCACATGGGCAGACAATCATATAAACCACATGAGTGGTGTTACAATTCGTGTGGTTACGTAGTTCCCATTTAAGGTTAGGGAGTAGTTGTAAGGTCTTAGTCACTTTTGTTAACTTACAAACTGAGCATGAGCCACATGGGTAATGACCCACTACCGGACTTAAGTTCCATGCTGTTGTTATGGTTTCTCTTGTGGTTGTGATCCTAGGTCTTGTGTGGACCAAGATGTCTTTGATGTTTTTGGTTCTCCTATTGGCGAATCTCGGTTTGGGCCATTTCAGTGTATTTGAAGTTAGGATTCTCCAATTTTTGTTAATGATTTTCTTCACTGCGTTTGATTCAGTGTTGTACGTCGTGACACATGTCAGTAGATCTTTTGGTTCTTCTCGTTGCACAGTTGATAGTAGATTCTCTCTAGGCTGATTGCGAGCTCCTTTTTGACACTTTTTTACTGTCTTGATTGGGTAATCTCTCTTCATGAGTTGATTCTCTAGACCTCTTGCTTATTGTTTGTAATCCTCTAAGTTGCTGCAGTTCCGTTTTAAACGTAGGAACTGACTGTAGGAAGATTGTCTCTCAGGGGTCGGGGATGGAAACTATTATAAGAGAGGATACTGCTCCTTGCCGTCGGTTTGTAATAGGTTTTGGTGTGCAGTGTGTCATTCTGGGTAAAGATAGTTACATCCAGAAAATCCAATTGTTGTTTGTCTGCTGTGGATGTAAATTTCAGACAGTCGTCCCTTGTGTTTATCCAGGTTAGGAAGTTGTTTAGTGCTTCTTGACTATCTTCCCATATCATGAACACGTCATCTATGTAGCGTCGCCAGAACTTGATACCCTTATGGAAGGGATTGTTGGAGGTTTGTATGTGTTCCTGTTCGAAATTGCTCACATACAACCCTGCTACACTGGGGGCAAATGTGCTGCCCATCGATGTACCGTGGCATTGTCCAAATAGGGTCCCTTCGAATTCAAAATAATTCTCTGTGAGGGCTAATCTACAGCATTCCAATACAAAATGTCTGGGTGTATTGTAGGTCCAGTCGCATGTGAATAGGATGTTTTCAAGAGTGTTCAGAGTCTTTTGTTGGGGTAGACTGGTATAGAGACTCTCAACATCTAGACCTACTAGAAGCATGGTGTTCTCATTGTAGGTCTGTCCTTCAAGTAGGTTGAGGAGATCACGGGTATCCTTCAAGTAAGTGGGCGTCTTCTGTACCAAAGGTTTCAGGAATTGATCGGCAAATTGAGAGAGTGGTTCTAAGACGGACCCGATTCCTGACACTATGGGGCGTCCTGGTGGTGGGGTTTTGTTCTTGTGAATCTTTGGCAGGGAGTAGAAATATGGGATTCTGGGTGACTTGGTTTTTAGGAAAGCGGCCTCATATTTCGAAATCCATTGGTTGATCTCTGCCTCATCTACCATTAGTTCGATGGTTCTTTGCAATCTCTTTGTGGGGTCAGAGGTAAGTTTGATGTAGAATCTTTCATCTGAAAGAAGATCAGTGCATTGCTGACTGTAACTTTGTCTGGTTAGTAGAAAAATGGCTCCTCCTTTATCCGCTGGTTAGACAACCTAATAATAACCTATTACAAACCGACGGCAAGGAACAGTATCCTCTCTTATAATAGTTTCCATCCCCGACCCCTGAGAGACAATCTTCCCTACAGTCAGTTCCTACGTTTAAAACGGAACTGCAGCAACTTAGAGGATTACAAACAACAAGCAAGAGGTCTAGAGAATCAACTCATGAAGAGAGATTACCCAATCAAGACAATAAAAAAGTGTCAAAAAAGAGCTCGCAATCAGCCTAGAGAGAATCTACTATCAACTGTAAAACGAGAAGAACCAAAAGATCTACTGACATGTGTCACGACGTACAACACTGAATCAAACGCAGTGAAGAAAATCATTAACAAAACTTGGAGAATCCTAACTTCAAATACACTGAAATGGCCCAAACCGAGATTCGCCAATAGGAGAACCAAAAACATCAAAGACATCTTGGTCCACACAAGACCTAGGATCACAACCACAAGAGAAACCATAACAACAGCATGGAACTTAAGTCCGGTAGTGGGACATTACCCATGTGGCTCATGCTCAGTTTGTAAGTTAACAAAAGTGACTAAGACCTTACAACTACTCCCTAACCTTAAATGGGAACTACGTAACCACACGAATTGTAACACCACACATGTGGTTTATATGATTGTCTGCCCATGTGATCTGAGATACATAGGAATGACGTGCCGGAAGATCAAGCAACGGATCATTGAACATCGAAGTAATATCGCATGCAAAAGAGCGACAACACAAATGAGCAAACATTTTATTGAAGCAAATCACACCTCAGAAGACCTACACTGGGTAATCTTAGAGACCCTAGTGTTTAAAGGCCACAATGTGGAGCGCGTACTTTTTGAAAAAGAACAACGCTGGGTCCATCGTCTCAAGACAGACAAAGAAGGGCTGAATGATACCATACCCTGGTCCGCCTTTAACAAATTACAGTAACAACTACCTTCCACGATTGCATATTAATACTAAAAATTAGCATTGGAACGTCACCAAGATGCTAGCCAGGACCTAGAAGTCCAACCTTCAATCTTCACACACGCTGGCCTATGCGCGTCACCATCACATATATTGCTAAGAGTAACCATGCCAACCATTAGTGCTAACCAAAATGCCAACCAAGACCGAGAAGTCCTACTTTAATTTCACATGCGCTGGCCTATGTAACGCGAGTCTAACCGGACGCACGTTATCCCAGGGAACAGCGTCAGAGTCAGAACAAGCGAGTCTGCCAGAGTAACCGGTAAGCCACGCCGAAGCTGCTTCCTACGTAGCGGCAAACAGTGAGTAAAAGAATCTAATCGTCTCTCCCTCTCCAACAGCAAAAGGTTCTCATTTAACTGATGGACACCCTGAAGGAAGATGTCCCAATTGTAAAAAAAGGTAATTGACCCCCTTTTTCGAATTACTCATCGTAGACAAATCACGACACAGCGAGTCCACACTAGTTTAAACGTAATCAAAGTCTTACTCCCCACAACATCAACCAAATATGTTTACACCATCAAGCAACGAGCCACACATGCGAGAGATAATGACACACTTGACATACAACTTTAGCGGCTCGCCTTAACATACATTGGTAAAAATGTATCTGACTTCAAAGAAAGCCGATATGGCGTCTGCTTAACCTCCGTTTTTAGCTCCTCTGACAATATCCACTCCTCTCTGTGTAATAAAGGCGCCAGTAATGCGCACGATAATCCTATACCGAGATTGGTTTAAACAGGGATGATAACACTTGAAAATCGTTCTAGCATAGATCTAGGAGAAATACGAGTAATTTGTTGTTAGGATGTGATAATATTCACGATTTCTTTTCACAGGAACATATACTACTGGTCTGACTCCTTACAACAAAGGTGGTGAGTACAAATATCCACCCCCAGAATCCTTGAGGTGAGCCCAAGATTGCTCCCCTAAAATCCTTTTGGTCCTGACGAAAGCCTCTAGACTCTGCACGAGGCTGAAACATGTAGACCAGACCACACCAGACCTTTACCAGTGCATTAAACCAATAACCAGGTTTTTTACATGCACGATCATTTTTTAATTTCCCCCTGTCATGCATCTCAAGAATAAAGGACACGAGATTTGACATCAGGAATTTTATTTTAAATATCACAGTTCACTGAGCACGAGCACACCCTCGTTTTAAATATTTCTGACCACTACTGCACAACCAGTTGGTCTTCCTCCTTGGGGAGGTTAGCATATGGACAAAAAAAGCCCAATGATCATGCTATTACGATACACGAAGGCGGAGAATCAACATATACCGCCCAACGCTTGTGTACGTATATGAGGGTTTTTTAACGATGACCACCCACGTTAACGAAGACCCTGGTGCACAGGACAAGTGGTCCATTCTCCCCCCACCTTGATTTTTGTATTTGTGATATGTCATTATGAATACAGATATACCGGATGTAAGGTGTTTTTCCTATAGATATAATAAGAAAATGTATTGTGCTTGAACTGACACAGTATGCAATGTTGACTTATATGTGCCTTTTATCTTTATTGTTTTTCTATTTTCCTAGGGAATAGTGATATCTGCACGGATTGAAAAATTATGTGTATGCATATATATATATATATATATATATATATATATATATATATATATATATATATATATATGTATATTTTTGACAAAAATCCCGGAGTTCACGAGGCTCGTATTATGGCTGTCTGAGCTGGGTTCCCGAAGCCCCAAACATCAAAACAATTTTCTCTCTACCTCAAGAAGAAGGGTTGCCCAGACTCTCCTATATGCAAAACAAAGTTTATTGGAATAGATTCCCTGACGCGTTTGGACCAGAGCCTTAATCAGGGGCGAAAAGTGCAGCAAACAGCCACGTATACAAATAGGTAAATAAAAAGGGAAAACAGACTGAATGTGTAATATATCCCACTGCCTGCCCATGTAAATGATCACCATCTTGGAGCATATAACACTGCATAGATATGTTGATACAAATAACATGCTAATAGCGTGCAACAGAACTTCTGTTAGTAATCCAAAATTAAGTCAAATGATAAACATAAACTGTGGAAAACAGGTCATAAGTCTTTCAAGAGCGAGTATTGAAATTCATACTCATAGTATCTTTTCCCAAGTCCCAATTAAAGGCCCCTATTATCCATATTGTATGGCAGCCACAGATATGTGTAAACATGTATATCAGAGGGCCTGTGAAAGCGAAAAAACAATTTCCATTGCACCCAAAACATAGTATTAAAATTTGCGCATATGACGAGGATCACGCATATGAGAGGCGAGTACCCCCGTAGTATCGGCTAATGGCTAAGAAATTCAATCATAACTCTGCCCTTTAGCTCATCCATAATGAGGAACCCCTTTCTGAAATTAACACGCAGGCAAGTCTGCATGTAATGCAAGCTAGACTGTGTTGTCCAGTCCATGTGGGCAAATGGCTGGTGCCCGTTTCTCCATGCATAATTCGCAATACTAGTTTCTATGCATAAATCACAAACGTGGTTCCTAATCCTGCCCATGTGGGCTAGTGCATCTTACAGTTGCTCGCAGGTGACCAAGGTGAAGTAAGTGCTGCTAAACAATGAGGAAGACTGTGCTCAGATGGCTACTCTCAACTTCAGACAGTGCAGGCACCTAGGTGAAAAGCACAACATTAAAGTACTGCATTCAAACAGTACAAAAGTTCAATGCATTCAAATAGTCATTCTTGATTTTGACACCATGACACCTATGGGACTCCACTCCAGTGAGATGTCTGTACATTTGGGGTGATATGTCTGCTATAGATGACCACTTGTATGTAATTCTGACTTTTGCCTGCTTCCTTCTATTTGAATGGATTGCATTTTTGGTACCGTTTGAATGCAGTACTTTTGTTGAATTGATTTTAATTGCATATTTATGTTTTGTTTTTCACTTGGATGCGGACACAGGACCAAGTGCTAAAATGGCTGCCCCAACATCTTTGTGGATGTTGACAGCAGCCAATAAAGTTGTATATATTTTGATGTGCTGGTCTGTGGTTCTTCCGCATCTTTACTTACATTTCGAACCTTAATTTCTCAAAAACAATTTAATGGATTTACACTAAAATCACAAAAAGCAAGCTTTGTGGTAAAAGATAAAGCTTATTGTCAAATTTGGTGTAATTCCGTTTAGCTGTTTAGGTTGTACCGAAGTTCAATTGTCCTATGGAAAACTGCATTGAAAAAATGAGTTTTGGAACCCCCGTCTCTCCCACCTTTTTTTATGGCCCCTGTTTCATGGATCACTCTGAACTTGCCAGGAAGTAGATGAAACTGACTTAACATTTTTTGTGTGCAAAGTTTTGTAAAGATTACTCAAACTGAACCAAAGTTACTGGCAAACCAAATAATTAATTGCCCAAGGGATCCCACCAATGTAAAATACATATATGGTGGAAAGTACAGAGTCAAAAATCATAATGCCAGATCTCTACAAGTGATAAACTTTACAAACATGAGGAGAAAAACATAGTTAAAATCCATCTCCTGGGTATTTAAATGTAATCACAAAGGAGGAGACAGAGAATAAAAGAAATATGATGGATTTCAATATAATCATATAAAGTTACTGCTAATATTTAGATAGGACTAATCGCTTTGTTGCCTAGTGTAATATAAAGTTTGGCCAGCATTTATATGAAGTATTAATGGCTTAACCTTTATCTATAAGCTAAGCTGGAACAATGTTGTGATCAGGAGGTAGTGTCTAATCGAGTTTGAGTCTTAAGATGGACTAGCTCAGCTGATTATGAAGAGGACTTTTTCCTGTATTGCATCAGTTCAAGACAGTATTCCACACGCTTGACTGGAACTTGAAACTTTATGTGTTTAAACATGTGTGATGAAAAGGTTGACTAACTTTAAAGTGGACTTGCTAGAACAATAACCATTTTAGTGTCCAATTTACAATAAGCTTTGTTGAAATTAATTTAGAGTAATTTATTCAGTAATTATGTTAGGAAATTGGACTAGTCCAGAGGCAGAAGTAGTTGTTATCCAGTCCAACTTCCCGTGTTCAATACCAGGGTGTGGGAATTGGTTTTACACATCTAATTGAAACATACAGAGCTTTGTTTTTTAACAGTAAATGCATTGATGGACAAATAATAAATAGAAATGTTATTCTAAAGTGTATGATTGTCAATCAGCTTCGGTTAGATAATTAATCATATGACCTACTGCTTGTAAAGCAAATAATGTATTAGCACGTAATGATTCGCTGTGACTGCTTAAGATTTGGATTGCAAAAATAAAATTTAATGTTTTACAATGACTTTTAAAAACAGAACCAAATTTTAAGATTTTGCTAACAATCTTAATAGCGCAATGCAATCAGACAGAGTTTGAGGTCTCTTCTGCTTTAGTAGGCATTTCATTGAAGGTTATTGCAAAGAGGTAGGCACAACCATAATTAGTGAGGTCTGAACTGTATGATCTATAAAGCCTCTTCTACCCTGATAGCACAATGGTACAATCTTTTATGCTCATGGCTGACTTATTATTTGTTAATTTTTTTTAAAGATATGCTGAGTTTCTTCTTAGGAGAGGACGTCATATCTTGTGTTTCATGGTCGTCTTTCTAAATATCGCTGTGGACTACATAAGAGTTTAATGTAGTTATTCTATTGCAATGATTTTAATGATCAAGCAATAAACATGCAATTCATTCGATTACGCTCAGAGTTCATTTAGCTGCAGATTATAATAACAGTGAAAATAGCTTTTGGTGGGAGGGAGCTTCCTGTGTGACACCAAACACTGATGAGATGCTGCAAATACTTCAACTATCACGACCAGTAGAAATAGTTTCTTTGGAAAAATGTCATCTGTTGAAATCTACAGTAACAGCTGTGTGAATGTACCTGTGCTATCCAAGATACAAATTTGGGCAAATGTCTATTTACTGCTGCTCTTGAAGAGATAGTGGAAAAAATGTATTCTCTACATACATCTATATGATGATAGCATTAAAGACTATAAAGACTCAACCTTCAATTTGAGTAATGGAAATACACTCTAGAAGTCTATATGACAGTAACAACAAAGATGATAAGACACATAGAAATCTTTGTGATGAAGCAATAAAAATTAAGCAGATTATCAACAGATATACACAACTAAACATTTATGGCAGAGGAAAGGGAGCTTGGCATTATGTGTGTCCTTTAGATACTGGATCTTCACATTCGCCTTGTGCCACATAGGCTAAAATACAAATAATTAAAACAGATGTCTGATGAACAAAATGTAAAACTTAAAATCCACTACCTGTGATCAATAATACTGAGAAAAATATCGAAATTAAATGGGGAATATGTTTGGCACAACTAAATTATCCTAATTATAGTAGAGGTTTATTTTAGCTAATGTACAATAGGTAACAAACAAGGCTTGTTTCAACAATCATTTTTCTAAGAAAGTGTGAAAGAGAAGGTATTGTATAATATATTGGCCTTGGCACATCTTGACGAGTTATGGTTAGGCTTCTTATCTGATGAGAGAACTGGTGGAGTATCAACGTAAGTATAGACTGACTACTATTTTGGAAATAACATTTTGATAGCTGAGAATTGTTATCATGCTCATTATTCCGATGGAGTCTCACGCAGTATGTACTTCAGACTGCCTGCTAATACTCTGGTCCTAGTGAATACTTTGTTCCTAGCATCTCTTAAAGATTCAAGAAGGTTAGATTTCTCATTATCCTAAAACAGAACTGATGGTATAGGGGATTAAGTACAGACTGAGTACTATTTCGGAAACAATATAACCCAACAGCTTAACTTGGTAAGTATACTTATTATCCAGCTAGAGCTTTATGTAATGTGCACTTTGGACTGTCTCCTAACAAATGAGCTTCAATATAACTGTTTATCGGATATGATAACAATATTAGAATATGGTGATAAGTATTATACATACATATGGTTTTTTCCCCTTTCACAGCACAACAGTCAATATCTGTACAGCACTTGTGAAGCAGTCAAGCATAATTTATAGCATAATTATAAGACAAAGATGTACATATCAATGACTCAAGTGGACTGAGAACTGTGCTGCCCTGAAGAAACAGTACAGAACTGCAAAAAATGTGAGGGTTGTAAGCGATTCTAATCAAAGTCAAACTACACTTGTATTGGGAAAAACAATTAGCGACTAGTGGAAATATGTACATATAGGATCCAAACTATTAATATAAACCCAGAAAACCTTAAGAGGTTGGAATATTTTTAGGAAGAATCTAAGCACTCAAAGAGAATTTAATTACATGAAATTGAGTTGAATCCCAAATTGATAGAAGAAGTTTGGACTGGATTGTATCAAATACATTATTTTGTAATTCTAATTGTTGAAGTATATTTTGTAATACTGATATAATAAGAATTGCTTTGGTATGTTCCACATTATAACATTTAAAATTTCTGATAAGATAATCATGGCTTTGATCCACGGCGGTAGTTGTGGTAATCCATCAGAAGGAAAAATCATGGACCCACCGTTACATAGACTGAAGAAAAGACTGGTGACTTGAAACAGGCTTGGAATGATTCAAACTACTTATTCCAGTGCTCTTCCAGATGGAGCTAAAGAGAACTTTTCTAAAGCATTATAGAATGGGGATATCCAAATAAATGATGCTTGTACACCTATAAATCCCTGTAACAATCATGCTGACATATTTTACAGAAACAAATCTATCTTCAAGTTGGTTTTATGTTGATGATATTTCCAACAATCGTTTTCTACCACCATTTAAAAAAAGTGATGTATTGAAACTTCACACATATTCAATTGTGAGTCTATGTGCCTATTCCTTCATTCCCTTTCTTGATAGTTGTTAGGTTCGAGTTGTAGTATTCTGCCTGGAACCTCCATGTGGAGGTTCTAGAAGCAAGGGAGGACGGTTGGGAGAGAATACGAGGAGAGAGCTGGCACATCGTCTGCCCTTGTGTCCTGCTGGAAAATAAAGAAGTTAACTTACTACAAGGTTCCTGCGACTTCTTTTCACAGGCGACGACTGGCCAGCAGGACATCCACGCGTGCAGCCTTCGGTCGGCAGACGAAGGAGCAGTGGAAATTCTTTGATGCCAAGCAGTTTACGAGTGCCGTGTGGCGCACTGAAGCATCCGGACAGTATTAGTATCTGTACCACGATTCCGCGGTGTGTGTTTACATCAATTATAAAGGTACGTGACCTCGGATAAAGAAGTAAAGGGGGAGGAGGAAATTCTCGCGCACAATATCCGCACGCTCCTTCTCGTGACTCATAACTCCCAGCGTATGACGCATTCAGCTCATACGCGAGTCATCACATGTTCCCGACTTCATCCGGAGCTCGTAGCACGTCTGCTCGTTGCTTAGCGACGCGCGAGTTCAACTTTAAATAATAGTGCATTCCTGTCACAGCGATGCGCACGCTAATATAATTAAGAGGATCGCGTACATGGATCGTGTACACCCTTTATTATTTAAAGATACAGCGCATTGTCATAGCGATGCATCAGTCAACAATTCAACAAATAGAGAAAAAGAAACAGGATCCTATTATTGTTGTCAGCCCAGCAATTTCAAATTACTATAACGTGTTGATGTCCATCCATTTTTAATCTTAATGTGCCATAATTATTTTGTCATTTTAGACATCCTATAGTAAACTACATTTATTATTCAACACAAACAGCCATTTTTACTCTTACTCACTACCAATTGAACTGTACAAGTAAAATTTGTCACTGACAACATGTAACAATCCCTATCTGCTCCTCCAGCATTTTCTCCGAGCCCATCTTCTCCTGAGTTGGACTGGGAGAAATGGAAAGAAAGTTTTGAAGCATATCTCGACGCTCTTGATGGCGATTCCTTCATGCATATAAGGAAATTTTCGATTCTAAGACACTGTCTGGATCTGAAGGTCGCACCATCCTTAAACATACCACAAAAGTTGTAGTTTTTTTAAGCGGCGATGAAGGTGATGGTGCGGAGGATCAGTATTCTACAGCTATTAAATCTCTTGATAATAAATTCAAATCGTGCAAGAACGTTACATTAGAAAGACACAAATTTAGAAAAAGAGCACAGCTTTCTGGTGAATCTGCTACTACCTATGTTGGCGCATTGCGTATTTTAGCAGAATCGTGTGATTATAAAAACTTTGAGGAAGAAATGATAAGGGATCAGTTGGTAGAAAAAACTAATAGCAAAAAAGTTCAAGAAGCTCTTTTAAACAAACCAAATTTGTCCCTACAGAAAGCGCTCGAAATAGCTACAAGGATTGAAAGTACTTCTCATTTGGAACAAATATCTATTTCCAGTTCTGATAGTCAAGCACAAGCTGTTTCTTCTCTCAAAAGCAAGCCCAATTCCTTTTCAAAAGAAAAACATAAAGAGAAAAAAGATAGACAACTTAATACTGATAAAAATTCCAGATCCAATAAACGTTGGGAATGTTACCGCTGTGGAAGTAGTTCCCACCTTGGCAATGCCAAGTTTTGTCCTGCCCTCAATAAAACTTGCAGTAAATGTCAAAAGAAGGGCCATTTTGCAAGTGCCTGCAGATCCAATACCAAGGCGTCATTTAGCAAACCGAACACGTAGTCCACTAAGAAAGTTATGAACATTGAGCAATCCTCGGACATATCATCCTCGAGTGAAGAACAAATTTGCATATTGTCTGACGCTCAAAATGCCGACTTTATTGCTATAATCGAGTCAGAGATTAAACGACCTCTATGTACATTAACTGTAAATGGTGTAAACATCAAAGTACTAGCCGATTCAGGATATCCGTTTACTTTAATATCGGACAAGATATGGGAAGAATTGTTCGAAGCTCAAGGTCATGTTTTAAGACACTGTTTAGTCAAACCTATTGGTTATGGTGGAAAAAACATAAATGTTATAGGTGAATTTGATGCTAATTTATGTTTCAAGGGTAATAATGCTAATGCAATTGTTTATGTTGCTAAGGATGACACATGTATTTTGAGTTGGAAAGTCCAGGGCAATCTGGGATTTATTTTAGATCCCAATGACCCTGAACAAGTGATATTAAAGAAGGATTTGGTCTTAGTACATGCACTTATGGATGAAACATGGGTAATTACTCATCCTGAGATTTTTTTTTTTTTTTTTAAACCGTTTATTACAATCTCAAATAGTTACAAGTATGGGCCTACAACCGTCTGGCCGGCCGCTAGAGTAGCAGTAGCACATGACATACATACAGAAAAATCTCTTGGCGGTGCAAAAAGGGTAAATCAGGAGATATCAGTAGTGCAGGCCACATAACTCCAAACCAACAATACGGTTTCCTTTTGTCAAAACACAACAACACAAAAACAACCACACCCGCAAGGCAACCCGCTATCCCAAGTGACAGCACGCGCTCCTTAAGTGGGGAACCCCAACCAATCGCCAAACTCTGAAGAGGGGAATGAGAACAGATCAGGGACTGGGGAACCACGTGCCCATGGCTGGGGGAGGGGGTCGGCTAGGGGGACGGAGCTGGTGAAGCAGCCGGCAGCAGCGGCGGCTCGCAAATACCCCCGCGATAGGCGTTCCAGGGGCCCCAGATTTTCACCCACGCCCCAGGCTTACCCCTCGCAACATACACCACCTTTTCACGAAACATACACCAATCCATGTGTTCTTTCCAGGCCGACACCGCCGGAGGCCTCTGGGATCCCCACAATTGAGCAATGTCACGCTTAGCGATCATGTATCCCAGAGTCACCCACCGCGTCTGCGGAACCGAGTTGTCAGTTGGCTCCCACACATTCAGCAAGCATCTCCTCGCTTCAGGCAACAGCACGACACGCGTAACCACTCGCAGGACCTCATGCACACCACGCCAGAATCGCTCCACCTTTGGGCATTCCCACAGAATATGCAAGAAAGTTGCCAAAGCACCACAGCCACGCTTACACAGTCCATCCTCAGCTAGGCCCATACGTAGAAGCCTTGGCCCCATCACATAGACCCGGTGGAGGATCTTAAGCTGGACGAAGCGAAGGCGAGCCGGGATGGCCACCTCCTTCGGAGAAGCCACCGCGGACATCCAGTCCTCGTCGTCCAACTCCAGCCCATCGGCAACCCAGGCCTCGCGGAGGCCAGTCAGCAGGCCCGATCGGTCGTTAATCAGTTTTTTGTATATAAGGGAGATCGTGCTGTCTGGGACATGGCCATCCAGCACTCTGTCCTCCAGGGGGGAAGACTCCGGAATGGACGCGACATCCGGGAAGACGGAGCCCAGCGCGTGGCGGACTTGTAAGTACCGGAAGTACTCACTGCCTTGCAACTGAAACTCCGTCTGCAGCATCTCGAAAGTTTTGAATCCCCCCCTCGTCCAGAGATCTCCCACTGTGCTGATGCCGATCGTGTCCCATTTCTCGAAGCCCTTCGAGGTCCACAAGGAGCCCAACCTCGCCGATGCATATAGCGGTGACGCCCGGGTCAAACGGTCCTTCCACCCCATAGCTGCGTTAGCCGCGTGCCATACACGCACCATGACATGCGTCGGTCCCGTCAGGCGAGGGTCCGGCGCGCCAGAGTAAAGCGCCCGGTTGTAGTCGCCACCGGGCAGGAGCACCTTGTCCATTTCAAATGCCGGGTTCAGGGCGGGCCCGTAAAGGCCATGATTAATCGCAGCTAGCTGGGAGGCCCAGTAATACCGTTTAATATCCGGGAGGGCAACCCCCCCATCGTACCACGGGAGCGTCAATTTAGCCAAGGCGATACGTGGCCTCCCGTCCCAGAACAGGCGACGCTGCAAACTCTCCACCTCTCGGAAGTAGCGCGCCGGAACCAAATCCATAGTGTTCTGGAGAGCGTACAGAAAGCGCGGCAACGACATCATTTTAAACAAGGCCGCTCGGCCAAGCGGCGAAAGCGGCAGACGCCGCCAACGCACCACGTCCTCTTTCAAGGGCTGGAGGGGGGGCAGCAAATTCCGCTCGTAGCGGGCCTCCGGGTCCAAAGTAATATATATACCCAGGTACCGAAACCCCTGCGGAGGCGATCTGGATCGGACAGTCCCGTGGTAGGACCGGAGCCTCCCCGGCAAGCACATATACACAGGATTTCGCCCAGTTGATGACGAGGCCTGAGTTGCGACCGAATGAGCGCAAAACATCAACTAGGACGATCAGTGATTTACGCGGGGAGGCGAGATATAGAAGGATATCATCAGCGTAGAGGGACACACGGTCCTCATGCTCGGGGGTCCAACGGAGACCACGGATGGAAGGGTGCCACCGCAGCCACTCCGCCAGGGGCTCCAGGGCCAGTGCAAACAGGAGAGGCGACAGGGGGCAGCCCTGTCGCGTACCCCGTCCCAGTGCAAATGGGGCCGAAACTCGTCCATTCACCACCACCTGCGCCAATGGGCCGGAATACAACAATTTGACCCAGCTGATGAAGCCCGGTCCGAAGCCAAACTTCGCCAGCATCGCCCAAATGTATGGCCACTCAAGCGTATCAAACGCAATGGTGGCATCCAAGGACGCCAAGATGGCCGGTTCCCGCACGAACGGGACACGCGCGAGCACCCCGTGCAAGCGTCGCAAATTAAGGGCCGTGTTACGATGGGGTATGAAGCCGGACTGGTCTTGGTGGACCAAGTCGCCCACCACGCCGACCAGCCGGTTGGCCAGCACCTTGGCGAGGATTTTGGGCTCCGCATTCAAGAGCGAGATAGGCCTATAGGATGTGACCCGCTCACGGGGTCTCCCCTCCTTGTGGATCACCACGATCGTGGCCAGACGCTGGTCCGGCGGAAGGGAGCCCCGCGAGCAGGCCGCCAGGAACATCGCGCGCAGGTGGGGCGCCAGCACATCCGGTCGCAGCTTGTACAGCTCGATAGGAATGCCATTGGGGCCCATGGCCTTGCCAGATGCGACCGAGCGGATAGCAAGGGCAATTTCGTCCAAGGTGGGAGGAGCGTCCAGCGAATCCCTGTCCTCCACCGAAAGGGAGGGCAGCGCGATGTCCCGAAGCAGGGCATGGGAATCCTCCTCCGAGCAGGGAGAAACCGGGGAATATACCTCGCGGAAATAATTCGCGAAGCAGGAGACAATGGCGTCCGGCTCGGTGACACATACACCATCCATCCTCTCGATCAACGGAACCACACGACTCGCTCTCTCCTTTTTATCCAACCACGCTATCAATTTACCAGCCTTATCACCCACATCATACAGTCGCCCCTGTTGCTCTCTACTGAGGCCCCTGGCCGCCTCCGCGACGAGGGCCCTATAGGCCGCCTGCTTGAGGTGTAAAACATGCAATGTGGCATCCGTCACCCCGCTCCCCAGGGTACCCTCTAGTTCAGTAATTTCGGCCTCCACCCGGGTTACCTCCTCCCGCTCGCGCCTCCGGGCATGGGAGATAAAGGAGAGGGCCTCCCCCCTAAGAACTACCTTAAAAGCCTCCCAAAGGGAGATGGCAGAAGGGACAGACCCCACATTCTCCTCAAAGTACCGCTGCAAGGATTTGATCAATTCGGCTCGAATAGTGGGGTCGCGCAGGTACCAGGCATTAATTGGGGCCACCCTGCCCTCCCCCCTCGGGAAGACATCCAGATGCAGCAGTAGTGGGGAGTGATCTGAAATACCCCGCGCCAAATGGCGCACCTCTCCCACCCTCCCAGCGTAGGCCGCAGGAACAAGGATATAATCAAGCCGCGAGAGGCTACCATGGGCACCCGAGTGGAAGGTGTATTGCAGCTGAGCGGGATGCTTTAGTCGCCAGCAATCTACCAATCCTAGTGTATCTAAGAGGCCGGACAGCCACGCCTGTGCCCGGGGGAGGTCCCTGGGGGGATGACGATCCATAGACCCTGAAGCCACCGCATTAAAGTCCCCCCCAACTACCAGAAGCCCATCCGGGAGGTCAAGGAGGAGGCGCCCCAGGTCCATCCTGAGATTTTTAATGATAAGCTAGGGTTAATTAAATGTTTCAAACACAAAATTAAGTTAAATGAGGGAAGCAAATCTGTGGTGCATAAAGTTCGGAGAGTACCGTTGGCTTTGCGTGAAGGACTTAAAAAAGATCTAGATAAACTCTGTGCGAGTGATGTCATCGAACCTATAGAATCTTCAGATTGGGTTTCCCCCATAGTTCTAGCGCGTAAGGCCAATGGTTCTCTTCGCATGTGTGTTGACCTTCGAGAGTTAAATCGAAACATTTGGATAGATCAGCCCCCATTACCAAATATTACCGAGATGACTAGCACCCTTAAGAATGGAAAAAGGTTCAGTCTGCTGGACATGACCTCAGCCTATCACCAGGTTGAGTTGCATCCTGATTCGCGGCATTACACTGCTTTCATCACCCCAGAAGGATTATTCCAATTTAAACGCATGCCATTTGGCCTTGCATCTGCTTCGGCAGTTTTTCAGAGAATTGTAGAAAGCATGTTTAAGAACATTCCTGGGGTGATGGTGTTTCAGGATGACGTTTTGGTCTATGGTTCGGATCAAACTCAACATGATGAGACGTTGTCTAAGGTACTTACTATTTTAAAAGAAAAAGGTGTTACCTTAAGTGTGGATAAATGTAAAATGAATGTAGCCCCTGTGGATTATTTGGGGTATAGACTATCTGAAAAAGGGGTCGAACCAAAAGATAGCCTAATTAGAGCCATCGAAAATGTCAGCATTCCAATGGACAAAGATCAATTGAGATCTTTCATGGGACTCATTGAGTTTTATGCTAGATTCGTTCCCAATTGCTCATCGAAAACTTTTCATATGAGGAATCTCCTTAAGAAAAGTGTTATTTTCAAATGGAGTGAGGAATGCAACAAGGAATTTCAAAAGATTAAATATGAGATTGCTCATGCCATTCCTCTGAAACCTTTCGATATCAATGACAGTACCATAATTATGACGGATGCAAGTCAGAAAGGTCTCGGCGCAGTACTAATGCAGCGCAGGAACGGAAGGGAGGATGTAGTAGCCTTAGCATCAAGAGGTCTTAAGGCAACATATTCTGTAATAGAGCGCAAAGCCTTAGCTTGTTGGTGGGGCATTGTTCATTTTAAGCGCTACTTATGGGGCTCTAAATTCACTGTGAGGGTTGATCACAAACCTTTAGTACAACTCTTCACTACAAGAGGAGGGGAGAGGGTAACACCCACAATGCAAAATGGCAGTATAGACTATTAGGAAGGAGATGTATTTTGCTTCGCCATTTTTAATTCATGTGGTGCTATTTTGGAAAATGAATGGAGAGAGGCTTACTCTGGTGATAAGGATATTAAGAAGGTAATGGACACGATTCACACAGGATGGAATAATGGATCATCTCTTGATGATTCTATTGGTAGATTCAAACATGTTTTTGATGAGCTATCAATAATAAATGTTTTTTTATTCCGTTCTACTTCTCTTGTAGTTCCAACAGGTATGAGGAATAAAGTTCTTACCCTGGCCCATGAAGGACATATAGGTATACGTGCAATGAAGAGGAGGATTAGGGAGCAATTCTGGTGGCCGGGTCTTGATAAGCATGTCGAACATTTTGTGAGGGATTGTTTGCAGTGTGCGGTTAGTGGCAAAACTCAGGTTACTGTTCCCAGCCCTGTTCAAGCTGTAGAAGTCCCTCCAAAACCGTGGTCCGAGTTGGCTATTGACATCATAGGTCCCTTAAAGTTGTCGGATCATGGTGTGTCGGAGTATGGTATTGTTGTCATGGATTATTACAGCCATTGGCCAGAATTAAAATTCGTGAAGGTTCCCACAACTTCTTGTATCATAGAATTCTTAGAATTTCTTTTTGCATGGGACGGTGTTCCTGACGAAATTATGTCTGATAATGGTTGCCAATTCACCTCTTCAGAATTTGGGGAGTTTTTCAAATTCATTGACATAAAACATACTAAAACTTCTCTTTATCACCCTAGGAGTAATGGCCTTGTGGAAAGGTTTAATAGGGTAATTAAAGACAACATACAACTCTCTAAGGCTAGCAATCTTGATTGTAAAAAAGAACTTAAGAATTTGTTAAGGGCTGTACGCACCACTCCTAACTCGGACACAGGAGTTTCTCCTTTTGTTTTACTCAGAGGTCGGATTCCCTCTTCAAAAATGTTAAGAGGATGGATGGGTGTGTTCAGTGTACCAATAACAAAATTACAAGAGGTTGACAAGAAAAGAGTTGAAGCTCAAAAGAAGTACGTTCAGTCTAGTACAAGACAGCTCAATGTAAAGGTGGGAGATTGGGTGCGTGTTAAATCTTCCAGAATTTTGCCTAAATGATCGTCTAAGTGTTCTCATCCTCAACTTGTAGTGAGGAACAATAAAAGTGCGGTACAATTAGAAGATGGAAGGTGGTGGAATAAAAGCAAGATTTCTGTTTCTAACCACCACAATTCATCGTGTATTAATCGGTCCACTACTAACTCTAGTCAAACCAGAACATGCCTCAATCCCCACATTCGTGAACACTCGTCCAGGTCAACAAAATTGCCTAGCAAATTTCATGATTACGAAATGTATTAATGAATGATTTAATATGTCGGAATCTTGATTAATAATTTGGTCTTATGAAAACATTGTTGTTATTTAATATTAAAAGTATTTAGTTTTTGAATTTTTCAATTGTATAGGAGGAAGATGTGTTAGGTTCGAGTTGTAGTATTCTGCCTGGAACCTCCATGTGGAGGTTCTAGAAGCAAGGGAGGACGGTTGGGGGAGAATACAAGGAGAGAGCTGGCACATCGGCTGCCCTTGTGTCCTGCTGGAAAATAAAGAAGTTAACTTACTACAAGTTTCCTGCGACTTCTTTTCAATAGTCAAATCCAAAATCTATTTAAGGGAACTATTGGCTTGCATCAGTGTTGACAATGAAAAAAGTTATGTTTATTTAGTAATGTTACCAACTTATATGTTCATTTTTTTAAACTGTGCCTTCTAAACAAATTGGCAATAAGCATGAATGTGCTTTAACTAAAGAAAATGGCAACTACGTCCAATGTGATGGTATATCTCTACTAAGTCACTGGTCACAAACAGACATAAAATATCATACCAGGTTAAGGCACCTGCTGCTGAGACCTTTGCGTTCATAGTAATAGCAGTGAGATAACTCTGGTGGTTAATGCAGTTGCTTGAGAGATCTTTGAAAGTCTAGTCATATGTTTGATTCATTGTGAAATAGTGTAGAGGGTTCGTGTACAGGGGAATAATGTAGGCTGTGCAGCCTCTAATGTAAAGAGATGGCAAACCCCTAAACTCCTCCTTAGTGAACCTAAGTGTTGGACCTGGCCCTTTTTGCAGGGCTATCCCCAAACTTTTTGCCTTCTTCCTCCTATTTTTTCTGACCTGTTTATGCTGACGTTACGACTCTGGGCACGTTACCACTGCTAACCAGTGTTAAAGTGCATAAGCTCTCTGTGTAAATCTTATTATAATTGTTTACCCATGATTGCCATAATTCATTTACTGGTAAGTCCCTAGTAAAGTGCACTGTGTGTTAGGAACACCTGTGGAGAAGGGGGAGGAGCTAGGGAACATGGTGGTCGGCTGAGGCCGGTCGGGAGCGAACACTGAGGCTATGTAGCAGAAAACGAAGACTAGATCGGGTCTCCTACTGTGGCAAGATTATTCTTATGTTCCTTTTTTGAAACCCGCTCGTGAACACCGGATGATTCAGTTGAAAGCTCAACGGTGCTGCATTGCGTCAGCTCGGTGTTGTAATCTAGGAAGTTTATAATGCATCTACTCTCTGTTGCTGTCTTTGCCTTGCTGCTCAGTCTGTGTGATGTCATTGGAATGTTGAGTGGGTTTGAGTGGAAGCAAAGATCAGTTGGTGAGATGGGCTGAGCAGCAGGGAGGCTGCTCCTGGTGGGGCATCAATGGATATTAATCAAGGCCTAGTCTGAACTTGTTGTGGATCCTATCTAAAGAATAAAGCTAAGATCTTGGACCACATCTTATGGACTACCTAGCATTCTTTAATTGCAACACTGGCGACGAGTTAGAAGAACCTGCGTGCTGATTGGACTTTTAAAAGTGAAGGAATCAATTTTTTACGAACCTGCGTGCAACTTTAATGAAGCTTGGACTGTTTAAATTGGTGAAACTGAAGAAACTACAACTTGTGGACAAACCTGACACTCGAAATGCCCCACCAGTGACCTTGTCAACGGTCGCCCACGACGTGAGGGTGTCAGTTTCAAGAGCTCTACTCGGTTTTGTGGACTTGAAGACATGAACTGTTCCAGCTGTATACTGTGTGTAATACATGAAAGAACCCCGGTGTTTGGGTCACATCGCGCTTTGAAGAAACATCTGGTTTGTGTTTAAATGGAGGAATATTGAATTACTAGCGTTTGGATTGGTGACTAGAGAAGCGTTGTATGTATACAACGAACCGGCGTGTGTTTGAACACTACCGCTGCTTTTGGTGACTGGACAGAGGAGAGGCATTTCTACAATGAAGCCTTAAAAACGACGCTCGAGTCCTGTAGCACGCGCAGAAGTACCTGTTTGCTGTTAACGTCGAGGTTGCCATGGTTCCTCTTCCATGAGCGCTGTCGATGTCTGTCTGCATGCGACGACGTGCCGCGAGCCACCCGATGCATCATCGCCTGCGTGCCTCGTACGTAGTATCGCATGAAATGGAGCGGCGAGACACGGAGCAGTTTGAAAGATTTCCGTGGTTACTAGGAGCAAAGCAGAGGCGCATTCAGTGAAGCGGGGTAACGTAGCATCGCACGAAAAGGAGCGGCGAGACACAGAGCAGTATAGAAGATTTCCTTGGTAAACTTCTGTTGTTGAACTCTGATCAGTTCTGAATTTCTGACTTAGACTTAAAGGAAGAATGTTACAAGCCCAGTCCAGTAAGAAGGCAGCCAATTGGGAAGTTGTTTTTTGTTTGGGTGGCAGCGAGAACGCAAACGTCGCTGAGAGGAATTTCTTCTGGTATTGCTGTTTGAAGCCTCGGGTGAGAGGTCGCTCACCGGTCACGTGACTGTTTTGATATTTTTCTTCAATGTGTTATCTGAGCCTGTGCTATATTGTTTAAGACCTTCCTTATTCTTTTGTGTTGATTTCCATGCTCTTTTTAGGATTTGTGGTGATGAGTGAACATTGTTTAGTATATGTTGTCTCCAGTATATGGTGTTAGGTGTGTGTAGGTAAGGCATTACGCATGTCCTAAGTCCAGTGCTTTTTGCAGAAGAGGAGGGTGTTTGTGTTACCTTCCAAGTCCTGCGAATGTTACTGCACAGTAGTGCGTAATGGGTGAGGTAGGGGAAGCGTTATGTGTTTCTAGTCCTGTGAGTTGGTGATTATGAGGGTTGTCCTTGTTTTTAGTATGTTGAAGAAGAGGGAGGAAGTGAGTATAGTGTCTATGGTTGTGTTAGTGTATGTTTTGTTAACTTTGCCATGTGCGAGGTGTTGGTCTGTGTGTTTGAGTACGCACGTCAGAAGATTCTTAATGTGAGTCTTCTCAGACTTACCTGTCTGGTTTTACCATTTGTTAGTGGTTACCTCGAGTGAGGTCTCGGTCTGTGTGTTATGGGTGTGCACGTAAGAAGACCTTTGTTTTAAGTCTTCTCAGACTTGCCTGTCTGGTATTACCCATGAGTTGGTGGTTGCCTCGTGTGAGGTGTCGGTCTGTGTGTTATGGGTGCGCACGTAAGAAGATCCTTACTAGGGCTTCTCGGACTTACCTTTCTGGTTTTACCCATGAGTGTTGGTTACTTGTGTGAAGTGTTGGCCTGTGCGTGGTGGATGCGCACATTAGAAGACCTTTGTCAAGGCTTCTCAGACTTTACTGTCTGGTTTTACCTTTGGGTTAGTGGTGCCTCGTGTGAGGTGTTGGTCTGCGTGTTATCAATATGCACGTTAGAAGACTCCTAATGTGAGCCTTCTCAGACGTATGTCTGGTTGTACCCTTTAATAGGTTACTTGGTGAGAATGGTTGGTCTGTGCGTCATGGGAGCGCACGCGTAGAAATTGTTTATCTTTTTATCATCTTGATTTGTTTGTCAGGGGATCCAATGTTACCCTTTTCAAGTTTTTACTTGAAGCTCATTGGTTTTTGGGATGTGCGTTTTTCTATCTTCGCACAGTTTATTTATTTGGCCTTGTTGCATAATGTACTTTGTTTTTGCATTTTACTATCTTCACAATTTGCACAAAAGTACATTGTTTTTGCATGTTCATATTTTCACTAATTTGATGAGGGGGGGATGTGTTGTAATCTAGGAAGTTTATAATGCATCTACTCTCTGTTGCTGTCTTTGCCTTGCTGCTCAGTCTGTGTGATGTCATCGGAATGTTGAGTGGGTTTGAGTGGAAGCAAAGATCAGTTGGTGAGATGGGCTGAGCAGCAGGGAGGCTGCTCCTGGTGGGGCATCAATGGATATTAATCAAGGCCTAGTCTGAACTTGTTGTGGATCCTATCTAAAGAATAAAGCTAAGATCTTGGACCACATCTTATGGACTACCTAGCCTTCCTTAATTGCAACACTCGGCTTGAGAAGTTTCGAGTTACCTGGAGGGCTCTTCCGAGACGTGCTCGGTTATGTTGCGGGCAGAGTCTGCACAAGAGCAGGAAGAGAAGGGAAGGACTTGTCGAGGGACATACGGCGTACCGGGGTAGAGGTAGAGGCTGAGAGAAATGCTTTAATGGATGTTGCTCCCGCGATTGCTGAGGGTAAGTACATTATAATTAACTTTCTCTCAGACTGCTTACAGCGGGGAGGGGCAGATAGGACAGCAGAGTTAAATTGGGGTGCAAGGGAGACAGGCTCACGCAGGTAATCTTCAGGGGAAAGAGAGAAATAGATACGCTCTGATGTCGCAAAGAACTTTATGGGCAGCTACCCTAATAACCCCAGAGCTTGAGAAAGCCTCTGACCCCACAGGGAGTTTACCCATTAAGCTAATAAAAACTAAGCTCCACAAATCCAATCCAAATAGAAAGGCAGCGGACAGGTTTGCACCAGCTAAAACTACCACTGGGATCTCAGCTAGACTGGAGAAGCAGAATCAGTCAAATTGCAAGTCACAAAAAATAACTGCATCATTAAAAGCATATTTTAAAGCCAGGCTGGAGCTGGGGAAAGGGGAGGTAAGGAGTGGCGCAAAGTGTAGCAGCAACTCCATTTCTAGGAACCAACTGAGCTTGCTGAGTGGGGGTGAGATAGGTAATATCCAGCCAGGTGAGGCAGAAAAGGATAAGACATCAAAGTCTTTTTCAGTTCCCACGAGGAATACATTTTCAGCCCTAGAGGTGGTAGATCTAGAGCAAGGCAGGGAAAACGTAAGGACCAAAGAAGGAAGCATAGTACATACTGAGACTGAAGTTTTAGCCGAGAAGGGGTTAGAAGGGCCAGATACCATGCAGGGCATGTTAGGTCAGTTAACAAGAGAGATCAAAGAGCGCTTCTGAATCTAATCAAAAAGAGATTCAAGCTAGCTGTTCAAATTTAGAAGTAAAACTCAAAAGTTTAGCGCAGCGTACCCAAGAACTAGAAAGCAATGTTTTAAGTTTGTAGACAGCAATGCAAGAAAACTCCCAAGAAGTAGTGCGCCTGAAATTGAGAGAGAAGATGTTTGCCGACAGGATGGAAAGGTTAGAGAATAACACACAGAGAAATAACATTCACATTTTGGGAGTTGCGGAGGCTGCAGAAGGTACAGACATCAAACGCTTTGCGATAGTTTTGTTGAGAAGTGCGTTTCCGCAAGTAGAGCGGCTTGCTAACTTACAGGTCGATATACAGCCTGTACATAGGGACCCCTTTAACTTTCGTCCAGGTCGGAAGAGCCCTTAGATAGGTTTGGTGAATTGTCTATCATATACCGTAAAAGAGTGCCTTTTAAATCTGAACCCTGAGGGAGAAACCATTACAAGTAATGGGGGTTACTTTCAAGATCCATTCAGATAACTCGAAAGAAACGGCAGACAGGCAATGGGAGCTGGGAAACAGAATGGGGGACCTGAGAACACTTGGCGTGAACATCCAACTAAAATTCTCCGCAACGTTGAGAGTGATGTGGCAGAACAAAATGCATAACTTTTTAGATCCGGCTAATGTGGACAATTTCTCAGATGAAAAAGGGGGAGACCCAGGAAAAATAGTGTTGGTTATTGCCTCAGGGGTTAGCTCAAATAGGCCATTGGTATGCCTAGTTGCAGGATGGGGAGGGTTCCCGGGGGGAGGGGGCACTGAGGGTGGGGAGCAGAGGGGTAAAAATGTAAAAAGAATTTTTGGTCCTCATGTTTGTACAGCAGAATAGCAGCAAAAAAATGAATACGAAACAAAATATAATAAAATGAAGCAAAGTAAAAAATTTTAAAAAATAAGAATTAAGAATGAGCACAAAGGGTGAAGGGTTAGCGTTCTTCGAAATTCTGTGTTGGAATGTGAATGGATTGAGGGTTAGGAAGAGGCTACAGGCTATTATTCACTACCTAAAGCAACAAAAATCTCAGGTAATCCTATTGCAAGAGACACATTTTAGGAGGCAGGAGTGTGAAGATCTCTTTTCCAAACAGAAGTGGGTGGAACGTTTTGTGGTCACAGACCACGCACATTACACTAAGGGGATAGCACTACTTGTCAGAGCGAAATCAGGAGTTGAGTTGGTTCACCACAAGGCAGATGAGGGGGGGCATTGGCTCGTGGCAGAAGTTAAAATAAGCCAGGAGTTATTTACGCTGGCAAGCTACTATGGCCTGAATATCGACGATAATTCCCATCTGGCAAATATGTTTTCTACTTTGGTTGATTTTAAGGCTCCTATTATTTTAGGGGGGGTTTTAACATCCTTTTGGATAACACTTTGGATAGATCCTCCATACGTCTTCAAATTAATTCCCCGAATATGAGGGCATATTTGGTGGATATGTTAGAAAATTATAATCTGTGCGATGTTTTTCGCGGAGTTAAAGGGAATCTTAGGGATTATACTTTCCACAGTAAAAAAATTGTCATTATTCTAGGCTAGATTATTACTTCATGGACAGGAATGAAGTGGAGAAAGTGGTAGAAATAGAGCACCTCCCTATTCACCTTTCAGACCATGCTGCAGTCCTTCTCAAATTAGAACTGCATGATTCATGGGGTCCCAGGAGACGGACAATCAATAGAAGGATTATACTACAGGCGGGGGTGGTCTCAAAATTGATACAAAGATCAGAGGAGTTTTTCTCTATTAATTTGTTATCGGCTCTCCTGCATGTAGTGTGGAATGCATATAAAGCTTGGTTAAGATGGGAACTAAAAAGTATATCAGTGAACTGGGCAAGGGTGGAGAGAAAGGAATTTTCCAGCCTGGAGGAAAGGATAAGAGAATTAGAAAAAATACTGAATTGAGATAGTTCAAGTGACGAAGATAGGAAGGTGACAGCTGGGGCTCTGGAGGAATACCGGTGAAATTTAGGGTTAAGATGGGAGATAAAGTGCATCAACAATAGGAAGTAGAGCCAGGGATATAGTGCAGGGGAATGCTGTGGGAAACCGTTGGCATGGAAAGCAAGGTTAGAGACAAATCAAAACTACGTTAGAAGGATTGAAGAGGATGATTCCAGGCACATTACCGAAGATTGCTGCAGAAAAAGGGAGGCCTTCAGGATCTATATGCAGAAGATCTCGTAATAAATAGAGCAGAGACAGATGCCTGGCTCCAGGAGAAGCAGCTCCCTAAATTAACTTTAGAACAGCAGGATAATCTATCTTGGGAGATAACAGATAGTGAGATACTTACCACTGTAAGGAAAATAAAGAAAGGCAAGGCAGTGGGCCCTGATACAATCCTGGGTGAAGTCTATTCTGGAATTATTGACGGGATTGTTCAAGTTTGGATTAAACTGTTTAACTCTTTTCTGCTAGAAGGCATACCTATACCGGAGTAATGGAATGAAGCAGTTATAACGCTTATCCCGAAGCCAGGTAAAAACATCCTCCAGTGCCAATCATTCCGCCCCATTTCCCTACTCAATACTGATTATAAAATCTTTACCAGTATATTGGTAGCATGTAAATAAGGTAGGCAAGCACCTAATACATGAAGATCAAAAGGGGATTATACCCAGGAGGAGCTTGAGGGAGTTGAATCATGCCCTGATTGGCACCATAGACCTAGCTACAACAAAAGGTCTCCCCCTTGGCAGTTGTGACGGTAGATGCCGCGAAGGCATTTGAATGGGTCAACTAGAGCTATCTTAAGGCAGTAATTGATCATTTTGGTTTGGGTAAAGCAATGATAGGCACGCTAGAGAAGATTTATAATCGTCCAATTGCTCGCATTCTAGTGAATGATGGCCTATCACCCCCTGTGAGGATAGAAAGAGGGACAAGGCAAGGTTGCCCTCTTTCGCCCATACTTGATCTCTATGTTGAGCCGTTTGTTCAAAGCTTGAGGTTGAACGAGGGCATAAAACCATTTAAGTTTGAAACTTTTTCAAGGAAAATCGCGTTATTAATGCTCTTCACCTCGGATGTGCACTCGACACTACCTCAACTTATGGCCGAGGCAAGAGAATTTGGTGCCGTTTCAGGATATAAAATCAATGAGGAAAAGACGGAAGTAATGGGATGGAACCTAAATGAAGAAGAAATAAGAAGTGCTACAGTCATGAGGTACTTGGGAATCTATATAACTAGGGACCTAGGGAAACTGACTACCGTAAACTTAAGATAAGCCAGGAAGCAGGGAAATTGTTAAAAAGATGGCAGAATCTTCCATTGTCTATTTAAGGGCGTATAAATCCGGTTAAAATGTCCCTTCTACCTAAAATCACCTTCCTGTTTGATAACAGCCTATAAGGGTGTGCGTCTTTCTTGGATGAAGCGGAGGAGGAAGGCTGGTGTAGGGGGGCTAGGGCTTCCCGATCTGCAATTATATTGTTGGGCCTTTCCACTAAAAAATAATCGAATGTTATTATCCTGCCCAGATGAGACTTTAGTTGGTGGAATGTAGAGAGCAATGCTTTACGAGCTGTCAGATGAAGGTTTCCTGTACAAATTCGGAGCCCCAAAATATTTCAAGAAGGTCAGACTAAAATGCCTTAAAGCGGCAGTCAAGATTTGGTTTGAAGTTAAATCTGTCGTGGGTATCCCATATTATAGCTCGTGGTCATATATTTGGGACTCCCCTGGCACTCCAGAATTTATATTAGATTCCCTTGTAGAACCCTTGAGACGGAGTGAGATAAGCATTATGGCAAGTATCTCTATCTACACTTTAAATGATAGTTAAAGCCGTCGCATTAAGGAAGAACCACTTTTTTACTCTTCACAGAATATACTGGACTCCTAAAAAATGGGCCAAATTTAAGAGAAATGGCAACTCCAAATGCAAGCGTTGTGGAAGAGTTGACGCAGACGACATGCATATGTTCGCTACCTGTCCAGAACCTGAAGTGTTCTGGTTGGCTGTTGGTAAGACCATTTCTGATGTGATTGGCACCAGAGTGGAGGTAAGCACGGATTTAATCATGTTTGGGATACGGCCGCAAGATCTAAAGGGTTCATGTCTTAATGTAAAACAAAGGCTTCTGATGTTCTACCTAATCCTCATAGCAAGAAGGGACATTTGTAAATTATGAACTGAAAGCTCTGTCCCCTCCTGGCATTAGGGGAGGAGTTCAGTGACCTTCTTTGAGAAGGTGGACATGAGAGAATCTATGAGAACCGCTGGGGGCATAGTATGAGACTTATTTTGCACTGGGTAAATTACTGGTCCGATGATTAAATGTTCTCATAGCATCGGGCTTAGGAAGCAAGCCACACAAAAGGGGGGCCCAATCACAACGCTTGTTTTTTGTTGCTTGAGCAAACTAGTCCAATCCACTAGGCACCAGGGTCATCACAACAAATAAGGTGCTTATTTTGAGATTGGAGAAAAAAAAAGTGCACTTTGTGTGCCCAGGGCCTGTACATCAAAAGCTACTTTAAGGCCTGCAGAACTGAGTCTGCCACCCGCATGAGTAGCCTTGCAAACATGTCTCAGGCCTGTCACTGCACTGTCTGTGAGTGTAGTTTTAAACTGCCATGTCGACCTGGCAAGTGCATCTACTTGTCAGGCCAAAACCTTCCCTTTACCTACATGCAAGCCATCCCTAAGGTAGGCCCAAAGTAGCCCCATGGGCAGGGAGTTGTGTATGTGAAAGGTAGGACAAGTACTGGGGGTGTTTTATGTGTCCTGGTAGTGAATTACTGCCAATTTTGTTTTCCACTATTGTAAGTACTAGCTCTCCCATAGGTTATCATTGGAGCTGCGTTGTAACTTTTAATTCAGAAAAGCTAGAGATTTGGAATTTGGGTTCCCTGAACTCAGGATTTAAAAACACATCTTTTAGTGAAGTTGTTTTTTAATTGTGTGTTTGAAAATGCAACTTTTATGAAGTGTGCATATAAATCAATGTCTCAACTGGTAGTCATTCACAAGGCAATTTAAATAAGATGAATTAATCAAAAGAAAGGACGACGGAGAGCCCAAAGAAATTTGCAAGATAAAGTTCTTATTTATAAGTAGTTATAACAGCACTACAGTACATTAATGTATAAGAAACCATAAGTGGGTTGTGCACTAGACGTACTTGTGACAATGAACGGCACAGTGACACAATGAGGTGAAAATACAGCGTGAATGGCTCAAAAATACAAACAGGAATGGTGGTCAATAAAACAAATGAAAATATATACAGGATAGGTATTCCACTTTCAATTATTTAGATTGACCACATTGAGACCAAAGATAACGCTGGGTGGTCGACGGCATTTCGACCTTTCTTAGTTTAGGTCTTCATCAGGACCAGGTTACTTGGATTTGTTATAGTGCTGAATTGTGAGCGGATGGTCCAAGTCAAGAAGAAAGGGATAAGAAGGCAATCCAGAAGGTATCTGCAGCAATGAAACAGATGGCACAACCTGGAATTTAGTGTGGTTCCCGTGAGTAGTAAAGGATTGCAGGTCTGCGCGGCAAAACAAAGTATTGCGCATTGAAGAGCAACAGCTGAATTGTGGTACCGATCTTCGTTGGTGAATTCCAGGTAAAGAGGGAAGGAAGCACCGCGTGAGTAGACCGGTGCACCGTGTCTACGACATCCAAGACCGCCGCACTGACTCTGACGCAGGCCCTGCTTAAGGCTGAAAGAATCAACACATCACCGAAAGAATTGACGCTGCACCTGTGTGCCGCCGCTGCCTCGACCTCCAGCGTGTCCGGATTTCCACACTCACACCTGTGAGGCAAGATTTCCACCGCACCACCAGCAGGCCATAACCGTCTTTGGATTTCGATGCATCGCTTCTCCTGACAGTCCAGAACTGACGCAACACTTACATGCGTACAGCAGAACTGATGCATCGCTTCTACAAGGACTCAAGAACAAACGCATCGCTGTGCTTTCGGACACTTCCCTCTGCAGCTGTTTTTCCTTGTTGATTTTGTTTCCTATGAGTTGTATAGAGTTTACAAAAGAATAAAGTGCAAAGTGCTCTGTTGGGATCTGCCATTGCAGGGGCATATAAGTAGAGACAAAAAACAAGTTCCTTGTGTTGGCAAACCCACTAAAAAGTGGACAAGAATAAAATGTAGTTGCGCAAGGAGAAACCTGAACCATTTATTTGGGATACATTGCAGATACAATTCTGGTGCAAAAGGCATGTTAATATTCCAACGGGATAAACCCAGATCCCTTCACTGCAGTTCATCCCTATAAACCTTAAAACATTTTTTTAAAAACAGATCTTTAATCATGTAAGGGACTAAATGTGGGGAACTACCCAGGATTTAAATACGATTCTGGGTTCCCTAAATGATTAAAGGTTTCTCTAATATAACTTAACCATGGTATTCTCCTGAGATTGTGCTAAACTATCCGATAAAATTGCTTTTGTAGGTGGGCTTCAGGTTTCCTCAGGTTTCCTGCAGGCTCTTAGCTATAGCAATAAGGGCTGAAAATTAATATAATATTTAACGAAGCCGGAGCCCACCTCGGCATGGCAACAAATAGAAGGTGAGGATCGTGGGAGAGCAGGAAATCTTCGGATAAAGCGATTATCAAACATTTGTATAGGGCTGGCATCAATGTATCCCCATAGTCCCGCACCAAACGTAGCAACAAGCAGACATTTACTTTTGTAAATCTGGACAATTTCCTTAACTGGTTTATGTCCAAGCCTCTGGACAAACCGGAATACTGTTGCAACAGATTTCTGGAGTTGGAGTGTTCTGATTTTTAGCAGAAATTCACAGTTAAAGGCTGCATCAAATGGAATTCCGGTACATGAGATATGCCCGTCCTTCCTCTTATCTTTGATTAAAGCGCGCAGACAGAAGGCTCAGCATTGTGTGACATCAGGCTCACCTTCTTAGAGCCCCACTTGTCCTAGACGACTTCAAAGTGTTATAAGTAAATCAAAAGCTAGCATTAAACAAGCGCTGAAAGACAAGCGCGGCCCCGCGGCTGCGAAAGTTAAAGTCCATCTATGGCGTTTACCTTACGGGAGCGAGCAGTGGCGGGTGAGATAATTGCAAACAGATGGCAGCGCTGCTCGCTACCGCAAGGTAAACACCGTACATGCACGAGGGCTCATTGGAAACAGTGCAGTACATGCACGAGTTTCCAAAAAAATACAGAGTGATTTCAAAGGGTCACTCCAAAGCAGCGCTTGCGCGCTGCGTAGGCAAGACCTAAAAACTGCCTTGTTCACTTGGCTCCATTCATTCTATGGCCCCTATTCTTTGTGAATTCAGTAGCTTTGCATGGGGCCTGAGTATAAGCAAATTTGGATTCAATTTGGTGATGTAATATTAGAGGATTGTGGATTCTAATGCAACTTGGGGACCACCCCGTGAACTAAAAAAGGAGGAATTAGGTTAGATGAAAACAAAATATAATCAATGAGAGTACCGGAACCTTAACAATGAAAAGTTGGGAGGACATTTCAAGTAGGGTGCCCTAAAATCCTGTGTGAACACTAATTTATAAAGCAGAATTATTCAATTCAGTGCATCCCCATAAGATGTGCACCTAACGTGCGTGAGCGGTGAATCATAATTGGCATACAGCCCACAGACTGCCACAGTTTCTGGGACAAATATTAAAAACCCCCATCCACAAAATCATGATGTTCCCTTTCAACATTTCCTCAGCTTTTAAGAAGTGTCCTTCTAGCTCAACACCGTTAGTCACTGTGGTGTCAAAGATATTATGATAAAGATTTATCAGCAAAATATCATAGGAGTTACACACATTAAGTAGCAAAATTTGATAATATGGCGCGTGAAACAACTTTTTGACCCGCAATTTCATGAGTTTAACTGAGACAAAAATGGCAAGCCCACCCTTGGCCCTGCCTGCCAGGGATGAAATTGTAGGGTGACAATATGTAGAATACCCATTTAGGTGTCTTCATTCCTGGTCCCATGTCACCTGGCAGCAAATAATGTCATACTGGTTGACGCATTGCAGCCAGTCTGGATTATCTATTGAAGTCGGCCACATTCCAAGAAAACGGTTTCAGACCCCCTCCATTTGGTGGGGCAATAGTGTGAGCGGGAGGGTAAAACCCCCTGCACAGGGCAATGCTCTTCATTATCAGGGATGATTTGAATGGGACTAGTAAGGCAGTCCATCTGATCCAGAGATAAGAGGGATTCAAACCTATTGGAAATTAATGGCTGGTTCGATAAAGTCAATTAAGAGCCAGGGTGTTTACTGTTGACAACCTGCGTATAAAAAAAGCTAGGTGCACTCAAGGGTGGGCGATAATGTGTGCTTTAATATTGCCATATTGTTTGTGAGGGGATGGAGACAGTGTGGCATTACTCTGGTAAATGAAGGTTTTTTTTAAAGTTAATTATGATATCCCTTTTAGAGGTTTTCATACCTGTCCCTGATACTCTAACTGTCAGAATCTAAGCATAAAGGTTACAAGTCAACACAGAGTGTTTCTTGTGCTAGTGGACTACTTTATTCAGAAGGGGGTGCAGGCGTTTCTCCCTGAGAAGTCAAGAGTTCCGGGACTTTTTCAACACAATAAGATATGGTGTGTGTTGGAAAACGAGGCAGCATCTGTGAGGCCTGCACAAACAACATAACTACATTTGTCCTTCACTGGGAACCAAACACCTAATTGTAGCGCCTGACTCTCAGAGGGTAGCGTTGCAGAGCAGTATGAGACTTACTCAAGGGAGGTGGTGTGGGCTAGTAATGGCCCTTTGTAGGTGCGCAGAAATAACACTCGATAATTGATTGTCCAGTCTGTACTTTGCTTTATAAAAGTAAGAGTACATTTATTAAACACACACACTACTCAATATTATGCACCAATTTACAAATATACATAAGCTGTTGGAATTACTTTGTGACATTGCATAACATCTCCACCCCTCCCGCAAGGGGGGTGGGGTCTAGTACCACTACTCCCATGTATGCACATCATCTTGCCCCCAATGCAGTTAGTTGAACACAACCTGGAGCGAGGGCCCTGCGCACTGGCACCAGCCCAGTTGCGACCTCCCTCCCCCCCCCCCCGCAAGGGGGGTGGGGTCTAGTACCACTACTCCCATGTATGCACATCATCTTGCCCCCAATGCAGTTCGTTGAACACAACCTGGAGCGAGGGCCCTGCGCACTGGCACCAGCCCAGTTGCGACCTCCCTCCCCCCCCTTATCTCAACAAGCATTTAAAATAGGTAACCCTGCCTTGGTGACACACAACCCTGACTGAGCATTTCCTACTGACCATGAAGTATACACCTCTACAGCTTAAGGGCTAGAAGTCGGGATTCTTCACCTAAGCGCAGCAGCAAGAATACATGTTTACGCATCACTTTAGATTGACAGTACTCATCACATTTGTGGATCATTAGAATGCATTGCAATTCCAGCCCCTAAAGGCATCACCGATGAAATCACAGGATTACGCATATACAGCCAGACACCCTAGCAGGAATGTCTGGCAACATAACCCCACTTTGCTTATGACATCACCTTACACAGGTACTTCACCTTACACATGTGACCATCAGTCCCTCAAAGAGAAATAACGTTAGTAAAAACATTTCTTGTGCAATTACACCTCTTCACCTCCGAGGATGCCCTTCTCCAGACATCCCCAACTCAGAACTTCACTCCTTGATGCACTTCTCAATACACCTTCAGCTGTAGAACAAAAGTTCCAGCCCAGAAGGTGTTAGATACTGGCTGAGCCCTTGAGGGGTTATTCTTTTCAAGTCCCCATGTGACTTGGGGAGGGACTTCTCTTCATGCTGGGGGGAGACTGCACTTCTCCAGCAGCTCCCCCTGCACCTTTTTCACAAATGGGGGTGACCCCCCCCCTCCTCTGGGGGCCACCAGGCACCACAAACTATGATTTCCCCATGCCTTGCAAGGCATTATGGGGCGCTTCAGGCTCCTTTCTATGCATATTATAACAGCGGCTCTCCCGCTGCGTTGGGGAGAGTTGCGGTGTGGGCCTCTGGCCGTGGCATCCCTCGTTGGAGGGTCCGGTCCCACCCGGAACCCCCGGCAAGTGTAACGGCTCGGGGAGCCCACCCCCGGCCACCTTTGCCAACTTTCAGGGCCCCTGACCCCACATTCCTGCTCTTCCGGGGTTCCGGTCCCACCCGGGACCCCCGCATGCCTCGACGGTGGAGGGAATCTCATGGAGCCCTCCCCCGGCTGCCCCTGCCGGCTCCCCGCTTGGCCAGCACCCTCGCGTGCTGCCGCGGGAGCTGGCCTCCTCTTCTGGTCTGCCTGCTCTGGCGGGCAGACGCTCGGATCTTCGCCGGCTCCTCCGGTTTCCTGGGGGAGTGCAATAGCACTCCCCACTCACCTGACAGCACCCGGGGATGGGATCCCGGGCCCCCGAAAATCTTCGGGGGGTGGGTGCAACGGCGTTCCCCCCCCCATCCAGCATCGGCTGGGACCAGGGTGGGCTCCTGGCGCTCCGCTGGGGGGCATCTTCGTGCTCCTTGACTTTATTCTGGCCCGGGGATGGGGTCCCGGGCCCCTTGCGCACATTTTCGCGGGGGGCACGACGGCGCTCCCCCGCCTCGTCTCACACGGGCCCCGGAGTTAGGATCCCAGGCCCCTCCTCCCATTCCCAGGGGGGCACGACGGCGCTCCCCTGCCTCCGGTTTCGGCAGGGGCCAGGATGGGCTCCTGGCACCCCGAGGAGGGCATGTTTCACGGGGAGCGCGATGGCGCTCCCCGACTTGTCTTCTTGTGGGGGCAGCCCCTGGGACCTGACCCACCCCGGGGGCATTCTCTGAAGCGGAGCCCCACGTGATTTGTCGTCGGTTGGCCACAGGTCAAAGGTCGCTCACCTTCTGGGGGGCATATCTCAGCCCCCAGGGGTCCGATCTTCCTGCTTTTGTCCTCGCCTTACTCCTGGTGACGCTCCCTAGCCACTGGGAGGACGCCTTTGCCCTATGGGTCTCTGAGAGGGGGGATTCAGCAGGGCTCTGTCTTCACTGGCTCCCTGCGCCAGCCTTTCGCCGGCTCTCCTCCTGGGCCTCTCTTCTCCCTGCGCAGAGGCCCCTGCTTCTGCGCCCTGGTCCTGGACTCTTCTCCTGGCGCTGTTCAGGACCCTGAGGGCAGTCAGGGGGTTCCTCCTTCCAACTGCCCATTGCGCCAGGCTCCAGCACCTTCTGCCTCAGCAGACCACACCCCAGAGAGAGCTTCTCTTCCTGTGCAAGCACTTTTTAAAAGTTGAGTAGGGGGGCTGGCAGGAAGTCTCTGTTTGTCCTATCAAACAGCGACACATCACTTCACTGCCCCTGATCCCTCCTTCCTGCCTAGCCTCTGGGTTTGTTCAAAATAGCGTCGTACAGGGTCTCTTGCCACATGGTCTCTGAAAAAGCCCCTTCTCCTCTCGCTGCCTTCCCTCCTTGGTGCAGCCTGGTGCCTGGCACCCAGTGATAGCTGCTGATGGATGAGCCTGTAGCCCCACCCATCTTCTCTCCATGGATAGGAGGCCTTAGCTCTGGGAAGAAAGGTCATTAATCTAACCTGCCAGGGCCAGACCCCAGCCAGGCCCTGATTATGAGCTGACTCACAGAAATATGTCATTTCTGGATGACCCAAAAGCAGTACAAATATGACTTTGGACTAATCAGAATACTTCTTCTCGCACCTGTTACAGTGTACTTTAGTGCGTGTCTGGAATCTGTAGGCCTTAGGAAAGTTAATCTAGCCCATGGGCTTCACATCCCCATAAGGTAATAATGAAGTGAAAACCACAGTAAAACACACCGACTTTCCCTGGCATGTGTCTTTCCAGCCTATTCCATGTCACCACCCCATTCTGCATAGGTCCTTCTACACCAGTCTATCTGCACCTGCTCCTTGGCTGCACACGCTAGGAATCTCCCCTGTGCAGCCCCTACACGTGTGCACACGCATGTACACATGTGTCTGCATGTAACCAGCCCGGTGTCCCTTACTCCAGCTGCTGCACAGTGGCCTGGTCAAGCCAGGGGGACACCAGTAAAATCCCCATGCAGTCTCTTTCATTAGGAGTTCACTGTGGGTGAATCCCAACTTATGAGGCTCCCCCACAGTAAAAGCTCAACAATTAGGTGCTCAAAAATCCGGGCGGCCCATAGTGTCAAAACCACCTTCTAACAGTGTGCTTTGAGGTGGGATTGGAGGGTAGGTGCCAAAAGCATTATTTTGGCTGGTGACACCATTGGATTGCAGGCACACAGGCTCACTCAGAGATCGAACGTTCAAAAGAGGTCCTCTGGGCACCACCATATGAATAAGGCCTGCTAATCGTCTGACCTCCTGATGGTTCATTGCCCCCCTTGAGCTGTCACTTCAGAGGGAGGGCTGCAGTCTAGGCAGACAGCGGGCCACGACTGGGGTTGAAGATGGGACTGTAACTGGCTATGTGAGGCTAGTAATTGTTCTCTAAAGGTGAAGGATTACGTGGATGAAGGATGGCCGTCCCCTGAGACAATGCAAATGGTCTCTAGTTTTAAATCAAGATCTTTCCCCTTAGACAGAATTGTAGACCAAAAATTATTAAACAAAGTTTCCAATATATCCAAATTCCCAATGCACCGGTCACAGTACTCTCTTAAATTGTCTTTGAGAACGGATAAACCCGGTGGCATCTTCTTGCCTATTGGGCTGGCGGGCCTTTTCCTTTGAGCGCTTTGAAGAGACACCAGAGAGTTAGGCCGAGAGGAAGTAGGACATTTAGCTCTCAGGGATCCTTTCTAGTCCTGGGCTGGGGTCTGTTAGAAGTGTTTGAGATCTCTAAAATAGTTTGGGCCTATGGATCATCAACAATGCACAGGTTAGTGCTGTGGGGGGCTGCTAAGGCCTCAATACGAGGTTATGTTGCCTCCTGTAGGGGGTCAGGAACTGAAGAGGGAGATTCTCACTTGCCCTCCGCACAGATACAGGTGCTTTTACTAGATAACGTGGTGCTGGGGAATCTGAGTCTCTCAGGGTAGAATCCAATCTGGCCTCTACTCAGCCTATCTACAAATCAATAAACCCCATCACCGAAGACAAACAGTTGGTTATAGATTTTGAAGATGGTTGCCTACTCTTAGCACTAGCAGCAGGCGCCTTCCCCTTATATTTGCCCATTATACCCCCAGGAAATAGATCAAAGTATGAACGATTACCTTAAAACTGTCTGTAAAAAACCAAGAGACGGGACCCAGCCCAGCCTCCTTCCGACTCTGATGAATGCAGGATGGGTCCGCCCTTGGTCCGGGCACGGCCTGCACCATGGGAGGTAGCAAGGCGTTATGTAGCGAAGCGGTGTGGGAGATGCAGATGTCAGCCCCTCCTCCTTTGACCTCTGAATTCTAGGTTTTTGAGTCCACAAGCCCCATCTCCAACAGCAGGCAAAGGCCGGCAAAGCAGAAAGTCCAAAATATTATATAATATTTGCAAGCTACAGAACCACCTCAACGCATTCTGCTGGGGAACTCCTTCATTTTACTGTACAGAAGAGTTATGTTATGTTAAAAATGTTTCTAAAGTGCTCGAATACCCATAGGTGTCTTGGCGCTGTTTGAGTGGCGGTCAGATGAGGGTAGTTGGTGCTGAGAGTAATTATGCACCTAAGAATTGAAAAGCCAGGTTTTTATTAGCGTCCTGAAATCCAACAATGTTGGAGCTGCCTTGATGTTTATAGGTAAACTGTTCCACAGAGCAGGGGCTTCAGTGGTAAAACAACTGCCTCCCCATTTTTGTCTCTTGTACCTGGAGCAGGGCATTGTCATGGCATATTTAGAGCGAAGTTCTCGATTAGGAACATACCATGAAAGATATTTTTTTAAATAGAAAGGGCCTTCATCGTGCAGGGCTTTGAAAGTAAGGCATAATGCCTTAAATTTGATACAGTTTGCAACCGTCAGCCAATGCAATTCCTTGATGGCAAATAAAACTGGGTGGAATTTAGGTAAGTTGAAAACAAGCCTGGCTGCCGGATTCTGTACACTCTGAAGTTTCTTCATATGTTGTTTTTGAAGTTTGACAAGAAGACCATTGCAGTAATCCAATTTCGATAAGATCAATCAAGAGACAACTGTTTTTCTGGTGGTCATGGGGATAAACGGAAGAATCTTTTTAATGATCCTTAGGGTGTTAAAGCTGACCGAGATGACCGAACTGATGTGTTTATTAAAACTTAAATTGTCGTCTATTATTACACCCAGATTTCTTGCTTTTTTACAGGAGCGGGAAGAGTTCCCATCTCTGTTGGCCAGCATGCTGGGTTCCAAAAAGAGGGGTTGTTGCCAAAGAGTATAACCTCGGTTTTCTCAGCATTTAGCTTGAGACAGTGCGTTTCCATCCAGCCACTAACTGCTCTCATACAGTTGTGGAACTGGGAGGAAGTAGCATCTATGTTGTTCGAGGCTGCCACCACAATTTGGTGTCATCTGCATAAGACATAGGGGAAAAACCAAAAGATCTAATCAGAGGGGCAAGTTCTGAAACATAAATATTAAAAAGCAGAGGACTCAAAGATGATCCTTGTGGTACCCCCACAAGGGAGTAAAAAGGAACCGGAAGAAAAATTCTCCAACATAACTGAATGGTTTCTATTTGTCAGGAATGATTGGAGTAGACCCAGTGCTTTGTCGGCAATGCCTAATTTACTGAGACGGTTGACAAGAGTGACATGGTCAACCGTATCAAAGACCGCCGACAAGTCCAAAAGGATAAGTGCCGCAGAGCCCCCTTTATCCAGGATAGTTCTTAGCTCATCCGTTGTTTTTATTAGAGCCGTCTCGGTGCTGTGTTCGGCCCTAAAGCCGAACTGAGAAGGATCCAACAGATGATTATCCTGAATAAACTTTGATAATTGTGTGTTTATCAGTTTTTCCACCAATTTGTCCGGAAAAGGTAACCTGGAGATGGGACGGTAATTGGCTGGGTTATCCGGGTCTAAATTTGTCTTCTTCAAGAGCGGCAGGATGGAAGCTCTTTTCCAAAGATCAGGAAAAATACCTGTGCTGTACATGCCATTAAAGATGTCGGCTAAAGGTGTTGCAATGAGATCTGGTATTTGTTTTAGTACCGAAGAAGGGCATGGGTCAAATGGTGATCCTGACTTTGTGGAATTAATTAGCTTTAAGACTTAATCCGAAGTGGTGACTGTGAATTGTTTAAGTTTAGCAGAAAAACTAATGTTATCTACATCAAGGACGTTTATGTAGCCTTTGCTAAATGAATGGTCACTGGAGATAGAAAATTTGTTATATATTAATTCCTCTTTGTGGCGGAAATATGAGGCAATTTCTTCACAAATAGATTGACTGATATTATTACTTTTCGTCTCAGGGAGCTTAGTCAATTTGTTTATGACCAGGAAGAGTTCTTTGGCCGAATTTTTTGAAGCTTCTATTTGCGGAGTGAAAAAAGATGATTTGTTTTGGATAATGGCTACTTTGTAATCGGCCACGGCCTTTTTATATATTATTTTATCAGCGGTGCTGTATTTTAGCCTCCAAGCCCTTTCTAGTTTCCTGCAATTTTGTTTTTGAAGCCGGAGAGCATCCGAATACCACGGTGCAGATTTTTGTAACTTTATTTCTGTTGGTAACTTTTTTGGGGACCGCTTTTGAGATGGCCATGTTTAGCCAATTGGAGTACGCCTCTGAGACTTCATTTGGGTCTGATCGCAGAGTACATGTGGCTTGTCCTAGATAGTGTTCTAAGGTGTCGAAATTGGTTTTGGACCACTGATACGAAGGTAACTGGCTAATGTCACGTTCCCTATTTTGAAAGGGAAGCTGGACTGTCAGTTGGATAAGTACCGCTTTATGGTAAGACCATGTGAGGGGCAGAATATCTTTGACCAAAATAGAATTATTGTTAGAAATGTACTGCTACAAACCTAGGAAAAAGCATGCAGGTCACATATTTGCATTTTATGTAAATGGCTTACTGTTTTCATAGCAGACACCCATGGTTTAACGGCTGGTTACACATTACAGTTATTTGCAATATAGCTTAGTGAACATAATGAAGTATGAACCAGCATTAAGGAGGTGCATGCATACCGCAAGGCTTAAGTTTACAAACTTACTGTTCTTTTTTCATAATCTTTTGTTATGCAAAATGTAATGGATAGTAATAAATATTTATTGTATGTTCTGTATAAATTGCTAATAGTATAGAACACTCCTGTATTCAGATAAAGATCTGACATTCTTACATTGCATGCTTGCCAGTTTCCTACAAAGATTTGAAAAGTAAAACAGCTGGTTCAAAAATCTCAGTTTACTGGGGGAGGAGCCTAGCGCGGGACCAAGATGGCCGCGTGAGCACAGAGCTCCCGCAACCCTCGTTTCCTCCGGCAATTATCCTGGAAAAATCCTGTGTCAAATATCCGGAATACTGGAGATGAACTACTGCTGAGGCGAGCGTCGTTGTCCGGACTGAAATCGTACACCGGAGACCGAAGTTGTGACAGGTTGAAGTTTGCGGCCTATCCCCCGGGAGGTGCCCGGGTCTCGCGTTGGCATGGGCCCGGACACTAATTGAACAACAGCGGCCGTGTGCGGTGCGGATCATCGGAGGGGGGCTGTTTCCACTTTCACTTTCTCTCACAATTACGTGCCTCGGCCCGTGAGTGTCTTGGACAACAGTTGCCTATAGCTCGGCCTGCATATGCATGGGCTTGCATCGGAGACCCGGATCCAGCGGACCTCGTGTCAATTGCGTGGCTGAGCGGCCGGTTTTTAACGCTGACTGTTCCGGGGTTGAGGATGTCGACCAAATCGGAGGCCGACAAACAGAAGCCCAAGAATACCAGGCGGGGGGGGCTACACCCAAACCAACAATATGGATCGCTATGCCCAGCAAAAGGGATCGCCAAGCGGACCGGGGAAGCTACAGGAATCATCGGGAGACGGCTTGGTCCATGCACCGGAATTGACACTGCAAGATATAATGGGCGCCATTGAGGAGATGAAGTCCTCTATTGGGCAACAGTTTGAGGCCCTGGCACACAAAGTGGACACCATCTCAGTCGACGTTAATTTGCTCCGCGCTGACCTGGGGAAAACTAATGAGAGAGTAAAATCATTGGACCAAAAAACCACTAGCCTCACGGGGGACGTCTCTGATCTGCAAATAGAGGTCCGCACGCTGAGGACTACCAACGACCTCATTGCCCGCAAGATGGAGGATTTTGAAGGCCGGGCGAGGCGCAATAACGTGCGCATAGTTGGCGTTCCGGAGAAATCGGAGGAGCAATCGGCGGACCTGTTTGTCGAGGACTTGGTGCTTAACCATCTGGCGCCTAAGGGCCTCAGCAAGTTCTTTGCGGTAGAGCGGGCCCACCGAGTCCCGGGCGGGAGGCCCAAGGTGGGAGCCCCCCCGAGACCGATCATCGCCAGGATCTTCAACTTCAGGGACCGCGATGCCATTCTGCAGGCGTCACGGGGGTCCGGACCGGTTACTTTCCAGAACACTGCAGTGAGTTTTTATCCTGACTTCACCCAGGCGGTGCAGAAGCAACGGCAGAGTTTCCTGGGGGTTAAGAGGAGGCTACGTGAGAGGGGCCTGAAGTATGCCATGCTCTTCCCAGCCAAGTTGCACGTCGAATACGAAGAACGAACCTTTTTCTTTGACTTGCCAGACGAGGTTGGGGAATGGCTCGACACATTGCCTCAGCGGCGGACTAGCGGGGATCATGCTGGCGGAGCGGAAGGAGGCCATGTCGCAAAAGAGTGAGTACTCTGGTGATCGACCATTCTGGCCAAGCTCGGGACAGTGGTTCGCTGATTTGTTTTCATTGCTAGCTATTGTCCGGGGGTGGCGAGGGCGCAATGGGATCTCTTTCCTCCTACAGGGTTTCTTCTTGTAGATTAGCTTCTGCTAGGGCGACAGGCACACTGCAAGTTGGGGGGGCTTTTAGGCTTATGCAGGGGTGCAGGGTGGGGGGTGGTTTGGGCTTGTTGGAGTGTTTGTTGTTGTTTTTCGTTTTGCAAGGTATCGCAATGCAAGTCTCGTGTGCTGCTCTCGGGGATGGGCGGGGGTCTCTTGCCAGTTTGTGATGGGGGGTAGGGGTTTGAATATACTTAGTTGGAATGTTAATGGCTTGGGGGATCGTATTAAGCGGGGGATTGTTCTGCAATTTCTGAAGAGGTGCTCTCCTGACATAGTTTTGCTGCAGGAGACGCACCTGATAGGCAACACGTGTCATGCTCTCAATAGAAAGGGTTATAAATTCATCGCCCACTCTGGGTTTTCCTCGGGATCTCGGGGGGCTGGGATACTTGTTAGGACCTCGCTGCCGTTGGAGATTGATTCCACTACTGTTGATGAGAGGGGGCGCTTTGCGGCGGCTGCGGGGAGATGGGAGGGCAGGACACTGGTTTTGGTTTCTGTTTATGTCCCTCCTGGCCTGCAGGCCGCCACATTTGCCGACTTGGGGAGGGCCATGTTGGATCTCCCCGAGGGTGTGTTGGTAATGGGTGGTGACTTTAATGCAGTTGGTTCCGGATTACTAGACAGACATCCGCCAAGGGACCCCGGGGGGGCGCAGAGATGGCTCCCAGATTTTACTGATACACTAGGTTTGGTTGACTGCTGGAGGCTGCTGCACCCCGCTCAGCGGCAGTATACTTTTCACTCTGGGGCGCACGGCAGTCTCTCTAGAATCGATTATGTTCTCACCTTGGCTGCCCACGCTTCCTTGGTGTCTGAGGCTAGGCACATGGCCAGGGGCATCTCCGATCACTCGCCGGTGTGGATTAGTATGGATTTTGGCCGTGGCGCGGCAGGTAGGGTTGACCCTATTAACCCCTGGTATTTCCGTGACCCTAAGACTCGTGGAGCGTTGTTGAAAGCGGTTGATCTTTACTTTTCGGAGAACCTTGGCTGGGTTACCTCCGCGGTGTCTTTGTGGGAAGCGTTTAAAACAGTACTGAGAGGGGAGGCCCTCTCCTTGATAGCGGATGTCAAACGTCGGAGAGATGCGGAGGTGGCGCAGATCGAGGCTGAGATAGTGGCATTAGAGTCTGTCCTGGAAGACGAGGTTACGGCGGAAACACTGCATAAGTTGAGATTAAAACAGTCTGAGTATAAAGCACTGGTGACAAACGCGGCTAAGGTTCTTAGCAGGGACCAACAAGGGCGATTGTATGATGTGGGCGACAAGGCTGGGAAATTAATAGCGTGGTTAGGCAGGAAAGAACGAGTGAATAGAGTTGTGCCAGAACTACTGATGGATGGCGGGGATATTGTCACTGAACCAGATGGGATAGTCCAGTGTTTCGCGGACCACTTCCGCATGGTCTATACGTCTGGGTCGGACAGGCCGGAGGAAGACTCGCATGAACTGCTGAAAGACATTGCCCTGCCTTGTCTATCCGACGTCGACAGGGAGGACCTTGATGGTGACATCACCGCGGATGAGGTTGCAGTTGCTATCCGCTCGCTACGCCCGGGCAAGGCCTCGGGCCCGAATGGCTTGCCGATCGAGTTGTATAAACTCAGACCGGATAAGATTGCTCCGTATTTGCGAGATATGTTTGTAGAGGCTCGGGAGCATGGGTGTCTTCCATTTGACCAACGTCTGGCGACAATAGTGGTTATACATAAAGATGGCAAGCCCCGGAACAGATGCGGATCGTATAGGCCGATCTCCCTACTCAACGCTGAGCCCAAAATCCTCGCCAAACTGTTGGCTAACCGTCTGATCAGGGTCATTGGGGACTTGATCCACCCGGACCAATCCGGGTTTATCCCACACCGCAACACTGCGTTGAACCTCAGGCGACTTCATGGCGTGCTCGCGAGGGTTGAGACGCTGCGGGAGTCGGCCATTTTGGTGTCACTCGACGCCACGATGGCTTTCGACACTGTGGAATGGCCGTATCTGTGGGCAGCGCTCACAAAATTCGGCTTCGGACCGTGTTTTATAGGCTGGATTAGGCTACTTTATGAGGAACCTTTGGCTAAAATCGCGATGAACGGTAGGGCGTCCTCTCCGTTCGAGCTTGGGAGGGGCACCCGGCAGGGTTGTCCTCTGTCGCCACTACTGTTCGCTCTCGCCCTCGAGCCGCTGGCAGCATGGATTAGATGGCAGCCAGACATAAGAGGGATCCGATGGTCGCCAGACCACGAGGACCGCATTTCTTTGTATGCAGACGACATCTTGTTATACTTGACCTCGCCTCGGAAATCCCTCATAGTGGTCTGTGACGTTTTGAAGTCTTTTGGTAGTAACTCGGGTCTCGCCATTAACTGGGGAAAGTCGCACCTATATGTTCTCAGCGGGGACACCCCTACCGTCCCGCGGGATTGCTCCATCCAGATCGCCCAGCGGGGCCTTCTGTACTTGGGGATATATATTTCCACAGACCCCTCTGTCCGATACGAGAAGAACCTCCTCCCTCCGCTGTCACGCTTGCGACGGGATGTTGCAGGTTGGAGGCGGCTACCGCTCTCCCTCCTAGGCCGCGCCACATTGTTTAAAATGATGTCTCTTCCCCGGTTTCTCTACGCCTTACAGAACACCCTAGAGTTAGTTCCTGCCTGTTATTTTCGTGAGGTGGAGAGCCTCCAGCGTTCGCTGTTATGGGACGGTCGACCGCGTATAGCTATAGCAAAGTTGACCCTTCCATGGTATGACGGAGGGATAGCACTCCCTGCCATCAGAAGATATTATTGGGCTACCCAATTGGGAGCGATCAACCATGGAGTTTACGGTCCGGCGTTGAACCCTGGGTTTGCTATGGATCGGTGGCTGTTGCGCGGGGGTAATTATCTTAGGGCGCTGTATTCCAAATCATTGGATGGGTCCCTCACAGGACCGACCAAGACGGCAGTGCATGTGTGGAAGGCGGTTACAAACTCGTTGGGCTGGAAGGACAGACTTACCCAGGCTACTCCGCTTTTTGAATCCGATATCCTAGGGAAATTATGGCACACGAAAGGGTTTGAGAAGTGGGACCTAATTGGGATTTCTAGAGTTGGGGATTTGCTGACTAAGGGTAAGGTGAAATCGTTTGAGACGCTGCAGACGGAGTACGAATTAGGGGGTACTGAATACTTTCGATATGCCCAGGTGCGTCACGCTCTGCTATCTGTTCGTGCCGAGGGGGAGGCCGTGCCTGAGTCTTCTCCTTTGGAGGATCGGATTCTGGATGGTCATATGCCGGAGAGTACAATCTCCTTGATTTACAAAAAGCTTGTAAATGTCCGGACCGACCTCCTCCTTGATGTGCGAGAACAATGGACTAGGGATGGTCTCGAACTGGACGATGAGGACTGGCAATATGCCGTCTCCTCTCCGAAGGAGGTTGCGATCCCGGCTAGACTGCGGCTGGTGCAGCTTAAGATACTTCACAGGGTTTATGTCACGAGGCCCCGCCTGATTCATATGGGTTTCTCTGACGATGGCTTATGCAAGAGAGGCTGTGGGATGTTGGGCACCTTTCTACACATTATTTGGGAGTGTGGGGAGATCGTAGAGTACTGGAAACAAATTCATGATGTGATGGAAGAGGTCACGGGTATCGCACTCTTCCCGGAGGCAAGACAATGCCTGTTGAATGTCTGGGGCCCCACCGACTATGATGCCGCTCAGACCCAATGGGTGATTCTGGGGAATATGGTGGCGAAGCGAGATATTGCGCAGCTGTGGGGATCCCAGAGACCTCCCACCTTGGTAACATGGATGGAAAATATGGACTGGGGCATGTTCCGGGAGAAAACGGTGTACAGTGCCCGGGGTTGCCCTAAGAAGTGGCATAAGATATGGGGGCAATGGAACCACTATAGGGGAGATATTTGTGTGCCCCCGGTTGCTGAGATGCTCGATGTGCAACTTTCCCCCTAGCTCTACTCCCAACTATATACGTAAACTGTTCATAACCTGGAGTCCGTACCCCTGCTTTCCCCTCACTTCTTTGGCGTGGTCTACCGCTCCGCTGATGGGAGTGGGACCTCGCCCTAGCTGAGAACTAGCGCATGCTTATTATATGCTTTGCCTTGCTCGTGTTTTTATTTCTTTGGTTTACATTAAAACTAAACCTTTGTTACTCCTGATGTACGGATATGGACCTTCCTACGTATTGTTCCCATCGTGCTGCCGAACCTCCGGGATGTCGGCTGAATAGCTGTGTACCATGTTGACGTAAATAAAGGTTTTTAAAAAAAAAAAATCTCAGTTTACTTTTTAAGCACTTGTGAGTAGAAACAATCTGAGTGCCTTTGTTTTCTGAATGCTATCATCAAGGTGTTACTCTCGAGGCGTCCCTCAAGCCCTGGGGGTTGGCGCATCGCGGGCACCAGTACGGCATGATTCACACACTTCACTGTACCCGTTCCCGCTAAATCATAGCTGTTGGGTCCAGGACCCAAATGGATCGCCAGCATTTCCAGCACCGGCCTGCAGTCGTGCCAGATGGACAGACATTCCAGGAGTGAGCTCGTGCCAGCTACAGCACACACCCTGCAAGCGTGCAGCAATGGCTAGTGCCCAAAGAGGATAGCAGAGGGTACATTCATTGGTTGCTGTCGGTTTAACGAAAGAGACGAGTTAGCAAAAATAAATAAATAAATAGGTCATTTAAGGAAAAAATGTAAAATAGGACAGTGTGTGTGGCAGAAACCACTCAACTTGAGTATCAGATTCTCTTCTGGGTCACACCAAAGGGTCATTCATATTGGACAGCGACTGCATGCACAGCTGCAGAGCAGTTTTAGGTCCCACCACTAGGTGGCAAAGCAGTCAAAGGTCGATAGCGGTGGAGTCAGGACATAGATATAATATACTGAAAGGTAAATATTAAACATTAATGGTATGAAACCTAGATTCAAGTAACCTACGGAACGCAGTGGACCACATTAGACTATGTATGTTTTGTACTCGTGATTAATTACCACCAATGAAAAGCGTGAAATGTTTTTCATAAGGAAACACTGCGTTTCTTCAGATAGACACGTCGACCACGAAGCGAAATCTCCCGCCTTGTGCCGAAAAGGCGGCACGTGTACAGGCTTAAGAGAGTTTCCGCGAAACAGTCTCCGGGTGACTCTCTTGAGTGATTTATGGCGCTCTGCCTCTCAGTGTGTACCCTCACACACTCAGTCCGAGTCGTGTATTTAATCTAGAAACGACACTGCTGCTTTTTGACAACCAAGAAATACTTTAACACAAATCAAATTATTTATGGCTGTGGTGTTCAATCGCATAATAGTGTCTGCGTTTCCAGCAGGCTCTTACAATAAAGATCTTATCAGCGCAAGCTATTAGAGAGATACACATCGCCTGGAGAAATATGTGCAAGGGCACAACAAGTTCTCCGATAAACTCCACTGATTATGGGGTATTTTGCTGCATTATTTACGTTTTTCTTGACTTTTTCCACGATTGATCAGACTGCAACAAACACTGTGAACAATAGTAGTAGATCGCCTCTTTTATGTTTTCCACGTGTTCACGTACAGGCAGCTATTATGACTTTTTTGTGGTCTCCCAATAAACAGCTTCAAGTTTCTATCGCAGACAGTGAGCGAGGGTCAGCCTTGTCGTGCCTTTAATGGATGGATTTCCTCCCTATTCTGCGTTGGTACCTCCCAGGCGCATAGCTTGTTTAGCCTTGTTGTTGATTGGCTAGGGCGTAGCCTTCCACTGATGATGTAATGGAACTATTTTTTGATCAATTATTTCGCACTTTGTGGGAATACATGTTTTCGGTCTTCATCTCACACAATGCTCTTTTCTCTGCTCCCTCCCGACTCACCCATCTCTCCCCATACCTTAAATGATCAATAGAAAAAAGAGCTTTAAGAAGAAATGCTGAAGGAGGGGCTTTGGCTCCGCCCAAATAGTGATCAACTTAAGTACAGATTTTCATTGGGCAGAAGTTGTGTGCTCCCGCTGAAAAAGAGTGCGTGTATTGCACTTTTTGCTTTGTGGGATGCTCAACATAGCACTGAATTGGTTATGGTAACACACCATTGATTAAGGCTATAATTCTGATCTGTTCATTATGAAAAGTTACAGCAAAGGCAGGCATGACAAATAAAAAAAAAACTCACATAAAAGTCAATAGGCCTTTAAGGGTGGATTGTCATTACACTGTGTTAAGTGTCTAAACAGGCATGTTGTTACAAGATAGCTCAAAGATTACCATAGTAAGCAAGGGTTTCGGTGTGGGTTACTCCTGTGACAAACCCTACGGGTAGAATAGATGTCCTTTCAGAACACTTGTTATTTTAAAAGGGATGCATGCAGTCTTGTTAACTATAAGTTAGTACATATTAGTAATTGTATGGCTCACAAGAGAAAGGCTTTGGCTGTGCTCAAAAGTCAATTCCTTGAGTACAGGGTTTTGATCACACAGAAGCTGTGTGCCCACTCAAAAAGAGTGCCAGTATTGCACTCTCTGCCGATGTGGGAAGGCTTATGCTCAACAAAGAATGACTGAGTTGGTTATTGTGACAAGCCACAGATCAAGGCTGTAGACCTGATAGACAATAGGTCTGACTTATCTATTGTGAAAACCCCAATGTTAATGTCAGTATGTTTTGAAGACTGGATTACAATTACACTGTGCTAATGCTTGCACACAGGTATTCGGATACAGGGAAGCATACATATTAGCATAGTAGGCAAGGGCTTTGGTGTTAGATATCTGCTTTGACATACCTTAGGGGCAGAATATTTACACTCAGCTACTCATTTCTAGAACATCTTAGAAGGGACTGGCAGGTAGGGTTGTCTGCCATGGCCTTATAAAAAAATATATATATTAACCATTCTACGTGCATAAAAGACCTTTGGGCAAACCTTCTTCTGACTGTTCAAGTGTCATTCATATTCTGCTCCTCCCCGTGACCGCATACTGCACGGGGCAATGAGTTAGTCCATTTATGCAACTGACTTTAATGCCCTGTGAGCATTAACATTCTCCCTAATCACATGTGCACATCCACCTGGAAATGATGCACCCTAGTTTAATGATTATCTCAATGTCTTAAAGAAAAGGGTAACATGCTTTCTTATGATGCCTCCTTGAAAACTTGCCATAATCATTATACATTGGCTATCAAAGCGGCAAAACAATGTTTACTCTGAGCTTATTCTCAAAGCAGGAAACAATCAAAAGAGGTTTTTAAAACTCACTCATGAGTTATCTAAGATTACAAAAAAAAAATGATTTCTTGTCTTCTCAGTCTTTTTTAAGTCCAGAAAATTCGAGACTATTGTAAAGGCCTCTTTTTTCAATTCTCAGTTTTTTTATCATTCACCTCCTCAAGAAATAATAGCGGTCATCTTTTCATCTTTTGGAGCTTCATTCAGTGTAGCAGTTAATAATAAGGGGCAGATCAAGCTCTCAGAGTCCATTCTGGTTAAAATTCTCTCCATAGTAAAGGTTAATCTTTTTCTAACTTTACTGGAAATCGTTAACTCCGCTCTCACGCCATTTCTACTTTTTTTTAAAACAGGTACACTCAAAAAAACCTGAGCTTGACTCTGCTTCACTGGCCACTATGGTATACTTACCCATCTGTCCTCGGCTGCATTAATGCTGGAAGATGCTGTATTTGTCTATAGAATTGAATGAAGTACTCATCACAGTACTGACATACTCATGCTGGCAGCTGTGGACAGCTTACGCCTGAAGAATGAACAATAGCAATGCAACCACCCTGATATTATGTGATCTACCAGCAGTTTTTGATACAGTGGATCATGAAATACTTATCCACCACTTTTGTAGGTATAATGTACAATTGTTGCAATAAACTACTAAGTCCTCGATTGAGTTACATCCTTTTTAGGTGGAAGCACACATCAGGTATCATTAGGACAATACGGTCCCACTCCCACCAGTTAGTCCTGCGGTATTCCACAGGATCAGCCTTTTCTCTCTGGCGATGAGTGTGTGTCCATTCGATCTCAGTGTATGCTTACAGAGGTGGTGGTGGGCATGATGCAAAATAATCCGTTTTTACTATTTATGCGCCATGCAAATACCTTCCTGCTTGCATAGCAGCTGTCCTAACATCATGACCTAAGAATCATGCATTAGAAGCACCACAAATCAGTCCTCTTCACACTTCTGGGATGTTCAACAGGCCACTTTCCGTTGCCATTTCCAGAATCGAGCTCAATATTTTTCAAGTAAAAAAAGTAATATTTTTGGTAAACCAGGCACTACTAGGAACTCCCCCAATTTTGTTTTGGAGACTTTTTTTTATTACAATCTACATTGTGCTTTCAAATATGGCAGCCGGATCACTGAAGTAAAAAGAATTAAATGTAGCCATCCCCAGCCAGTAAACTCACTTAGCTCCTCATGAGACAAGCCCATAAACCAGGAACACAGTACGGGTTCCTCTGGATGCAAAGGATTATTAATTTAGATAATCATTTACCTTTAATCACCTCTCCTGATAAAGATCCTAGCATCATCCTTTAGAAGTTTAAAACTTGTACAATAGAACATACTAGCACATCAGTTGTTTTCAAAATATTATTTCAATTACATTATGTGCACTGGGGGTGTGGGGGGGTGGTGTGGTGTGGTGTGTGTGTGTGTGTGTTTTCCTCTCTCTATGTTGTTATCTCTGATCGTTGGAGACAGAGGACTAGGTAACCACTTGTCTGTAGATTCCCTTGTATATGCAATAGTAGCTCATTGCCAGTGGCCTCATACACTTCTTTCAACATATAAAGAAATAACGGTGGACATCATTTCTCTGTTTACATAACAGAATAAGCAGCAGCCAGCCCTTGAGGGGCCATACACCCACACCTTTTGGCCAACAGGAAGAGTGTCTGTCAAGCTGAGGAAATGTCAGCCTAGCAGGCACTCATTATGTTCAGGTCAGACAGCCAGGCACTAGAACTAGCTACCTGAGCGGAACTTTGCCGGGCTGAAGATGTCAAAGCCTGCAAGCGTGACCTCTTCAGCCTGGCAAAGTACTTGGAGGACCCAGTGATGCTGGAACAATTTTCATAGTGAGGGTGCTTCCATTAATGTTATACCACTGAAGTCACAGGGACGTAGAAAATACAAGCTCCACACGTAGAACAGGTGTAGCAAATGCGACTGTTCTCTCAACAGGAGAGTGGTAAGGGTGTAGTAGGAAGCCTGTAGCCCATTTTGGTGCACTGGTGTGATTGCACACTGCCATTTATCAACAACATATTTTCAATTAAAATGGCCACTAAATTTCCACAGACATGAAATTTTACTGGTAAAACTACATAGCGCACAAACAATTATGCGTGAAAATTTGGTTTAAGAGAAAATCATTTGTGCATCACCAAGTAAAGCGTCTTGATTTGTTTTTGATTCTATTAAAATCTTTGTTTCCATCACAATTTGGAATTACAAAAAGTGTGCTTTATTTGGGCTTTCCTAACTGCTGATTGATTTTGAAATATGTGTATTGTTAATTTATAGGTATTCAAATGTTATGTATTGGAAAAATCTGACATCCACAGTCTTCACTTTCACTTTCTCTAACCCTGCAAGATTGTCACCAAGTTCGCTTTTACAAAATCCTGTCACTTTGCAGTCAGAGAAAAAAGCAGCAATATTTCACAAAGCACAGTCTGACATACTGGCAGAGTAAATGTGACAGGATAAACACAAAATGTAAAGGCATCTTTATTGATCATTCACCTTCTGAACTCAAACATGATTCTTGTTGGGGTGCTGCAGCACCCTTATTGCCAGTGCATATAGGCGGACCTCACCCTCATGATGAGGGGAGGGGCGTGAGGGTCACTGATTGCCTCAGTCCAGGGCACTCCAGTTTTTAGCCATGAAGTGCCCAGGGCCAAGTGTTTATTATTGACGTTTCATCATAGTGGGGTGGGGTCAGCAAGTCTCACTGATCCCATTCCACTCTGTGACGAAGTAGGAACTATCGCCTTCTCTCCCTGGCCAACATTAGGGCAGCCAGTGAGAGGAGGCAGCAGTCCGTCCCAATCTTGCAGGAACCTTGATGCCGAGATCTCTGCTGCAGCCTGTGAGTTATTTATATTTTATTTTTTGATATGTGTGCATATATTTGAATGTATGTGTATTTGTGAAAAGGTATGCTTGTGAATACATAGGGGTGTGATTGAGGGTGAATGTAGATGGGCGAGTGTCTGTGTGCAGAACGCCTGTCCCCTCATGCTTCAATTACAATCCGCCACTAAGTACCAGTTCTTTTTGAATATTGGAAATCCTTGTGTCTGACTAGGATGAGATAACTTAAATGACATTAAAACCATTATGCCCTTAGACGCCTAGCTTCCCACTGCTAATCTTACCTATCCTCTGTGCCCTGGACGTACATGGATGCCATATACTAAAACTGAAATGTAGAAACAAAGACAAAAAAATGAGAAAAAACACGTTTGATCACCTTGTAGGTTAAGAATGACACATAGAACACTGTATCAAACTTCCACAGTTGGGGCACAGTTTAAAGGATGGAAATATTTAAAAGTTCACACCTGGGCAAGAATAAATGTAAACGTACATGTGGCTCAGCTAGGGTAATGATTGACACAGTTCAACAAAGGTCAAACTTCATTACCGTCAAGGGGGTTAGTCAAAGTCCTGTATGAGTGCATTTGATGATCATAATCGAGCTTTCTAGGGAAAGGCTGTCCATTTTACAAAACAGAATGAACACACAAGCCATTTCATCCATATTGACAGCCTCAGTACAGAAGCCAAGGCATGGGCGGAAAGCAAATTCACCCATGTTTTTGTTCTTTTAAATTCTGAACTGGGCACCTAATATTAAAATTGGAATAAGGATTTCCCGGTATCAGTTTTATATATCTTACTATCACTTGTTCTGCACCATTAGCTCACCTTTGGTTCCACTCTACATTGTGTGTTGTATTGTCTTTCCCCCCCTATTGCTCCACCTCCAGCGTTTGGATGGCGCGGAGGTGTGGTAGCAGCCCTATGATGAATCATGACACAGCTTGCTGTGTGTGAGGGCAGTTTTATAAAATTGGTGCATTCCCACACACTTATTCATCTCCACGTAACTTTTTAATCCCTCTTCTTTTTGTGATATTCGATTATTGAGCGGGAGGTCGAAGAGTGTTCTTCCTCTCACCCTCTGTACTTTGTGCGTTTCGGAAAACAAATTCCCCATCCACAACTGAGAAGGCATGATCAAAGCTAGCAGCATTTTAAGGCTGCACTATTCAGTGTGCAAGAGAGTGTGATGGAGTGTATTGTCATTGTGGTAATGTGTCCGTTGCTTCTGGAAGACGGTTGTTTAGTTGTCGGAGTTTGTTTGTTTAATCGATTTGATGCTTGTCCTGGGTGTAAAGAGAGAGGAGGATGTAGTGAAGTCTGTTGTCTGACTCGTCCTGCGAGTATTACATGTGGAGGGAGAATGCAGCCCTAACAGGACTTGTTGCTATGACTACAACCTAAGGGCCGAACATGGAATAAAGAACTTACCTCCCAGGGGGGGGAGGGGGGGGGGAATCTTGATCCTTGTATGAAGTCCCTGCCTTCCAAATGTAATCAACACGGAGGCTTCACTCCATGCATCACCACATTCTCACATCATTCCCTTTCCTTACACACAGGACAGTCTTGTCATGCCACATCACTGCACTCTGCTGTAAAAGACCTCCATTACTTGATTTTTTTATCAATAGGAAATCTTTAACAATCTCTGTGTTCCCACACTACATAGCACCGTCGGTTCAGTTCCACAATGTGCCACATTGAACAAACGCCTAATCACTTAAGGGGAACAAATATTATTCCTGTGTTAGGAACACATGCCTCAAATATACATTTGTGGCGGCCCTTACTGTGTACCCCTTTCTCCTCCCCACCCTCAAAATGTTCAACCCTAGAGGGATCAGTGTTCTCGTCGCCTTGACAGCGATGGCCTGCCAAAGAAAACAAGCGATTGATATTCTAGAATAAATAAGAGTCATCAAGTAATATTTGGCATATCTTTCCTAGTAGACAAAGTTAGCAGCATTAAACAATACACTGGAAGAGGCGCCAGCAGTAGGTAGCTGCACGAACTTGCTCTTAGTAGCAGTAATATGCCAGAAGTGTATCACAGATCCCTAATGTAAACAACCAGGAAAAAAATACTTGTCTCAGAAGCATTTCCACCTGAAAATAGGTTCACTTCTGGCAGCTTGTCATGTACAGTAGGCTGAAAAAATAAAATGCTCAGTCGAACCCTTCACCCCAGAAGACTTTCCATTCAGTGAGTCTGAAAGTTTAGTCCATTTTACAGCTAGCCAGGTAGGGATGACCAAAAACCGGGGAAAACTACAAAACACAAGGCAATTGTTTATGTTAGAGGAACAGTAACACAATGATATGTCGTTTTAGACACAGCCATAAAAGCTTTACTGTTTAAAAGAAAAAATACTTATCTGTTTCTGCAACACACTATAATCACAAGCAAACTTTTCCGCGCAGTCAGTTCAGTTGCATTTGTTAAGTCTGATTCGGGCAAAAAGTCGTATGCTCAATTACCAGATCTTACACATTAAGCAGAACCCAATATGTTCTTGGAAACATGCAATAGTTCACAAGAAAGTCCTCCAAACAGTATCTTGGGGATTGGGAGGGGGTGAAGGAGCAGGGTTCCACGTTCTAAATTTACTCTACCCTAGTCCGATGTCGCTTTTTCTCTGCATCAAAGTGTGGAGGGGAGGAAAATCGTTAGCCAATCAATCATTACAGTTCCACTGAACTATGAGTTTAGTTAGTTTGTTACAAAGCCAAGAACAGTTGGACATACAAGCTCCTCAAGATGAGGGTGTAGAAATACATTGGAACTAGTACAAAGTCAAACCTACGAGTGGTAATTGGGTCACTTACCAGTCCATCATTATTTTGCACACCATGCCACCTCAGTGTGGACTTAGCCATATGCAAATCAGTCTTGACCTCGCTCCAATGGGAACATTCCACCCCGAACTGCCAGGCCAGGTCCTCCCTGAACCAGAACATAAGCAACCTATAACTAGTTTTGCCCTGATAAGGGCTCATCAGCCAGGTACAGCACAGCAGTTGTGCAGGTGCAGCCCTCATCCAGGCCTACGGCAATCGCACACTTGTAGTCTACGTCAGGACATACTGCAATCATGCCGTTGCAGCCCCGAATGGGCAGACGATGAACAGAATGTTACAGTCCCTGAATTCACTCTTGTGTTTTCATTTCTCACTGGACATCTCACAGCCACCAGAGAAGTACTGGGACACTCGCCTCCTGTCTGTCCTCCTGCAGTGTCAGGTAGACCCCTCCCCTTCTCAGGGGGCAGGCAGGCTTTTAAGTGCTTCTGGGTAGATCTATAGCTCTTGCAACTGAAAGTAAAGACTTAAGGTGATGCCGCTGCCCCTCCCCCCCATTTCTGTGAGGCTGGCTGGCAGGCCAAAACCTGCCCTGGTAGCACAGCAATCCTTTAAGTACTTTGAGGAGCATAAAGGATTTGGAACACAGCAGGGTGGTTCGGGTCCAGTTAAGGGTAGATCTTTTTTCTAGTCTCCTCCCTTAATTGCTCTCCAGACCAAACCTTTTAATGGAGTTATGCTTCTCACAGCAGGTAGCAAGCACTGGGGCTGTCTTAAACATGGAGCACCATTCTGCACCTGGCTGCCCTCAGCCCAACTGAGGGAGTAATCAAGGACAGACAAAAAGGATGGCCTCACTTTGAAACTTCCTCCTCTCTCACAACAGAGTGGAAAGTCCCACGCATCACCTTTATCTTCACCAAATGGCAATACATAGGCTATCTAATCAGCAGCGCCTTGCTAACAAAGGGCCTCATGAAATTTCTAAAGGAAGCCCTGTTTCCATCCTCCTCAATTCAGTGTCTGGCTCTCCTTCCTTCGGGTACAGGAATGCAGGCAATACATTTTCATTGTCTTAGAGCACAGTTCTCACCTTCCACCTTGTGCCTGGCAGGCACGGGCATCCAAAATTTGATTCCACTTGCCTCTATTACTCAGGCTAACTCATACACACCACTTATCAGCAGGCAGTCATCTGAAATAGCTATGCCCTTTCCAATTAAAAATAACATAATATTTTGGGGGTGGAGCTAGCCCGGCCACAAGCTGGCCACCTTTTGAGGAGGCTCTGCTGGCCGGAGCAATAACCGGCATTTATCAGGCGAGGGTCCAGCTGATCTGACATCCCAAGGCTCCGCTGACTGATTTGCTGCCCTCGTGGGTGCTGCTACTGCAGGGGAGCCCGAGAATTGGCCATCGGACACTGAGGCCTGGGCTTGCAGTGGCGGCGAACGGAAGCCTCCGATCACGCTGGCGCCCCAGCTGGGGTTGGGACTTTCAGCTCCGGAGAGCTTCCTGAGAGGGCACCTGCTGTCGGCAGTGCGGTGCTGAGGCAGCCCTGGTGGAGGGAACCAGTCTTCCCCGAACTACGAGGACTGGTTTCGGGGAGTGGTTCCTTGCCGTCACAGTTCTCCTTTTTGAGCCACGGTCGGAAAGAAGTGCGTGTGGGAGGCCTTTCTCCCCTTGCCACTGGCCTAGCCTGTGCTTCCCTCCTCCTGCTTGGGCACCTGTTATCCTGCCAGTCCTGCCCAGACCTTCAGATGGCCGCAGAGCGTGCAGCCTGGAGGTGACACTGAGTTGGGTGCACGGAGACTGGGCTCTCCTTTTCTTAAGGCTGTGGACTCCGGCTATGGTAATTTCCTGGAGCTCTGTGCCCCAACTCGCCGGACTCCTGAACTAACCCCTCCGCAGGCCTGCTCGTGCCCCACGGGATTTTCCCATGGGGTGTGGTGGGCCTACATCACCTTTGCTGCTCTATGCCATTATTGGACAGCGCTGCCTCTACCAGTGGCCTCTGCTGTTGCTGTGTGGCCTTGGGGGGGCCCTGGGGTTTGCGCCACGGCGAGCATTTCTATTGGTGGAGTGTCCCTGCAGTAGCCAACCATTGCTGGGAGTGTGTCCCTTCAACACCGTTCTGGAGCTGCTTTGGCTTATTTACCCTAGTAAAGTAAGTTGTCTGGGGGACTTTAGGAAATTGGGTATCAAGAGGGGTTTTGCCTATGCAGCTGACAACTTCCTCTGAATGTACGCATTTGGTGTTTGGAAATTGGGGCCCTTCAATGAACCATAGTAGATAAATGGGTTGGAATTGTTCAATCAGAAACTGCAGTTGTTTTTCAAAGATACCCTGGAAAATGGAACTCTAGGCGATACTAAGAACCAGATTCCCGTGGCGGAAATAATTAGACTGTGTGAGATATGGGGAGTGATCAAGGAAACAAGGGTTTTTCGACTGCTGAAGTGCGACCTCCAGTAATCGAATGTAGTACAGAAGATGGCAGCCAAAGTAATGAGGGGGCATTTACGTGGCTTTATGAAAATAAATATACATTTTAAATCTAAATTCAAAGAAAGGCGCATTGCCACACTGCTACCAAGGATAAAACAAGAACCCTCACGGGGTACTCAACTGAAAGAGTAAAACTTCAGCCCCAGCCTGTCCATCTAAACCTCCATGATGTCCAGAAGAACGACTTTTAAACTTCAGAAGTATTTACAGCGTGTTCCCCAGCAAAGCGTGTTTTCCGCTTCTTATGTGGTAATATTCACAAGACCGACAGCAAAGAAAAGAGAAACCAATATGTGCTGTTGTAAACAATCCAAAATTCCGGCCTGATGGCCAACCATTTCGCATTTGCAAGGCCTGTGCTTCGCAAAGTGACTGGGTTTGCAACTACAAAACACGTTTGTGCACAGTGCAAAAGCCACCTTGCAACTCACAAAAGTGCTTTTGTTATGCATTAGGAATTGTAGTTAGCAGCAGGGTGTAAAAGCGGCCAGTGTAATAGCAAGGTCAGGTGGTACCCGGTGCGGAACATTTCTTGTCACTCCCGGCTTGGCAAAATGGCAATAAAAATGTGTTTAAAACACATGTTTTTCCCATTTTGTCACCCCCCTCAGTGATGACACTTGTCACCCCCGGCTTGCCAAAATGGCAAAAATATGTGTTTGTCACCCCCTCAGTAATGACACCCGGGGCGGCCCGCACCCACCGAACCCCCCTTCCTACGCCACTGAAAGAGGCATCCCCCTCCTATTTGCGATTTAGAAAGCAATTCATCAATAGTTTCTAATCGCAATTGCGGTAACAAACCACAGATAAGTTACCAACACATAACGTGGGGTGATAACAAATTTACAAAGGAGAAATGCGTTACAGCTTCCCCATTGAGAATTGTGGCTCGGCTGTGCGGACCGCATGCAGCAGTCCAGGGGACCAGTAAATGCAACATTTTTAAAAGCAGTACCTGTGTCTTTTAAGTACATGGGTGATTAAAAAAAGAAAAAAGCCTACATGTAGAGAATGGGTCTGCTGTCCCTCGCATGCCTCCATCCCAGCTTTTGCTGCCATGAACTGGGAGTAGCAAAATGCCTCCTGCCTCATTAACGTTAGTGTGTCTGGGTGTGAAAAATGTCCTAGCTATCATAACGGAAAGTTTAAATTTTATTAAGGACGTGGAGGCAAGGATTATGCTGTATTTTCTTTACTTTTTAGCACAGCATGCAAGTAAACACAACAAAGACTTCATTTACAGTAACACCTAGGGAAAAGGCCAACAGTTAAACAGTAAATCAGTGTACTATCAGGAGTCCAGGACCCCTTGATTCTCCCTCGTTGATGTTGCCACCTCCTCTTTCTTCCGGCAACCGAAACAGACTAACAACCTCTACAGTCTTGTTTAGACCCATCAGATCCTGAAAGAAAATAAACATAAGCGAATGAACATCCATACCTGCAAATTCAAGACAGGTTACACGAAATCCAAAAACAAACGTGAGCACATTATGCATCAATCGGATATAAACAAAATACTACCAGAAGTAAAGCACAATAATACCCACCTTTATGAAGACTGTCTCATCCCAGGGTGGGTGCAACTATATGCAATAAAGGGTGGGTTAATCCTCGCCTGATCGTCCTTAATAGAGTTGATACCTTCTGCTACACTAGCTAGGACATTTTTCATTCTATGTCAGGACCGGAGGCGAGGATTATGCTTGTTCAAAGCTTCTCCACAACCAGCAATGCCATGCTAGGGACTGGCTCAAAGTAAAACCTCTTGAGGTGGAATCTGAAGACCAGTCCGCTGCATTAAGAATATCTTCCAGGTGAGCCCCAAGAGCAAATGCTCTCAAAGACATGGCCCCTCTAACAGAGTGGGTCCCAAATATCTTAATGTCAATGCCGGCTTCATGCATAGCCAATCAAACCCGTCCAGTGATGGGAGGTTGGGAGAATGCCTGAAATGCCTGCCAGAGATCGATCAAAAGTTACCTCACCATGGGGGCAGATATCTGCTGTCATAGCCTCATAGTTTTTTTAAGCACCTCACTACAAAACAACTTTGAGGAATATGGTAAAGAAGGGGAGGAGACCACACTAGAATTACATTTTGTACGTTGAGAAATATGTAAAGTAGCACCATCCAGGGTGAATACTCTACCCGTAATGTCCAGTGTTCTGACATCCAATAACATTCGACATGAGATCAGGCATTATAAGGTAGCCAGTTTGGCTGATAACTCCTTCCTTGATGGTGCTGTCAGCCCATGCCTTTGAGAGGAGAGATGCAGCATGTCTCGAAAGTCCATGGACTTTCCAGCATTCCCTGTAATCCTCCATGCCATAAGAGGTAGAGACCACTCCAACACTAAATGATGGCAATTCCTCTCTGGATACCGGAGGAGATCCGGAAAGAGGGATAGAGGGATTGGAGAATCCCAAGAAAGTTCCATTGGAGCCAGATACCAGACTTGAGATCTCCAAATCGGGTCACCAACAATAAGTCCACCTTCTCTCTACGTACCTGTGGTGAGAGGCGCATTATCATCACAAATGACTCCTGATGCCTGCTCTGGAGGAAAAGCACCCATGGCTACCATCTCGGGATCCAGCTGCCAACTGAAAAACCTTGAGAAGTTGATGGTCCAGGCGCAACACAAAGAAGTCCACTGAGAATGGGCCCCACTTGGCCTGAGGGTTTTGGAAGACCTTTGGATGCGACTGCCAGAGACTCGCTTCCTTCAAGTGCCGAGAGTGCCAATCGGCTACTTGGTTGGACTTTCCCGGAAGGTGTTCTGCTGTCATAGAAACCTGATACAAGAGACAGTAGTGCCAGAAGTTTCTGGCCAGGTCAGATAGGGTCCTGGATCAACTACCCCCTAGATGATTTATGTTGGGCACTGCATCATCAGTAAGACACAGCATTTCACTTGGTCCCTGGTCCACCACTTGACCACAGATGAGCTTGCCAGGAGATCGAGGCAGTTGATGTGCATAGTTTTTTCTTGAGAGGACCATCGTCCTCTGGTGGAGAAGTCTCCACACCTCGCACCCCAGCCCATGCCGCTGGCATCGGATTCTACGACTAGATCCGAGAGGGAGACGAATATTGCCTGGCTGTTCCACGCCTCCATGTTGGCAAGCCCCCACTGTATTACCTCCTGGGCTTCCTCCGTTACCAGGACCATCTGAAATATGTGAGTCCCCTCCGGAGGTGAAAAATTTTGAGCCGTTGCAGGGCTCAATAGTGGAGAGGCCCCGAGAAGAATGGCCTGGATCAAGGATGACAAAGGTCCCACCACCCTAGCGATCTGATGTAGGAAGGTAGATGGTTTGGCTGCCATACGGCGCAGCTCGTGTCTGATCTTGTTCATCTTCCTCGCGGGAAGGCTGAGTGTGGCTTGTACTGAGTCCACCACAAAACCAAGAAACACCAGAGACTGAGTGGGTGTAAAGACCGACTCGACTACGAAAACGCCCTCTACGCCGGAGCCTCGTCCAAGCACATCAGCAGACTACAGAGGATCCAGAATGCCTCTGCACACCTGATCCTCGACGTCCCGCGCCGCGACCACACCACCCCCCACCTAAGGAACCTGCACTGGCTCTCCGTCGACAAAAGAATCTCCTTCAAGCTCCTGACCCACGCACACAAAGCTCTCCACAACACCGGCCCAGCCTATCTCAACAGTCGACTCTCCTTCTACGTACCCAACAGGAAACTCCGCTCCGCCGACCACGCCCTGGCCACGATTCCTCGCATCCGGAGAACTACTTACTGAGGCAGATCCTTCTCCCATCGCGCGGCCAAGACCTGGAACACCCTCCCCCTCTACCTGCAACAGACCGAAGACCTGCTGACCTTCAGGAGACAACTCAAGACCTGGCTCTTCGACCAATAGCAGCAGCACCCCCCCCTGCCCCCCCCCCCCCCTCAGCGCCTTGAAACCCTCTCGGGTATGTAGTGCGCTTTACAAATTTTGTGATTGATTGATTGATTGATTGATATGGGCATGCTCAAATTATACATACCCAGTATGGGGCATAATGCTCCAGGCATGAGGAGCAAAAGGCAATCACTGATGCAATTGCTCAGTCACTCTTCCAGCCAGGCTGTTACTTTCCGAGTGATACGATCGGAATTAGCACGCTGAAACATGAGACCTGGAAATGAGATGCCCTACTCGCGCTCTGCATGCGGCGCTCTCTAGTGGCTGGCGGACCACATCGCGTCTGCCCCTGAGCACCGAAGCATGAATCATTGGGAGAAAGCGGTCGTGGAGGAGAGACAAGCGTTCCCACATGTGAAATATAAGGGTACTCGAAGCGCCACAAAATACCAGGAAAAATCACCACAAATAACTGTAATATAGCAAAATAATTGCCAAGATTCTGGAGGTACTTAGCTCGGTTGCTGGAGCTGCGAAGAACGAGGAAGTTGTAACACCAACAAGGGACTGTCAAGGTGTCCTGGACTGTTGATTGGAAATGAAGTCTTTGTTGTGTGCTGTAATAAAAAGAGAAGAAAGTACAGCATAATCCTCGCCTCCGGTCCCGACATAGAATTTTGTTACCTCCTGCGAATATAAGTTTTGTGATTTGACTGTTTAGCATATCTGATGTCATCACAAAATGAAGCCCTGTTCACAAATCAGTGTTCGATTTGCAGATGCAGAGTTTAATACATCGATGTGTTATCAGGGTTGGACTGGCCTATCAGGAAATGAAGCAGTGCCCTACAAGCTGGTCAATGTGTGGGGCGGGTTTATGGTTTGATGGACCGGTTTTTCCTGTTGATTTCCCTGCCATTAAAACAAACTTTGCCTGCAGCAAGCACAAATGCATGCAGTCTTCCAGAACATTTATACAGCGTGTCTTTACAAGTTCAAAACTGATGGGGAACACTTCTATTTTTGTGCCAGGCCCATTTTCTGTCCCAGCAGTACACTGTGTGTTAACGAGCTGCTCGGATGATGCCAACGGGCATCCAACATGTTCTGTGGGTGAGCTCAGAGAACAGGAGAGTAAAATATCATCAGAGGACTCGGGGCGACACCCTGAACAAGCTGCTGGGTGGTAAACGGTGACTTCACTATAAAAGGTGGGCGTGTATAACACATGGACAGTAATCACCATTTTTAGGAGCTCCAGTAGATGGCCGGTAGGCAGGCGTGGTTTTCACCTCACTAGACACTTTCTATGCTGCAAAGAAGTGGGAAAGAGCCATGCTTCCGGCTGACGACTGTATGCACACGAGCAGCAAACACAAGCAAAGACGATTCACATTCCGCACATTCCCGATTAAGGGCCTTAACTACAGATGCCAACAAACTATCCACAAAACAAAAACAATACTTTGGGAAAGCAAATTTGACACTGGGAAATATTTGGCCAACGATTACTTACTTAGTCGCATAACAGGTGTACAAGTAAACAGAGAACGCGCATACATAGATTTTTTTTTCAAGTGCTGGCAGAAAAGCAGGACACAAGCATCGCCTCGGTAGGTACCGTTACGACACAGTATCGTGTAGGTTTTTGCAACCAAGTCCAACATTTTTACCCTGTAGCGGGGCCATATGTGAGGAAACTGACTATGCGTTCTGTATCTCAACATGGTATTTCCCATATAGCGCTAGTTATGCTGTGCGGAGTCTACCAGGAGCAGCACAAACCGGCCATCAAGCACTCAGGCACAAACACAAGTTACAGCCGAGCAAAGTACCTCGGCTTTCGGAGTGATGCCTTACGGGAAATAATACGACCCGCACTACTATCCGATGAGCAGACGGTACCTGCTGCAGGTTTACCAGGGATCTCAACCAATACCAGTGAGCACGGAGGACATTTCCTACTGAAGAAGCATATGTGGCAAAGTCCCTGGTGTATAAAAAATGCAAGAATCGCTGGTAATGAATATCTTCTGTAATTCAACTGTTTATCTAGAGTCTGCTAAAGCCGATATGATGAGAATCAGTGTGATTTATGATGCGGGGGCCTTACTGCTGTGATGTATCTTGATTTAAATGCAAAAATAACAATTGATGGACAGAATGCAGAACAACGTCATACATTCACCCCAGTACAGAGATCTGGGCCTAAATCCATCGTTTTTTTGCTCACCATGCCATTCCAGTTTGAACCCAGCCATATGCAAATCAGTCTTGACCCTGTGCCTCATGGGAACAGTCCAGCCCGAACTGCCAAGCCAGGTCCTCCCTGGACTGGAAACAAGCATCCTAGGACCGGTTTCGGGGTATCACCCCTCTTCAGCCAGGATAGCTTGATTCCAGTGGCATGGAGAGCACGGGACCTACGTCTAGGCATACCCGTCCCACTCGGGGTGACAAATGCAAAAATAACAATTGATGGACAGAAATGCAGAACAATGTCATACATTCACCCCAGTACAGAGATCTGGGCCTAAATCCATCGTTTTTTTGCTCACCATGCCATTCCAGTTTGAACCCAGCCATATGCAAATCAGTCTTGACCCTGTGCCTCATGGGAACAGTCCAGCCTGAACTGTCAAGCCAGGTCCTCCCTGGACTGGAAACAAGCATCCTAGGACCGGTTTCGGGGTTTCACCCCTCTTCAGCCAGGATAGCTTGATTCCAGTGGCATGGAGACGCTTTTCGCCCTAAGTGGGATGGGTATTCCCAGACGTGGGACCCGTGCTCACTACGCCACTGGAGTCAAGCTATCCTGGCTGATGACGGCTGATAGCCAGAAACCGGTCCTAGGATGCTTGATTCCGGTCCAGGGAAGACATGGCTTGGCAGTTCGGTCTGTCTAAACTGGGGTGGTGTAGTGGGCAAAAGAACGATGGATTTAACCCAGATCTCTTGACAGGGGGAGAATGTCTGCATTGTCAGCATTCCGTCCATCAATTGTTTGTTGTAACGTATCTTGATTTAAAGGCACAGGTTGACACTGCGTGAGGTACAGCACCACCCCAATGTTCTACATGCTGGAACCAGGCCTCGAGCTGGAAAAGAGGACTCATGCAAGCCAGACTCAGAACAATATTCCACTGGAGGCAATGGACCAAGAGACGAACACAAAGAACATCAATTACCACTCTCATCAACCTGCTTCAAATCATGGCTGGCACTTTTCATGCTCTTCAGCCCCGCGGATTTACAATTCTCAACTACCGCAATGATGTCAAAAAGTGGGACAGTCAAAGCGTCTGGGCAGGTCTTTTCAGAAGACGGGAGGCTCCCATGATCGCATGATTTATGGAGACTATTATTGAATTCTAAGATTTTAACATTCAAAAAGGTTTTTCATCATGTTGTGAGAAAACTAGTTTTATTAATTTCACAATGATGTACAATACCCTACCCTCAAGCAGATGCCTGATATATGAACCCCAAAATACTGATAATGATTACAGATTTCATATCGATATATATATACGTTTGTTTACTGTGAAAGCAGCCCCCAGCATGCAGCCTGCTAGGGAAATGTCAGGGTGGCAGACTGGCCAGTCCAGGCCTGCTCTCCTTCACTCTGGACATCCAACACCTCAAACATGGCCTGCACCTCACCCAGACTGAATGTCCAGCATCTACCTGAAGCTCAGCCCGCCCGAAGCGGAGGTCCCCCTACTTGATAAGAAAACATGCATCAAGAAGTCCTATGCTATGTCACTCAGATTAGCCCTGAACACATACCTCACTTATAACACCAGGAAAAACAAGACATCCTGCTACAAGTTAATCTCATAAAATGAGTTCAGACCTGGTGTTCAAGGCACGCTATTTATACATGGATGGTGGCACACTTGCAGGCAGTAAGCACATTCTACAAGCAGCATGATTCAAGGACACAGAACATGCTTCACAGACACTGAAAAAAGAAGGCTCTGCAAGCTTCTGATTGACACTTTACTTTCCCTTGCCACTTTTGCCCCCATTTTTTTTTTAATTCATACCTCCGATTACCCTTATTGAATGTTAATTATTTTGGTGTCATTTTTCTTGTTAAATTGTTATTGTTAGAAATTGGTTATGGGTTTTTATTGTGTCATGTTTTCACTTTTTAATTATTTTGGGACTGGTAAATACTTTACACACTTTTCCCAAGTTAAGTATATCTTCTCTGTGCCAAAGCTACCAGGGGGTGAGCCCAGGATTAAATCACTGAAACTATGTGTTTAACCGGACAAGGCTTTGGACTTATAACTTTTCTATAAGGTGTCACTGTGCTTGTCTAGAAATAATGTGCGTAAATCAACAAGAGAGGAAGGGAACAAAATAAGACCACTCCTACTCCCCTCAAACTAAATCAAATAATCAACAGAGGAGTGTATCAAAATAGTAAAAAGAGAGAAGAGCAAGCATGCAAACAATCGCAGTAAATTTTTACTGTTTGAAAAAACCACTCAGTTTAGAAATAATGTGCGACATAAAGCTAGCAGGGGGAAAATCCCAGAGGTTACTAGTTTACAAAGCACTCCTTCATTCATGCTGTCTAAGAAACAAAAAATGTGAGCGCTGACCAAAAGGATATCTGCATACAACTTCATGGAGAACAGCTAGGAATATCCAACCTTTGGAGAATTTGGGCGTGTGAACTTGGGCAAGGCAGGGCAAAGTAAGTGGCCTACTTTGTGGTGGGAAGAATAAAACTCCAGGTCATCGTCTGCCAGCATGAACATCATACGTGTTTTGGGGGGGGGAATAATTCAACATACCAGTACTTAATAGGGTCCAGAACAATATGTTCCCTCAACTATTTTGATTAATGTTAATCCATTAATTGCACTTCACTTCCACCTGGCATGTTCAACTCAGGAGTGGCGGCAAACCAAATTCTGCTCCTTTTGAACCTTTCTTACTGGCACAATATTCAATGTTTTTAGGTTTCACCAGGACTTCTGCATCTACGAATAACCCCATCATACTATGCTGGTAAAACACTGGCACCATCACCTTTTCTAGTCTTCAGATAAGTAAATCTTCAACCTAGTCATAAAGGATTGATGCATTTCTGCTACAGTAGAAAACATACACTGACACAGCTGATCTAGCCCTTAACTGAACTTTTCACAGTTTCTTTTTGAAGAAGACTGTGGTACAAGTCTTTTGTGGAGCTGTAGGGATTACTAGAACCCTTTCAAATAGGTTTCAGGGCTAAACGTGTCACATACCTCATGATAAAGGCATTCCTAGATTATTGGTCTCTAGAGGCTGTTAGACCTCACATCCTTGGGGAGGTTCCCCCAACCATTGTGCTTTCACCCCTCCTCTTTTGCTGAATTCATTTTTGTTGGCTTTAGGATTCTGTGTACTTTACCACTGCTAACCATTGCTAAAGTGCTTGAGTTCTCTCATTCAAACATGGTCAAATTAGCCTACACCAAATTGGCACATTTAATTTACTTGAAAGTCCATAGTAAATAGTACTACATGTAACCAGGGCCATAATGTAACTGCTACTAGTGTGCCTGCAGTACTCATTATGTCAACCACTAAAGAAGCCTGTTAAAACATGCCTTAGGCCTGCCAAAGCAGCCTGTAGTGCACTTTTAAACTAGGAGTTAGATCTGGCAAAATAAACCTTTTGCCAGAGCGACCTCTGACCCTGTTTACCAGGCAGGTCGCTCCCCTCACCGCCACGCAGCCCCCTGTGTGACCGCTTCCCGCTGCTGCTGTGACCGACTGCCTGCGACCGAGTGCCTGTGTCCTCCCTCTATTTCTGTACCCCGAGTGAGTGCCTGTGTTCGCCTTCATTGTACTGGTCTCATTCTTTGCCCGGATTTTGCTCCCTTCTCCTTTTGCCCCAAATGTGATCCCCTTTCTCTTCTGTTCCCGTGCTCGCCGCGTCACCCCCTCGCCGCCCGCTTCCCGCCACCACGTCCCGTAGCTCCGCCCCCTCGCACCCCATTGGCCGCCCCGCTCCCACCTCCCAGCTGCTCCTCCTTCCCTCTCCCACTCATATGGAGGCCGCGCGGCGGTAGAGAGAGCGACCTCTGACCCTGTTTACCAGGCAGGTCGCTCCCCTCACCGCCACGCAGCCCCTGTGTGACCGCTTCCCGCTGCTGCTGTGACCGACTGCCTGCGACCGAGTGCCTGTGTCCTCCCTCTATTTCTGTACCCCGAGTGAGTGCCTGTGTTCGCCTTCATTGTACCTGTCTCATTCTTTGCCCGGATTTTGCTCCCTTCTCCTTTTGCCCCGATTGTGATCCCCTTTCTCTTCTGTTCCCGTGCTCGCCACGTCACCCCCTCGCCGCCCGCTTCCCGCCACCGCGTCCCGTAGCTCCACCCCCTCGCACCCCATTGGCCGCCCCGCTCCCACCTCCCAGCTGCTCCTCCCTCCCTCTCCCACTCATATGGAGGCCGCGTGGCGGCAGCGCGCGTCGCTGGCGCGCCGAAGGCGCGCCACAGGCAAGCCCGTCTGTGCCCGTCCGCGCCTGGCCCGCGCCCAGCGCCAGACCCCCTGACCCCCGCAGATGCCAGCCCACCCGCCAGACCAACAACGCCGCCACTCTCATCGCACTCAACACCGGCCGGATCCCCGGCTGCTGCAGAGCCGCCCCAAGACGCACCCACGGACCCTTCACCTGCCAATGCTGCAAGTTCTCCTGCATCCGGACCCGCACCGCACCCGCCAAGCCAAGCACCAGCAGCAACCACCTGAAGTGCATCCTGCTCAACACCCGCTCCGTCCACAGACACGCCGTGGAACTCTGGAACCTGCTCCAGACGTCGCCTTCCTCACGGAAACATGGATGAACGCCTCCTCAGCGCCCGACATCGCCATCGCCATCCCGGACGGATACAAGATCACCCGGAGGGACCGCGCCAACCAGACAGGAGGAGGCATCGCCATCGTCCACAAGAACACCATCCGCATCACGACCAACTCCGACGACACCCTCACAGCCGCCGAACATCTCCACTTCCAGATTCACACCGACCCCAAGACCACACTCAGAGGCACCCTCATCTACAGACCCCCAGGACCCCGCACACAATTCAGCGAAGACATCGCAGACTTCATCAGCCCGCACGCCCTCGCCTCCTCAGACTACATCCTCCTAGGGGACCTCAACTTCCACCTGGAGAACAACAACGACAACAACACCACAGCCCTGCTGGACAACCTCGCCAACCTCGGACTCAAGCAACTGGTGAACACCCCCACCCACTACGCCGGACACACGCTTGACCCAGTCTTCTCCTCCAGCAAGCACATCTCCTTCAGCCACTCCACCGGACTCCACTGGACAGACCACAGCTGCGTCCACTTCAGCTTCAGAAGAACCACTACTCACCACCACCAGCAACAGGTCCCCCGCAGGAGCTGGAACAAGATCACCTCCGACCAGCTCTCCACAGCACTGAGCCAGAACCCTCCCGCCAACTCAACGGACCCCAACCAAGCAGCCATCAACCTCACACAGTGGATCACCAACTGCGCCAACGACCTCGCACCTCTGAAAAACCATCCCAACAAGCCCAAAAGCAAGACAGCCCCCTGGTTCAACGACGACCTCAAGAACTCCAAGAACTGCCGCACCCTCGAGAAAGCCTGGCGAAAAAACCCGACTACAGACAACATGAACGCCCTCAAGCACGCCTCCCGCAAACACCACCAGCTGATCCACACCACCAAGAGGACAGCATTCAAGGAACGACTAGACAACAACGCACACAACAGCAAGGAACTCTTCAGCATCATCAAAGAGCTCTCCAACCCCAGCGCCGGAAACAACGACATCACTGCCTCACAAGACCTCTGCGACTCACTCGCCTCGTTCTTTCACCGCAAGATAGCCGACATACACAACAGCTTCGGCGCACAGACCACGCACCCAACCACCGAACCAACGCCCCCCCACCACCCTCCGCACCTGGACCCCGGTCAGCACCGAAGACACCATCGACACGATGAACACCCTCCACTCCAGATCACCAACCGACCCATGCCCCCACCACATCTTCAACAAGGCCGACTCCGTCATCGCACCCCAACTCCGGGACATCATCAACTGCTCCCTCAACACCGCCACCTTCCCGGAGAGCTGGAAGCATGCCGAACTCAGCGCCCTCCTGAGGAAACCATCAGCAGACCCCACCGGCCTCAAGAACTACCGCCCCATATCGCTCCTCCCGTTCCCGGCCAAAGTCATCGAGAAGACCGTCAACAGACAGCTTGCCGCCTTCCTCGAGACGAACGGATCCCTCGACCACTCGCAGTCCGGCTTCTGAGCCAACCACAGCACCGAGACCGCCCTCATCGCAGCCACTGACGACATACGAGCCCTGCTCGACAACGGGGAAACAGCGGCCCTCATCCTCCTAGACCTCTCCGCAGCGTTCAACACTGTCTGCCACCGCACCCTAGTGCAGCGCCTCAGCAACATCGGAATCCAAGAGAAGGCCCTAGAGTGGATCATCTCATTCCTCGACAGAAGAACCCAGAGAGTCCGCCTCCCCCCGTTCAGATCCAAGGCCACCGAAGTCATCTGCGGCGTACCACAAGGATCTTCACTCAGCCCCACCCTCTTCAACGTCTACATGAGCCCCCTCGCAGCCATCGCACACCAACACAACCTCAACATCATCTCCTACGCCGACGACACCCAGCTGATCCTCTCCCTCACCAACGACCCAGCCATCGCCAGAACCAACCTGCACGAAGGGATGAAAGATGTAGCCGAATGGATGATGAACAGCCGCCTGAAACTGAACTCCGACAAGACGGAAGTCCTCATCCTTGGACCTTCTCCCTCTGCCTGGGACGACTCCTGGTGGCCCCCTGCCCTGGGCAGCGCACCCAAACCAACGGACCACGCTCGCAACCTGGGCTTCATCCTGGACTCCTCCCTCTCGATGACCAGACAAGTCAACGCCGTCTCATCATCATGCTTCAACATCCTACGCATGCTCCGCAAGATCTTCCGATGGATCCCCACCGAAACCAGGAAGACGGTCACCCAGGCACTCGTCACCAGCCGTATGGACTACGGAAACACCCTCTACACCGGAACCACAGCCAAACTACAGAAAAGACTCCAACGCATCCAGAACGCCTCCGCAAGACTCATCCTGGACATCCCCCGACACAGCCACATCTCCGGACACCTGAAAGACCTGCACTGGCTCCCCGTCAGCAAGAGAATCACATTCCGACTCCTCACCCACGCACACAAAGCCCTCCACGACCTGGGCCCCAGGTACCGCAACAACCGCCTGACCTTCTACACTCCCACCCGCCAGCTACGATCGTCCAGCCATGCCCTCGCCGCCATTCCACGCATTCGAAGAGCCACCATGGGAGGAAGATCCTTCTCCTACCTGGCAGCCAAGACATGGAACTCCCTCCCCATCCACCTCCGTCTTACCCAAGACCACCTCTCCTTCAGGAAGCATCTCAAGACCTGGCTGTTCGAGCAGTAGCGGACCCCCCTTCCCCTAGCGCCTTGAGACCCCCCGGGTGAGTAGCGCGCTTTACAAATATCCTGATTGATTGATTGATGGGCCATCTTGGCAGCTTGACAGGGGAGGAGCTGTACCTAACCCAACTTCCACAGGATTTGCCTCCTGCACATAGAAAGGAATGCAAACCCAAACCTGCGTGTCACCCCAGACTGTTTGGAGCTTTGGAAAGGGAAGAACCTTCCAGAACCAAATGTGGGGGTAGGGCAAGGCTGCCACCAGGTATAAATACTGGACTTTTAGAGCAGCTCTTCAGTACACTCCTGCACCTGTGGACACTACAGAAGAAGGACTGCCCTGCTGCCAAAGGAGTGCTTTGCTGCTTGAAGGATTGCCTTGCTGTCTGAGAATGAAGACTTGTCCAGCTTGCCTTAATCTCAGGCTAACCAACATTACTCCAAGTGTTAGTTGGTTGACCTTCTGTGTGAACTAGATGGACACAATACGCTTCTGAGGTCTCCCTGCAACTGCCCAGTTTACCTATTGCAACTGCACCTGCTTGAAGCTTGCTGGTCTCTCCTGGAGTGAGTCCCGGATCCCCAAGAGGTGATGCCCCAGGTCAGGTCTGGACTCTTGGCTGGCATCAGAATCTACTCACCCGCCCTCCAAAAAAAAAGGTGAAAATCATGAGGATTGGGCTCCTCAGAGCAGTGAATGGACTTGTTCACATCAAGACTGCCACCCCCGACGACTGGCAATACGAACCTCTGGTGAGACCTGCTCTTCGGTCTCCAGTGACCGGCAACACAAGAGCTGCAACAGGAAGCTACGGCAATGACTGTCCATGTCACCAAACGAGCTCTTCGAGCTATAGCGATGACAATCCATGAGGCTCTACCTGCTTCTCGTGGCCTCCTCCACCATGAACGGAACTCTTTGCGCTGGATTCTGAAGTTAATCTTAAGCTAGACTAACTTGTTTCCTGTATCTTTCGGTATTTGGCCGGGCAGCCCCTGGCTTCAAACAAGGGTTACTCTTGAGCGGCACACCAGTCCACACCTCTGCGTTATTTAGCTATTGTAGGGGGATTAGGTTGCATCCAGGCCATCGCGATATCGTGCTTGGCCACCATAATGGCTGTCCCCAAGAATGATTTATCCGCTCGGGACCAGTCCAGGCCACCTATAATGCCCAGGAGGAGGCGCATGGGGTCATGAGGGACATGCCAACCCAGGGTACATGTGAGTTCAGATCTATCCTGTCCCAGTATTTTATAAGGTGCGGACAAGACCAAACCATGTGGTAAAAGTCTGCTGGTTGTTGCCCGCAGCAAGTGCAAACGAGTGAGGCACGCAGCCTCGCTCTATGCATTCGCTCCAGGGTTAGATATGCAGTGTGGTGGTAGTAGATTTAGATGACTCGAAGTCTGGCAGAGGCCGTGACAGTCTTAGGGGCCATAAGGGCATCTCGCCAGTCCTCGTCCTCCAGGGGTCCCAGCCACCCCTCCCACCGGAGTTTAAGCGAGTCAAGCGTTGTGGGGCTGTTGTCCGTGAGGGTACGGTATATACGCAATATTCCGCCTTTCCCCAAATTACCCATCATGACTTGCGCTTCTAGTGGGCTGAAGTTGGGGAGTGTAGTGCCTGTGGATATGTGCGCATCGAGGGCATGTCACATCTGTAAGTATCTGTAGAATTGTGAGGTATGTAGGGTAAAATGTTTCTGCAAGTCTTGGAAGGTCTTTATGTGATCTCCCACCCATATGTCTCCCAGTTGTGAGATGCCAATGTGATACCATTGTTTAAAGACTTGCAACGCCGCCACCTCAGCCAACCACATCCCCTGCCACAGTGGTGTTTGTTGGCTCAGTTTAGAGTCTCATTGCGTGTGTCGCAGGGCCGAGCGCCAGGCCAGGAAGACCGCCCTAGTCACCGTTGGGACTATTTTGGGGATGGGGCATCCATACATGATGGCCTGGATCCGGGGGAAGCTCATGTCTTGTAGTTCGGTTCTGTAGGCTGGTCAGATCATACACCGGTAAACCAGTCGAGAAGGACAAGTAGTCGGGTAGCTAAGCAGTATAGATACAGGTCGGTCATACCCATGCCTCCGTCAAAGGACGGAATGCGGCATCGGGCGAGAGCCAAACTTAGTCTCCCACCTCCCCACAGAAACAGAGAGATCACGGCATCCATCTTTTTGAACCAGCTCCGGGGATAGTGGAAGGGGGTACTTTGGATGATGTGCAAAAATCGAGGGAGGATCATCATCCTAAATAGAGCCACCCTTCCGAGCGGATTTAGTGGTAGGGCTTTCCAACGTCAGAGGTCTTCCTTAGCCTTCTTGACAGCAACCAGCACCCATTCTAGTTCAGGGAGTAAAGCAACCCATATGACTAAATATTTAAATGATTGCTGCCTAATCGGGATGTTAGTCTGCCAGTCAAAGCAATCCCTGGAGAGATGGAGACGCACAAGAGTTGATTTTGTCGGGTTAAGCCGGAGACCAGAAACCCTTTCAAAGTCCTACAGGGATTTGCGAGATCTATGGCTGGAGTGGCCCGGGTCCGCCAAGAAAAGCAGGACATCGTCCGCATATAAGGGAATTTTGTCAATGTGATGATTTTCCTATGCCCAACCTTGGATCGAGTCATCCGCGCGGATAAGACACGCCAGGGGTTCCATTGCAAGCGCAAACAGGAGCGGGGAAAGTGGGCAGCCCTGTCTCGTACCTCTGTGGATTGGAAATATCCTGGAGAGGGTCCAGTTGATAAGTACTCTGGCTCTGGGGTTGGAGTATAGGAAGCGGACCATACGCCGAAACTGTTGATCCATGCCCATTGTTGAAAGAACGTCCTCAAGGTAGAGCCAGTCAACAGCGTCAAAAACTTTCTTGAAATCCACCAAGAGGAGCACTAGGTACGGGGTAAGTGTCTGCCGGTTTGCAAGAGCTACATGAAGACGCCTCAGGCAATGTCTGGTGCTATGCGTTGGCATTGGTCCAGATTAACCAATCTGCTAAGGAGTGGTTGCAGGCACTGGGCCAAGACCGTGGCGTAGATCTTGACTTCGGTGTTAATTAGGGAGATTGTCCGGTAGTCCGCGCAGGATGACAAGGGTGGTTGGGTCTTCGGGATGACCACAACGGTAGCCATGTCCATCTCTGGGGGGAATGCTCCGGTCTCTGCCACTTGCTGGAAGAGGGCAGATAGGCGGGGGATCAGCAGCTCCCGATAGGAAGTGTAATATTTCTGAGGGAGTCCATCTAGGTCCGGAGTTTTCTGGGAAGCCAGCTGGGAGATTGCGGCACCTATTTCCTAATGGGTAAGGGGAAGGTCTAGGCTAGCTGCCTCTGAGTGCGTCAAGCAGGGGATATGGACCTTCTTGGAGTCCAGAAGATCTGAGAGGGATTCCTCTAGCTTATGTGCTGAATGTAAGTGGGCGTAATAGTCTGCAAACATCGGTGCAATCTCTACTGAAGTGTGGTAAGCGGCTCCTGAGGAGTCTCGAATCTCGGGGATGATTCGATTTGCAAGGGGGTATGAGGCAAGCCTATGTAGCAGTTTCCCGTTTTTGTCTCCCCAGCCATATACCCGGGCGACCGACGAGCACTGCAGTAATTTGGCTGAATCCAGCAACAATTGATTGATCTCTTCGCGTAGGGCTGGCAGTCGCCTGTCGCAGGCCACGTCCGTGGCACTGGCAAGTTCAGTCTCCAGTCGGACCGCTTGCGCCCCAAGAAGGGTTAGGCGACTGTCTTGGGCCAGCTGTTGGGTCCGGAGGTGGCTTTTGGCCACTCCTCGGATGGGGGCCTTACTCCCCTCCCAAAGGGTACTTGGTGAGAAGACAGAGCCTACATCTGTGAGAAAATATTGTTGCAGTTCCTCTCCAATAGTCTTCCGGAGCTCTTTATTTCGCAGAAACCAGGCGTTCTAGCGCCACATCGGGTGCTGCCCAGCAGGAGTCCTGCCTAAGTGCAGGAGTAATGCTGAGGTGTCCGAGATTCCCCGGGGAAGGATGGAAATGTCAGTCACGAGGTGACAGTCAGGGGCAGGCATAAAGACCAAGTCAATACATGCGTGGGTATGGTATGCTGCTGAGGTGTGGGTGTATTGGGAGATTCGGGTTTCCAAACATCGCAAAGACCTGAGGCAGCTGCCCAATCAACCAGTTTCTTAGCTTGGGTCGCTCTGGTGGGGGAGGGTGCGCCCATGGCATCAAGAGTGGGCTGTATAACCGCGTTAAAATCACCTCCCAGGATCATCAGTCCCCAGGGAATGGTGAAAATGACGCCAGTAAGGCGTTGCAGTGTTGGGTTGAGCATCGCAGGCGGGATGTATATGGATACGAGGTTAAGGGTGTTCCCTTCCCACGTCCCAGAGAGTGTCACAAATCGTCCCTGTTGGTCCCTGTTAATGTGAGTGGGAACAAACAAAAGGGTCATTTGTAGCAGGATGGCCACCCCCGTAAGTCCCTGTTAAAGCCGGAATGCCACACCCTGTCGAAGCCATAACGAGCAAGGAAGGAGCAGTGGGTTCCCAAGAGGTGGGTCAGCTGGAGGACATCGGGGGAGTGCCGTTGGGCGTATTTCAAGACTACAGTACGTTTACTGCGATTGAGCAGTCGATTAACATTCCAGGACAGGACCCGGAGTGAGTTACTAGCCTGGTTTGCGTGTATCATGTGGAGAGTGTGGCCCAATATGTGGGGTCGCAGTGCCGGGAAACACCATTATGGTGTGATTTTGGAATTTCAGGGTACCCAGTGCTCGTGCCTCCCGTAGGACTGCATCTCGGTCCTTAAAGTTCAGAATACAGGCTATAATAGAGCGATGTGGGGCCCCGGGCGGTGGTTTGGGTGCAAGAGATCGATGGGCCCTATCAATGACAAACCACGCCGATAGTGTGTCCTTAGGCATCCAGGATAAAATACACGCTTCGATGAGGGTGGCCATTTGTTCCTGATCAGTCGCTTCTGGAAATCCCACCAGGCGGAGGTTATTGCGACGTGAAAGGTTTTCGGCATCCTCAGCACGTCTGTATAGTTTCCTGGTGTGGGTCTTTAGTTGGGCCACTTGCTCCTTCCACTGATGGACATAGTCCTCAACTGTGGAGCGTCGGGACTCTGCTTCTGAGATGCGGGCCGTGGCATTGCGCAAATCTTCGTCGGATAAGGGACATGTCGATACGGACTTCTCCTATTTTCTCTTCCACTGAGGCCTGGGACGTGCTGATGGCCTACAGGATTGCGGCTAAGTCTGTATTGAGAAGAGATGGGTTACCCATAGCCCCTACTGGCGGGTCCTGTGCCCAAGTCAAACGTAATGTCACTTTTGAGGACGTTTTTCAGTTTCTCCAGTGGCCTTACAGAACTTTTGACCACCAGACAGCCTTCTGCCATCCTGGGGAGTAGTGTGAATGACACCCAGGATTGAGAACAATGGTAGCATACTATGAGGGAGGTGTTACCTCCCACTTGCAGGAAGCCACTCAGTGTGTTGGCCCAAAAGGCCAGCTTCAAAGACGAAGCAGCCTTTGTGGGAAAATGGCAATCACACTCCTGAAGGATTGCCCCTTTGTTCAGGTAGACATGCTGGTTGCGGGAACAGAGAGGGGATACCAGTGCCCAAACTGGTTTTCCCGAGGGCCCATAGCCACAGATAGCTATACCTCTAGAATAGGCTACCAAGCTCCTAACATCTGAGGAAGGGTTAGGAAATCTTGGGAGTGGGCAGAATATTCCACTGCAGGTTGCTAGATGCTACACATAGCGTGAAGTCATCACAGGGCGGGAGGGATCGAGGTAGCTCATTAGCTAGTGACCCCCACCCATCCCCCCCATAGCACTCTGTGGGGATACGTATGGTACCCAGGACACCCTGAAACTCAGATCACTATGGAACTGGAGCAAAAAACGAAAAAGGGATACCTTGCTGACCCTGGACCTGACAAAGAGAAGCTGCACCGTCCGGTGGACTGCACCTTAGGTTAGCAAAGAGAGGAATGTGTCTGTGGCTCCTGGCTCGAGGAAAAGATGCTCCTGAGCCACAGAACAAAAAAGTGACTACAATGGTTTGTCAGCTAACCCCCTTGAACCAGTACCAGGGCAATCAAAGCTGAAGTAGCCCAATTCAGCAAGTCAGTAGCCATTTCTGGAAAATCGCCAAAGCTGCTGGGCACTGCAAGAGACTGATACTTTGAGGGACAAAAGTTGCACCTTAGTTTGCTGGACCCAAGAATGTCGTCTGAGTCCAGATTGGTCGCCCAAGAGGGACACTAGCCTCTGCCAAAGGATACAGCTAGACCAGCTGTGGATGAAGGCCGGTAGCCCAGCTGCAGCTGGCCTTCTACTGGCTCAAAGATGACTTTGAAGGACTCTGATCTCTGTGGCTAAAGCAGCCCCACCTCATCCGTGGACTGAGGAGTAACCGCAAGGACACCCCCTTTGATCGCACAGCACCCAGAGCATCCTTGAAGGGGCATATGGGAGAGGGCTAATAGGGCCACTCAAATGATGAGAGGTAAAAAAATATCTGATCCGTGAGGTGGAGTCCCTACACTTGGTGTACCTAAAATGGAGCTGGTAGCCTACAGGTTGGAAAACTAGGCCATAGACTAAATACACCTAAGATGGTACTCATAGTCAACGTCCTCAGCAAGTAGATGGGGGGGGGGGGGGACTATGGGTGCCATATTATGTGTGGCACACCTCAAGTCTAGTTTTGAGACTGCAGACATGAGTCTGTTGAGTCCATAGCCTAGAACAAAGACTGCAGACTATCGATACTTTTGAGACTGTTCAAAGTTGAAACATTTCATTTTAAGCAGATATAAATGTTCCTCTGGGTATGCCCTTATAATTTTTAGGGAGTCTTTCATACTGAAGTCAACTTTTCTTTTAACGCATATAGTCTACACACTCTCTTGGGAGACCCCTCACTGGAACACCTAGCAACAAGAGTCTGGGGACCATTTTAAAGACATGTTTTAGCCTCTTATTGGCTGACAGTTCAGGTACCTTTACACAGCCTCAAACAGAGCCTTTCCCTTGGCACCAGGAGGCACAATTTTCCTAAATGGTTGAGCAGGAGACCTAAGCACTTGTATTTGGGGGGAGTGCTCACTTCCAGGACTAAGGATGGCAAACAACAACCAGCAAATTGTGGCAGGGCCATCTATGGCATTAGCAGCTGCTGACAGATGAAGCAGTGGTCTGAACTGGAGAGGTGGAGGAGGAGAAAATCTCAAAGGGAGTGCTTCATCCATGCCCCACGTAGAAATAAACACAATACACGGATAGTGAACTCCAAGCTGTATGAGCTAAAGCCAAGCTGCGGCTACCTAGGACTACAATCTTTTGAAACATAACATAAAACCACAAGTTGAAGCATGAAAGGTAGTATGAGCTGCTAGTGGGAGCAGTTCTGGGAAGATGCAGAGGATAGTGTGTTACGTTGCCAAGCGCACAGGAGACCAATCAGGAGGAGTACATGAAGCCATACCTACACAGTTACTGTAAATCATTTCAATTTTCTACATTAAAATACAACTGCTTCATAGAAAGGAGCAGTTCTATACCTGAAGACTTGTAACTACCCAGAGCCATTTACGATTTTGCACAATTTATGTGGCACTCTAAGCGTGCAAATGTTTGGTTTAGATCTATACTAGGCAGAACCTTCTGTTGGACCAAAGATATGCTTCTCTGACGAACTCGTCAGGAGCTGCTTTTAGTTAATCCAGATTACTTGAATGGTACCATTGTGGTGCTCAACGTAATTTAGGGAACTGTTGCAAATGTGCAAGAAATGATCTTGGATAAAGGCTGGGCTCCGACTATGGGCTTTCTATATCAGGGAGTCTGATGTGCTCATTTGAGAGCCTTAGAGAAGAGACTGATATTCTGCTGGGGCAGTTTCTAGTTTGTGCGATCCTTGAGGCGGACAAAGAGCACTCAGAACCAGGCAGCTCTAGGATGCATATCGGAATACTTACTCTGGGTGATTGTAGGCATGCTGTGACGATACTACATATAGCAGTTGCACCAGTCTTTCATATTAAAAGGACCCAATGAGGGATCAGTGGTAAAAATGCATAAGGAGGGAACTCACGGGCACAGAGTGGGTAGGTGTGATTAGATACCGAAAGACTATCACGAGAAACCCTTAATTTATGTTCACTCAGATAAACTATGCACCACACATACATGTTCCTTTAGAGGATAGTTAAAATGTTTCCTGGAGCTCCTAATCTCTGCCCCAGGTACATGCAGGCTCAGGCTGGCTTTTTCATATGGTGTGGTGTTGCTCACAGGCGTAGAGATATTCATCCCTGATCGTAGGACTTACTGGAGAGATGGCAGGCAGGATGATATCACAGGATCCTTTGACTTGCCTTATGTGGCAGATGCCATATACGAAGACATTTAAACATGTGTCTGTTCACAGAACTTGCATTAGTTGTAACAAAGAAGAACATAGCTCTTGGTTGGAAGGCATGCACTTTGTCAGACTCCGAGACATGGTTGAAAAATGTCCAGAAATTAACAATGGCAGAGAAAAGCACTCTGCATGCGGTGAAGGGCCAGGGAGCAGCGGGTGATGCTGTGGGCATTTAGGAAGATTTCTTACTGGCCATTGAAGAAAAATCAGACTCTCCCTCAGTAGACAGAATGCATAAAAGTTAAGATTATCTAATCTTGCAGGAAATACAAGCAGTGAGTGGTGTGGTCGCGATTACAACAGGTAATAGTACATAGACTTGTCTTCGGAGTTGTGGGTGTCCCCCCATACGGAGTAAATGACCTGACATTCAAATAGAACATCATTCTGGAGACAGAGCCCAGGGGGATCTTTCCACTGGCGAGAACGAGGCTTGTATCGGCTCTCGATATAGGTCAGCGTTGAACACTGCTGCCTTGGGTGTGGGTTGGGGTTTACATGGTTATTGTTGAGTCTGTTGTTAATATGTTTATTGGGTCGAAGGCCCCATGGCTGTTGAACTACATGGATGAGTTTGGAAGACCTGTATCTTGACCAGGAAAAGGAAATGTCATGTGCATGTAAACAAATATAAAAATCAATAAAGAACAATTTTTAAAAAAGTATTCTTTTCACATGAACGCCGCGGCAATATTCCTCGGCGCTACTAGGCGTTCAAATCATTGCCTTCGTCCTGCAACGCATGGGGTTTTCCGCTCCTTTCCTGGCCTGGATAGACTTATTATACACAGGTCTATAGGCCAGAGTCATGGTCAACGGCATCCAATCCTCCCCCTTCACAATAGTCAGAGGCACCCGCCAAAGGTGTCCCCTCTTGCCCCTACTTTTTGCCACAGCGATTGAACCCCTGGCGGCCAAAGTCAGACAACATTGCCGGGACCATGCGCTGATTTATCCAGAGCGGCAAATATTAATTTCACTATATGCTAACAACCATACATTATACCTACGCAATCCCGACGAGAGCCTTAACCCCATTCTTAGACTCCTCATCCTATTTGGCCTCCTCTCTGGGGTTAATATCAACTGGGGGAAATCCCAGATATACCCCCTTACGGACTCCACCACGCGCTTCGAACCGGACTATCCACTCACATGGTGTGGAGATACACTTACATACCTCGGAATAGTCATTTCTCGGAACCGAAACGATCTGATGCTGTCCAATTAAGGACGCGCACTGGATCTTCTAACTGAAAAAATTACCAAGTGGATTGCGCTGCCCTTCTCCATGGCTGGCAGAGCCTCTCTGATTAAAATGGTGGTACTACCCAAATTGCTTTACCTTTTTATGAACATCCCTTACGTTCCTAGCCGCCATTTTTGTAAAGACATCAAAACCCAACTGATTCGTCTTGTTTGGGGCAGAAAACAACCCAGGCTGAGCTGGGACATCCTCATGTGACCCCCTTGCCGCCGGGGGATTTGAGGTACCTGATCTAGAACTCTATTTCATCTATGCCCAGGCTCACTACGCAGCCTATTGGATATATCCCCCCTTACATGCCCCACCTAGCGATAGAGGACGGGTACAGGACCCCCACACCATGCACAGCATATTTGAGCAACCCCGCGGTTCTAAGACATCTGGTCTCCACCACTGTTCAATGCACCACTAGTGCCTGGCAGGACTTGGCACGAAGAACTCACTGTCCCCTACTCTACTCACCCTTGTTACCTCTCCAGGGGAGACATGATCTCCCGGTCACACAAGAAGGGGGCTGCCGCCGCCTGCTTCGCAAGCTGTCCAGTCTCACCTGGGGACAACTCTATGTAAAGGGGAAATTTTGTACTAGTGACATTCTTCGGAACCTCCTCCCCCACCCCCTAGACCGGTCCTATTACATTAGGCTTCGGCAGGATATGCGGACCCTCACCCCATGCTTCCCACAAAAGCCTCCCATTATGCTCCCCCTCCACGCCCTCCTACAGCAAACCACTCCTATGCATGTGATATCACTCCTGTATCGCACCACTCAAAGTGAATGCAAGGATGACCTTACCCCAGCCAAGAATAAATGGGAGGGAGAGCTGGGACATCCCCTCACTGAAGAGCAATGGTCCTTCTGCTGTCGCCAAACCGGCGAAGTCTCCGCCAGCAGCAGACTGCATATCATACACTACAAATACATTCACCGTTTATATTATACGCTTGCACGCCTACATCGCCTACACTTGTGCGATAATGATCATTGCAATAGATGTGGGGAAGATGGAGCGGACTTCAAACACTTGGCTTGGGACAGCCCGCTTGTCCGCTGACATTGGGGAGAAGATTTACTCGCTTTAGATAAAATGACAGGGCTACACATGCCGGAAGAACCCCTCACTGCACTCCTGGGATATACTGAACTGCTGCCTGCTAAGATACGTCGATATGTTTCCTTGGCACTCCTCCTTGCTAAACGACAAATCGCTTGCAATTGGGGCAGAGGAAGAGTACCTAAATTTAAGGAGTGGCTACACGACCTTATATATTGTCAAGTTCAATTACAAACCTATGATGAACTCTTACTACCCTCCTCTCGCCCGCGCGATATCTGGGCTCCTCTCCAGACTTATGCCCTGGAGCACACCACAACCACTGACTCCCGCACGGATGGGAATGGCGCACAGGGTGGGGATGGGAATTGAGGCATAGGGGACATCCAACAGGTTGGGGCATAACGACTAAAATGTAGCTATGGGGTTTAGGACACACCATATATGAACGTAACTGGGTGGCAGCAATCATTGACTGTGGCCATTTTTATCCTGCTAACATTGGTGAACAGTGGTACCATTATTAAGTTATTTGGTTTTTTTTTAGATCGTAAATGTTTGAGACCTTTTTTGAGGCTAACAATAATAATTGCCTACCTGACGCGGCCGGCCCGACGTGGTTGTAGGCGGCTTGCTGTGTGCCTTCTCTCCCACCTCTAATGCTATATAACACGTCACTTTGCATTGCCGGCCCACCTGAGATGTAGGCATCATGCTGTGTATGGAACTTTTTGGCATCAATAAAGGTTTTTTTTAAACTTAAAAATATTCTATTCACAATTGATGTAAAGCAGCTATCCTGCAAGGGCAGGACAAACACAGAAATGAGGGGAAATCCGTTGAATAGGGAGCAGGAAAAATCAAATGGACAAGAAAGCCGGCCAATAGGCTTGATGACCCAAAGTCAACTTCACCTATTGTATTGTAGACAGTATGCATTGAACAATAGAAGGCTGAGGTTTGTCTGCAGGCGAGATGTAATAGGGTGTTTATAAAAACAGGACTCCCCACCCAGAGGAGGGTCACAAACTTCAAAAGCTTCTAATCTGAAGAAGACAAGTGGAGGCAAGCCCCACTATACTCTAAAGAACACTTCGAGTGTTACCCTAAACCCTGAAATAAAATGCAAGGATTAACAACAAGAGCAAAGGGGCCATTGAAAAATCGAGGCCCTGGGGAAGGAAATGCTCTGGTTTATAATTTAGGCTAATTTGCGGCTCTGCATTGTTAAAGTTAGCTTGCCTTTATCTGAAATAATGGTGCGTAACACCGTGCCACCTACTGCTCCTTGGCCTCGTCGACATCCTGGCTCTTTCAGAAAGCTATCTCATTCACATTAAGTGTATTGTGGCTACTGTGTCTGGCTCAGGAAAGATGGCGAGGATAAGGTGATGGATAGCTCAATCGACATTGGTATGTAATTTCTCTTTGGCATGCATGACTGCTAACCAAGATAAAAACTGACTATGTAAAGTTCTTGTACGGCTGCCAGAGTTTCCGCATAATCATACAAAACAAAGCAGTGTAGATGGTTCAAAAACAGTTCTCCTTGGACCTGCCTGTTCCCTGACTCTGGTCTAATGAGCACAGTGCATTCTACAAGTACAAAAACACACCGCAAGTGCAACAATGCACATGGTGCGGCTTCCTTGTCTCGCCGGTGGATACACAATGCCGCGTTAGAAAGATGTGCTCTGCAATTAGTTAGGATTAGAAGTATTGAAAAAACAGGTTAAGAATATCTGACGCTACTCAAAGGCACATGCCTCCAATGCTTTCACATTTTCGTGGGACTACCTCTCAGCTTGTAAAAGGCGTTCCACACGACTCTTCCTTCTCACCTTTGTTTTTCAGCTCCTTATCTTGTCTTGTAATGAGCATGTTGGGTGAATGCCCGGTTACTTACTGGTAAGGTTCATTACTCTGAGTCTTCGACTCCCTGTCACAGTCCTTACATCTATGAGCATCAGCTCCTCCTTGCAGCCTTAATCAAGCTCATTTGAAAAACACACATACAGGTCCCATCACTCCCCTCTAGGCCACACCCACATCCTGTGGGATATAAAACCTCTGACCTCACACCCGGAAATCCTGCAATCCAAAGCCAATGAACCTGAACACAAGAAGGGAGGGATGGGAACCAGGACTGTGACTGGGAGGTCGTAGACTCGCAGTAATGAGCTTTATCGGTAAGTAACTGGGCATTACCTCCTCGTCCAACCTCCCCATCACAGTCCTTACTTCTATGAGGGCATACCCAAGCAACCATCGGCTTAAGACACCACCGGTGCAGAAACAGAAATCATTACAAAAGACAGAGTCACACAGAACAGCAGCGTCAAAATCTGCAGAAACTTCGCCGCCCACCACCAATCGGAAACGCGACAGAAAGGTCTGTGGCGAACTCCAAGAAGCACCCCACAAACTTACACAAGAAGAGGCCACCCTTCTTGGAAAGGGACCCCGAACGGAGCAAGGCACAGACACTCCCACGGACACAAAACCTGCAACAGCCCAAACCAACCCCCAACAGAGATTGGGCACAGAATGCTTCAGAACCGTCCAGCCAAACTAGAAGGAACAACAAGAGAAGCCAATTTAAAAGCACAGTTTGAAAGTAAACCATCACAGGATATGTCGACAGTAGTGGCAGGATTCAAAGTATCGTTCTGTGAGAGCCTGTGCCACCAGAAGCACAAGACTTACCATTGAGCTTTATCTCCTTGATCTCACCTGCAGGCTGAGGGACAGAACAAAAAACAAGCATAACTAACGCCACCTAAAACGACAACGGGAAGGCACCCCAGGAACAACACAGGAACCGGCCCCAGAAGCACCCTAGGTGGTAGGGCTAATAAAATTCCTTTGCTTAGCAACAGTACTGTTTATTGATTATACTAAATCAGTACAACTCAAATCACAACTTGAATAAACAGCAGCATGTGATAAATGTACACCGAACAATCCAATATGATCTCATACTTTGCTGGCAAAACGTTCAGTTAAATGCAATACATTTACTTTTATTCAATAAACATTCTTTTTCCAATCATTAGGTTTTGCAGTTTATCCAACACTAGAAGTTTATCAACAATAACTCATGTTGCTGCGGTCTGGGCGGGTATTTAACTTTACTTCTTAATTTAACTTAGTTAGAACTTGATTCACAGAATTTACTCTAACCGCACCTTTGCTTTGTATTTACTGGGCTGAACCTCACTTCACTGAAAGCATCATGTAAGAAACTTAAAGTAAATATATCTAAATAATTTTTATTTATCCACTTGGGTGCCTGCCATTGGCCAGCACTGGGAAGGGCTACAAAGAATCCTCCTGTGTGGGTACCTGGAGGATTCCATTTTTTTTAGGGGTTGGGGGAGACACCAAATCACTTTTGCATCAGCCCCGCACCCTCTACAGCCCATCTGTTGTGTCAGTGCGCTGCTAGGCGCACTGACATCACATATTCCCCACTGGAGCAGATTCCAGGAGCAGGTAAGCGCTCTCTCCTGCTCCTGTGGAGAAGAAATGCCTAAAAAGGTCTCCCCAAGTTTCAGCCCTCGTGGTGCATTTTGTTTTTTTAAATATGTTTTTTTCCCCTGGGGGTTGCGGGGGGGATTGGGCCACAATCGCACCTTCAAGGGAGGTTGAAAAAATATTCATAGAAAAGTAAGTGAAATGGTTAGGGGGTCGGCCCTACTGACAAATGGGACGACCCGCTGTAGGGCCCTCATTTTGGGGGTAATATGTGTTTTCCCTGGGGGGAGAGGTGCCTAGGGGGAATGCAATCATACTTCCCCCTCCCCCAAGGGAAAGCACAAATTCCCCACCCAAAAAATACAAAAGAAACGTAGGTGGGGGTTGGCCCTGGAAACATAGGAAAATCCCCTTTGGGGGTAATTTTGTTTCTAGAAATGTGTGTTTCCCCTGGTGGGGTGATTGAGCCCCCTCAGTATGTTGTGCTCCTCCACCCACACTGGCAGCCGATTCAGCAGCACACGGCCAGTAATTTTAACCTCTGCGTCTCCTAAAGAGATAGACCTAAGACAGGCAGCATCGGATCTATTCCCTTTTTAGGTCTTGCTGAGCCCAGCGCATGTGCTGGCTCGGAGAGACATTTTGTAAGGGACTTTTCAAAGTGCTACCGCAGGCATAGAGCTACAGTGCACGAGGCGTGCACGCACGCAAAGCAGCCATATGGCTTTACGTCGCCGCCATGCGCTAGACCAGCCAGCAGCACTAGCGCGTCATCGCGATCACTTTCGCTTTCACAGCGATCGCGATCACTTTCGTGGCCAATGCTTGTTTTAATTAAATGTAGTTCTACGATTGAAGGCATGCTTTGTGTAGAATAATGTACCACATATCCCAACAAACGCTGCACTTCTTTTCTTATGTCGGTGAGTTACATCTACTTCATCTTATTGAAAATGTTTATTCCTTTAGCGAATTTCACACGCTGTGCTGTTATGATATAACACCGTGCATGCTTCGGTAGTATTTTACCTTTGAGAATTTCATTCTTCGATGAGGTGGTTTATGTTCCTAAAACTCATCTTAACGTACAAGCGAGCGACATGCTGTACTGACAGAACATGTTTTTTCTGTCTCTCGTTCAAACGTAATTCAATGTACAATTTCTCTTTTTCTTTTGTTTAATTCACTGTAATCATCTCTCTCTGATTTCAATGTAAATTGCTACAGAAATCACCCTCTCTCTCGCTTTATGGTAATGGAATTTAATAATGCCCTGGCTCTCTTCTTTCTCTCTCTCTTGCCTCCCTTTAATTGAAAGCAATATTGCCTCTTTTCTCTTGCCCTCCCTCTGACAGCCTCTCACTGCCTGTCCCTCTTCCTCTCTTTCTATTCGGTGTAATACTCTGCCCTCTAACACTTTTGTAATTCAATGTAGTAATGCTTCCCGCTTTTTCACCCTTTCTCTGCCTACACCTCTGCCCTCTCTCAACTCAATGTGATAACGCCCCGTCACTCTCTTTCTCACATTTTAATGTAAGACAGTGCAACAGTGCTTTCTGTGCCTCTCATTTCAATGTAATATCACCATCTGGTGATCTCTCATTTAAATGTAGTGATGTAATGTGCCTCCCAAAACTGTTCTTTCCTTATCAACTTACCAGAACCAATCGTCCAGAAACTGATGTCTCCTGACTGCCCGACCTACCAAATACAAGCGACCTGGTGGTCCAGCTTTCCATTGGCTGGGCCCTTCCCTGCGTAACTCCCTATCATAACATCTGTGACATGAGGATGGCATCACCAGTTTCACGAAATCCTTAAAAACTCACCTATTTCACTTGGGTTTTGGATAATCCATTCCTCCTCAATCCATGATAGGTGATGCCAGTAGCCCTGGCAGGCCAGACGACGCAGCCCATCACGCCATCTTCACCATCAGCTTTTGAGAATCAGTTTTTTAAGACTTCTAGATTTTTTGGAACATTTTCTCTTGGGACATAATGGATGGCGGCCATCCCTATCACAGCCCAACCTTACTAAATCTGCTTCCTTCCACATTACTGAGATCTGCAGAGTCCTGTCCACCACCTGCATCTCTCAGAATACGCCTGTTTTCTTGAGTGCCTTAAGGCCATCAGTGGGTGTTTACTAGCACTTCACAAAAGCCTCTATGTTAATAAAAAAAAATAATGCCCCGCTCTCCCTCCATCTCATTTGATGTATTCATTCTCCCTCGTAATGGGTGTAACATGCCTTGACTTTTCCCCTCCCCTTTTGTTTTTGGGGCGCCCCCTCCCCAACCCTACCTGCTAAGAATGAATTTGGCTGCACTAAAGGAACAGCATGAGAAGTCAGCCCCAGTCACTGAAACAGCAGTGAGTAACTCGGAATTATCACCTGCATCCCTTTGACTGCATGCACACCTCGCTGCAGGGACAGGATTTACAGCAGCTGATTCTTGTGAGCCTTGCCTTGCCTCGTTCGAGGTTGAAATATTCAAAAACAAAATCACAACCCTTTCCCTTCAGCTGGACACAAAAGCAGCGCAGCCTCAGATTCACTCGACAGGGCCGATTGCGTCAGCGCATCACTCCCTCTACAGCATCATCACGTTGGATTAGGAGAGGGCCTTGAAAACAGCTGCTGCCGTGTCCATCAGACAAGACCATAAAAGTGACCCATCTCTGAAACATCAAAACCACTATTCCTCCGAAGTGAAGATTTCTAGGGGCCATCTTTGAAGGGTAACTAACTCACCTCAACCAAAGAGGATAAATAACAGCCATGCTCCAGCAGTCTTCGACTCTACCCACAGACAACCCTAAATATAATCAGGCGGCCCTCTTGGAATCTCCTTGAAGGATCAATCTTCTAATACTTCCATGTTGTGTGAACAATTATTTCAAAGAACAGACTGTTTCTTGGAGCCCCACTCCCCCACACCTGCAAGCCTAACCCGTTAAGGGAAGAGCATTTGCTAATATTCTTAGCATCAACTTCTGAAGAAAGAACTTCGAAGCTTGGGATACTTAACTAAAGGATGCACTTACAGGAAAGTCACAGAGAAAACAGAATCGGATTACCAGCAGCACTTTATTCTTTAGATGTAGGTTACAAGTAAAACAGGTCAGAAGAGAATTAACCTGTCTTTACTGCTGAGCCTTGTACTCCGTCTCAATGCCCACTTACCAACATTTGTCCTAAACTAAACACTTTCCTCATCGCACCCTTCCACTATAACAACCACTGAGCAGGGAGATACACTCAGAGACTGATGACACAGAAATACATTCAACTCAGTACATATTCTTTTTTTAGATCTCGTCTAGACAGCGCGCATGCGCTGCCCTAGGAGAGGGCCTTTAGCAATCGGTCTTCACTTTTCAAGCACTCGCACTCGTGCCTTTAGCGGCATCCACCCTGCGCGAGTGAGCAGCGGCGCGCTGTTTGTAATTAACGTGGCCGCGCCGCTGCTCGCTCCCACAAGGTGGATGCCGCCACAAGCACGAGTGTGAGTGCTTGAAAAGTGAAAGCAGTGGTCTTCCCTCATCTCCCGTGAGACCTTGTACCTAATTACTAAATGTTGTAACACCAGCTTCCGCACGGGATCATCATGCATGATTAATCAATTAATCGCACGCGATCATCATGCGTGATTAAACAATTAATCTCCCCATGGTCCCCCTGTTTACTAAAAACAGGGTGCTAAGGAACATTCATATGCGTTATAAGAAGGTACCACCCAGTTAAATCTGTTTCGTGTTCTATCTACTCGCCGTTTTTTGTTCCTAATATTTGGCCTCTTTCTGCTCTCCCATGTGCCCCCTTCGAGATCCTCCTCTCCTTCCGCATTCTGCCAGCACCCTCCTACCTAATAGTCGTCCACCACCACGTCCACCACCACATCCACCACCACATCCACCAACACCACCATGTCCACCACGTCCACCACCACATCCACAACCACCAAGTCCACCACCACCTGTCCACCACCATCACATTCACCAAGTCAACCACCACCATGTCCACCACCACCACCAACACGTCCACCACCACCACCATGTCCACCACCACCAAGTCCACCACCACCACGTCCACCACCACCACCATGTCCACCACCAACACCACGTCCACCACCACCACCACGTCCACCACGACTATGTCCACCACCACATCCACCACCATGTCCACCACCACCACGTCAACCACCACCATGTCCACTACCACCACCATGTCCACCACCACCACGTCCACCACCACCACGTCCACCACCACCAACACGTCCACCACCACCACCAACACGTCCACCACCACCACCAACTCCACCACCACCACGTCCACCACCACCACGTCCACCACCACCACGTCCACCACCACCACGTCCACCACCACCGAGTTCCCCACCACCACCATGTCCACCACCACCATGTCCACCACCACATCCACCACCACATCCACCACCACCATGTCCACCACAACCACCACCACCACCACCACCATCACCACGTCCACTACCACCACCACCACGTCCACCACCATGTCCACCACCACGTCCACCACCACCATGTCCACCACCACCATGTCCACCACATCCACCACGTCCACCACCATGTCCACCACCACCACGTCCACCACCACCACCACCACGTCCACCACCAACACATCTACCACCACCACCACGTCCACCGCCACCATGTCCGCCACCCCGTCCACCACCACCACGTCCACCGCCACCACCACCACCCGTGACGGGTAAATGTCACTGGAGGGCAGGGGTAATAGGAGTGTCAACCCCGGCTGTACATGGGACATTTAAGGATGCGTTGGGTGCGAGAAGATGGGAATAGGGTCTAGAAGTATTACACCAGACCCAAGATACATTTTGAAGAGGCGCAATGTCACAGGGGCTCCTGTAAAAGCACTCGCAGCATCTCTACCTCACAGCGGCATACCTGCATGAGCCACTCAATCAAAACAAGCATTGGCATAGCCAATAGGTCTCACCTTTGGGACCTTATAAGTGTTCAGCCATGCAACACTTGATGTTGTTGCACCAAGGATATTGTGCTGGATAACTAAACACTTATAAGGTCCCAAAGGCAAGACCTATTCGCTATGCCAATGCTTGTTTATATATCGGAACAATTACCGATTGCTGCCAGGAAGAAGGAATTTGGCTGTGAACTGCCGCATTCAGATGTTGGATAATAATAGGGGCCCAGCGATCCACAGGAGCTTGATAAAGATGTCCTGGAACTCAATCAGGGCCTGCAGGTTTCCCAGATGGTAGAGCCAAAATAGCTTCTCTAACCTCTTCACAGTTAAAAATAAGCACCTACATCCTGCTGGGATAAATAAGAGAAGAGGGAAACCTTTCCTTGTTATAGATGGACTCAAAATTGCAAACCTAGGATGTGGACGGAATAGTGAGAGCCAGTTTCGGTGCAACATCTGTCTCAAAAAGGGGCTGATTCATTCATTACCCTCGAAAAAAACGAGCTGTCCCTAAGTGACCAGGCTGCAACTAGGTCTTCCCAAGCCTCCCTTTTCCCTTTTAAGGGCAAGTCTACGCTCCTTGCAGGCACCAGAATACAGACGCCTAGCCTACCATACTGCTACAATACATCTGGGGTTCTTATGGAGAGACGGCAGCAGGGCCTTATGGGTCTTATCAAACCACTTAGGCCCTGATCTATGGGGCACACACCCCTATCTTAATAAGGGCCCTCTGGATTTCTGAGCCAATAAGTTTAAACAAATCAAGAATATTGTAATCAGAGGTCTCTGATTGCAAACAGTATTCAAAGTTTGTATGAGAGGTTATCAGCATGCTCTTTAAAAAATCATCTGGAATTACCTTGGCCCAGCTTATTCTACGACCATGCTCCTTTAATATGCGCGGCTTCTTGTGCAGCATGGGCTTCTTCTCAGTGGACACGTCAACTCTAAATTCTGCACATAATGTATTATGATCACTACTGGTGCTCCAGATTGTTTTAAAATCAATAAGGGAGGTAAATAAATGAGCGGACACAATAATGTAATCAATGGTAGTACAAAGGCCTCTTCCCTTACACGTTGGCACTAAACCATCAGAAGAAAATTCTTCCCCAGAAAGTAAAATAATGAGGTTAAATTCTGCCAATAAATTATTTAATAGCTCCTGATCAGAGTCAAGAAAAGGAACATCATTCTCCACATTAGGCCCATATGACGTGCATGGATGCAAATTAAAAACCTCTATTATTAGGAACAATATAGGCTTAGTCAATAAATAGGGATCTAAAAAAAAAATATCTTAGATCAACAACAGCAGTATCAGTTGACGAACCAGAGCTGCGAACATTTATAACTAGAAGCTTTATATTGTTAAGAAAAATTAAGAGCACACATAAGATATTATGTGAATCAATAGGAACAATCCCATTTCACAGGCTAGGCCAATTTTACAAAGGTCACAAGTTCTCCCCCCCCTTAGGTCTTCCATGAGACGAGGGTGTAGTATTAAGAGAAAAGGAGGTATAGCCATCCACACAAAGATCTCCTGAAACAACCCAAGTCTCTTGTAGACAAATAATGCCATGGGATTTCAGCAAAGTCAACTCATGCTCGTCTTGCAAGTCTTGCAAGACGTCATTAACTCCAGCAACATTCCAGCCCAATATTGCAAGTGACCTACTAGGTAAAGAAAAATCTCACCCCTCGGTAGGTCAGGACCGGTTGTACGTCCATCTTGCTCATCAAGCTTTGCTAGAGGTGAGAATCTGTTGCTTAGCTGGAGATCCGTGCTGAAACCTGTGTATGGAAAGAATGGAAGCTATTCCTACAATAGCTGGCTTGATGACGCCTCTGGGGGGGACCTAGCGCACTAAGGAGGATAAAAGAAACCCAGGGGGTGAAATGAAATACCAGTCCTCATTGTCAAACTGGCCCTTGAAATGAAGAAAATCTGTTCCACCAGCCCAGGGTTTCTAAAATTAACCATCTTGCAGTTTCCTGCACATGATTTCGAAGAGTCGTAGATTCAACCCACCCTGCGCACCATTATGCTTTCATTAAATAGGAGCTAAGGTGAGAGAGTCAGCCAATCTGATAGCCGGTAAATTGCCTTATTTTTGATATGGCTATATCTCTGTTCTACATCTCCTCTAAGGGGTGGCACATTAACCAATATGAGTAGATAAGGTGTTGAAGCCGGGAGTAAATGCATAACTGCCTTAGAGGGAGTTAGGCAATAGAGCTAGATGAATGGGACTCTGCAGCGTTGCAATGAACATTATAAGAAGAGCTTCCCTGTGGGGTAAGGAGGCACTAGGACCAGGGGCACAGGTGGGCAAGCTTTTAAGCAAATTACTCCCAGTATTTGACAGCACGTTAGAAGGGTGTGCGCCCACCTGGATACTCCGCGAGAGGACAGGAGTACAGCTAACCTGGGCAACAGACAGTAGGTGGGTTTTTGGAGTTGGAGTGTGATTTATCCTGGTATTAAGAGCTTGCGATGCTCCAGATTCTCCTAGTTCGTAGGCTTCTTGCATCTCCTCCCTGCTTTTCTCACCAAGGGTGGCTGAAATGAAGTAGCAAGTGCTTTCATGTTTGAGCCAGCAGTCACTACTGAAACATCAGCCTGAGCGTTAGCAGAGGTGATGCAGGTCTTGGATTATGGCTCTGGCGGTGACAGCACACCCTTGGACATGCTGTTAATGGGCTGAACCTGAGCAATTATGCTCAGGGGCCGGATATGCATACCAGTGACTCACTATGAGGAATCGGGGAGGCCAGTTGATCTTCGACCTATATTATTTCATCAGATAAGGCTTCCACAGCATTATCGAGAAACGCCAAAGTGGAATTCCAACGTCTAGGCCTTTTGACAGTAGTGTTCATCAGGTCCCTCTTTCTCTTGCCTACCCTTGCACAGAAGACAAACAACAGGAAGAAAGTAGATAGATGTCCATCATGCATTACTTACAAGTAATAATGGAAAATATCACTCACCCAAAAAAGGCCAATGTTAGGGGGGTGGCCCAGCCCAGCCTCTGCCAGGCGCTGACACGCACTGGATGGATCCAGGCTTTGTCCAGGCGCAGCCTGAGCGCGCCCTGCATGACGGGATGTGGAAACGCGCTATATAGTGCTCCAGGCTGCGGCAGGGGATTAAAGGTCCATGGGCTGCCTACTGGGGCACATGCAAACTGGGACTCGTAGTCCCCTCGCCGAATAATGCCTGTTTTTTGCCACACAGCGGGCTGTGAAAACACTCTATATAGCACTTCAGACTGCGGCAGGTGATTAAAGATCGAAGGGCTGCCGCCCGGGTCCCATGCAAACTGGGACTCATAGTCCCCTCACTGAATAATGGCTAGTTGTTACGGCATGGTGGGATGTGATAACGCCCTATATAGCTCTCCGGCCTGCTGCAGGTGATTAAAGTTCCAAAGGCCAGCTCAAGGGGCCCATTCAAACTGGGACTCGTAATCCCCTCGTTGAATAATGCCTGGTTTTCACAGCACCGTGGGATGTGGACACGCACTACATAGTGCTCCAGCCTGCGCAGGTGATTAAAGTTTCAAGGGCCGCCTCCTGGGGCCCATGCAAATTGGGACTTGTAGTCCCCTCATCAAATAATGCCTCGTTGTTGCCACACAGAGGGATGTGAAAGCATGCTATATAGAGCTCCGGGCTGCTACAGGTGAAGAAAGTTCCAGGGGCCACATCCTGGGTCCTATGCAAAATGAGACTCTTAGTGCCCTTGCCGAATAATGCCTGGTTGTTCCCCAGTTGCTCCCTCAGTTTGAGGAATGTAGGCCTCGGAGGCAATCTTGGACACCCCCAACTCTCATCCAAAAACTGTAAGAAGTTGGATTTTGTACACTGAGTGCGCTGAAGGTGCATGAAAGATGCGTTTTCTGAGCTTCAAGTAGCTGGTGACGGAAGGCGTTAGTATAGGTTCACTTACAAGTGATCAGGATAAGTTAGGACTTTGGTGAGGACAGAGACATGTACGGGTAGGAAAAGCTTAGGCCAAGTGTGCTTTCTCAGGAATATTGCATAGGTAGAAGGCAGATATTCAAGGTAGTACAGACACACATGCCATCACTTCATCTTCACCTACGGATTAAAACCCATTGGCGCTGCACTCGCCCGATACGGAACTACTCCCTTAGTCAACTAAGCAGATGACTCCAAACCATGCGTAATGCAGCAGGAGGCCTCCTCCCTCAACATCATAACATACACACACCCTCCACTTCAAACAGCTTCACTGACTCCCCATCCACAGCTTTTCAAACTCCTGAAACGCACATTCAAAACCTTGCAAAACACTGGTCCAACATACTTTAATACCACCTCAGATTTCAGAAACCTTCCAGACTTTGCTCAGCATAGGCAGTAACAGAACAAGGAGAATAGACTTTTCCTAATTTGCTCCAAAAGGGCGGAATGACCTTCCTCTACACACAGGCGCCGTCTCTAAAATCAGTGCATTCCATACAAAGCTGAACACTTGGCTCTTCAACCTGGCTACTCCATGGATCAAACGACTGCTCTTGCGTCAGTGACAGGATACCCTCTCAGGTAATATTGTTGTTTTTCCAAAAAAAGTCATAACATTACAGAGAACTCTGAACCTAATGCTGTGCATATGGTTAAAATGCTTGCTCTGCCTGCTATGTTCATCCTCCACCACAACTTAGTCACAGCATTGCACATAAAAGTGGACGTGACATATGAAACTTTCTCACTGACTACTCTACTACAGCTATTCATAGTTTATGATGTTCGGTTTAGAGAACGTAGGCAGTATTCCCCAGCATGTTTTCCTTAGTTTCAAAGGTAGATATGCTCACTTAGTTCGAGCAATGTAGGCCTCAGAAGGCACTCTCTGACACCCCCAACTGGCAGTCACAAACTGGACTTTACCACAGTAAGTGCGCTAAAGACGCATGTAAGCCATGTCTTCCTGAGCCTCATGTGGCTCTCATGTGTGCCATTAGTAGAGGTTCACTAGGGATGCGTTCAGTAATGTTTAGAAAAGAGCCCGGTACTTGACAGGCAGTAAAAATGTAATCAAACTATTTTTTCATTTGTGAAGGTTGCGGATGCATCAACTGTCAACATGTCTGGACATGAATGTTTATAAAGATTTGTTTGTGTGCAATTTGGTTGACAACAGGTTGAGAGTTTGTGTTGAATGGGAATTCTGTCCTGTGGCGTATGAATGCGATGGGCCCTTCCATGGCAGCGGTATATTGATTTGAGTGCACTGATCTACTGGATTGGGCCCTTGGCCGGCGTAATGAAAGTATTGTGTGTGAATAGACCATAAAGAGGTTGGTGCCTTGACATTGCTTAATGACTCGCCTTCAGTAGTTTTGGTCTCATTATTCAGATACTTTGATAAGTATTTGTGGCTTGAAGCTAGCATTTCTGGGGGTGCTAAAACAAACTAGTTTATGTGGTGGCTTAACTTAGAAGAATTAGTGGCAGATTTATATCTGTAGTTCAGTAAAGTAGGGCACCCCAATATACCCCTGTGGGCTTGGGTAATAAAGTTAAACAGGGAAAGATGCCTACAAGGGATGTATTTGAAAATTATTTTCTAACTCAATATATTATATAGAATGTACATGACAACACAAATTAATTCAATCAAGATTCTGGGTAGAAAAAACTGGGGAGACCCATGCGGGTCATGCACCTCTGGACTCCCGTGCTTGTTTAGTTTACCAGAGTTGCTTAGGTGCAAGCTGAGAAACGGTCCAAAATCTACTGCTCCCCACATTTAAAATGGGTTCGTTTTCAGTGGAAAAATGTGATGCATCCATGTTGGTTTTGGCCTCTTTCCTGCTGTGAGCACTAAGCCTACACACACAAGTGAGGTATGATTTTTATCTGGAGACTTAGAAGAATGTTGGGTGGACAGACGTTTGTGGTTCCCAGCTGATTCCAGGACTTTTCATCACAGAAATATGATGAAAATATATTTTTTGAGTCAAAGGTTTGAGGTTTGCATGGAAAACTTGGGTAAAAAAAACCTGGTTTCTAGTTTTAACAAATGTGTAGTTTTGCCAGGTTTCCCTAGGTTCCGGCTGAGTTGAGTCCACAATCTACAGCAACCACATTAGAAAACAAGGGTCAGTTTTCAGTGGAAAAATATGATGGGTCCATGTTGTGTTTTGGGCCGTTTCCTGCTGACCTAACCAAACAAGTGAGGTCATTTTTTTTATCAGGAGACCTGAGGGAAAACTAGGTGGATGGAAGTTTGTGGCTCCCTGCAGATTCCAGAATTTTACATCACAGAAATTTGAGGGAAACGTGTTTTTATAGTCAAAGTTTAGAGGGAGAGGAGTTGGCCTAACGGTTAGGGCGCTCGACCTCGGACCTGGGGGAACTGGGTTCGAGTCTCGGTAATGACGCTAAACATCCTGTTCATTCTGGGCAAATCACTTAATCTCCCTGTGCCTAACAAAAAATGTTTACGTGTCCTCATGTAACGTAACTGGTGCTAGGTAAAGCGCTCTAATACCTGATTGGATTCGGGTCAAGTTCGCGCTTTATAAAACTCTGCAACAAAAAAAAACAACAACAAAAATAAGTTTGAGGTTTGCAAGGGATTCTGGATAAAAAAAAACCCGGTGAGAGCCATGCAAGTCACCCCAATATGCACAGGTTTGAGGTGATCTACATTTACCACATTGGAAAAAAGGATCAGTTTTCTGTGGAAAAATGTAATGCGTCCTTTGGTCCATTTCCTGTCGCAGGCACGAGGTCTACCCACACGAGTGAGGTAAGATTTTTATCAGAAGACGTGCGGGAGAAAAAAAAGAGTAAACATTTGTTATTGCCAATCGGATCTCGCTGCATTTGTCCCTTTCAAAATGAAAGCCTGTGTATAAAAAGACATTTTAAAAAACATACCCTCTAAATCATATGATAGTATGGGTGGCCACAAATTCAGAGATGTACAAATACCCACGGCTCCTAAACTGCATATCTTGTACCCTTTTCAGAAATACATAGGGTTCCTTGATACCCATTTTCACTTTGGTTGGGAGTCACAGCAGTTAAGGGGTTAATGTAGGGTGTCTAGCGCCAAGACATCCTTGGGTATTCATGCGCTTAATAAAATAATTTAGCATAACATATTGTTTACTAGAAATGCAATTAACAGAAAAATGTTTTTAACATTAGAGATTATTGAAGAATAACACTAATTAATTTAACATTAATAAAATACAATTAAAGTCACAGATGGGTTTAGTATTAAAATATATGAATAACATCATATTAGAAATAAATAAAATATGTATGTATATGGTATTTTTATAGCGCAAACCAAGCCAAAACTAAGTGGAGTGCTGTTCATGGTCAAAGGCAAGCAAAGTCAACGAGTACTAGGAGAGGAAGCTTGGTGGTAGACGTATAATGCACTGCGATGTAGTATTCTTTAAAGAGGCAAGTCTTCCAGTCTTTCCTAAACTGAAGCCGCAATGGGGCAGTCCTGATGGATACAGGAATGTTCCAGAAATGGTAATGGCCTGTTGTCTTTTTTTTTTTTCCACTTCTTAGACTGCAATCTGATGGTGACCTGGCTGCAGGTGTGCCGTGAGCCACCAGAGATGGGGAGCTTATCGGCAAGAAAAGCGGGATGCTGGTTGTGACGAGAGAAGGGTTAACATTAGGGTTAGTGTAAAATATATTACTTTAATGCAATTTTATTTAGTTTAGGATTAATGAAAGCATTAATTATTGGCATAGTGTAAAATGAATTTAGCATAACATATTGTTTACTAGAAATGCAATTAACAGAAAAATGTGTTTTTTAACATTAGAGATTATTGAAGAATAACACTAATTAATTTAACATTAATAAAATACAATTGAAGTCACAGATGGGTTTAGTATTCAAATATATGAATAACATCATATTAGAAATAAATAAAATATGTATGTATATGGTATTTTTATAGCGCAAACCAAGCCAAAACTGTGATGAGAGAAGGGTTAACATTAGGGTTAGTGTAAAATATATTACTTTAATGCAATTTTATTTAGTTTGGGATTAATGAAAGCATTAATTATTGGCATAGTGTAAAATGAAGTTGACATCAAATTAACTAAATTGGTTAGGATATGATTTATTATCATTTTATTAAAATAAAACAGTTTAAACTGACATAATTCAGGGTTGTGTTAAGCATTAGTAGTAGAATATGGTATCTCATTTTTTTTTTTAAACTAGAAACATGTTCCTTAGTTCAATTTGGGTTATGGTAAGGGTTAGTACTAATTACATTTAATACAATTAATTTAAAATAAAACTAAGATAAAGTTAATGTGTTAGCATCATGGTAAAGCTTAGGGGTACAGGAGGCCCAGCTAACTCAGGAACAACTTCACAATTTCGTAAAGGCACAGCCCGCTTGGGCACAAATTGTTGCAGTGGCATGATACCATTCGGGCACACCTTCATGATGTTGCTGCAGTGCTAGACGCTTGTCAGAAGAAATGGTGCTCCAGTCCTTGGAGTAGATCGCTCTCCTTCATCTTCCTGGGCAGATGGACCTTAATGCTCAGAGGTCAACTGCTTCTGGCTCACCCTGGACAATCATACCTCCTTGGAGGGTTTCCATGCACCTTCCCTCTCTCAGCAGACAGGGTGTCCTCCAGGCACTTTAGGACAGCTTCATCCTTTCCAGGTGAGACCCCAGATAATGTCCCTTCACCACTAGGAAGCTGTCTTTCAGGAAGACACCAGCTCTGGTTGCACAACAGTCTTCTGAGAACTCTGCAGCACACTCCCTCCCTTAGTCAAAGAGAATCTGGAACTGGAACACTTAGGGAGATCCATGGCTCCCACTATTATCCAGTCACAGCATATGGAGGATGTGTCTCTGTTTACATTTCTAGATACAGAGTGGATCTATTATTTTTTCATCTGTCCTCTCCAGGCTGTTCTCAGGGTACTACCTTTATGCACAGTGATGCTTCTCACAGCCGGGTAGTCTGTATTCTGGAGCACCCAGAACAGAGGCACACAGAGGTGTGAGCTTCCTGTGGCGGACTCTGAACAGCCACAATGAACAGTGATCAGGGAAGGGACAAAATACTGGCTTCATCTAAAGGACCCTTCACACACTGTACAACATAACCTTCAGTCCAACCTTTCACGCCCCCCCCCCCCACCATCTACCAAACAGCAATTCTCAGAACCAGAAGCCCCTCCAAGCAACAGGCCTAACTGAAATTCGACGGTGGTCATCCCACAGCGAAAAGACAGGCGGAGGGGCCCCCCTCTGTGTTGAGGGGGGGGGCGTGCACTGGGGGGGGGGGGGGTACCCATGGTACACCACCTGCATTTCCCTGCACTGCTTGGCAGGCATCGCGTGGGGCCTGCACATAGTGCAGGGAAATGCAGTGCATGCCATTTTAACATGCAATGTTAAAGGCCCTGGATGCGCCCGCCAGTATGGCGGGCGCATCCTACTTGCAGTGGTGGGACCGCCGCATGTCTGGCGGGCGGTCCCGAACGCAGCATCGTAATGACCCCCTTGTCTCTTCTTCCCCCACTTCAGTGCCTAGCTCTCCTCTCCTCAGCATTAGGAATGTCAGCAAAAAAAATTCCAGTGTCTGGGAAACCAATCTCATCTCCATCCTGTGCACATGAACAGGTCAGGGGTGGGGGCTTCCAAAATTAAATCTACCGGCCTCCACAACTGTAGTTCAGTGATAAATACAATGTATATACCACACAGGCCATATACTCACATGCATAACATACTCTTGGGATGTTAGCGTTAGTATCTGGGTAGTGAGTAGAAGCCAAACTTTACACAAGTGGGCAGTAGATCAAAAATATCAAAAGGTCTGGTCACAACAACTACATAATAAAGTATGCTTCCATCACCGCTCTACATGCTAAGCCCATGGCAGGGATGGTAGTCCACTATCAGCCAAAATCAGAACCCTAGTTGAACTCCTCAAGTCACCGGACTGGTTCAGTTCCTTACTCCGTAAAGGGACAAGCCTAGGCCTTTGCACACACCCGAGATTAGCGTGAGGGGAAGCCAAAATCAAAAACCAAGATGGCAGATACTCCCAGTCAGGCACTCAGGGTAAGAGAACACAAGTAGACATCACGCAGAGGACATTCCTATCCTAACAACATCATGACGATTTATTGGCTCATGGTTTTAGTGGAATCCTCACTTCCTACATGGTGTAATTTGCAATTCTGTTAACAGGGTACTTTTTATATTGTCAGCGGTTCAATGAACGATATCTCTCTTACCCCTATCTTACCCGCTTCTACTGGCATCGGCGGATCAGAGGATGTTTCCTCAGTTCGTCTGACTGACAATCGAGCGCCTCAGACCGCGCTTGTAGATGCCGAGAGTGCCCCATCCCACCTGGAGTCATTACGCCCACGAAAGCTGAACTATAAGAAATATGAGTAAAGACACTGGCAATAAAATGATGGAGATTATTACAAGTACGGCAGTCCTAGGACCGCCGTATTTGTGGTGGCGGTCCAACCACCTCTACCCCTGCGGGTCCACTCACTCTATTCGGAGTGAGGCGGTCAGACCGCAGCCACCGCCGGGATCCAGGATCTTGCAGCGGTGGTGGTGAATGAAGGGGTAAGAATATGCTGCAGAGCATATTCTGAGTAACATTTCCACTACCCATTTCATGGTGGTGAGTCAACCATGAAAAGGGTGGGAGTCATGCAAATTGTAACGCCCTGAACGTCTCAGGATCGTTTAACAGACACGATAATGAGGACGCAACCACTTGTGAAGGGTTAGTTATTTTAATGAAGGCAAAAATAATACAAAGAAGAAACAAAAGTTATAGTCACTGGAATCCTCCAGGCTAAGTACGTTACCAGCCCACCGCACGGATGGTCCTAACCGTCCTCTGCATATACGCCGATCCCGGCGTATGCCAACAGAGGGCAGAAATGAAATGGCCGACAATGCCAATCGGTAGGCTGTGAGGGGCACGAAGAGTGTTGGGGAGAATCGAGGAGTCAGGGAAACACCCAGCCGGGGTCTCTACCTGAAGGGAGCAGCCGCTCAACCTCTTCCTCAGACTGCACCGGGACGCGGAGTCACCTCCTGGTGATGCGTCACCGATACCCCAATCAAAAGCAAGAAGACTGAACCGAGAGCAGCCGCTCGATCGATCCTGTGGACTTCCGAGTCTGTAACGCGGCAAACACCTCCTGGTGTGCGTTACAGCTGGCAGTCCCTGTATCTCTGGTCGGGCTGGGAGTTACGACTCCAACCAGCAAACGCGCCACTGCGCTTTGACTCAGCCGAGTCAAAAAGCGAAGCTCAATGGGTGACCGGTAGAGCTTCCGGGTCCTTCACAGGTGACGATGGGGCAAGACACGGCCCAGGGAGTAACGACTCGACCTACCTCCGTTCTTGCCTTACTGGAGCACCACTCCGGAACACTGCTCTTCACGAAGCAGGTACGTCGGTGTAAACACAATATCCGACAGCGTTGTACCTCCCGGTTCCTCCCTTTATAGGGCGTGTTTTCCTTGAGTTATGTAACAGCTCTCCTGTTTACATAAGGGCGTGTTTTCCTTGAGTTATGTAACAGCTCTCCTGTTTACATAAGGGCGTGTTTTCCTTGAGTTATGTAACAGCTCTCCTGTTTACATAAGGGCGTGTTCGCCTTGAGTTATGTAACAGCTCTCCTGTTTACATAAGGGCGTGTTTGCCTTGAGTTATGTAACAGCTCTCCTGTTTACATAAGGGCGTGTTTTCTTCCCCTCGCATGACAGGAATTCTTGACAGTACATCCTCCCTCTCAGCGGCTCCCCACGGGTCCAGCGCTGGCAGGAAAACGCCGATGGAACAAGGAGACCAAGCGCGGAGCATGAACCCCTTCAGCCGGTTCCCATGATTGCTCCTCCGGGCCATAGCCTTTCCACGCAACCAGGTACCACAGCTTCCCCCTGCGCCATTTGGACGCCCGTATGCCCGATACTTCATACTCCACCTCCGACTCCACGCATACCGGCCTAGGTGTCCCAGACGGCTTGGAGGGTGCAGGTTTGAGCAATGATACATGAAAGACAGGGTGTATCCGCAATGACTGGGGCAAGCACACCTTCACGTTCACGGGACCCATACACTTGGCAATTCGATAGGGGCCCATGTACTTGGGATGGAACACACTGTTCTTTCGAAACCTCATGTTTCTTGTGGATATCCAGACGTAGTCTCCAGTGCGGTACAGTGGCCCGGGCCTTCTCTTCCTGTCTGCCGCAGCCTTGTATTTTCTCTTGGCCTCTATTAGGACAGCCCTTGAGCGCATCAACGTGTCTTTTATGTGTGCCACCCTGTCCGCTGTGGCGGGAATCCTGTCCTCTCTGAACGGATGTAGAAATGGCAAGAACCTGGGATGTTGGCCATAGTTGCTATAGAACGGAGATGACTGTGTGGAGCTGTGAGTGGCGTTGTTATAGGCTATCTCTGCAACCCATAGCAAGTCGACCCATTCTTCCCTGCCCTGGTCCACAAAACATCGCAGATACTGTTTGAGCGTTTGGTTCAGGCGCTCGGTTTGGCCGTCCGTTTGAGGGTGGTAGCTGGTGGACAGGGCGGTCTTAACATGCAGCGCAGTGCACCAAGTCTTCCAGAATTGCGCCGTAAACTGCGACCCCCGGTCCGACACGATCACCCCAGGTAATCCATGCAGTCGTACCACATTCTTTAGAAGTAGTGACGCCAATTCCCTGGCCGTAGGGACTCTCTTGCAGGGGATGAAGTGCCCCATTTTCGTCAAGTAATCCACCACCACCAGTATTGCCGTCATCCCCTGGTCTACCGGTAGGCCCACCACGAAGTCCAGTGATATGCTATCCCATGGTCTATCCGGGGTCGGAAGTGGATGTAAGAGCCCTTGGGTTCGGCCATGGTCGGCCTTCATGGTAGCACACGTAGGACACTCCTGTCCCCACCTCCTGACATCCACTCTCATGGTTGGCCACCAGAAATGCCGTCCCATGCTAGCCACTGTTTTTTCAAAGCCCAAATGACCTGCGCATGGAGAGTCATGGCACCAGATGAATGCTTGTTTCCTTAGCCTAGGCGTGGGTATCAATAGGCACCTGCCCTTCAGGGGTATCCCGTCCTTCAGCTGCCATTCTCTGTGACCGAGGAGCCACCTCCGCCATGCGAACGACCTGATCCCTCTCTTTATTCCCCTCAGGAAAGTATCCGGTTGGATAACCCCCAATACCATCCTCGGGGAAATGATGGAACGCTCGGTCGCAGGCAATGGTTCCTTAACTGCAGATTGACGGGACAGGGCGTCCGCCTTCCGGTTTTCCGTCCCCGGCCGATATGTGATGCGGAAGTTGAACCCCGCAAAGAAGATCATCCACCGCAGCTGCCTGGGAGAAAGGTGTCTTGCGGCAGTCATGAACTGTAGATTCCGATGGTCCGTGTACACCGATACCACATGTCTTGCCCCCATCAACCAATGCCTCCATTCGGTGAAGGCGTCCTTGATTGCGAGAAGCTCCTTCTCCGCAATATGGTAGTTGCGTTCGGCGTCGTTGAGTTTGCGGGACATGTACGCAACGGGATGAAGCACCCCTGTGTCGTGGTTGCGTTGGGACAAGATAGCCCCCAGCGCCACGTCCGAAGCGTCCGCTTCCACCACGTAGGGGAGATCCGGATCGGGGTGAGCCAACACCGCCGCCTTACCAAAGGCGCTTTTCAGGGCCTCAAAGGCTGTGTTCGCTTCAGGGGACCAGACAAACTCCTTGGACTTCCTCAGTAGCTGTGTGATTGGGGCCACCAATCCTGAAAATCCATCTATAAACCGCCTGTAAAAGTTGGCGAAGCCAATGAAACTTTGGACGTCCTTCACGCTTTGGGGCACCGGCCATTCTTTCACCGCCTTGATCTTTCGTTCTGCCATCTCCTGTCCCTCTGGACTCAGCATCACTCCGAGGAATTCCACGGACGTGACGTGGAAGTCACACTTGCTGAGTTTACAAAACAGCTTGTTTTCCCTCAGCTTTTGGAGCACGGCTTTGACGTGGTGTACGTGCTCCTCCACACTGGACGAGTAGATGAGGATGTCGTCGATATATACGACCACGTAAATATCCAACTCCTCTCTGAATACCTCATTCAAAAAGTACTGAAAGGCTGCCGGGGCGTTGCACAGACCGAACGGCATGACGAGGTACTCAAAAAGGCCGAACCTGGTCTTAAAGGCGGTCTTCCACTCGTCTCCGTCCCTCATGCGCACCAGATGGTATGCCCCTTTCAAATCCAACTTGGTGTAGATACGAGCTTTCTTGACCTGTTCCAGAAGTACACTGATGAGAGGCAAGGGGTACCGATTTTTTATGGTTATCGCATTCAATGCCCTAAAGTCCACACAGGCTCTCAGCTCCCCATTAGCCTTCGGGATGAAGAAGAGTGGCGAGGCGGCCGGAGACTTGGACGGGCGGATGAATCCTAGCTTGAGGAGTTTATCCAGGTACCCCCGGAGATGCACGTTTTCAGGCTCCGTCAGGGCATACAGCCTGCCGCTGGGAACGCTGGCCCCTGGCACCAGGTCGATCTGGCAGTCAAACTGTCTATGTGGTGGTAGCACTTCCGCCTTCACCTCATCAAATACATCCTCAAAACTGTGATAAGCCTGGGGGAGAGCCACATCTTTTTCTGCCGCTGTAGCCACCGTCTGACTCCCGCTCTCATCTGCGTCAAGGGATTCCGTTCTTTTTCCACAATGCAGGATGCAATACGGTGACGTCATTTCGACGCGATGTGTTGGCCAATCCACAGAGGGGTTGTGTTTCTGTAGCCACGGCAATCCCAATATGACGCCATATTGGGGCGCTCGGATGATGTTAAAATCGATTTGTTCCAAATGGTTCCTCCCATATCTCATCGGAAGGACCCCCGTGTGCTGCCCGATGGGCCCCGTCACCAATCGCCTTCCGTCTACAGCATAGACGTCTTCGGGTACAGCTTTGGGAAGAAGCACTAGCCCTAGCCTGCATGCCTCGTTGTGGTCCATAAACATGCCAGTGGCCCCTGAATCCACCATGGCCACAACGGGTATCCACTGGTCATGCACTCCCACGTGCACCGTGAGGAACAGGTGTCGGTGTCCCTTAGTGACCGAGTTGGAAAGTGAAGGGATGGATGAGTGACTCCGAGATGCCCCTTCTTTGGTCTGGGAGTCCTCTAGTTTTCCGCCGGTATGTCCACCACGGCTGTTACCGACAGGTTGGCCCGATAACGTGACGTCTTCGGTTTGGCAGGGCATTCACGTACGTAGTGGCCTTTTTTGCCACAATATAGGCACAATCCTTGTTTACGGCGTGACTCTTTCTCCGTGGCTGTGAGGCTCGCTCGTATTGCGCCGATGTCCATGGGTTCTCCCTTGGATGCGGTGGAAGTTTCAGGACTTCCTACCGTCACATAGGATGGAAGGGATTTTCCTTTTCTCCCATGATCCCCTTTTCTTTCACTTAGCCTATGTTCCAGCCGTAATACCAGGTTGATAAGGCCCTCACATGTCTTGGGTTGAGGGTCAATATGAGCCACGGCGTCTTTGAGCTCATCGCACAGCCCGTGATGGAAGAGCGCCGTCTGTTTAGCAACAGGCCACTTGGTTTCCGCAACCAGCCGTCGGAACGCGTTGAGATACTGCACCAGGTCGTTGGATCCCTGTCTCAACTCAAGCATTTCACGGTCCGCCGTGTACGAGTCAGCCCTTCTGTCGAATACCTTCAGGAATTCCTCGCGAAAAGCACCCCAATCACATAAGATGGGGTCGTCCCTGCTCACCAGAGGTACGGCCCATTGTGCCGCGTTTCCAGCCAAATAGGAAATAAGGAAAGCCACACGAGCCTGACTCGTGGGGAACGCCTTTGGTTTGCACGATAAATGTAGCGCCACTTGTGTGAGGAATACCTGCACTGTGTTAGGATCCCCACTGTACCTCTCTGGTGTTGCCAAGGGGATGGCTACCGGCATTTCCACTACTACAGCAGGGGTCTGGTCCGTGAGGGAGGTGCTGGGCGTGAGCGGGTCCAAGTGGATAGCATCCAGTCTGGCTTTTACATCGGCTGTTTCTTGCCTAGAGGCAGCCAATTCAACTTGCATGGTCGCTAAAGCAGCCAGCACATCATCAAGTGTTGCCATGTCTGTTATCGACCGGGAGACAGTTAGTGTAGTAAGGTCGGATATTTTGTAACGCCCTGAACGTCTCAGGATCGTTTAACAGACACGATAATGAGGACGCAACCACTTGTGAAGGGTTAGTTATTTTAATGAAGGCAAAAAAAATACAAAGAAGAAACAAAAGTTATAGTCACTGGAATCCTCCAGGCTAAGTACGTTACCAGCCCACCGCACGGATGGTCCTAACCGTCCTCTGCATATACGCCGATCCCGGCGTATGCCAACAGAGGGCAGAAATGAAATGGCCGACAATGCCAATCGGTAGGCTGTGAGGGGCACGAAGAGTGTTGGGGAGAATCGAGGAGTCAGGGAAACACCCAGCCGGGGTCTCTACCTGAAGGGAGCAGCCGCTCAACCTCTTCCTCAGACTGCACCGGGACGCGGAGTCACCTCCTGGTGATGCGTCACCGATACCCCAATCAAAAGCAAGAAGACTGAACCGAGAGCAGCCGCTCGATCGATCCTGTGGACTTCCGAGTCTGTAACGCGGCAAACACCTCCTGGTGTGCGTTACAGCTGGCAGTCCCTGTATCTCTGGTCGGGCTGGGAGTTACGACTCCAACCAGCAAACGCGCCACTGCGCTTTGACTCAGCCGAGTCAAAAAGCGAAGCTCAATGGGTGACCGGTAGAGCTTCCGGGTCCTTCACAGGTGACGATGGGGCAAGACACGGCCCAGGGAGTAACGACTCGACCTACCTCCGTTCTTGCCTTACTGGAGCACCACTCCGGAACACTGCTCTTCACGAAGCAGGTACGTCGGTGTAAACACAATATCCGACAGCGTTGTACCTCCCGGTTCCTCCCTTTATAGGGCGTGTTTTCCTTGAGTTATGTAACAGCTCTCCTGTTTACATAAGGGCGTGTTTTCCTTGAGTTATGTAACAGCTCTCCTGTTTACATAAGGGCGTGTTTTCCTTGAGTTATGTAACAGCTCTCCTGTTTACATAAGGGCGTGTTCGCCTTGAGTTATGTAACAGCTCTCCTGTTTACATAAGGGCGTGTTTGCCTTGAGTTATGTAACAGCTCTCCTGTTTACATAAGGGCGTGTTTTCTTCCCCTCGCATGACAGGAATTCTTGACACAAATAAGGGGGCCCAACAGGGTCCACAGGCAAATTTGCCCAGGGGGGTGCTTGCGGGGCGCACTTGTTTTACACACCTATACTTGCACCTATGTTCCTGCACTGTAGGACATGCACGACATGGTGCATGCCACACCGTGCCAGAATGTGTGTAGGCACAGTCACGGTGGTGGTGTACATGTTAGGCTCTCCTATGAGCATTGCAGACCGCTACCATGACATCTTTGCCGCCGCTCTGCCCTGTAATTAACTCGGAATCCGGCGGGCAGGTGCACCACAGGTTTGGCGGTCCTCCTGAGAGCACAGCAGTGGCGGTCTCACAGGAGGACCGCTAAACTCGTAATAAGCCCCCAAGTCAAAATGGCAGCTTCCCGAAAAAATGTTTAATAAAGCAAAATTCAGTGTTGCTTCATTTCCCTGCTACAATTATTTTGGAAAAACAAATACAGTGTAAATTGATTTATTAAGTATGAACCGATGCCCATTCGACCCATGTTCAATAGTTTTACCTGAAATGAACAATGCAATGACCACTTTTCTGTAACACAATAACAGCTGGATAACTCATTGTACTAGCCAAGCCCCTGAGTCATTTGGTAAGTCACTTCTACATCAGTCCAATAACCCCTATGCCACTAGAAATATTTTTAGGTTCACATAAGTTCTACTTTCCTTGGGCACTGCCTTGGGTTCACCAGTTGATTACAATTTTTGGGTTGGTGCATATCCAGTCTCCTTCAAGTGACTCCACCAGATAAGTCCCTTGGAAACCCGGAAACTGCACTTGAAATCAGCCTTCCATATCACTTGCTTGAGGCCATGGTTAGGCACTGGAACTGTGACTCCTTATGCCCATGCTCCCACCACCAGAGAGTCTGCCCTTCGATCTCTGGTTGTACCTTCATCCTCATGCCCATCTGTCAAGATTCCGCTACTTAGATGCTCTGAAGTAAGTCAACGTTATTCCTTCACTAAACTTTACAAGAATGACAACTCAACTAAATTTTAGAGAGATGTATCCCTGAGAACAGTTCAGATGGTGCAAGTACAGCCAACTAACACTCTACGAAATATGCGATCAATGCTATCAAAATATTACAGATCTCCACCGTTTCCATTCCAATTGAAGACGTGTCGCTGATTCGAAGGATGCAGCATTAACTGCTGGTGCAGAAGCTTATGCAAGATAGATGTAGAATGGCCTTGCTGATGTGACTCCTTGGGACGAAGGAGTATGTGATGTTTGAAACGCTGTAAAACGTGCTTCAAGGTTACCAGATTTTGTGATCAAAGTTTGGGAGAGCATGTTTAATCATCCAGTCGGCGTGTAGCCATTGGGATTCCTCGGTTACAATTCTGTTATTTGTGGCTGAATACACGAAGGGTAAATGAGCGGTTTTATGATGCCCTACAAATAAATAAAGATATGGTTGCAACTGTGATGCATTTTCCGATTCGACTTTTCTTCCTGATTCACTGTCTTCGGCTGCGAAAAACAGTGATTTCCTTTTAAGATACTAAGACAAAATATTTCTTGTCGCTTCAGAGTCACACTGCATTGCAATGCCCACAAGGGGTGAGAGGTAGGGTATATTTTAGAGTCACTTGTAATATACGTCTACTAAACACATGTAAAATCACATCAGGATGGGGCTTGGTAACAAAAACACAGAATGTCCACAGATGACAACTACTTCCTTTTGTGATCAACTGCACTGTGAATTACAACCTACAACATGTTGCAAGAAACCAAACAAAACGCACTCAGTTTTTAGACAGGAATTTTAATTTCGTTTGAATAATGGAATATTACTTGCAGGCTATATTTCTGACAGTTTGATTTATGAATTTTGACATCTTTCCTGAACTTAGATTACATTACAAAGAAATAGGAATGCAAAACATGCCGGCTCTTGCATATATTTTCAGGAACAAGAGGATTCGTTTGGTAAGCTGAAATGCACACAAAACGCTGTTTGATTGTATGCAGAAAGGTAAAAACAAATAATACCAAGGAACAATTGCATTTACCTGATAGAATGACACACAATCACTGTAGGTTTGGCAGTTGCCTAGTCTTACCTGAATTTTAAACATTAATAAGGCTGCCTTTTTCCTGTCATGAAATATGCCTGCTGTGCAGTGGTGGTTCTCAACTACATGGAAAGATGTAGCACCTAGGCTAGGTGACATGGAATATACCAACACATACACCTGGAATCAATAGGGAGGTGTGGGTGCAAACACTTTTACAAATGGCCAGGAAGTGTCTGTTTCTCTGACATGGGTATTGCGATGGGAGCTGGCTGGGCTTCTTGGGTCAGGAAGGGTTCGATTTAGGTCACACTCCACTCCACATATGAACTACTTGAGGGAAATTGGTAAAGTCATTTAGTAACATCTCTGTAATGTTTACCCAAACTCAAAGGTTCTTCTTTTATTGATAACTCCAAAAGGATGAAAAGCTGACTTGATACTGTGGGATACAATTTAATGGTCTGGATAATATTTGGGACGGTTCACGCTTAAACTTTTCCACTAAACATATCCAGGCAGAAGTTGTATGTATGCTTTTGGTGAAAAAGAGTACTTGCATTGCACTTTCTGCACTTTCAATACAGCAGGACTGAGTTGGTTCTGGTGACAGGGGAGTGATTAAGGCTATAGGCCTGATCTGTTTATCATACAAAACATATGACAAAGGCAGTAGGCCCGACACAATTGCTGTGAAAAAACATGTTAAAACCAATAGGTCTTTAAGGGTACATTTTCATTACACTCTTTTATAGCTTGCAGAAAGGTATTTTGCTACAAGGAATCTCACGGATTACAATAGTAGGAAAGGATTTTCGTGTTGGTTACATATCAGGGTAGGGAGGGCGATAGTTGCATTGTGGAAAAGCTTACAAGGTATACAGCGGACCTGAGCTGCTTTTGGTCATAGCCAACGTTAAAGACTATAGGATACTGATTGGCTCATTGGAACAAATTGTGTCACGGTCATGGGTCTAATGTTTTCATTAAGAAAAGCTATGATAAACATATTAGGCCTGACTTATTGTGAAAATCATATGTTAAAGCAAATAGACCTTTAAGGGTTGATTGTCAATGCACTGTGTTAATGCCTGTACGTCAACAGTCCATTACATTGTTTCTCCCAGAGTACTGGTAGGCAAGGGTTTTGGTATTGGTTACATGGGCGGTAGATTTGCACTTTGTTGACCCTCTTACGAGGGATTGTAAATTGATATTAGACCTGACAGCTTTAGTGTGATCTTCACCCAAACTTGTTGCCTTCTCCCCTCCTGTTGCCTGGATTTCATTTTTGTTGGCTTTAGGACTCGGTGCACTTCACAACTGCTAACCAGTGCTAAAGTACTTGCGGCCACTCCTTTAAAATTGTCTTACTTCCAATTGGCACATTTAATTTTCTTTTAACTCCCCATTAAAGTTATACTACATGTACCCAGGGCCTGTAGATTAAATGCTACTAGTGGACCAGCAGCACTTATTGTGCCACCTACTTAAATTGCCCTTTAAATATTTCTCAGGCCTGCCACTGAAGCCTGTGTGCAGTTTTCGACCTGCTAAATAACCCTTTTCCAGGCCTAAGCCTCCTTTATTAAACCATTAAGTCACCTCTATGGTAGGCCTTAAACAGCCCTGTAGGATATGTGTTTTTGAGTTTTACATTTCCTAGTAGTAAAAACTCCCACTTCCCTCACCCATAGGATGACACTGGGTTACCTTATAACATTTAATTAGTGCAACCATTAAAACCATGGGAACCAGGGTAGAGAACAATCTTTAGGAAACAACGGTTCGGATTAGTATCATTTGCAAAAGATCACATGATAAGAGCCTAATAACCTCATAAAGCAATCAACATGTTTTGATTAATTCACAGAAACCTCTTTAATCAAAAGTGACAAAACCTTTGATTGGGAAAAGGTAGAACTGTCAAGTTTGGTGTCAAAATAATTGTATTCTAAGATTCTCTGTAATGGTAAATTTGGATTTTAAATCACAATTCTGCAAATGCCACTTTTAGAAAGTTAAACCAAAGGGGATGATGGACGGAGTGTTGAACATTGCAAGCACTCACCCCCAGTCAACTGATCTAGGTTTAATCCATCATCATTCTTTGGCTCACTCCGCCACCCCAGTTCAGACATGGCCATATGCAAATCAGTCTGACCCTGTGCCTCATAGGAACAATCCAGCCCGAACTGCCAAGCCATGTCTTCCCTGGACCGGAATCAAGCATCCTGGGACCGGTTTCTGGCTAATCAGCCGTCATCAGCCAGGCTAGCTTGAATCCAGTGGCAAAGTGAGCAAGGGACCCACGTCTGGGCATACCCTGCCAACTTAGGACAAACAAAGCGAAACCAAAGGGGATAATGGACGGAGTGTTGAACATTGCAAGCACTCACCCCCAGTCAACTGATCTGGGTTTAATCCATCATCATTCTTTAGCTCACACCACCACCCCAGTCCAGACATGACCATATGCAAATCAGTCTGATCCTGTGCCTCATGGGAACAGTCCAGCCCGAACTGCCAAGCCACATCTTCCCTGGACCAGAAACAAGCATCCTGGGACCGGTTTCTGGCTAATCAGCCTTCATCAGTCATGCTAGCTTGAATCCAGTGGCAAAGTGAGCAAGGGACCCACGTCTGGGAATACCCTGCCTACTTAGGGCAAACAAAGCAAAACCAAAGGGGATGATTGCATTTGTCACCCCGAGTGGGAAGGGTATGTCCAGACGTGGGTCCCGTGCTCTCCATGCCACTGAAATCAAGCTATCCTGGCTGAAGAGCGGTGAAACCCCGAAACCGGTCCTAGGATGCTTGTTTCCAGTCCAGGGAGGACCTGGCTTGGCAGTTCGGGCTGGACTGTTCCCTTGAGGCACAGGGTCAAGACTGATTTGCATATGGTTGGGTTCAAACTGGAACGGCATGGTGAGCAAAAAAACGATGGATTTAGGCCCAGATCTCTGTACTGGGGTGAATGTATGACATTGTTCTAGCTTCTGTCCATCAACTGTTGTTTTTACTTTTAGAAAGTTGGCATTTTTGGTCCTAATCACTTGGTGCCTGCAGCCTGTGTCCTGGGTCATATGACTGTGAATGGTTGGCAGTTGACCTTTGCGTATTCCTCCCAGACAGAGACACATAGGGGGACTAGGTGATAGCAGTATGAGCCATCCTGCCAGGGTTGGTAGGGTGGGAAGGAACTGTTCCCTGCCCAACTTACATTACAAAGGGCTGCCTCCAGCACACTCACAAAGGAACTTGACACCAGTATTTTGTCACTCTAGACCGTCTGGACAGCGGAAGGAAATTTCAAGAAACAGATGTGGGGATGGTCTAAATGTTTACCTCACTTGAAAGGCTGGCACCAGGTATAAATATTGGACCTCCTGAACCACGCTTCAGTTCACTCTTAGACTTGCAGAGAACACCCTGAAGGACTATCTTGTACTTCAGAGGACTCCCCTGCTGCCTGAGGCCTGCTTTGTACTTCAGTACTGTCCTGCTGCTACTAGAGGACTGACGTGCTGCTTGAAGCCTGCCTTGTTGCTTGATCCCAGGACTACCCGAGCGACATCAAGGGTCAGCTGGCTGACCTCCTGTTCTGAGCTACAGGGACACAACAAGCTTCAGAGGCCTTCTTGCAACTATTCAACTGACCTTCTGCAACTGGATCTGCCTGAGCCCTTCTGGCCTCTGATAAAGTGCGTCCCTGATCCCCAAGAGGTGCTGCCTCAAGTCGTGGATCCTTAGATTGGCATCAGAGTGCACTATTCAGCAGGAAAAAGGAGAATCTGCTCCCTGCAACAACCGCCAAAGCAAGATCTGGTAATTCTTGCTACAGCAACTGCCAGCGACAACCAACAATGCAAGTTCTACACTTCACGCTACAGTATCAACAGCCTCCAGTGATCTCCAATGCAAAGCTCCAGCAATGACCTTCCCAAATGGCCGACAGGATTTTTGAGCTAAAGCGATGATCAACCGCGATCTACTCCCTGCGGCCTTCTTCACCATGAATTGGATTTTCTGTGCCATACTTTGAGAAGGCATCACTGTATCCGGCCTACGTGCAATCATGGTCGGCCTTAAATTGTGACGTTCCCACGGTCTAGCACAATCAAATGATAGCAAGAGATGCTTTGTGCTTTTAGGCCCCTCCTTAAAACTTTCAATTTTAACATGACCGGTTCTACTGATTGGGTTTTTGTGATTTTGGAAATAATTATATTTATTAAAATTTACTCTATTTTTTGGTGTGGGATTTTTCTTGAGTTGTGTTATCACTTTATTACTGTTTGGGTGATTCATTAAATACTGTATACATTGTCTTCAAGCTAAGCCTGACTGCTTTTGTGCCAAGCTACCAGAAGGGTAAGCACAGGTTACTTTAGTGACTTTTGTGGTTCAGCCAGTCACAGATTGTGGTTGTTGCCTGAGAAGGGTTTGCAAACCCCTTGTTAGACCTGTCATCCTTAGGGTGGTCTTTCCCGAAAAGCTTTGCCTGTTTACCTCCTCTTTTTGCTGTATCTTTTTGTTGACCTTGGGACAGCTGACTAGTGCTAAAGTGCATGTGCTTCTCCCCTATACATGGTAACATTGGGGTATACTTAATTGACATATTTTGTTTACTTGTAAACTCCTTGTAAAGGGGTATGCACCATATACTCCGGGCCTGTGAATTAAATGGCACTAGTGGGCGTGCAGTACTGATTGTGCCACCCAAACAAGTAGCCTTTCAAACCTGTCTCAGGCCTGCCATTGCAGTGCCTGTGTGTGCAGTTATCTGCCACTTTAACCTGGTTTATAAAACTAATTACCTAGCCATAAACTCCCCTTTTATTACACATATGTCACCCATAAGGTAGGCTGTAGGTAGGCCTAAGGGCAGGGTTCTGTGCAAGTAAAAGTTAGGACATGTACTTTTAAGTTTTACATTTCCTGGTAGTGACAAATAGCCAAATTCGTTTTTCACTACTGTGAGGCCTACTCCTCTCATAGGCTATCAATGGGAATTCCTTAAAGCACATTTAATCTGTAATTCCTGATCAGAAAGGAGTTGCTGCATCATATCTTATATCTTTGGAATGGTAATAATAAACCCTCTTTAATACCAAAGTTGGATTTAACATTACTATTTTAGAAATGCCACTTTTAGAGACTGTTTATATTAATTGGGCGCCCCGGTACACCCTTGCAGGTTTGGGTAACAAACAAACAGCCTCATGCATCAAGCCAAAATCCAGTCGGTAAAATACCGAATCGCTAATAACACCCGTTAGCGAGTAAATAAAACCTAATCCCAATGCATCAACCCGAATACAAAAATCGCTATTTAAGGAATCCTTAAATAGCGATTCCTTAAATTGCGATTGCATTTAAGGAATCCCAAATTGAGATTCCTTAAATGCAATGCATGAAAGTTAAAAAATTAGCGAATTCGCTAATAGGGGGAGCAAATTACCATGAAGATGAACTGCATGGTAATTTGCTAAAAGTTTGAAAAATGCACTTTTGTGCATTTTTCAAAGTTTCATGTTGCGCACACACATGCCCTTAGAGCATGTGTGTGTGCAACATATGTGCACATATCAATTTCAGGGGTGCAATAGGGTGTCATTTTGACACCCTTGCACCCTTGAAATTGCATGAGCAATTTGCGAGAACCTACTGGTACTCGCAATTTGCTCATGCAATCTCCAATTCATTCCTATGGGCCTGGAGGCCCATAGGAATGATTGGGACGGCATTCCTTAATTGCTACTCGCAATTTGCTAGTCGCAATTAAGGAAAGTTAAGGAATCGCTATTTGAATAGCGATTCCTACATGCATAGCCTTTTGCTAATCCTTATTAGCGATTCCTTATTTTTCGCTAATAAGGAATCGCAAATGGCATTGTTGATGCATGTGCCCCTATATTAACTAGTAAAAGTGCCTACAAGGGATTTGTTTTAGATATGCAAAAAGGAGTTAATACTTTCTAGTATCACTTGTGTCTCCTCAAATAGTGGCCTCAAAAACATGAATCTTGAAAATCAATTTACTTAATCACAAAAACGAAATAGATCAATAACAAAAATACGGAACGGGTGTATTCTTTGGTTAAGGTTTATACTCAAATAGATTCAGTTTAAGGGTACAGAACAATATTCACACAAACAAAAGTGACATAGACTAACAATTTTTCAACAAAATGTCTGCTTATCACTCGTGTCGATAATCCATTTCTAGTACCTATTTACATAGAAATGTTCCTATACTTCAGGTGAGAATTTCTTGTATAATGATATTATTTCAATGATGAAAATGGGTATGTTGGTCGACGTTTCGGTCTTATTATGTTGTTCCTCTACAAGACCATCTTCAGGACAAAAGGATTTCTTATGCAGAAAAAGGACCCTTTAAAAAATAGAGCTAAAGCAAAACTTTAAGGCAACTGGTCCTTAAAGAATGTCAAGACCTGAGAGATGTATGCCACAATATTGTCAGAGTTGTCTGCATGATTTGGAACAAAGAGCAAAGCGTCTTTGAGGTATCGCCGTTGAAATTGACTTGCAAATTGATATGATAACGTGGCTGTGTGACTCATCAGACGCGGATGCCAAACTGAGATGGCACTGTTTTTTTATGACAAACACCCCAATTTGCATATCAATTTCGACAGCGATACCTCAAAGACGCGTTGCTCCAACTCATGACACCCTCGAGAGCTAATAACAACCCTTTTGCTTCAAACATGTACATTTGTTATATGTATTTATGTATCTGTAATCGCTTTCACTTTTCTCAATATGTAATTTGTAATGAATATGTAATTCGTAAATACGTAACTCTCACCATGAGTAATTGCAGCAGCTATTCATATTGCCACCTACTACCTTGAGTCTCTAAACTCGTGATGTTCTTTTGCTCTATTGTAAAGTGCTCTGCCACCGCTGGGTAATGTCTGAGCTCTATAAACACGCAAAAATAAAGGCTGTAAACAGATATTTTGTGACGTCAAATTTCATAGATTAACGTAACAGACAAGGGTATTGGTGTTGGTTACTCAGTCTCAAACATTTGGAATTGAAGGTTTGCAATCAGATTATCCTACTGGTATCTTGTATATATTTGTAATTTTATGACAGCAAGCCAAATTGTTGCGAAGCTATGCACAATAAAGGGTCCTCCATTGGTTTTGCTGAAAAGCTAAAATGAAATACTAAATACTTATTGGGTTCATTGCAAGAGGTAAGTCAGATGCTGTAGGTCTGATCTATTTGTTATCAAAAGGTATGATATAATTATAAGGTGACTTAGTTGCTGTGAAATGCATTTATAAACAACAACAGGCCTTTAAGGGTGAATTATTATTACACTTTAATGAAGGTCATGGGCTGGTATTTTGTTACATGAAATCTCAGTGATTAAACCCTTGGGTCAGGAAATGTGCACTGTGGCAAGCCTGTTAGACATTCTTAAGAAGCCAGTGGCGCAGTGTGCACGGGACCAACGCTTGTGCATACCTTTCCCACTTAGGACGCCAAACTGTACTAGGGTGAATGTTTGACATTGTTCAATATTCTGTCCATCAATTGTTTTTTATGCATTTGTCACCCCGAGTGGGACGGGTAAGCCCATATATGGGTCCCGTCCTCTCCTTGCCACTGGAGTCAAGCAAGCCTGGCTGATGATAGGTGAAACCCCGAAACCAGTCCGAGGATACTTGTTTCCAGTCCAGGAAGGACCAGGCCTGGCAGATCAGTCAGAATTGTTCCCATGGGGAACAGGGTCAAGACTGATTTACATATGGCTGGGTTTAAACCAGAATGGCATGGGGAGCAAAAAACGGTGGATTCAGGCCCAGATCTCTGTACTGGGGTGAATGTTTGACATTGCTCAACATTCTGTCCATCAATTGTTCTTTTTACAGAGTTATACTGGAGGCCTCAAAAGTTAGGATTCACATTCGAATTCCCATCAGGACTTTGGCTATTATTATTATTATTTTTATAATTGATATTCTAATTACTACTTTTATATACAGTGCTCATGTGTCTCTGAAACTCACTCATTTGACTAACCTTGGAAGGATGGGAAACTAAATTAGACTTGTCAGGATTCAAACTAATGAGTAGCAGATTGCAGAAGATGTAAGTGACAAGTATTTAACACAATGTGAAGTTTTACTAGGATTATGAGGGGAATCAGAAAATGTATAAACAGGTACTTAAGTGTGCAATACCTAGAAAAGAGTCCTTGTGGCAGGCCCTTATTCCCATACAGACTCATTCATGATTCATTACTGGTCAGGCTAAAAACCTATCCTTCGACTGCTTAATAAACATGTGTTCGATAATACACGTGTATGACCAACTAGCAATAATTTACAGGATTTTTATGAATGAATGAATGAATGAACTCAGATTTTTAAAGCGCACGTAGCTGCCCTGAGGCGTCCAAGCGCTAAGCATACCAACTGAGGTTAGGGTTAAGAGGAGGCAGATTCAGCTCCACAGTTATGTAGTGAACAGGAGCGTTTTCAGCTGTTTGCGGAAGGAGAGGATATCAGGATTAGATCTAAGATGCTGGGGCAGAGCGTTCCACCTCTTAGCTACATTGTAAGAGAAGGAGCGGCCTCCAGACCTAGATTTCTTTATTGGCGGCACAATGGCTAGATTCGCAGTGGTGGAGCGCAACTGTCTTGTGGGGAGATAGGGTGTGTTGAGAGGGAGATTAATTGCCGGGCCTAGAGACCAGAAAGTCTGGTGAGCAATGCAGAGTGATTTAAAGTTTACTCTTTCCTTTATAGGGAGCCAGTGCAGTGTCCTCAGTCCGGGTTTTACTGATGATCTGCGGGGGATTTGTAAGAGTGTTCTGGCTGCGCAGTTCTGTATTATTTGCAGTTTGCGCAAGGTGAGGTCAGGAGCTCCAAGATACAAGGCATTGCCATAGTCCAGCCGCGATTGAATCAGGCCCAGAACCACGGTTTTCCTTGCTTCAGAGGGGAGAAGAGGCAAGATCTTCCTGATAACTCTCAGGATGCCGAAGCAAGTGGCAGATAGTTTTGTTGCCTGTTGATCGAAAGACAGGGACCTGTCAAGCCAGACGCCCAGGCTCTTAATGGCGACTTTGGGAGCAGGGGCAGGACCTAAGCTGGGAGGCCAGAGAGTGTCTATGGTGGATGGTACGGTATGACCCAGGAGCATGAGCTCAGTCTTGTCTCCATTGAGTTTGAGACAAGACTTGGTCATCCAGCTCTTGACCATCTCCATACAGCCGGCAAGATCTACATTAGCTGAGGGTCCGCCTGCCTGTGCCAGGGAGATCACCAGCTGGGTATCGTCCGCGTAGGTAACGATCTTAATACCATATGGGCGGACGATCTCAGCCAGGGGCCTCATGTAGACGTTAAATAACGTCGGGCTTAACGATGATCCCTGCGGGACTCCACACCTCAGAGACTTGCTAGAGGAGGAGACATTACCTTCATATACCTGGAAAGATCTGTCACTCAGGAAGGACCTGAACCACTTCAGAGCTTTGTCATATATTCCGATGTCCTGGAGGCGCTGCAGGAGGATACCGTGGTTCAGGGTATCAAACGCCGCGCTCAGATCGAGGAGGATGATTGCCACAGATCCTCCCCGATCTAAGATTCTCCTGGACTCCTCTGTGACTGCCAGCAGTGCCGTCTCAGTCCTGTGCTTGGGGCGGAAACCAGTCTGGGAGGGATCGAGCAGATGGTGTTGCTCGAGAAAGGTTGTTAATATGCTGTTTATGTGTTTCTCCAGGATTTTGGCTGCCCAAGGCAACAAGGAAATCGGGCGAAGGTTGTTAAGGTTCTTGGTGTCAAGGTTAGGTTTTTTGACCAGAGCCCTTACCATGGCCTGCTTCCACTTTACTGGTACTGTGCAGGTAGAGATCGAGGTATTAAGTACTCTAAGCAGTGTGGGAAGAATGGTTTGAATGGCAGAGACTAGGACAAGATTTTGCCTCCACATTCTGACCTTGGGTTAACCTGTGATATTTATGGGTGTGGTTCTGTGTAACCAAGTAATACTTTTATCTTCACCCATGGCAGGTGGTTTCCTGAAAAGTTCTGGCCTCCTTTAGGAATCTGTGATGCTAACCCCTGCTGATGTAATTAAGGTTCCGGTTCAAACATGGATCTGTCTAAAGCTAATGGCTGTAAGAAGTGTTGAAAGAAGCCTTCACAATTCCTTCGAGGCCTTTTCCCAGTCTTCATACTTACATACTTCAACTCATTAAACCCTGGAAACATACCCTCTTACTGCACTGTTTATGTATGCTTTGCCATTAAATCAATTTCACCGTTTTCAGGCCTGGCTTCAAACAGCTTATTATTTTTGAGACCTCATGTTATTAATTCTACAAAAAAGTACAATAAGAAGTGGTATAGACAGAGCGCAGGCGTTTGGTGAGCCCCCATCAGTCTTTGCCTTTCTTGTGTTTTTCATAGTTTGCCACTTCTTGGATGGTCTGCCCATCCAGACCGTGACATGCTGAGGACGATTATTACACTGTCCCGTGTGCGTTGAAGCGTTGGTGATGGCGGCATCAAGCAGTCCATCTGTCAAACTGTAGATGCAACACGTAGGCTGTACTTGTGTTTTCTGATGCTTTCATGATAACATGTTGTTGGATGTACTGTTTTTTTTTTGTTCAGACAAAAATACAAGCCTATTTGTCAAAGGTATCTACTGTTCCATATTTTGCTGTGTATGTTTTTTTGAGTCCACCATTAACACTGCTAAAATCTTTTTCCGATTTCTTTTCATAACACTCTATATGAGAGTGCAGTTTAACTCTTCTAATGCAGTCTGTTCAGCACATGGGCCGCACTATCACCTTCCCACCTGTTGTTACCCCAGATGTTGCCTCATTACGGGATTTTCTTTCTAGGCGGGATGAAGCATTACACACAAATACTTCGTCCAACAAAAAGCCAGACCTAGTAGCTTTAGCAGTGCTTCTCATGTTATAAGGTTCTTATTTAGCAAAATAAACTCACAATGAGGAAGCTCCTTTCTGGAAAAAACATTTTGCACCATTTCATCAAATAGTCAGTTCTCAAAGGCCTCCTATGGTGCCGTTGAAGAGAGGACTCCGCACACAGAATTTACTGGTAGGGTGCATTAGTTCCAAAACCAATATTTGTGTAGTTACACAATTATTCTAACTATAGTGGGTAAAAACATGCAGGCTTCGCCCTACTGTGCCTGGTTACACATTACCCTATAGTGGGCCATTTTCTGGCCCCACATTCCTCCTGTTTTAGCAGGTCCTTTATCTGCGTTGAAACCAAGGGCATCAGACCTGGGCAGAGTGGTATATCCTAATTAGACACCACTGAACCAGAATTAGAATGGGGACATATCTTTATGAAGCTAAAATATTCGCCACCAGCTAAGATTAAGAAAATGTAAATCAAAACCTGTCAAAATCCACGAAGATGTAGTTTGATTTTGCCAGAAGGACATCTCTCCAAAACATATTTTCCAAAAGATCTTCCAGAGAAGCATTATACATGAAACTGTGGTACCCGGGTTCCAGCCCTAACCCCTTCCAGAACACAACAATCTGAAATGGAAAGCTCGTCTGCCTTGAAAATAAATATCAGATCAGAAAATCAGAACAAACCAAAAGGAAGCTACCTAAATCTGAGAGGGCGGTTCCACGCATCATTTCTTCATAGTCTGCAATTTACACCAAAAGCATCACGATACTCCTCAAGGCTTGGAAAGTCCATGATTGTTGTTAAGAAATGCAGACAAACAGACTTAAAATTATACTTATGCGAGTAAAAGAAATGTTTAAAACAATTATTGGGACTTCAAACCAGCACATGGACACCTTGAGCAGACAAATTCATACCTTGGTTCAAAACTGACAGAAAAGCAGTGAGAGGGATACATACACGGATACAAAATGGAAAGTACTATATCACCTCGGTGATTCACGGGTATATAGACCTGATGTATGTGAATTAATGGAAAAACAAGGAACACATTGGAGGAAACCAAATCATGGAAAACCAATTTTAAGGATATACAAATAAGAGGTGTGGCTTTGGCACCAAAGATACCAGTTACGTTTTAGGGCTGCTCCCGTAGCACACACGAGAATCCTACGACAGCAAGTACTTTGCTTCCCCTGCCGAGTCTTGTGGTGGAGGGGATCCAAAAGCCCAGGTCAAGCCATTGGGGAGCTGCTGGGCCACATGTGCCGTTATAGGCAAGATGGTGGTCCGCGACTGTGCCGCAGGCCAGCATGGGGATTCAGCAGACCTGCTGCAGCTTTCTCCGGCAGGTCTGGGGGGACTCTTCTACGGGGCAGACGGGGGCCGGATCTGATGCGTTACACCGCAGAGTGGCTGGCTACCGGCCCTTTGAAACTGGTGCACGTGGTTCTGAGGGCCTGATCGGCCCATATGCGAAGAAGATGCTGCAGCACGAAGTGGGTCATCCGAGCTGGACTTGCACTGGAGGAGGTGCCGGGGCCCAGGGATTGAAGAAGTGTGCACCTAGGAGGTAGGGGCGGCTGACCCTGAATTGTTGTTGCTTTTGCTCCCCTCTTCTTGCCTGTGTCCTGTCCCTGAGTGGAGCGGAGCGCCTCACAAACCCCGAACCCTGCACCTAGACCACCACTACCGCTATTGTCTTCCAGGGTGGTGAAAGGAGGCCTGATAACTGCAGGGGCCAGTGTCACTGATTTGAAGGGGGGCCCTCTTTGAAGCTCACCTGGTGGGGTGCTGGACACAAGATGCTGGACTTTACCCGTCTCTGGACAAGGATCTTGATCAACCGATCACAGTTGAGGAGATCAAGGACACCGTCTCTGCCATAGCCCTGACTTCCAACTGAGTTTCTCAGGTGATTTCGGACTATCCTGCTCCTCCACCTCCTAGGGCTATACACAGGAGTGGCAGAAAGGGGGTTGATTCCCTTAAAGTTGGGCATGGCAACTATTGTTGTGATACCTAAATCGGGTCAGCCAGTGGATAGGTGCTTCTCGTATAGGCCTATCTCAAGGCAGACATTCAGGTGTTCGCAAAAGTCTTGAAGAATTGGCTTATCTCTCAGGCTTGGCTCCTCCAAGGGTCTACAGCACGACTCCTAATAGATTTCGAAAATACCTTCAAGACTGCTGATTAGTCCTTCTTAGAGGCGGTGCTGCAGAGGGCAGGACTGGGACCTTGTTTGTGTAGACTCGTTGGTCTCCATTAAGCGAGCCCAACTGCCCAGGTTCGGGTACACTGGACCCTCTCACCGCCCTTCCCAATTTATAGAGGCACACACCAAGGCTGCCTCCCTCCCCTCTTTTATGTACCTTGGCAATTGAGCCCTTAGCACACCTCATTTAGTGCGACGCTCAGGCGCAGGGATGGTCCTGGGCTGGGGGATCAGAGGAGCACATGACATGACATCTTGGTGTTCCCGGAGAACCCACAGTCCTCAAGTTCAAGCGGTCTGTACATCTATGTTTGTACGGAGAAGCCTCTAGACTCTGAGTCAATGAATCCAAATCCTTATTGGCACCTATTGGTGGGGACAAAAATAGCTGTTCCTGGTGAGACTCTATCCCAATACCCCACCTGTTCTATAAATATTTAGGCATCTATATTTCATGCCTCTCAGATTTGCCCTGTAGCCTTAACCTGACCACAGTGGTTGCTAGAATGAACAGAGATCTGCAACTAGATGCGGCGCAATAGGAGCAGAGCTAGGTCATATGCTATGGGACTGCCCTCACCTGCGCGAATACTGGAGGGAAGTGGGCGAGACACTGGCTGAGGTAACGGACAGGGAATTGCAATATAACAAGGCGGTCTGTGTCCTGCACTGGTTTCCTCACACGCCCAAGAACAAGACCACAAGTAAATTTATAGATATGGGCCTCCTCTTGGCAAAGAGGGAAGTGACGAGGCTCTGGAAGTCGAAGGTGGGCCCCACACATAGGAGGTGGATTAATGAACTACAGAAATGGGCGGCGAGTGAAAGTACACTTAGATACCAACTGGCGTGTCGTAGGTCAGATGATAGGGCACTAGAGGCGGCCACAGAGTGGGAGATGTTGGTGCAGGCCCTGCGCAACAGCGAGATTGAGGAGGAAGAGGAGCCCTCTGATACTGAGGCTGATCCCCGGAACGTCCCAACCACACATACACAGTAGATAGTCATTTACTTCTGATAAGTACCCAAGAATACATATTAAGGCCGAGTCCAGTCGCTGGCGAGGGCACGGGAGGGTGGAGAGGGAGGGGGATAGGGGGATAGGGACTGGGGAGGGGGAGTGACTGGGTGGGAGGGAAGGGGGGAGAAAACTTAAAAGCGGAACGCAGACATCCTATAATGATATAAACAAATGTACAGGTTGAAATATGGTTAAGTATAATGACCTACATGTTATCGCTGCCCGGCCTCTGGGATGTGGGCTCACAAGCTGTGTACGGAAGCCTCATGGCCAAGAAAGGAAAAGGCACTGGCATTTGCGGTGCAGGGTCATTATGTATGTAAGCTGCCTATCTTTTTGTTCTGCAATAAAAACGGTTTTAAAAAAAAAATGAACAGAGATCTGCAGCAGTCGGGCCATCTGCCGTTGAATGCTCTGGGACGAGCGTCCCTTTTTCTAAATGTTGATTTTGCTGTGCTTTTTGTATATTTTTTCAAACTTTTGCCATTTGAACCATAGGGGATGGTTCCAAGCACTAGCTTTGAGGGTTGCCGCCTTTCTCTGAGTGGGCCATCATCCGCTCGTGGCCTTTGTAAATGGACGACATTCCCCATATGAATGGGGAATGGGAATAGAAGACCTTTATGGTTATTACCTAGCTGCGCGGCTGGTTAAGGATAATGACTGGTTCAAAAGGGGGGGCAGGGGGATGTGTGCGGTGACCTGACTTTTTGGGCGGAACTGGCCTAGATGGGCTGCAGGGCTTGCTTTACTGGACCCCATACCCTGGGTCCTCCCTGACTGTACACGAGTAGTGCTGCTGTGCTGGAGGGCAGCTCTCCAATTTATAGGTTGGGAGAGCAGATTCACCAGTCTGACCCCACTGTGTCAGGGGACATGGTTACATCACACCGTAAGGCTGCAGGGATTTACAAAGCGAGACAAAATAGCAGCCCTGTCAAGTACCATACATTAGGCATTAGGCTAACGTATTTCAGTGTGGTGGTCTGCATCACCACACTGAAATGCATTGTCACACATTTATAGCACCTCAGCTGTCTGCGTGAGCACTGCTATTTAGCACCTCCACTACTGCGCAAAGCTTTCAGCTGGCAGTGTGCAATCCGCGTGCTGCTTGAGGAAGGCTTGGGGCTGGCTTAGCTCTTGGCTAGCAGTGTAGGGTGACCAGACGTCCCCGTTTTCCCAGGACGGTCCCCGTTTTTGGAGAAGTGTCCCTGTATCCCGACACTTTTCTCCAAGTGACTCAAATCTCCCTGTTTTCAAACAGTGTCCAGGTTAAACACAAAAATGTCCCTGTTTTTCATTGTTCTGGTTGAGCATGCCCGCCCATGCTCTCTTTACGGCATGTGTCGTCACTTAGGTGAGCGCTGTAGCAAGAAGGGAAATCCTTTGAAGAGAGACATTTTACACGCAGCGCCACCTACGTCATCGTGCCAGCCAAAGTTTCTACTTTGGATAAAACAATATTTCTTCGTCCTGTAGCTTGTATTCATAGCCATACAAACTTTTCAGTAGCCCTTATGCATACCGTACAAGGATTAATGCATTGCTCATTGAATGTTTTATTCATAACCAATTGATGCATGCTCTGTGTTCTCCATATCAAAGCTATGACTTGACCTTTTGACTGACCTTTCAGATCACGGCAAACTGTTTAGCTGGAAAGGACTTAAAGGAGCAGTATTAACGCCTGTGGAAGAGTCGAGCAGCGCTGCTCGAGCTTTTTGCTCAGGTCTTCACACTATTGCACTATGAGATGATACCAATGGCTAGAGTGCACTATACATACCCCAGTAAGGTAACATGACATCCCAGCAGTGACCACGCAAATGTGGGAGGACTGTGTGGTTGGCCAGCCTTTGCCACCCTTAAGACCCTAAGGCAGTAATACCTGGAGAGAAGTGTTTTTTTTTTACATTGGTCCAAGGCTGCCATTTGGCAATTTAGCATTCCGCAGTTTACCTCCCATGCTTTTCTGTCATGAGCAACTAAGCAACATTGGTGAGTTGTACTTTACGTGGTGCTGACGTGCAGCTATAGAGACGAGCATTGATAAAGCTAGTAAATCTGGCGTTTGCTAGCCTGTGATGTTTTATTGATTTTTGGCAAATATATGCTATAATCCTTAAAAGTGTAAATGTAATAAAAAGTACTAATGCTGCTGTGTAAAGGAGAGGGGTGCCAATAAACGACCGCGGATTTGTTGTCTGTAATGCTTCATCTCGGTCTGTGGAGGGAGCTGTCATTGTAGTCCTTTTTCTAGGTCTATGACAGCTGTCAAATAGTCCTACTTATGTCGATGGTTACTGCAAACCGCCGTCCTACTTCTATGTCTATGACCTTTCCCCATTTTTTGTTTTGAGAATCTGGCTACCCTATAGCAGTGGCCACAATGTTTCACCCATACAGTTGCAATTTCATTTTCACTGGTGATGCCATCTCACAAGAGTCTTCAGTCTTGATTTTGTTTGCTCAATCACCTATAGACGGAACCGGCAGCCTGCGGTGCAAGCCCACCACAGTTTAAGTTCTTTGGCAGCCTGAGCCAGCGTGAGCCGGTAGCCCGCTGCAGCTTACACCGTGCAGCCCGGCATAATCTTGCTGCAGACTGACCTGGACCACAGCGGAAGCAGGCGAGTGGTGGTGCGGTACTCGGCAGCCTAGCCGCCCTGCATTAGACCAGGGCAGCTGTGATGAAGCAATGCCGCGCAAGTTGGTCAGTGTCTTGGACCGTGGCGCTGCTTGCCCCAAACCAGCTGGGACATTGCCATGGGGAGTCGTCGCGGCTGGCCCTGCCCGTACTGTCATGGCGCTCGCTGACACAAAGTAAGAGTCACTATACTAATCTTCTCCTTGGCTTCCTAATTTAATTCAGCCCCTTAAAGTAAGAGTTGCATCTGAGAGCTCAGCAGCAGTCAAACTGCAGTGTGCACAAAATTCAGTTAAACCGCAATAATTCCAATCTGGGCCATTAGTTTAGGGAGTGCTGCGTGACGATTTAAAAACGCCTCGCGTTACTGGGCCTGTGAAATCGACATGCAGCTGGTTTTGGCATGCTATTCTCTCTTTTCACTACAATAAATGGGTACTGGCAATTTACATGAAAACATTACATTGCATTTACCCATTGTCGCCTGCCCATAGGCCTGCCGTGCACGACACTTACATTGGTCTGAGCTGCGAGTCTATGTTGGCGGCTTGGCACAGGATGGTTTCCCTAACTGCAGTGACCTCCTTCAGCCCATCTGGACATAATCAACAGGCTGAAGGGATTTGAATTTCACCCTCACCAGTGAAGCCCTCCAGACACATCATTTGTCCCTGTCTGGACAAGAGGCGGGCTGTGACTGCATCCCTAACGTGATGTGGGAGAGAGACAACACAGCAGAAAGGCTGCCTGTCACACGATGGCACTAGTAGCCATGCAAGAACTTCAGAGAGCACAGATGGCCTGAGAGGAGCCGAGAGCTGTAGTGTGAATGTTACTGCTCACTTGCAAGGCCATCCCTGCAGTGTCAGTGTGCAGCGATCTGGGGTATGCAGCTGTGGTAAACTTTGTCACATGCTCTTTTACTTCAATATTAAACCGGTTAAATCTTACTGGCAATTTGGCATTCATTAATCACTACGAGGCCCTCCTGCAAAGTTACTGCCCTTTCATTTCTGGTACTTTTCAGCGGGTTTAAGGTCTTCTAAGAGTTTGTTGTTGCTCAAATAGGTGTAATTTGTGATATTTATAGGTTTCCCATGTCTTTATTGCTTGATTTTGCTTGTGGGAAAGTGTCACCCATAATTGTTGAATGTCAATCATAATTACACAAAAATTATGAAAATGTCACACATAAGCAATCTGAAACCTTGGCAGCTATGGAATAGTCATCGCTCATCTTGGAAATGTATGGCGTGTTGATGACGTGCAAACAGTGCAGGAAATGCAGGGGCAATACCAGCTCTCCCGCTCCCAGTTCCCTCCATTACCTGCAGTTGTGTCACGCCTTTTTTTAGCTAGCATTTGTACGGGTATGCAAGTTCCAGAATTCACTGCCCTTGAGGCAAAGTTCTTGATGGGGAGGTTGGGCAAGGGAGCCATCTCCCAGATTTACTAATCTCTCATTATTAATGCTCCAGAGTGCTTCCCTGGGCTGCAGGGGAAGTGGGAGGTCTGGGGCGGCAAGCTCGAGGATGACCAGTGGCATGAGGCCAGATTGGCACCCATAGAATTGGCTATCTCTGCACGCTTTCGAATGGTCCAGCTTAACTATTTGCATCTAACGTACATGGCATCTCAGTGGCTCCACCAAGCCGGCAGGGCCTGTTGTTCCTTAGTACATGTGGACTTCTTCCACATGGTCTATGCATGCCCAAAATTAGCCACCTTTTGGAAGAAGATCGAGGGGGAGTTCTCTGCGATTCTTGTCTGCCAGATTGACCTTAACTCCAGTGTTGCTCTGTAAGATACTGTTAGAGAACGTTGGTGGACAAAGGATGGAATACATTTATAGGGGTGGCAACACTGGTGGCCAAACGTGATCTTGCTCGCAAATGGAAATCCCTGGGCCTCTCATCGGTAGCAGAGTGGAGGAGGGGGGTAGATTGGTGTGCCCAGCAAGAACGGCCTATACATGAGGTGCAGGGTTGCAGTGCAAACCTGAAAAGATCTGGGGCAGGGAGTAGGAATATCATAGACTCAGGGTGGAGCTTTTATGATTGTAATTAATTATTGTAATTACTGTTTCGACATGTGGCCGGTGGTCATGTTGCACATCGTTTTTGCTGGTAAAATCAATAAACATTGATTAGCAAAAATGAGATCCGTATACATCGAAAATTAAATTAAAGATTTTATAGTTTAAATCTTTTAGTAATTTTCAACGATGAAAGATAATTTAAAGAAAAAATTCAAAATCACACCCTTGGGTGAAGATTATGAAAAGTGAGGGTTTTTTTGGTTCAAAGGTGGGTGAGGTTTGGGGTGATGAGGGGTTTTTAGGGTTTAGGGATGGGTGGCGTTTAGGGGTGGTCTGAGTTTTTTTTATAAGGATCAGGCATGTATGGAGTTTAGGTTGATGAGGAGTTTTAGGGCTCACAGATGAGTGCAGTTTAGGGGCGGTGAGGGATTTGCAGGGTTCAGGGATGGATGGCGTGTATGGGTGTTGATGTTTTTTAGGTTTATGGATGGGTGGAGTTTAGGGCTGGTGAGAGTTTTTAAGGTTCAGTGATGGATAGAACTTTGAGCTGGTGAGGGGTTTCTAGTGTTCAGGGATAGCTGCAGATTAAGATGGTGTGGAGTTTAAGGAGTACAGGGATATGTGGTATTTTTTATTTTTTTTAAACATATTTTATTTATAGATTGCATACATATCACAGCACCCTGTGTATCAGCGTCGTCAATGAAATCAAATTGCATTATGTTACAAAAGCAATCTATTTTTATGCATGCCATCCAGCAATACCACAAAAATACATCCCAAAATATAACAAAACCCCCCCAACGCCCTCAACCCTTTCCCCTGCGTCGCCCCATGTCCATACGGTCCCCACCACAGCCTTAATATTCTGCAACCAAGTCGTAGCACAATAAGACATAACCCCCCGCACTCCCCCCCCCTGCCCGGCGCGGGATATGTGGTGTTTATATGTAGAAAGGATTTTTAGGGTTCAGGAATGTAGGAGTTTAGGGGTGGTGAGGAGTTTTGGTGTCATGAATGGTTGGTTTTCAGGGGTAGTGAGGGTTGGTTAGGGTTCAGTTATGAGTGGAGCTCAGGGGTGTCCGGTATTTTCTGGGACTGGGACCTCACCTTTGTTGACTCGTTGGTCTCCTCTATTAACTGTCCAGGTTCGGGTTAACAGGACCCTCTTACCACCTTTCCCGATTCATAGGCTCCATCTCCCCTCTTTTATTTGCCATAGCGATTGAGCCATTAGGATGTCTCATTTGGTGTGATGATCGGGTGCAGGGATGGTCTGGGGATCGGAGGAGCTCATAGCACTGTATGTTGACGACGTCTTGATGTTCCTGGACTCAAAGTCCTCAGATCCACGCTGTCTGGAAATTCTACGTTTATATGGAGAGGTCTCTAGACTCTGGGTCAATGAATCCAAATCCTTACTGATATCTATGGGACAGAAGAGCAGCTGTCCCTGGTGAGCCGCTATCCCAATACATCGCCTGTCCTTTTAATATTTAGGCGTCTATATTTCATGCATTCCAGATTTGGCCGGCAGCCTTAACTTGACCCCACATGGTTGCTAGAGTGAACAGAGATCTGTAGCTGTGGGGCCGTCTGCCGTTGAATGTCCTGGGGGGTGGTGAGGAGGGGGAAGTTTAGGGCTGGTGAATGTTTTTAAGGTTCAGTGATGGATAGAATTTTGGGGTGGTGAAGGGTTTTGAGTGTTCGGGAATGGGAGAATAAGATGTTGTGGAGTTTAAAGGGTTCGGGGATAGGTGGAGTTTATATGTAGAATGAGTTTTTAGTGTTCAGGGATGAAGGAGTAGTTTAGGGGTGCGAAGATTTTTGGGGTGATGAATGGTTGGTTTTCAGGGGAAGTGAGAGTTGTTTAGGGTTCAGGTATGAGTGGAGCTTAGGGGAGTGCGGTATTTTATGGGATTATGGATGGGTCGGTTTAGTAGTACGGTTTTTAGGGATTTTGGGGTTCAGGAATGATTTGAATTTAGCAGTAGTGAGAGGGTTTTAAGTAAGGAGAAAGGTAGGGTTTAGGTTTCAAAGGGCTTTAAGGGTTTAGGGATGGGGGGAGTTTAGGGGTCAGAGATGGGTGCAGTTTGTGCCTGGGAAGGCATTTTTAGGGGGCAAGGACAGATCATGTCTAGGGGCTGTGAGGGTTCAGCAAATTAAAAGCATTCGAAGTAGATGCTTGATAAAGTAAAAAGATATAAATCCAACATAATGTCCCCCGATGTAAAGAATTGAAATAAAAACCTTTAAATAAAATGTTTTTGAAAGGAAAACCTGCAACCATTTCATTTTCATCTTAAAAGTAACTGGGCGGAAGCCAATTAAAAAAAATTCTTTTATGAATACGTTTCTATGAAATGGTAAATGCCATTCAACCTGAAAATTTCCATTGAACTGTTTAGATGAAATGGTTTCTCAGTAATGATATGGAACGCGTTACTTACCTGTAACTGCGGTTATCCAGTATTGGTATCTTTCATAGATTCACATGCCTGAATCATTCCCCGTCGTCGGGAATGGGAGTCGCCGGTAAATAACAAAGTAATGTCCAGAAGACATAAGACAGCCATAGGCCTCAGAGGCCTTAGCTTAGTAAGCTATCCACGTCCTTATGTAAAAAGGACCAAATTTTGGCCAGAGCCAATCAGCTAACGCCACCCTCTAGAACCTTCCTGGTAGGAGCTCTAGTCCCTCAGATTTTCGTGAGCACAGTGCTAAGCAGCTGTATACTGAGAGATCCGAGAGAGCCCTTCCAGGGGAGGCGGGTGGGTTGCATGTGAATCTATGAAAGATACCAATACTGGATAACCGCAGTTACAGGTAAGTAACGCGTTCCTTATCCAGTATTAGGGTATCTTTCATAGATTCACATGCCTGAATCAGAGTAGCAAGCAGTGAAAAAAGCACATTTCGAAAGATATGGATAACATACAGGTATTAGATAACCACATCTATCTGAGATAAACAACAGTGCTACTGTAAAGCAATGAATAAGTAATGCATACATTATAGTGCGAAATGTGCATAAACTCAGGATGGTGGGATGAAAGAAAGGGCTCACCTCTATTTAAAAAGATGACGTAGTACCGCTTGGCCCACTGACGCATCCTTCATGATCTCCGCATCCAGGCAGTAATGCTTGGTGAAGGTATGCGGCGTCTTCCATGTGGCCGCTCTACAAATGTCCACAATGGGCACCCCAGCAAAAAGAGCCATGGAAGTAGACATGGCCCTTGTGGAATGGGCACGGACCGTTGTTCTCAACGGACGTCCTGCCTGTTGGTGACAGAAAGAAATGGCCGAAGAAATCCAGCGGGAAATGCTCTGTTTTGTGAGCGGAAGCCCTCTTCGAGGTCTGCTGTAGGCTATGAATAGCTGATTTGATTTACGAAAAGATTTCGTTCTCTCAATGTAAAATTTCAAGCAACGCTGAATGTCTAGTGAATGTAGAGTTCGTTCCGCCACTGTTTGTGGATTTGGGAAGAATGATTGTAAAACAATAGGTTCGTTGAGGTGGAAGTGAGATGGAACCTTGGGAATGAAAGCTGGATTTGTGCGGAGAAGGACTCTATCCTTTTTGAATTGCAGGAATGGGTCCTGGATAGAGAATGCTTGGAGCTCTCCCACTCGTCTTGCCGAGGTGAGAGCTAGTAGAAGTGCCACCTTCCAGGAAACAAATTTAAGGTCAGCTCTGTGGATGGGCTCAAACGGGTGCTTCATTAATTGAGCTAGAACTATGTTAAGGTGCCAGGCCGGTGGAACAGGCTTTACTGGAGGGAATGTGCGAAACAGTCCTTTCATGAATTGCTTTATGAGTCTATGAGACCATAAAGAGGGGCCGGAAGAAGATCTTCTGAAACGTGAGATTGCAGCTAGGTGAACTTTAATGGAGGCATGAGCAAGACCAGATTCTGCCAGATGTAAAAGGTAGGGTAAGACTTGTCCTGGGGTGGAAGAGAAAGGATGCAACTTATTCGTCTTACACCAGATACAGAATCTTTTCCACTTGAGTGAGTAGGTCTTGTTGGTACTATCTGCTCGAGCCCGAGCTAGAATTCGTCTGCAGTCTGGAGGAATGTCTAGGCCCCGAAACTCTCTGAACTCAGGAGCCAAGCTGATAACCTGAGAGAGGCTAGATCCGGATGTTGAATCTGCTGATCGCTGAGCGTCAGAAGAGATGGAAACGTTTTCAGCCTGATCGGAGGTTCCTGGGAGAGGAGGTGAAGTTCCGAGAACCAGTGTTGGCGTGGCCAAGCTGGGGCTACCAATATCAAAGTGCAAGGTTCCGCCTTCATCTTCCGTAGTACCCTGGGGATCAGGGGAAATGGCGGAAAGGCGTATGCAAAGATGTTGCACCATGCTATCGAAAAGGCATTCCCCAGGGATCCTGGTTGGGGATGCCAGCTTGCAAAGTGTTGGCATTTGGCGTTGCGTTGGGTGGCGAATAGGTCCAGCTGAGGTGTGCCCCATTGGGCGAAGATATTGTTGAGGACCTGCTGATCCAGTTCCCACTCGTGGCACGCTGCCTGCCTCCTGCTTAGATAATCTGCCAACACATTGTGGGTGCCTGGAACATAATCTGCTCGGAGAGAGATGTTGTGGCGGAGCAGCCAGTTCCAGATTTTCTGCGATTCGCGCGAAAGTGTCAGTGAACGAGTCCCTCCCTGCTTGTTCAGGTAGTGCATTGTCGTGGTGTTGTCTGTCCGGACAAGCACTACTGAGTTCTTTATCCTCGGGAGGAAAGCCACTAGAGCTAGGTAGACTGCTCGGAGCTCTAAAAGGTTGATATGAAGCATTTTCTCCGAAAGGGACCACTTTCCGCTTATCTGTAGCTCCTGAAGGAAAGCTCCCCAGCCTTCCAAGGAGGCGTCCGTGGTGATTATATGAGGAGTAGCAGGAAGCAAGAAAGGCAAGCCTTGCGAAAGGTTCTTGGGGCGAACCCACCATTGCAGAGCCTGTTTGATCGCCGGGGTTACTTGGATGACGTCGTCGAAAGACCCTGTACACTGGATCCACTGGTTCGACAGAGCCTCTTGTAGGGGTCGCATCCGTAAGCGGCAATGTGGGATTAATAGAATGCAGGAGGACATCATCCCGAGGAGGGATTTGAAGAGGCGCACCGAGAGTGTCTTTCTTGTCATTACCTGGAGTGCCAGAGATTGAAGTTTGTCCTGGCGTTCCTGTGACGGGAATGCTTTCCTGTGGATGGTGTCTAGTGTGGCTCCCAAAAATTGCATGCATTGGGATGGTTGCAGGACAGATTTGTCGTGGTTGAGAGTGAGCCCCAGTGACTCGAAGAGTGTCAGACAAGCGTTGGAAGATCTTATCACGCCTTCTTGTGATGGGGACTTGATAAGCCAGTCGTCTAAATACGGGAAGACTTGGTGGTGGGAACGGCGTAGGTACGCCGCCACTGGTGCTAGGCATTTGGTGAAAATGCGTGGCGCCGATTTGAGCCCAAAAGGCAGAACCCGAAACTGGTAATGCCTGCCCGCCACCATGAAACGCAGGAACTTCTTGTGGTTGCGGTGTATTGGGACATGAAAATAGGCGTCCTGAAGGTCCACCGACACCATGTAGTCGTTTGCGTTGAGTAAATGCAAAACCTCCTGTATGGTAATCATTCGAAACGACTGTTTTTTCAGAAATTTGTTGAGATTTCTGAGGTCCAATATGGGTCTCCATTTTTTCTCTTTCTTTCGGATGAGAAAGAAATGGGAGTAGAACCCTCTCCCTCGTTGGCTTAGGGGAACTTTCTCTATAGCTCCCTTTAGAAGCATAATCTCCCTTTAGAAGCAGGTTTTTGTGAGCCCTTTGGCGGGGAGGAGTTTGAGGAGGAATTTGTATGAATTCCAGGGAATGGCCGAATTGTATTAATTGGAGGACCCATCGGTCCGTAGTTATCGTTTGCCAATTTTTGAGAAAATGGGAGATTTTTCCGCCAATTTTGTAGGATGGAGACAAGTTTGTGACCGGCTGCATCTGGAAGTCATTGCCGCCGCGCGGCACCCTTTTGTCTTCCTCCTCTGTTACGAAAGGAAGTTTTGTGGTAAGACGACTGTTGTCGCTGCTGAGATTGTGGACGGTACTGCTGGGAAGAGGAGAAAGAGGAACGCTGTTGAAAGTCTCCTCTGGAGGAAGTCTGACCTCTTCCTCTGGACCCACGAAAGGAAGGGTTCCGAGATTGCAGAGACCCCAGGGCTCTGGCAGTATCTGTATCTTTTTTGATACCTTGCAATGCCTCGTCAATAAGAGGACCGAATAGAAGCTGGCCATCATAAGGCATGTCCAGGACTTTTGTCTGGACCTCCGGCCTGAAAGAAGTTGCCTTGAGCCAACCCTGGCGCCGGAGAACAGCCGCACCAGCCAGCTGTCTAAAACCTGTGGAAGCAATATCCATTGCACAGTCTATCAGTTCCGTGGCAGATCGTTCACCCTCCAACAGAATCTTCCTTGCCTCTTCTTTTAAGTCAGAAGGCAAATCCGCTAGATATGGGGCAATGTCCGCCCACATTTGTCGGTTGTACCGTCCCAATAGTGCAGTAGCGTTGGAGGCACGCACTGTCAAGGCTGACATAGAGGAGAAACGTTTCCCTATGTTATCCATACGTCGCCCTTCTTTATCCGGCGGAGCGGTCAACAGCGCAGCTGGGTTGTTTGCCCTCCTCTGCGCAGCCTGAGTGATAACCGAGTCCGGCTTTGGATGGCCTGTAAGACAAACCGGAGCCGTGTCCGGAGCTTTATATTTCTTGTCCAGGCGTGGTAGAACCGGTGGCACTGATGAAGGGTTCTGCATTATCTTTATGCCCTGGTCCCAAATATAATCAATTATCGGAATTGCCCGGACGGACTTCTTGAAGGGTTCCTTAAAGTCATATAAGAAACAGTCTTGTTGATGCGAAGGCATCGGGATCTGGAAGCGCTGGGCCGCTCTTTCAATGATGTTGTGGAAACCGCCGATGTCGTCGGGCGGTGAGTCGGCTGTGGTAGGGACAGGCGAAACAGGAGCCGGAAGGATGTAATCGTCCCATTCATCTTGTTGAGATTGGACGTCCTGGAGTTCTCCTTCCTCAGGTTCCTCCTCCTCCTCCTCGTCGTCCGTGGTGGGCCGAGGCGGAGGTGCCGTCCTCTCCAAAAGCAGTGGAGGCGGTCGTGGCCGTGGAGTGGAAGGCCCCGCAGGCATCGGTGGAGGTGCCGGAGTCGGAAAACGCTGCTTATAGTCCGTTATTAAGAGCTGAAGGTCTGTGACCAAGGCTGCCGGTAGACACACCATGGAAGGTGGAGGCGGCATGTATTCTTGATGAGGAACCTCCTCATAGTCCTGGGGATTGTCTTCGTAATCCGAGACATCCTGGTACTTTACATGGAGCTGTGATGGACTAGTCGCCGCAGGAAAGAGACTAGCGTCATCCGAATCCTCCTCTTCAAAGAGGCGAGTGGGAGGCAAGGTTGAGACCTTACTGGGCGAAGTGAGGGCCGGAGTTAATGCACGCTTGGTTATCTGTACATGCACAAATGTACCCTGGTCGTCCGTGTCCATACCCCTCAAGGGGCTCGATGGTATAGCTGTAACCGACGTTACAGGTATCAATGCAGTCGACGAGATCGTCGTCGGGGTCGTCGTCAACGACGAGGATGATGAAGACGGTCTCCTCGTCGACGATGACGCCGACGATGACATCGACGACGGCGTCGACGGTGAAATTCTCGTCGACGGTACCCTCGTCGTCGACGGTGTCTTCGTCGACGGTGTCTTCATCGACGATGTTGTCGTCGACGATGATGATGTTGATGAAGCTCTCGTCGACGGTGTCGTCGTCGACCCTCCCGTCGACAGCTTACTCGACGACGACTTTTTTATGGCTAACGTCGACGGAATTGTCTTGCCTGCCGTCGACGATGGAGTTGTCGTCGTCGAGGACATGGAATGGGATGTCATCGTCGATAGAGTCGTCGTCGACGATGTAACTGAAATCGCTGTCGAAGGAGACTTTCTCGTCGACGCTACTGTCGACATTGTCGTCGACGAGGTGGCAATAGGCTTTTTGAAGGTGTGGGGCATCACCTTAGGAGACAAGCTCCCTGGAACAGGCAAATCCTGGACCTCTGAAGACTTTTTCTGCGTCTTCTTTTGAGGTGGCTGCGACGAAGGGCCCGGCGAAGCCACCCTTGGTCTTTTAGATGAGGAGTGAGACGCAACTGAGGAACTCTCACTCTCCTCAGAGGACACCACATCCTTGTCCTTTAGCCTTTGCAGCCAGATTAAAAGGCGCCCCTCTCGGTCTTTCAAGGTCTTAGAAGAGAAAGTCCGACATACCTTGCAGTCCTTAGAACTATGACTGGGATAGAGGCAATACAAGCAGTCCTTGTGTTGGTCGTCGATATGTAGCCTCTTCTTTCCGCAAGAGGCGCAGGGCCTGAATAAACCCTTCTTAGGTGTATCAGCCATGCTGAAAATCCAGAAAGTTGAGAAGAAATACTGTCAAATCCAAAGAAATGAGCAGAGCTCAGTGGAGACTCCCTTAGCACGGCGTGCGGTAGAAAATCTTAGGGACTAGAGCTCCTACCAGGAAGGTTCTAGAGGGTGGCGTTAGCTGATTGGCTCTGGCCAAAATTTGGTCCTTTTTACATAAGGACGTGGATAGCTTACTAAGCTAAGGCCTCTGAGGCCTATGGCTGTCTTATGTCTTCTGGACATTACTTTGTTATTTACCGGCGACTCCCATTCCCGACGACGGGGAATGATTCAGGCATGTGAATCTATGAAAGATACCCTAATACTGGATAATCCATTAAATTGTTTTTTCTATGACATTACATACAACCATATAGACCATGATGATGAGGGGCAGAAAAAAAGGGTAATGGATGACTCTCTCAATGGAACTAAATGAAACAAGGCTTCAGACCATGTTAAAGGATATCCTGAGTTCAAAAGACAAAGAATGAAGTGTTCTTAAAGTAAAATGGCATGCCAGACCTTTGTTCCAGTGACTTGTCAGCACATCCCACCATTTGTTTACCCCAGGTTTGGTTTAACCTCTTCAGCGCTGCGCGGATTCCCGCGCAGTGCTAAAAGATCTGAGCGCGGGCGGGGCCATGACGGAACGGTTCCGTCATCGGCATCGAAGAGGTTAAAAGAGCATTGGTCAGGGGCTCTCACACCTTCATGACACCAATGCCTTAACCCAGCTGTGGAGCTTAAAACAAAGAATCACAGTTTGGAGTAGCACCCAAAGAGAAGCACCTACAAGTTCCTTTTTAAACCTTACCAGGTCCAAAATAAGCAACAAAGAACCACAGAGACAGCCCAGGAACCTAAACTTTTTCATTTTTTGTAAACAGATGGATCACTCATGCAGTTGTTGATTGCAAGAAGACAGCTAATGCAGATATGTCGAGGTCATAGATTTCTAGTCAGTAAATACGTCTCGTTCACTGAAGAAAAGGAATGACATAAATTAAGACTTTCTATGGAAAATTAAATATATCTGATGAAATGGAGACACAGTAATTGGCTGCCTTGAACAAAATGCTACCAAACTCAGAGAGTTGCTCCATGAAATTATTTCTCCATAGAATATCTGATTAGGAGGACAATATTTTGAATTCTGTTTGTCGTGTTGAGTCCTGGTCTCTCTGAGGATTTATTTCAATAAAGCACACTATGAAGGTGACTTACAGAAAATAAATAAAACATCCATACAGTAATTAAACCCTCCTTTGTTATTAATTGTAGATGCATTGCAGAGGTGTGTGTGTGTGTGTATATATATATATATATATATATATATATATATATATATATATATATATATATATATATATATATATATATAACAAATGCGATTTCCTTCTGCTGAAGTGATCGGAGGGACACAGCGGGGATACCAGGAGGAGTACTTTATTAAAAGCAATGGCATAACGCGTTTCGGCGTGTATGCCTTTTTCAAATGCCATAAAACAAACGTGTCTCCCACCAGTTTGCCTTTAAATGTTCAACGCGCTCACGTCGGTTGCGACACTTCAGCTGCGCCGAGTTAGTAAATGGGGCCTCCCTGCAGTCCACATCAATGAACCCCAGCAAGCACTTCCCCGGCTTACTGAGTGAGTGTCCCTTCTCGGCTGGATCCCATAGTGAGAGCTGGAAGGTGAACTATATGGTAGAGTGTTGAACTCGCTCTCTGGTACGAAAACAGTGTTGCTGCTGTAATAAAACCCCCTCCTTGGTCCCCAACGCCCTAGCCGCATTTGCCAATGTCCAAAGTGCCCCAAGGCACCGATACCGTGATCTGACCTCTCCGTGAAGTCACGGGCTGCAACTGCAGCGGTGCAAATATGTGCATGAAATGCGGCGGTCTGAAGTCCATCCAATACCTTGGAGTAAGTCACACAAAGTTGCCCATATTGCTCCAGACTCAAATTGGGCGGGTCACCTCAGCCCTCCAGGGGCAAGCGCGCGAAATATAACAAATGCGATTTCCTTCTGCTAAAGTGATCGGAGGGACCAGAAGGAGTACTTTATTAAAAGCAATGACATGACGCGTTTTGGCGTGTATGCCTTTTTCAAATGCCATAAAACAAACGTGTCTCCCACCAGTTTGCCTTTAAATGTTCAACGCTCTCACGTCAGTTGCGACACTTCAGCGGCGCCAAGTTAGTAAATGGGGCCTCCCTGCAGTATATATTCACTGAAAAAACCATAGGTTTCAGGGACGTTATAGTTAGCTGGACATTTCACGCTTACAAAACCATAGAAATTCCATCGTTATAGTTAGTTCAGCTAACTATAACTCGCGCACCCGCAATGCACTGCTCATGACGTCACATATTACATCATTCATGACATGGTCAGTGACATCACTGATGACATCTCAAATGGCCCGTTTTTTGGGCCCTGGGGACCCCATCCCCCAAGGCCTTACCCTTTTAAAAACTAAAAAAATAAATAATGTAAAAAGGGAAGGGGGCCGTGTGGGCCCCCCTCCAGTGGCCAATTTCGGCACCGGCGACCCCATCCCCCGGGGCATGGCCACATATAATTATTTTTTTTAAGGCGGGGGGCTGCGTGGCCTTCCTCCTGAGGCCTCTATTGCCCCCGAGGACCCCAACCCCCGGGGCCGACCTTTAATTTGTTTTTTTGGGGGGAAGGGGGGTCGCGTGGCTCCCCTCCGGGCCACTTCTAGCCCCGGGGACCCCATCCCCCGGGGCCTGGCCACGCCGTTGGGGACCGTGTGGGGAGCCCCAATGCCCCCACGGTCCCACCGGCTCCCCGACTCCTGCAGGAGCCGGCATTGCTTTTCCACGCGGGAGCTGCTGACATGCAGCTTCCCGTGTGGAAAGCAATCTGCTTTGGATTTTGGAAGCGAGAGCAGAAACCTGCTCTCACTTCCAAAATCCTAAGCAGAGTTTGCAATGACAGGGCGGGAGGCGCACGGCTGCCGCCCTGTCATTGCAAGCAGCAGTGTCCCGGGGGTGGGCACCCCGGGAGACTGCAGGAGCCGGCCCTGGGGGGTGGCGGCACCCAGGGCCATCAAGGGCTCCAGGAGAGGGGCTGCGCGGCCCCCCCTACTATTGCACAGCCCCGGGGAGGTGGCGGTCTCCGTGGCATGTGGGGGTGCTCCAGCCCCCCACACAGGTTTAAAGTTAAAAAAAAAAACAAGCCCCGGGGGGTGGTGGTCCCCGGGGCTGCGGGGGGCCGTGTGCCCCTGCAATTTTTTTTTAGAAAAGCCACTGGGGGTGGCGGTCCCTGGGGCTTGGGGGGGCCTTGAAGGCCCCCCACAAATTAAAGTACAAGCCCCGGGAGGTGACGGTACCCGGGGCTGCGGGGGCCCCCGCGGGCCCCCGCAATTACAAAATATAAAATGGGCAATGCCCCCGGGTCCTGGCCCACCCGGGGGCTTACAGAAAATGAAGGGCGCTTTGGTTTTTTTTGTAATTTCGGCAGGATTTGCGACCCCAAGGTGACTTCCACCTAAATTATAAAAAAAAATGCTTTGTTTGCCTTTGGGGTTCTTGTGGGACCCCCTGAGCAGGCCTGGGGGGTAAGGGTGTTTCTACCCTGCCCCCTTTTCTTGATTTTCAACTTTGTTTTACTGTTTTCTTGTGACTCAGTTCTACCGAGTCAAAGTGACTCAGTTCTACCGAGTCACAAGATGGCTGCCAACACTTCCTGGTTTGGAGTGTTGGCAGCCAATCACAGTAAGCTCGTGGTCGGGCGGGGTCGCAAATCCAACGCGTCCCTAGATATCGAAACTTTTATTTTTGAATTTCTCAGCAACTACTAAACGGATTTACACTATTTAAAAAAAAGGGACGCTTTCTGAACCAAGCACTACCTTTTTGCCAAATTTGGTGTAATTTCGTTCAGCAGTTGGGGCTGTAGCCGTGTCTAAAGTTTCCTATGGAAATTAACATGGAGAAAACACGTTTTGGGACCCCCCTTTTTTCTCGGCCCCCACTTGGCGAATCACCCCGAAACTTTCAAGACAGGAGCTGACCGGAACGCCCCACTAGTTTTGAAAATTCCACGATGATCTGTCAAATGACGCCAAAGTTATTGGGAAAACACTATATATATATATATATATATATATACACATACACATACAACAATCCTCTACTAATGCACAGAAAAATGCTCGGACACCCAAAGTTGCTGATAAGTTAATTTGCTGAAAAAAGCAACACGTTTCGGCTTCCGCCTTGGTCACGCTTGGTTTCAATCCAATGTCACACGTGATTTTTTTATTTTTTTATTTTCAATAAACATAAAAATAATCCTGCAGCATATCATCAATGCATAAATAGTTATAAACATAAACTTTCTCATAAATCCAACAAAAAACACAAATACACCAAATTATAATACCAAGACAAATAAATCCCCACTTCTTTCCTGAGCGTTAATTACAAAGTTGTGTTGGAATAATAAAGCATCTCCCTTCCATTCACTCATATCACACATCCAGGCCACACACTACTCCCTCCCGTAACGCCTAACTCGCATCACTCTGCTCAGCTTCAGCTGCCCTTTTCAGAAGAAAGAGTCTCAGGGGCTCACAAATGTCCTTCGGTCTTGAGATTGTGGGTAATTCTTCCGCATATGTCTCCAGGTTATCTTTGCAATAGACCAAGTCCTTTATCCAGTGTTCTACTTTTGTTATACGCCTCCCACCCCACGTAATAGCCACTCTCCGTGTAGCCATGAACAGGGACAGTCGTACAAATCTACCACTAACTCCCTTGACGTGAGGCACGCAACACAGCAGACAAACAAGCAGAGTGCACTGCAGCTCTACATCTGTCATGGTCGTTAAGTCTCTCACTACAAGCGCCCAGAACGCAGCCACCCTCCTACATCCCCAAGCGAGAAGCAGAAAGTCAGCGTCCGCCTGACCGCATCGCGCACAGCAGTCAGACTCATGCAGCCCAAATCTATACAACCGTGCAGGAGTATAATACACCTGGTGTATATATTTAAAATGTATGATACATAATTTTCCGTTCATGATAAGTGTAACCGTTAATTCGCACACATACTTCCAATCTTTCTCCGATATGGGATCAGGTAAACAGGCATTCCATCTCTCCCTACTTCTGACCGGCTGACTCATACATTCTTCCTGTATCAACCTATACAGCCTAGAGATCAGTTTTTTATTAGTGGGAGTAGTAAGCATGAACTGTAGGGACAGAAATGTGGGAGGTTCCAGAGGGTAGGTGTCGTAGTGAGCCTTAACCACGTGTCTAAGTCTGTGCATCACACATCTAAACAACAACGTTGGATTACTGATATATTGCAGGGTGTCCGGTGTGAGAAACGACCCTTCTGGGTAAATATCCCGCATCAGTTGAAAGCCCGCCTCTTTAAGCAGCCGCATCGATGGTGCTTTTGGGTCACCGACAGTGCAGCATGATGTTCTATGCACATGGCTGGCGCTTACAACGGGGGTTTACGCGCCAGACGCCCTATTTCCTGCCAGGCAGCTATTGTCGTGTCCACTGCATTTATCTCCGTTTTCGGGGTTCCACGTGCCCGGTATGTTATCATGCTGTGTAATGGAACTGGATATACATCCCCCTCCTCTACCGCGACATGTGGAGTAAACGCATGCGGTCTCATCCAATAAAACGCATATTGGGCTTGCGCACTCAGATAATAAACATAGAAGTCCGGTGCCCCAAACCCTCCTTTATCATAATCACTAGTGAGAACCGACCATTTTACACAGGCATGTTTGCCTCCCCAAACCAACCTGAGCAGGGTCCCTCGGAGAGTGCTAAAAACCCCTTCGACAGCACAATCGGGATATTAGTAAACAAGTACAAAAACCGCGGCAGGACCACCATCTTGATTAATGCAATACGATCCGCCAATGAAAGCGGTAAGGTGACCCATACGTCCATCTGCTGCTCCAGTTAGGTGTAACGCCCTCCCATAATTCTCACGTATCACCTTATCGGTGGATCCAGACTCTAAGATATTTTATTGGGTCCACAGACCATACCAACGGGAAATCCATGTCCGGCTGTACCGTGGACTCCGTCAGAGGAATAACAACGGATTTATCCCAATTTACGATTAGGCCCGACAAACGACCAAACCTTACATACTCCTGCAGCAGCTGTGCCAGGTACCTGGAGGGTTGACGAACAAAAAGGACTATAGCCTCAGCATATAATGAGATGGCGATAGTTAAAGTTTAGTGCCGTTTCCCTATGTCTCTGCCTAATACCGCACGCCAGTGGCTCCAATATAATCGCAAAAGGCAGCGGAGACAAAGGGCAGCCTTGACGAGTGCCCCTCTTTATATCAAACGGGTCTGATGTCAAACCGCCAACCCGAACCCTGGCCGATGGATCAGCATATAGCACCCTGATCCACTGTATAAATATAGGCGGAAAACCCATGCATTGAAGGATAAAAAACATAGTTCCACTCGACCAAATCGAACGCCTTAGCTGCGTCCAGCATTACCGCCGAGGCCGACATGCTTGGCTCCAAGATATGAAACATGGAAAATATGGTCCGAAGATTGTGGGACATGGATCTATCAGGTATAAAACCAGACAGGTCCGGCAGCACCAAGCACGGCATCAGGGGTTGCAATTTAACCGCTAAAATCTTGGCAAGGATCTTAGCATCTATAATAATCAGTGAAAGGGGACGATGAGGCACATTTATCTGGGAGCTTGTCTTTCTTGAGTAATGTTATAATCAGCGCCTGCCGCAATGACGGCGGTAGTATCCCCGACTCATGTGCCTCAGCATACACCTCTAGCAGATACGGAGTAATCAAATCAGCATATGTTTTATAAAATTCAACCGTTAGGCCATCCGGCCCCGGCGCCTTTCCATTGGGAAGGGCTAGTATAGCAGCCTTAATATCCTCGGTGTCAATAGGCAAGCTTAAATATTCTCTATAAACATCGGACAGCCAAGCGCCGGCCCCATGGCTTCCAAGTACCCCTCCAGCTCAGCCGCTGTCGCCTCCCCTTTGGATGTATAGAAGTCCGCGTAGAAGTCGCGGAATTGCTCGGTAATGGCGAGTGGGTGATAAGATCACGAACCCTCAGGGGAAGGAGTATTATCTATATGTGGTTGCTCAATGCGGTCTCTAATCTTGCTTGCTAGTGTACGCCCTGGTCTCCCTCCCTCTCTGTATTTTCTCGCCGTGTGCCTACGAGAAATGTATCGTGTTTCAGCTAAGGTATCATATTCCAAGATCTGCTCGTGTATGCGGGCCAAGGTGTCAGCCGATGGAGCCACTGCGTAGCTACGTTCCAATACCTGAAGCGTAGTCTCAACTTTGAAAAGCTGCGCCCTAATATCTTTCAAAATGCCCGCTGCTGTACCTACACCCCCCCCGATCGTCGCCTGAAAGCTTCCCACAAAGTGAAAGCATCATCCACGGAATCCTTATTAATTAGAAAGTATTGTTCTATGGCCTCCCGCACTGTGGCCTCATACACCAGATCGAGTAACGCACGTGAATGGGCGATGCATGGCTGTCGGGATCTCTATGTCTACCTGTACCGGATTGTGATCTGATAAAGTGCATGGCAAGTTCGCGACCTCCAGGACCCAATCTGTCGCATCCCCACCCAGCAGCCAATAGTCTAGACGCGACCAGCTGTTGTGTAGCGGTGACGCATGTGTTCCCTCTTTCACCAGGGCATTTCGTACCCTCCACACATCACTCAATCCAAATTCAAGCATAGCACTCTTCACGCACTGGGCTACTCTAGGAGTTCGGTGTGACATTGGATTGGACTTATCTAGTCCAGGGTTCAAGTATGTGTTTAACTCACCTCCCCACAAAATGTTTGCTGTCGGCCAGATCCTCAATTTAGCATACATCCGTACAAAACACTCCGGATCATCTACAATAGGCACGTACATGCTGATTATAGTTACCAAAGAGCCTCCCAGCTTCCCTTGTACCATTGCGCATCGCCCCTCCTCATCTATATATGTCCGGGCAGGCGTAAAGGCAACACCCCGTTTAATCAGAATCAGCGAGCCTCTGGCATATGATGAAAAAGAAGCCGCCAGTTTAAATCCCGCCCATCTTCCAGCAATACCTCACACTGTATGTTTAGTCAAATGGGCTTCCTGCAATAAAGCTATATGTATGTCAAGGAGAATCAAGTAGGCCAACACCTGACGTACTTTCTTAGGAGAATTGAGGCCCCTCACATTCCAAGTCAACAACCGGTATCGCTCACCTATATTGGAACTTGATGACCCTGGGCAGACTGAAAATGAATGCGATCAGCAGCAGAAGGGCAATGTCATTGCCACGTGTGGCCCCCTCACCACAAAGACCAGCTCTCACTCCAACTGACATCAATGCTACAATCACCCAAATAAAACAAAACAAATACCCCCATCGCCCCACCCCCCACTCTCCCAATTAGGTCGAGACCATCTCCATCCCCCCTCCCACACATTTACCCCATCTTCCATACAACTCAACAAGTGGGGAACACCCGCTGGGGGGAGGGAACGGCAGTGAACACTCACTCCGTGGTGAGATTTGCCAGACTTTAACTGTGTGGTACACCTGTGCGTTATCAACCATTAATGTAGTCAACGTCCAAGACGCTGACCCAACACAATTCAATATAGCTACATGCAAACATGTGACAAATATACAGGGGAACCGTCCCCTATCTATAACTGTTCAAACAGACAAGACCAGATCAGCAACCGCCCGCAACTCCATTATAAATCCACCCCTGACCATCAAAAGAAAAACTATGTAATCATCCCTAATCTGTGTCCACTAGATTCGGTGAGACTGATGGGCTCCCCAGCCCACTCTGCTGAGGCCTAGCCTTGCAGATATGTTTTGAGAATTTCAGGGCTGACTTCGAGTCTGTGAAAAAATGAGTTTGCCCCTCTTGAGAAATTTTCAGTTTGGCCGGGTACAACATTGCCTATGGTACAGAGGCAGTCTGCAGCAGCTTCTTCACCGGCACAAACTCCCTACGCGCTGCCTGCACTGCAGGGGTGTAGTCTGGAAAAAAGGACAGGTTGTCTCCCTTATAATTGATGGGGCTCTTAGCTCTGGCCTCCCGCAGAACAGCGTCCCTGTCGGCGTAGTTCAGTAGGCGCGCTATTATAGGGCACGGCGCCGCCCGCGGTTTAGGTCTGGGGCCCAGGGAACGGTGTGCCCTCTCAACAATCATTATTGTGGATAACACAGAGCCAAACAGTTCGCGCAGCAGGCCATTAGTGAATGTCTCCATTTTGGATATGGCGGTGGATTCTGGCAAGCCAATTATACGAAGATTGTTGCGCCTATAGCGCGCTTCCAAATCCTCATTTTTTTCCTTAATGACCTCTAAAACCTTCTCCATCTGGAGAATTTGGGTCCGGGATTCCGCTTGCGAGTCCTGCGTGTTTTTCAGGACATCAAGTCTATGCTCATGCTTGTCCACCTTCTCATTCACCACATCAAGACCAGTCGCCAGCGCGTCTATTTTGCTGTCTATTGATTTCATCCCAGAGCGTAGTTCTAACAGGATAGTCCTGGTGTCGTCCTCCGAGTCTTCTACTGTCCCTGAAGCACCCTGCGCCCCAGGCTGGTCCCCCATGTCTTCGTTCGCACGTGTGTTACGCTTATTTTCAAACTGAAGTTTTAGCTGTTTGGGGTCAGTTTTTCCCATAATGGTGGAGGTATATAAACAGGGTATAGCGCTCTGTCCCCGCCTCGGCTCGTCTCGTGGTCAAAGCGCCAACACTAAGATCCGTTAAGTCAGTAGTTCAGCTCCCCAGCCGTGCATCGATGCCTCAGCGCCCCACAGCAGCCAGGTAGGTATAGCAGCCTGCAGGGATGCGTGCCGTTGTCACTCTCAGGGGGTCAGCGTGGTCGTGAGCCAAACCCTCAGACGACTCCTTCAATCACCACCACCTAGGCAAAGGCCAATCAGGCCCCAGTAATCGCCCCCACACAAGATGAGTCTATGGCGTTACTATGCTATATCCTGCAGCGCTGCAGTAACAGCCGATGATCTCCACTACAGTTCCCCGCTGTTGTCAAGTAGGAGCACGGCTGCTTTGCCAAGTAAAGTTCCGCATCCAACTGCTCAGCTCGCACCACCCAGGATGCTCCCAGGCCGCGCCAACCCCTCTACACGAGCCTGGGGTACTCACAGGGCCCCCCTCCCCACAGCTCAGAAGCACCAGCAGAGCCCTGGACACCCCAGCCCGCAGAAGCAGGCTTGGTCATGTACCAGGGCGTTCAGACCGGCACCCCCACACCACGGGGTGCCAAGCCGGCACAGCTCCCCTCTGATAAGCAGTGGTGGTACCACTACATCGCACCTAGCACAGTCAGCCCGCCCTGGCCCTCTCAAACACTGCCTATGTACAATGCATTTGGGAAAAAGGGGGTGGGGATGGACAGAGTTTCTGAATGATGCAGAATACTCTTACCAAGTCAAGAGATCATGGTTTTAATCCATCACCGTTTTTTAGCTCACTGCACCATCCCAGCTCAGAACCTGGCTACATGCAAATTAGTCTGTACCTGTCCCAGTGCATGATGGGAACAGGGCAAACCAAACTACCAAGCCAATTCTTATACTGGGAAGGAAACAAGCTTCCGGGGACCGGTTTCTGGCATCACAGCCTTCGTCGGCCCGGCTTGCCTGAATCCTGATGGTGCAATGAGCAAGGGACTCACGTCTGAGCATACCCTCCCACACTGAGTGTGGATAAAATCGATTTGGGAAAAAGGGGGTGGGGATGGACAGAGTTTCTGAATGATGCAGAATACTCTTACCAAGTCAAGAGATCATGGTTTTAATCCATCACCGTTTTTTAGCTCACTGCACCATCCCAGCTCAGAACCTGGCTACATGCAAATTAGTCTGTACCTGTCCCAGTGCATGATGGGAACAGGGCAAACCAAACTACCAAGCCAATTCTTATACTGGGAAGGAAACAAGCTTCCGGGGACCGGTTTCTGGCATCACAGCCTTCATCGGCCCGGCTTGCCTGAATCCTGATGGTGCAATGAGCAAGGGACTCACGTCTGAGCATACCCTCCCACACTGAGTGTGGATAAAATCGATTTGGGAAAAAGGGGGTGGGGATGGACAGAGTTTCTGAATGATGCAGAATACTCTTACCAAGTCAAGAGATCATGGTTTTAATCCATCACCGTTTTTTAGCTCACTGCACCATCCCAGCTCAGAACCTGGCTACATGCAAATTAGTCTGTACCTGTCCCAGTGCATGATGGGAACAGGGCAAACCAAACTACCAAGCCAATTCTTATACTGGGAAGGAAACAAGCTTCCGGGGACCGGTTTCTGGTATCACAGCCTTCGTCGGCCCGGCTTGCCTGAATCCTGATGGTGCAATGAGCAAGGGACTCACGTCTGAGCATACCCTCCCACACTGAGTGTGGATAAAATCGATTTGGGAAAAAGGGGGTGGGGATGGACAGAGTTTCTGAATGATGCAGAATACTCTTACCAAGTCAAGAGATCATGGTTTTAATCCATCACCGTTTTTTAGCTCACTGCACCATCCCAGCTCAGAACCTGGCTACATGCAAATTAGTCTGTACCTGTCCCAGTGCATGATGGGAACAGGGCAAACCAAACTACCAAGCCAATTCTTATACTGGGAAGGAAACAAGCTTCCGGGGACCGGTTTCTGGCATCACAGCCTTCGTCGGCCCGGCTTGCCTGAATCCTGATGGTGCAATGAGCAAGGGACTCACGTCTGAGCATACCCTCCCACACTGAGTGTGGATAAAATCGATTTGGGAAAAAGGGGGTGGGGATGGACAGAGTTTCTGAATGATGCAGAATACTCTTACCAAGTCAAGAGATCATGGTTTTAATCCATCACCGTTTTTTAGCTCACTGCACCATCCCAGCTCAGAACCTGGCTACATGCAAATTAGTCTGTACCTGTCCCAGTGCATGATGGGAACAGGGCAAACCAAACTACCAAGCCAATTCTTATACTGGGAAGGAAACAAGCTTCCGGGGACCGGTTTCTGGCATCACAGCCTTCGTCGGCCCGGCTTGCCTGAATCCTGATGGTGCAATGAGCAAGGGACTCACGTCTGAGCATACCCTCCCACACTGAGTGTGGATAAAATCGATTTGGGAAAAAGGGGGTGGGGATGGACAGAGTTTCTGAATGATGCAGAATACTCTTACCAAGTCAAGAGATCATGGTTTTAATCCATCACCGTTTTTTAGCTCACTGCACCATCCCAGCTCAGAACCTGGCTACATGCAAATTAGTCTGTACCTGTCCCAGTGCATGATGGGAACAGGGCAAACCAAACTACCAAGCCAATTCTTATACTGGGAAGGAAACAAGCTTCCGGGGACCGGTTTCTGGCATCACAGCCTTCGTCGGCCCGGCTTGCCTGAATCCTGATGGTGCAATGAGCAAGGGACTCACGTCTGAGCATACCCTCCCACACTGAGTGTGGATAAAATCGATTTGGGAAAAAGGGGGGTGGGGATGGACAGAGTTTCTGAATGATGCAGAATACTCTTACCAAGTCAAGAGATCATGGTTTTAATCCATCACCGTTTTTTAGCTCACTGCACCATCCCAGCTCAGAACCTGGCTACATGCAAATTAGTCTGTACCTGTCCCAGTGCATGATGGGAACAGGGCAAACCAAACTACCAAGCCAATTCTTATACTGGGAAGGAAACAAGCTTCCGGGGACCGGTTTCTGGCATCACAGCCTTCGTCGGCCCGGCTTGCCTGAATCCTGATGGTGCAATGAGCAAGGGACTCACGTCTGAGCATACCCTCCCACACTGAGTGTGGATAAAATCGATTGCTCATTGCACCATCAGGATTCAGGCAAGCCGGGCCGACGAAGGCTGTGATGCCAGAAACCGGTCCCCGGAAGCTTGTTTCCTTCCCAGTATAAGAATTGGCTTGGTAGTTTGGTTTGCCCTGTTCCCATCATGCACTGGGACAGGTACAGACTAATTTGCATGTAGCCAGGTTCTGAGCTGGGATGGTGCAGTGAGCTAAAAAACGGTGATGGATTAAAACCATGATCTCTTGACTTGGTAAGAGTATTCTGCATCATTCAGAAACTCTGTCCATCACCACCCCCCTTTTTCCCAATATGTACAATGCAGGCATGTCAAAGCAGTGCCACGCAGCCCGACCAACACCCGGTACAGTAATCGGCCCACTCCCCACCTACCGCACCTCCACCGGGTCCTCAGGCACTCCGAGCTCCGTCTCGAGTCAGGTTTGCAGGTCGCTCTCAGCAGGGCTCCTCCCATCCCGCAACGGCGGCTGCAGGTCTCTGGGACTTCTCCCGCCTTAGCCATATCTCGCACCACGCTGACTGTAGCCCCGTTTGAGGAGCAATTCACTGCCGGCATAGCGCCGTTCCGCTCGGTGCAGCGCGCCGCCTCGCAGGGATCAGTACAGCGAGCGTGTGCACCGCGCCGTCTCTCCTTTTCAGCAGTCTTCTCTTGCAGCAGGGCCGCGAGCAGGCGCCATTTTCTTAACGGCCGACCAGGGGAGTCAAATGTCGATTACAGTGGGTTCCTCCGCTTCGACAGGCTCAAAAATCTCCCTGATCGTGCCAAGGGGAAATAGTCACCGATGCATGTAGTTTTTTAGCTGCAAAAGTGTCCATAATGCATGGGATTTGCCAAATATGTGGGTCTGGTGTGCAGAGCTCCCTCAAGAGGCAGCCATTCTGCCTCGCGCCGTAACCAGGCCACATCACACGTGATTTATACGAAATACACACAAAATTAAACAAGCATTTGCAATGCAATAGGTCTCGCATTATAAAAGTGTGAGCAGCTGGCATTGCTAATAATAATGCAACACTAGCTATTGGCTTTGTAAATGATAAATAAATGCCATTATGTGTTTGTTTTATAAAATAGATTAAAAAAGGCATTGTCATGAACAATGCCAATAGCTTAAACTTTTGCAAATGCGAGACCTATTGCATTGCAAATGCTTGTTCTGTGTGCAGCCCTAATTTCCTTTCCTCTGCGTGGGTAAAGACAAGCCAGCCATCTGTTCTGGGAACGTGGTCCTACGTAAACATGTCACCTTGCAGTCAACGTGGCGCTGGCTGGTTCCTGAAGAGCTCTTCTTAGGAAAGCACTCGCTGCTTCTTTAAATGACCAACTTCTTTTCTGCTAATTTTTATAGGTTTAGGGACGTTTCGTAAGAAATACTGTTCTTGTATATTTTTCTCTTTCGAGTTATTGAACCTATTATTATTCAGAGATCTAGGCAAACGTGTACAGACTAATGGAGAATTATGTACTTGGAAGCATCAGTGCTTTAAATGGAAAAAAAAAATGCAGGCACTAACTAAATGTAACAGAAGGGGCGAAGCTAAGGGCGTGGCTTGGAGACAAGCAGTTAATTTGATATGTTCTTGGTGTGAAACGGTGCACAATTACGCAGCAACAGTTCTGCTATTTGTAGAGCATTCTTTTTGTCTATGTATTTGTTGTTAAATGCATATAATTGCACAAACATTGCAATGCACACACATTTTTATATTCACTGAATACCAGCGTATGCCCAGGACATTTGACCAACCATGGAAATATTTCTTGATTAAAATATTTTCCCTGATCTTTAAGGTGGAAATGTCCCTGGTTAGCTCAAAAAGGCACACAAACCCACACTCTCAGATATTCACCAAGTGGTATGCAAGCAAAATAAGCATACACAGATAAAAGCACAGATACTCACCCAATTATATGCGTTTCCACACAAGCCGGTACAGAAAAACGAAAGGAACAGAGGGCAGAAAGGCACGAAAAACGAGTGGCACAGAGGGCAGAAGGGCACAAAAAAACGAGTGGAACAGAGGGCAGAAAGGCACAAAAAAAAAAAGAGGGAAACGAGTGGAACAGAGAACAGAAAGGCACAAAAAAAGAGTGGAAAACGAGTGGCACAGAGGGCAGAAAGGCACAAAAAAGAGTGGCGCAGAAGGGCACAAAAGACGAGAGGAGCAGAGGGCAGAAAGGCACACAAAAAACGAGTGGAACAGAGGGCAGAAGGGCACAAAAACGAGTGGAACAGAGGGCAGAAGGGCACAAAAACGAGTGGAACAGAGGGCAGAAGGGCACAAAAACGAGAGGAGCATAGGGCAGAAAGGAACAAAAAAAGAGGGAAAACGAGTGTAACAGAGGACAGAAAGGCACAAAAAGAGGGAAAACGAGTGGAACAGAGGGCAGAAAGGCACAAAAAACGAGGAAAAACGAGTGGCACAGAACAAGAGCGCACTGAAGCCGACGATAAAAGTGTGAGCAGCTGGCATTGCTAATAATAATGCAACACTAGGTATTGGCTTTGTAAATGATAAATAAATGCCATTATGTGTTTGTTTTATAAAATAGATTAAAAAAGGCATTGTCATGAACAATGCCAATAGCTTAAACTTTTGCAAATGCGAGACCTATTGCATTGCAAATGCTTGTTCTGTGTGCAGCCCTAATTTCCTTTCCTCTGCGTGGGTAAAGACAAGCCAGCCATCTGTTCTGGGAACGTGGTCCTACGTAAACATGTCACCTTGCAGTCAACGTGGCGCTGGCTGGTTCCTGAAGAGCTCTTCTTAGGAAAGCACTCGCTGCTTCTTTAAATGACCAACTTCTTTTCTGCTAATTTTTATAGGTTTAGGGACGTTTCGTAAGAAATACTGTTCTTGTATATTTTTCTCTTTCGAGTTATTGAACCTATTATTATTCAGAGATCTAGGCAAACGTGTACAGACTAATGGAGAATTATGTACTTGGAAGCATCAGTGCTTTAAATGGAAAAAAAAATGCAGGCACTAACTAAATGTAACAGAAGGGGCGAAGCTAAGGGCGTGGCTTGGAGACAAGCAGTTAATTTGATATGTTCTTGGTGTGAAACGGTGCACAATTACGCAGCAACAGTTCTGCTATTTGTAGAGCATTCTTTTTGTCTATGTATTTGTTGTTAAATGCATATAATTGCACAAACATTGCAATGCACACACATTTTTATATTCACTGAATACCAGCGTATGCCCAGGACATTTGACAAACCATGGAAATATTTCTTGATTAAAATATTTTCCCTGATCTTTAAGGTGGAAATGTCCCTGGTTAGCTCAAAAAGGCACACAAACCCACACTCTCAGATATTCACTAAGTGGTATGCAAGCAAAATAAGCATACACAGATAAAAGCACAGATACTCACCCAATTATATGCGTTTCCACACAAGCCGGTACAGAAAAACGAAAGGAACAGAGGGCAGAAAGGCACGAAAAACGAGTGGCACAGAGGGCAGAAGGGCACAAAAAAACGAGTGGAACAGAGGGCAGAAAGGCACAAAAAAAAAAGAGGGAAACTAGTGGAACAGAGGACAGAAAGGCACACAAAAAGAGTGGAAAACGAGTGGCACAGAGGGCAGAAAGGCACAAAAAAGAGTGGCGCAGAAGGGCACAAAAGACGAGAGGAGCAGAGGGCAGAAAGGCACACAAAAAACGAGTGGAACAGAGGGCAGAAGGGAACAAAAACGAGTGGAACAGAGGGCAGAAGGACACAAAAACGAGTGGAACAGAGGGCAGAAGGGCACAAAAACGAGAGGAGCAGAGGGCAGAAAGGAACAAAAAAAGAGGGAAAACGAGTGGAACAGAGGGCAGAAAGGCACAAAAAACGAGGAAAAACGAGTGGCACAGAACAAGAGCGCACTGAAGCTGACGAGGAGGGAGTGGGAGGGGGGAGTGGGGGCGGGCGCAGTGGTGCGGGCCGCAGTTGTAAAAGGCAGGGAGAGGGTGAGATTGAGGAAGGGAAAGATAGGGATCAAAAGGAAAAAACAAGGGGGTGGCAAATGGTGTGCACTTTGATGTCCTCAGTGGCCCCGCGGCTCACTGAGGACATCAAAGCAAGTGATCAGGCAGTGCTTTTCAGGCTGCCAAATGGTGCGCGCGCCCAGGGCACATGCACTGTATTTGGAGGCCTGAAAAGCACTGTTTGCACTTCCAAAACTCGCTTACTATAAGTCTCGCCAGAGCAGTGCTAAAGCGCTGTCTCATACGAGACCTAAAAAGGACTATACACCTCTATCGTGCAAATACCATATATTGTCTATTGTGGCGGCCATTTTATAGTGTTGAATAATGAATGATGCCAAACTTAATATTTTACAATCGATTGAAATATTGAATGTTTAAACTTTATAACGTATGTTCAAAATATTAACATCTGTATGTCGTTTGAAGTCATTTATAACCTTGACAGATGTTTATATTTTTTAATATTAATATTTTAAATATACGTCATAAAGTTTAAACATTCAATATTTCAATCGATTGTAAATTATTATGTTTGGCATCATTTATTTTGTGTGTATTTCGTATAAATCACGTGTGAAACCAAGCGTGACCAAGGCGGAAGCCGAAACGCGTTGCTTTTTCAGCAAATTAAAACTTATCAGCAACTTTGGGTGTCCGAGCATTTTTCTGCGCATTAGTAGAGGATTGTTGGAGAGAGATTAAGGGCGCCCGGTAGCCCCAATTCGGACCACCCGTTGAGACAGTTGGGCATTTCCTATACTGGAAATTGGTGGAGTGTATGTCATGAAGGAGCCGCGACTGACTCCCCCGGATTGGCAAGTATCATCCATAACGCTACGGGTGCTACGAGAGACACACCCGGCACATTTGTTTCTAACATCGCCGGATAAATGTAGCGCACGCTTTTCAGCGTTTAGCGGGAAGAATACTAAAGAAACTGACTGTGACTGCCTACGCAACGCCACGAGCTGTCGGATTTCACTCCGGGGCTGACCGGGATTGAGCGGCGCGGCGCAGATACGCAGCCTGTCTCGAGAAGCTTGGGTGAGGTCTGTTTCGGGTTTTGGCGAGCCCATTTGCATCTCTAAAGTGCCTGATGGGGTTTGGGAACCGGTATATGCAAAGAGGGACGTGTCTTTGAACCGGTACTGAGGAGCTGTTTGTGTTAATGACTGCAGCATTGGATGCCAGAAGAAAGGAAACCGCGGACAAACTATTTTTTACTCAAGTAGAGGCAAGTGGGAGCTCCCTCAACCCTGTGTCTGGTATTAATAATGAAATCAAAATTCAAACTTTGTTTAATGAATTGGAGAAAATACACAAAAAAGAGCTTTCTAAATGGTGGGAGGCAGAGTCTCTGCAGAGATACATAGATGTGGGACGTGTACCGCGAGGCTTGAGGATATTTACCATCCCCACATATGAGGATCCAGATCCTGAAGTGTTAGAGGAATTGTCCAACAATTCTGCAGCCTGCTCAATAACCATGATGCGCATCTTGGTGAAATTTGCTCTAAAGGACAGGAGTAAATTATTGGCACAGATTGATGAGATGTTGAATGAATTGAGTCACTTGGTATCTAAAGAAGTATTGGAGGAATACATGGCAAAACTTACTGTCCATATGGCTAAACTAGAAGACAAAATCACGGCGAAGAAGCAACGCAAGTTCTTGCGAGATTATAAAGATTACCAAGCTGGACGTACGCTTACATTTCAGCGCAAATATGATCACCTATTCGACAAAAGAGCTGCTAATGAAGTATCAATCAATGCCATACAACCACCAAATGAAGTAAGCGAAAGCAATATTTCTGATAGAAGTCTCTCTGATGTATCAGTATTTGGCTTGAATCAGAAAACAAATCAAGATCCCCAGAAAAAGAAGAACAATTTTTTAATACAATTTCAAGTAATTAACCAGGGTCGGACAGAATTTTACCAAGATCAGGGGGCACAAAGGTGAAGAGGACAAGGAGGAAGAGGGAGAGCAAGAGGAACAAACAAGCCAAAGAAAGGAGGAAAAAGCGACAACAGTTTGCCCGTGGGAATGGAGACAAGGGGCAGGAAGATGAAAACATGACTGTCATAAATTTATCACAACGGACTCTTTCCTCTCAGGAAAACGATGTCCTATCATTAGGTTTATCCTTTTGCCCCTCTATGAACCTCAATTATGCACAGACTAGAATCGATCTGTTCCTCTTTTCAAGAAAATTAAAGCTGAAAAAATGTTTTGAGACACAAGCTATCAAGCAGACGGCCAAGAACAAGGTAGAGACATTGAGTAATTTGAATATTGATGATGTTGAAATTCTCCATACTTTGACCACTCTAGGTGGTATAGATATGTCAAGGGAAGAGACATTATTAAGCTGTGATACAGAACTAGGGATTAATCCAGGGAGTGATCTCAGATCCAAATCCAGATTCTGCCCATTATTCAGTGTGAATCAATTGAGGTGTTTGAGAAAGGTGTTTTAAATGACCTTAAAAAATTGAGATACAAGAAAATCCCTAACAATAGTAGGAACCTCACATTAGAACAGAGGAAAGTAGTACATAATCTTAAAGATGACACCGAGATTGTAATTCACCAATCTGATAAAAACGGTAATGTAGTGGTTCTAGATGAGCAAAAATATCTAGCAGAGGGTGCAAGACAACTAAGTGATGCCACATGTTACTGCACCTCAGATACCATGGAGATTAGCAGGTCTAATAAGAGATTGGGAGAAATGTTGGGTGAATGGAGAGAGAGGGGACTATTGGAATGGGAGGAATACAACTACCTCAAATGCACCCATCCACGTACCCCCATTCTCTATTTACTCCCTAAACTACACAAAGATGCGGTAAATCCACCAGGGAGACCTATCGTTTCATCAATGGGCTCCCAGTTGGAAAACACATCTCGGTTTATGTGATCATTATTTAAGACCCTTTGTAGTAGCATTGACAGCATATCTCAGGGATACCCATAATTTTTTAACGATTATTGATGGTATACACTGGGACAAAGATTATACGCTAGTTACTATGGATGTCTCCAGCTTATACACGAGTATCCATGATGAACGGGGCATACAGGCTATTAGGCATTTTTTGAAAATGAGATCCATCTCTTTGTTTCACCACTCAGAAACGTTAGTAGAGATGATTGAATTTTGTCTCACTAACAATTTTTTCATTTTTGATGATTCAGTGTACAGGTAGTCACAGGGCACTGCGATGGGCACCTGCTTCGCCCCCAGCTATGCCAATCTTTTCATGGGCTGGTGGGAGGAGCAGGTGTCAACGCAAATGATGGAATTTGAGGAGTGTGTGGTCCTGTGGCTGTGCTTCATTGACGACATTTTGTTCATTTGGAGTGGTGATGTGGGATCTGTGAGGAATTTTGTGAACAAACTGAATGTTAACAACTGTAACCTTACCTTCACTGAACATATCAGTAAAACATCAATTGAATTCTTGGATGTTCCTGTTAAGGTTGAGGGAGATAAATTAGCGATGAGTCTGTTCCGAAAGAAGACAGCTGGGAACAGTGCTGTCAGTTCACATCCTCAGAACCTCATTTATAGCATCCCCTATGGGGAATTATTGTGTGCCAAATGCAATTGCAGCACAGAAGCAGCATATGCCAATGAGAAAGTGGTCATGTGTAATCGCTTTAAGGAACGTGGATACAGCCACAAAATCATAGTGGAAGCCTGTGATAGAGTGGAAAATGTCACAAGGAATAAGTTGTTACATCCTAATAAACAGAAGGATGATACAGAAAATATTAGATTTATAACCACCTTTTTAGGTCAGGCACATGACATTCGGAGGGTGTTTAATAAACATTGGCATGTATTACTAACTGATGAACATTTGAAAGTTAACCTTAATAGCAGCCCACAGATCACGTTAAAAAAAAGTGGTTCCCTACGGGATGACTTAAGTCATAATCATGTCACAAATTGTCCAAGAGATATTGAAAAGGGAAAACCAGGCTTTAAATGCTGCAGAAACTGCAAGGCGTGCAATAGAAGTAATGATTGTACTAGACTTGTACTACCTAACACCAGTAGAGAATTCATGATTCAAAAACCAATGACCTGTAACACGACATATTGTGTTTATGTCTTGATTTGTCCGTGCAATAAGTTGTATGTGGGTAGCGCCATACATCGTGCTAAGAAGAGGGTGTTGGAACACACCAGAGCTATCAGACATAACAACAGACAATACCCAGTAGCACGTCATTTTCATGAATTCATTCAAAAGATGAGAAATTATTAAATATGGTTGTAATAGATTCAGTTACAATGGGCGTCAGAGGTGGTAATCGTGAATAATCACTACGAAAACTGGAATCAAGATATATTGTTGATTTCGAAAGTCTGGCTCCAAATGGCCTAAATTCCAGTGAAGAATTGCCGGTCCACTTGATTGATTAAGTATTGAGAATATGCTTATGAATTTGCGCAGTTTCCTGAATTTTGAGTGATTTTAATCTTTTTTACTGTTTCAGGTCTGGGCACCTCTTGCATTAATGGCAACAAAAGACATTGGATATTGACATTTTTGATGTGTTGACTGGCATATTGAGCTTGTATACTGCTCAGTGGCTCATAGATGTAACAGGTGGATTGATGTGATTGCCATTATATGCGATAATTGTATATAAATGCCCACTTGGGCATGATGAACAACTGATATAACCCAGTGAATAAAACGGATGTTTATATCTAATATAATTAATTACATTGAGCAGTAATCGATTGCCACTTATGCCCACTGGGGCGGTATAGCAAGTAGAATGTTGTGATGTTCACTTCAAATGAGTGATGCCTTTTACAGTTATAATGAAAACTGTATGTCATTTGAAGTAATTTATAACCTTGACAGATGTTTATATTTTTTAATATAAATATTTTGAATATACGTCAAAGTTTAAACATTCAATATTTCAATCGATTGTAAAATATTATGTTTGGCATCATTCATTATTCAACACTACAAAATGGCCACCACTATAGACAATATGTGGTATTTGCACTATAGAGGTGTATAGTCCTTTTTTAATTTTGTGTGTATTTTGTATAAATCACGTGTGACATTGATTTGAAACCAAGCGTGACCAAGGCGGAAGCTGAAACACGTTGCTTTTTTCAGCAAATTAAAACTTATCGGCAACTTTGGGTGCCTGAGCATTTTTCTGCGCATTAGTAGAGGATTGTTGGAGAGAGATTAAGGGCGACCGGTAGCCCCAACTCGGTCTGCCCGTTGACACTGTCGGGCATTTCCTGTACCGGAAATTGGTGAATATATATATATATATATTTATATATATATATCCTACTGGCAGTCGCCAGTAGGTAGTTATAGTTAGGACCTATTTTCCATAGGAAATCTGCAACATTCTATTTGGAATAACGTTGGCGTCGATTGATGAATCTTCGCGAAATTTTCCAAACTTTTGGCCAGCTCCGGTCCGCTCCTATCCTGAAAATTTCACGGTGATTCATCAAGCGGGGGCCGAGAAAAAAGGGGGGTCCCAAAACGAGTTTTCCCCATGCATTTTCCCGTAGGACCTGTTGACGCAGCTACAGCCCGAAGTGCTGAATGAAATTACACCAAATTTGGCAAAGAGGTAGTCCTCAGTTCAGACTTGTGCCATTTGCTTAAATGGTGTAAATCCGTTCAGTAGTTCCTGAGAAAATCAAAAGTAAAATCACAAATATCTGGGCGGAGCCTAACCACACATCTCATCGTGAGATCTGATTGGCTGTCAGCACTTCATCCAAGAAGTGTTGGCAGCCATCTTGGGACCAATATACATGATAGCACCTCATTAAAAATCATTGCAGTTAATAGAAGGTTTTAAGACTTTAGTTACATTATAAATCATTTGTTGATGGTACCATACTCATTTTAGGAATTGTGGTGTGTTCTAAGGTGATTTTACCATGTGAAAAAGCCTTCTGCTGTGATATCATGAATCATGTTTGAGGGAAAACTATTTTCTCATGCTTTTCCCACAGAGGTTTGGAAGGTGATCTATAAGCTAAACTGAGAGCATATTTTCTGTAAATTCACATTATCTTTCTCAGTCATGTGAGAATAAAGTCTGACATTCTCATTAAAACATGTACATCCAACAAGGGCAGAGACTGTCAGTTGATTTCTTTGTGTTCTACTGCAGCTTCCCAGAGTGTTCTAAAGAACAACTAGAGCGCTAACAGTCCTACTTATGACAAACGTATGGCACTCCTGAAGCCATCTTGGTTGGAATAAAGTGGTAACTCTTAAAACATTTAATTTAAAAAGGAACAAAATGAGGGGGTTCATTTTGCCATAGAAAGTATGATTAGTGCTGCAGAAAGAAAAATTAGGGCACATTTTGAGTGACTTCTCAAATCCTCTTCTATTTCATTAAAAAATTCCGACATGCAGACTGAAAGATGCACTTTCAATACCAGCAGCAGACTTCCCTAGTGAGCAGTAGCTTTACTACAGTGATCTAATAAGCAACTAGAGTGCTAACATTCTGAATTTATGGCAAATGTGTGACACATCTGAATGCCTTCTTGATGCAATCAAAGTAAAAAACTGAAAGAATTTCCTACTGAGGAGACTGCAGTAAATGAGGAAATTAGGAAACATCATAACAAATAATTCTCCCAAAATGGCCACCAGAGACAAAAGAGCCCAAATGTAGCCCAAGTATAGCCCAATGACAGAATGTCCCAGAGTGTTCTAACGAACAACTAGAGCGCTAACTGTCAGGACCCAGGCATTACCGTGCCTACCGAGGCCCCGGAACTACAATTCCCATGATGCATGCGTGCCGACAGGATTTAGGTCGCACCGTCGCGCAGGAAGTTGCGCGTTAATTCTGATTCGAGGATCTTCCCTCTGCCTCGGCTGAGCGTAGAGGAGGTTGGAGTTCGTAGCGCCGTCAGGAGTTCAGCTGCCGGATTCCAAGGTTTTAGAGGCGGACGGGTGCGGTAAGGAGTATTTTGGAACCGTGAGTAAGGGAGAGAAGAGGACTCTGAGCCGAGAGCGAGGCTCATCTTGTGGGTTCCCCAGTGGCCGCTGTTTAGGTCGCACATAGAGCGGAATATGGCGGTGCTCTGCATATTGCCGTTTCTGGGACCGGAGGTCGTTTTGCTTTATTCCTTTTCCGTGCACGGAAGCACAGCGGAATACGGCGGAAAGGTACCACGTTTTACCGTGTGTGCTCGGCTTTGGAGACATTTAAAGGCACCGCGGAATACGGCGGTCATTAAACCGCGTATTACCGTGTGTGCATTCAGTAGTGCTCTTGCTTATAGGAAGGTGCAGGCTGCAGCCAACCTTAGGATTACAAACCAATCTGACTCATAAAGGAGAAGGGGATTTGAGGTGAAGTAACCTCAGGACATTATTAGTGAACAGAGACAAGGAGAGAGTCTATATCTCCATGGGCATGACACTATCCTTTTGTGGTTTTCGAGACTGTTATTCTTTGAGGATTTCCGGAAGGAAGTTATTCACCGTAGTTCTGCAAACTGCCTTGTTGTTCCCTGGTATGTGAGTGTTGTGAATTGGCTAGCGCTCTATGACGCGTGCGAGGGGGCTGTGGATGTAATGTATAGTCTTTTCTATCTAAATAAGTTGGGTGATAGTCGAAAGACGTGCAGGCCTTTCCTGGGTGATGCAACAGCAGTGTCTATGCAGGTATCTGTCTTTCCTAGCAAGATCATACTGAGAGTAGAAATGATTGCGGTATTTTACATCTTTATGTTTTGTTTCCACAGGTTCTATTCCACTGCTGTCCCTTCCCACTGCTTTTCCCCCGCCTGATCTTTCACACACCCAGTTACCTTTAGCATCTGGGTGTTGGTAATATCTGGAGGTGGACCTATTTTCTGCGGCAACCGGATCCTGCGAAGCTGGGCTTGACAGAATAACGCGCCCACGAATTGTAGCTTCGCCCAGCTCGGTTGCGGTAGACAATGGCCACCATGGAGGATGTTCTTCAGGCGTTACTGTTAGTGCAGCAGGAATTAGCCTCCTCCAAGGCCGAAACAGCAGCCCTACGAGAAAAGGTGGAGAGGTTATCTAGGAACCCATTTGATGCCTCCCCTGTGGCATCTCAGATACAGGTCACGGTGCCTCCTCCCATACCATTGGCGAGTCTGGAGAGATACGCAGGGGATCCCTTGAAAATACAGGTTTTTCTGACACAGATTATGCTGCATTTCTCTTGCAGACCGGCCTCCTTCCCTACTAATCATTCAAGAGTAGCTTTCGCCATTTCATATCTGATAGGGGATGCGGCGAATTGGGCTGTCCCGCTAGTAAGGAACAATGATGCAGTACTTTCGGATTGGGCGGCTTTTAGGTCCGAGTTCGAGAGGGTTTTTGATAGGAGGGCGACAACGCTCAGTGCGGATAAAGAATTGTTAGAGCTAAAACAAGGAAGAAATGATCTGGTCACTTATTAAACCACATTCAACTGCTTGGTGGCTGAAACAGCCTGGCCTGAAGAAAAGAGGATGTCGTTGTATTATCAGGGGCTGAGGGAGGAGATGAAGAACGTCTTAGCCCAGATAGACCCCCAACCCACCACTTGCACTGACATGATTAACTTGACCTTGCGTTTGGATGGGAGAATGTTGGAAAGGGGAGGTGAGAAGAAGTGGGAAAGAGGGTTTTACAGAGTAGAGAGGACTTCCCGTAAACCTGTAACGAGCACTGAGACTTCCTCGGAACCCATGGAGATAGGGGTAGTAAAGAGCCCGTTGTCCAGAGAAGAGAGAGAGAGCAGACGGGTCCAGGGTTTATGTATGTACTGCGGGAAAAAAGGCCATTATGTTAGAGACTGTCCCACAAAACCGAAGCCCTCCAAAGCCTGGTCTAGAAATAAAAGAGTAGCGGTGTCGACGTTCTCACCTATAGCAGAGGCGGGGGCAGGGGTTCTTCTTAGTGGTGAAAATAAGGAGAATGGGTGGCAAATACCTTCATTGGCCGACCCTGACATACATGATACAGAAACACACATCGTGCTCCCTATGACTCTTAAACAGGGCGACCACTTTCATCAGATAAAGGCCATTTTAGATTCAGGGGCTACAGGTAATTTCATAGACAGCGGATTGGTCACTACTCTGGGGTTACAAAGGGTGCCGAGGATGACAGCGGAAGAGGTGTTTGCCGTAGACGGCAAGCCCTTAAAATTAGGATTGATTGTTGAGCAAACGGAAAGGCTGCTCATGACATTAGTTTTGGGGGAGGAAAAACATCAGGAAAAAATATCGCTTAACATCATAGAAGCCCCCCAGTATGAAGTTATCTTGGGTATGCCTTGGTTGTGTTACCATAATCCCACTATAGATTGGAAAACAAAGACCCTGCAGTTCCCTTCCGACAAATGTCAGGAACATGTAGTCCCTGATACTATCCCTACTCAGGTCGTGTCCTTGATCCATTTGCATGTGGTAGCCACCGCTGCAGAAAAGGATGTTAAGTTACCTGAAGAATATTCACAGTATCAGGACGTATTTTGTGAGACCCAAGCAGAACAAATGCCCCCTCACCGGGAGTACGATTGTCGTATAGATCTGGTAGAGGGAGCCACTATCCCTGCTTGTAGGGTGTATGCCTTGTCGGTGCCAGAGACTAGACATCTGCGGGAATATTTAGACCATTACCTAGAAATAAGGTTCATAAGCCCTTCTCGGTCACCGGCTGCTTCCCCACTGTTTTTCATTCCAAAGGCTAACGGTGTTTTGAGGGCTTGTGTAGACTACTGTGTCCTAAATAAAAACACCATCCGGAACCGATACCCGTTACCACTCATCTCGGTTCTGCTGGACCAAGTGAAAGGGGCCATCCTGTCACAAAGAAATCAAGACACAGGGCAGCTGCACCCTGTGGCCTATCTGTCAAAGAAGCTGAATCCAGCAGAAAGAAATTATACAGTAGCGGAGAAAGAACTGCTAGCTATCAAGAGGGCGTTCCAGGAATGGAGACAGTACCTGTGGGGGGGCTCAATATCCCATCACTGTGTACTCAGATCATAGAAATCTACAGTATATGAAGTCTGCTCGGCATCTGTCACAAAGACAAATGAGATGGATGTTATTCTTCGCCGAGTACGATTTTGATGCAAATAAGACCCTCTCATATGTATTTTCTAAAGGAAATACTGTAGGTATTACAGTTTTGATTACATCAAGATGATGTCAGGCGTTCCACACTTTTGTAATAAATATAGAATGTTAGCAATCTAGTTGTTCATTGGGATACTGTTGAGAGCCAGAGGCCAGGGGCACGGACTCTGAAAATTGAAGGCAGGTAGGAGAGTGCAGATGCAACAATTTGACCACACTGGGCAGGCAAAAAGGGCAGTGGCAGCACAACAGACTATGGAGGGCAGTGGAAAGGGGGGCAGGGGCAACAAACCAACAATACAGGACTGGCAAGAGAGGCTGTGGCAATATAACAGACCATTGTGGGCAGAAGGAAGAGGCAGTGGTAGTACAACCATACATGCCAACAGACCCGTTTCAGCCAGGAAACGTCCAATGTATTTAAGCTCAAATGGGCTTTATTTGATCTGTCTCCTGTCTACAATCTCCTCTTTTTTAATGTAACTCAAAGGGGAAAATCAATACCCCAGTTTTTTTCAAAATCTCCCTCTTACCAGTTCAAAATGTTCGCAAGTATGGTACATTGGATCATAGTAGGCAGGAGGAATTGGGGTAGGGACATGGACTCGGATAACAGAGGGCAGGAGGGACATGGAGAGGTGCACCAAACTGACCCTACAGGGCAGGCATCAGGGTTTGCAGCAGCACAATACACAACACAGCGCATGCGGGACGGGAGTGCAGCACAACAATCCATAGAAAGCAATAGGGAGGGGACAGGACCCTGCACATGGACAACAGAGAACAGAGGGGAAAGAGGCAATGGTAGCTAGCTGACCATAATGAACAGACAGGAGAAAAAGCTGCAGCATAACAGACCATAAAGGGCAGGAGGGACGGATCAGGGGCATTACAATGGAACAGACAAGCCAGGAGGGAGGGAATAGGGGTCTGCACATGGAAACAGAGGGCTGGGGGCAAGGCGGCAGGGCAGGAGCAGCAGGATGACCATGGAGGTCAGGCAGGTTGGGCACTAGAAACAAGACACACCATGGAGAGCAACAATGATACTATGATGGCATACACACAGACCATGGAGGGAAGGTGGGAGGGGGTCAGGGGCAGCTAGCTGACCACACAGGGAAGGTGGGAGGGGCCATGGCAGCACAGAAGACCATCCATGGCAAGCGGGAGGGTTAGTGGCAGCACAATGGCTATGATGGGCAAGAAGGAGGGTGCAGGGGCATGCACAAAGGACCATGGAGGATAGAAGAGAGGGTCAGGACCTGGGCACAGACAAAAGAGTTCAGGGGAAGGGGCCTCACAACAGACCGCACGGGGCAGGCAGGAGGAGCAGTTGCAGCACAACAGACCAGGGACTGCAGAAGGGTGTGGCAGTAAAATGGACCATGGAGGACAGGAAGAAGGGGATAGGGGCATGGCATGTGGACAGGCAGGGTGGAGGTGGCAGGGACAGGTTACAGTCATCTGACAATGCTAGGCAGGTGGGAGGGGAGTGGCAGCTCAACAGAACACTCAGAGTAGATAGGAGTGGCAGGTCCATGGAACATGGTGGGCAAAAAGGATGGAGCAGGGGCATGCACAAAGACATCGGAGGGCAGGGGGAAGGAGAATAGGGGCAGCAAGCTAAGCACAGAGGCTAAGCAGGAGGTCAATAATGGGCCATAGAATTGGGCAATGGAGGGCAGGAGGAGTGGACTGGTACATCATGCTAAATGGAGGGTAGTGGCAGCACATCAGACCATGCATGGCAGGAGGGAGGAGGCTAGTCCATGGATTCAGACAACAGAGGATAGGGAGGAGGTGGATGGGGCAGCAAGCTAACTGTTCAGAGAAGGTGGGTATTAGGAACTTTATTGTTTTTAAAATGTGTGTCTGTGCGAACTACTTAAAATATGAACAAGTATGCAGCATAATCTCACTTTTATTCAGGAAGAAGAGGACGTTTGTGACAGTGACTCCGGGCTCACTTGGCAGAAACACCCCCTGACCCTCCACCCCCCATCGCAAAATGTGATGCCCGTGAAAAGGGTAGGTGGACGCAGTGTTATATAGAACATAGTCCTGAGAGCATGATTGAAAATGAAAACTAGATATAGTATATGGTATAAACTATGCACCAAAAAGTGTGATATAAGATGAACCGGGGCGTGAAATATAATATGCAATACATTGTGCGCAATGACAGATTAATTGGAGAGCGCGAGATAGCACAGGCACTAGCGCGTGCTATGCGATATGCGTCTTGGAGTGTAATATGCACAGGGCAGTGTTGTGTAACCTAACTAGTCTCTAAAGTTGTAATATAAAATATGTGCTGGGGAGTGTAACGTTGCATATGCACTGTGACAAAGATATGGATCCCAGATTGTAATATGTATGGCATAGCGCTGTGCGTTATAACATAGGCATCGAGGAAGGCACGTTAGATGGGGCAATATAACCTGTGCGAAGGCAAGTGTGGCATGACATATTCACGGGGTGGTGTTACAGTGCACATGGGCTAGAGAGTGTCATAGCATATGCACTAGCTGGTGGAATACAACACAGAGGTGTGAGGCACCCAGCGGGCACTGGTGGGTGTAACACAGCATTGGGCTCAGCCAGGAGCATGCTGTGACTCTCAAGTGAGGTTTGTCTCCTTTCCAGAGAGTAAAATAAAAAGTATTACACATCCGGCGGTGGATGTGAGTTTTATTAACCGTGAGGGGGGGGGGGGGTTTGCATAGTTTGGTCGAATTTTTGTCGAATCCCCTTTGAATGGCTTGGTGTGCGTGTATATTAAATGTGCCCGTCAATAGCTACCCATGTTTGTATAAATAAACGACAAGGGTGTCTACTTGGAGAGTACCCACCGGCGGGGGCGCCGGGATTAGGCACAGTAGGGCGTCAGACACGTCAGACCTTCACTAGCGGTGTAAATACATTCCATGTGGATTCATTCTATGCATAGTCGCCTTTTAATGAATATCACACAAATCGTCATGGTGATAGGTATATACAGTTTGTCCAGCATGTCCTAGGTGTTTCTATAAATATATATTTTTTTAAAATAATAAAAAACCAGACCCGGGGGATGGGGTCCCCAGGGCCATAACTGGCCTGAGGAGGGGGGCAACGCAGCCCCCTCCTAAAGATTTTTTTTTTAAAAAGGCCATGACCCGGGGGTTGGGGTCCCCGGGGCCGATTAAGGCCTTGGGGGTCCAAATTGATTTTTTTCAACAACAAAAATTAGTGTGCAGGCCCTGGGGGATGAGGTCCCCAGGGCCAGTAAATTAGAAAAAGAAGGGGGGTGTGAGGGACCCTTTTCCCCGAACCCTAAACCCTCCCGTGTACCACCCGGATTACCTCCTTTACGGAGTTCTCCCTTCCCGGACACGCCAAACGATATGATCTCCAAAGAGTCCGTGACAACGACGACCCCGCCCCTCTCTCTCTTACAGGGTCCAATCCGATGTGACGACAGACCGGAAGGATTCGACCGGTACCCCGGAAGTCCCTCCCCCTCCCCGGTGGACGACCACAGAAAAGACGGAATTGAGAAGAACGAAGGAGTCGGAAGATCGTGGCAGGAACTCTCGACTGGCGATACGGAGGAAGGAGAAGACGGAAGTGGGGACCTCGAGGAATGGTCGGAAGACTGGTGGAGTCCTCCGGAGGTAGCTGAAGAGCGGCCGTAACTCAAAGGAGAGTTACGGCGGAGCGTGTGAGTACCTTCCCCCATATTCTAGCTCGCTAGGTACGCTGTGTAAAACCATAGAAGCCTCCTTGTATATAGACTCCCTCACTTCTACAGTCACGTCCAACCCCCTTGTAAATACTATACAGCACTGTTTACACTATAAAGTCCTATTTCTCACAAACCCTTTCCGAGCACCCTCAGTCTTGTCCTTTTTCCTCCTCGACCCATTTCTTTCCCCCCCCCCTCACGGTCCGTTTCCTCTTCATCACATTGTGGGTCTCGGGGACGGTATCTTCCGCAGAATCCCTGCAGGACTGACGGCTCCTCTGTTTGTTTTTCTTTCGGTCCTCCGAGGAACACCTACCCCGGTCTACCACCGCCGAAGAGTGCCAAGAGCGGGAAGCGTACCAGAAACCCCGACAACGACGACCGAGACGAGAACCATCACCCCGTTACCCGTGACTCTCAACCCTATACTGGAACTTGTGTATATTAAAGAAACGCACTATAGCCCACTATATCTGGCCTCCTCGTCTGTTATTCCAGCCCGCCACATCCCCACGATCACAGTTGGTGTCAGAAGTGGGATCCGCTGGAGACATGGAGGCCGTAATGCAGAGGATGGCTGCCTCCCAAGAACAACTCGGGAACCTGATGGAACGCTTCCTAAAAACAGCCGAAGACGACCGAGGGCAGCTCCATGACGTCCTGAAAGGCCAGGGAAACACCCACGAACAGGCGCTGGGTAAGCTGACCACGGTTTTGGAGCAACAGAGACCAACAGCCTCCCTACCTTCGGTGGTCCTCCAAAAGTTCGTACCGGGAGAAGACCCGGATTTCTTCTTCACAAACTTTGAACGGTTAGCCCAGGCCGCCTCATGGCCTATAGACCGTTGGGGACATTACCTAGGGCCCTTACTCACTGGCGAATTACAGGCAGCATATCAGCAAGCGAACGTACAAGGCACCACTCCGTATGCGGACATCAAAACCTGTATATTGGAACGATTGGGCATTGATGCCGAGACCTACCGGGTGAAGCTACGACAAGTCAAGGAACGACCACAGGAGACTCCCCGAGCCTTATCGTTTCGGATCAAGGACCTGACCGCGCGGTGGCTGAAACCGGAGACAGCCACTAAAGAGGAGATTTTGGAGAAAATACATTTAGAACAATTCCTGTCCTCTCTCCATCCCAGCACCCAACGGTGGGTACGTCAGCATGCCCGTCTCTCTCTGGAAACAGCGGTAGAAATAGCAAGTGCATACAGTCGAGCCCAAGAGAACCTACGAGTCAAGGAGGACCATCCCCAGAGACACCCTCCCGCTACAGGGATCAGACCTATCCGCCCTCTTCCACCCAAAAGACCCATACTAACCCCTCTGATGCCTTCCCCAATACCCCTACGCCCTACCAATCCAGGACCTCAATGTTACGGCTGTGGGGGTTTTGGACATATCGCTCGAATGTGCCCCCACAAGGAAGAACCCATGGAGATTGGTATGGCCCGAAACTATGTTTGTTCCGTTCCCGGTACCGGACCGCCCTCGTTCCATCGTCCAGTGACAATAAACGGACAAACCCTCACCGCTCTGGCTGACTCAGGGTGTAGACAGAGTGTTATTAGGCCCCAGGTCATGCAGAGCCCTGTCGACCCCCCCTCAGGGATGGTCGCCATTCAATGTGTTCACGGCGACACGAAGAGATATCCGACCACCCAAGTCCAGGTCCAACATTCCAAGGATCCGGGAACCTCCCTCACAGTAGGTCTCGTTCCCTCCCTTCCAGAAGAAGCCATCTTGGGGAGCGATTATCACGGTCTGCCCGGTCTACTCCAGGACACAACTGATGCCCTAAACACTTGGTGGGAAGAAGCCCCCTTTCCTCAGGGGCTCTCCTCGCCCATAAACCAACCCAAACTCCCGAAAACCAAAGCACAGAAGAAAAAGGAGAAAAGAGACTATGTAGACGTCTTCCCAGCTATCCCGGACGAACATCCCTGGCAGATAGACCAGGAATTCCGAGCCGCTCAACAAGAGGATCCCGTTCTACAGGAAGCATGGGCTACGGCGTTAGAGCAAGAAGATCCACTTACCGTAGGTCCCTACTTTTTCAAACAAAAAGGGTTGTTGTACCGTAAGGGAGGGGCGCAACAAAAGCCTCAACTCCTGATTCCCGGCCCTTTCCGGGACAAGGTCCTGTTTCTCGCCCATAGCCACCTCTTGGGCGGACATTTTGGCGACGAAAAAACCAGCCAAACCATTCTGGAAAGATTCTACTGGCCCGGGGTCCACCAACAAGTGAAAACATACTGCAGGGAATGCCCGGTATGCCAAAAAAACAGTAGATATCGACCCCCTAGGGTGCCCTTGTTGCCTCTCCCTATCATAGATGTCCCGTTTAGCAGAGTAGGGATGGACATTATAGGCCCCTTGTTACCCTCTCGTAGCGGTTGTCGCTATGCCCTAGTCCTCGTGGACTATGCCACTCGCTTCCCGGAGGCGATACCTCTGCGACAACCGACTACCCAGAACATAGCTAAAGCCCTCATCTCAGTGTTCTCTCGGGTAGGATTTCCCCGGGAGATTCTAACCGATCAGGGTACGCCTTTTGTGTCCGCCCTGATGAAACAGGTCTGCTCACAACTGGGGATCAAACAGATCCGGACCTCAGCATACCACCCTCAAACCGATGGGCTGGTGGAGCGTTATAACGCAACGCTGAAACAAACGCTTAAGAAACTGTTGGGGTTGGAAGCAAAAAGGTGGGAGGATATGCTACCCCTAGCGTTGTTTGCTATTCGGTGCAAAACCCAGAGCAGTACCGGCTATTCACCTTATGAGCTACTATACGGACGACCCCCACGTACCCTGTTGGATATGGCTCAAGAAGCCTGGGAAGCGGAACCCAACCGTACTCGCCCCCTCCCGGAATACATATCCAACCTGAAAACCCATTTGGCTCTAATGAGAGACATTGTACATCAGAACCTGGAGAACGCCCAAAACAAACAAAAAGTTCAATACGACAAGGGAACAAAAACCCGAAACTTCTCCGTGGGGGACTTGGTTCTGTTAATGATGCCGTCATCTGACCATAAACTCCTGGGGCAGTGGCAAGGCCCTTATTCCGTGATTCGACAGGTAACCCCTGTCACTTATGAGTTGGAACTGGACCCAACACGAGCCACCAAGCAGATATTCCATGTGAATCTGCTGAAAAAGTGGGAAGGCCCACGTCCCGTCCTCACTAACACCTTGGAGCAGGTACCCCTCTCCTTTGCTGCCTGTATAGATTCGGGGCTCCCCTCCCACCAAAGTCACGACCTTATGACATATCTATACCCCTTACGTCAGGTGTTTTCCTCGGTACCCGGTCATACGACCATCACCGAACACGCTATTCACACAGAACCTGGAAAGGTGGTCAGACAAAGGCCATATCGAGTCCCTGAAGCCCGTCGGACTGTCATAAAACAAGAGATAGAACAGATGCTGAAAATGGGCATAATAGAACCCTCATCGAGCGATTGGAACTCACCGATCGTCCTGGTTCCCAAACCTGACGGGTCCGTCAGGTTTTGCATTGATTTCAGGGAAGTCAACAAGATATCCTCATTCGACACATACCCCCTTCCGCGGGTCGACGAAATGATCGAACGCATAGGGAAGGCCCAGTTCATCTCCACTCTGGACCTCTGTAAAGGCTATTGGCAGATACCCCTCAGAAAAGAGGATAGGAAGAAAACAGCGTTTTCCACTCCTGAGGGGTTATACCAGTTCCTGGTCCTCCCTTTTGGCCTACACGGTGCTCCCGCCACCTTCCAACGTGCCATGAACCACATCCTACGACCCCATACCCAGTATGCTGGGGCATATCTAGACGACATAGTCATCTATAGCGATAACTGGAAACAACACTTGGACCACCTGCACAAAGTCATCTCCTCTCTTGGGTCATACGGATTCACGATCAATCCCGCTAAAACCACCCTAGCTGCTCAAACAGTCCACTACTTGGGGTACCTTCTGGGTGAGGGCCTCATACGACCCCAACATACCAAAACCGAAGCCATCCGTTCCCTCCCCTTTCCTGCAACGAAAAAGGACCTCCGTGCCTTCCTAGGCCTCTTAGGGTATTATCGGAGGTTCGTGCCCAATTTTTCTCAAAGGGCAGCACCGCTCACCGACTTACTGAAAAAAACCACAGACACTGAGACCCTACTCCGACATCCCACCCCCTTGTTACTACAGGCTTTTTCCGATCTTAAGCATGCATTGACCTCAGATCCCGTGCTAGTGAGTCCTGATTATACACGTGCCTTCCTTTTGCAGACTGACGCCTCGGAACAGGGGTTGGGGGCGGTGTTGTCACAAAAAGACCCGTATGGAAACGAAAAACCCATTCTCTACCTCAGCAGGAAGTTATTTCCCAGGGAGAGAAATTATGCTGTGGTACAAAAAGAAGCTCTGGCTATAAAGTGGGCGGTGGAAAGTCTCCGTTACTATTTAGAAGGTCGGGAATTCACCATTTACACCGACCACGCCCCCCTGGAGTGGATGGCTCGGAACAAAGGTCATAACGACCGGGTCCTTCGCTGGTTCCTTGCACTACAACCCTACAGGTTCACCACAATCCACCGAAAGGGGGTGGAACAAGGAAACGCAGATTACCTATCACGGTATCCTATGTCCTTCCCCCGTACACGAAAGACACCTAGGGAAAGGGGATGTGAGGGACCCTTTTCCCCGAACCCTAAACCCTCCCGTGTACCACCCGGATTACCTCCTTTACGGAGTTCTCCCTTCCCGGACACGCCAAACGATATGATCTCCAAAGAGTCCGTGACAACGACGACCCCGCCCCTCTCTCTCTTACAGGGTCCAATCCGATGTGACGACAGACCGGAAGGATTCGACCGGTACCCCGGAAGTCCCTCCCCCTCCCCGGTGGACGACCACAGAAAAGACGGAATTGAGAAGAACGAAGGAGTCGGAAGATCGTGGCAGGAACTCTCGACTGGCGATACGGAGGAAGGAGAAGACGGAAGTGGGGACCTCGAGGAATGGTCGGAAGACTGGTGGAGTCCTCCGGAGGTAGCTGAAGAGCGGCCGTAACTCAAAGGAGAGTTACGGCGGAGCGTGTGAGTACCTTCCCCCATATTCTAGCTCGCTAGGTACGCTGTGTAAAACCATAGAAGCCTCCTTGTATATAGACTCCCTCACTTCTACAGTCACGTCCAACCCCCTTGTAAATACTATACAGCACTGTTTACACTATAAAGTCCTATTTCTCACAAACCCTTTCCGAGCACCCTCAGTCTTGTCCTTTTCCTCCTCGACCCATTTCTTTCCCCCCCCCCTCACGGTCCGTTTCCTCTTCATCACATTGTGGGTCTCGGGGACGGTATCTTCCGCAGAATCCCTGCAGGACTGACGGCTCCTCTGTTTGTTTTTCTTTCGGTCCTCCGAGGAACACCTACCCCGGTCTACCACCGCCGAAGAGTGCCAAGAGCGGGAAGCGTACCAGAAACCCCGACAACGACGACCGAGACGAGAACCATCACCCCGTTACCCGTGACTCTCAACCCTATACTGGAACTTGTGTATATTAAAGAAACGCACTATAGCCCACTATATCTGGCCTCCTCGTCTGTTATTCCAGCCCGCCACATCCCCACGATCACAGGGGGCCACACAGCCCTCCTTCTTAAAAAAATAAAATAAATAAAAGACCGGCATTGCGCCAGAGGTCACGCCCCCTCCTTGCAGCACTCTGCAAACGCGCCCCCTGGCCAGTTGTAAGTTGGGGAATTAATTCCCCTTCAATACTGAGTGTCCCTGAGGGCCAACTAGCCCAACAGGTGTCTCCAGTATGCGCCAGGGAGCTGCGTTGCAGACAGGTGTTCTGAGGCCACGCCCCTTTTTACACCTCTATGCAATGCAGCTCTGTGGCGCTTACTGGAGGTACCTAGTGGGCTAGTTTGACCCTAGGGACCCTTAGGATTCAAGGGGCCACATGGCGCGTTTACACAGTGGTGAAGGGAGGGGACGGGGCCTGAGGTGACGTGTGCAAACATGCCCTGTGGCGCGTTTTAAGCTGGGGAAATAATTCCCTTTCAATCATGAGGGACCCTGGGGGCCAACTAGCCCACCAGGTGCTTCCAGTAAGCGCCACTGCTCTGCGTTGCAGAGAGGTGGTGCAGGCCGTGCCCCTTTTTACACTTCTCTGCAATGGCACTTACTGGACGTACCTAGTGGGCTATTTTGCCCTTAGGGATCCTCAGGATTCAAGGGGACTTAATCTCCCAACTTAAAAAACGGCCACAAACACGCCCTGTCGCGCGTTTTAAGAGGTAGCTTTAATCCCCTGCCCTATTATATACTAGGGGCTTACAGAGGAGGTCATGCTGATCACAGGGGGACCCCAACGCATAGTGTTCCCTAGTGTATGTAGGTGTTTTCACTGTATTCTGAGTGTCTTTTAACATAGCACTGGCTCTAGGACTGGTTAGTCAGACTCAGTTACCACCAGTATCCGTCTGAAAAAGTTGAGGGTACAGGATGATTTTGCAACAAGGCTTCTTTCTGCTCTTCTGTTTGTTCTTTCTGCACGTTATCCTTCCTGCACTTTTCTTCGTCTTTGAGGACTTCTGTTGCTTCTTTCTGCCTTTCTTTTTTTTCTTTCTGTGCGTTTTTTCTTCTTTCTTCACATGTCCTATCTCTGTAGGCATAGTTAGCAATTAGCATTTAAAAAACCTTTGAAATTAAAAGAAAAAACCATAGGTTTCAGGCACGTTATAGTTAGGAATTAGCATTTAAAAAACCTTAGAAATTCACTGAAAAAACCATAGGTTTCAGGGGCGTTATAGTTAACTGGACTTTTCACTCGTACAAAACCATTGAAATTCCCCCACTATAGTTAGTTCAGCTAACTATAACTCGCGCGCCCGCAATGCACTGCTGATGACGTCACATATTACATCACTCATGACATGGTCAGTGACATCACTCATGACATCACTGATGACATCTCAAAGCCAACGCGACGTCCGCCGAAATTATTTTAAAAAAATGCTTTTTTGGCCTCGAGGGTCCTTGTGGGACCCCCTGAGCAGGCCGGGGGGTCAGGCTGTTTCTAACCTGTCCCCTTTTCTTGTTTTCAACTTTGTTTTACTGTTTTCTTGTGACTCGGTTCTACAGAGTCACAAGATCGGGAGGGGTAGCAAATCCAACGCGTCCCTAGATATTGAAACTCCAGCAGTTCGGGCTGTAGCCTTGGCTAAAGTTTCCTATGGGAAATTGATTTTCCGACCTCTGTTTTTTGAATTTCTCAGGAACTACTGAATGGATTTACACCATTTAACAAAAAGGACTCTTTCTGAACCAAGGGCTACATTTGTGCCAAATTTGGAGTAATTCCGTTCAGCAGTTCGGGGCTGTAGCAGTGTCTAAAGTTTCCTATGGAAATTAACATGGAGAAAACACGTTTTGGCACCACCCTTTTTTCTCGGCCCCCACTTGGCGAATCACCCCGAAACTTTCAAGACAGGAGTTGACCGGAGCGCCCCACTAGTTTTTAAAATATCGCGATGATTTGTCAAACAACGCCAAAGTTATTGGGAAAACAAAAAATGCTTTTCCTATGGAATATAGGTCCTAACTATAACTACCTACTGGCGACTGCCAGTAGGTTATTTTTATATATATATATATATATATATATATATATATATATATATATATATATAGTCAATAAAGCACAAAAGCACACTATGACACTGGCTTACAGTAAACAAAACATCCCCTTTATTACAAAAGGCAAAAAACTACATAGAATACCAGTTGTTATGGCGTTACTCATTTTTCCACTGAAGTTTACCAATGCATTGTCGTTTACAACACTTTGGGCCTTATGTAGGTAGCCTAACATTTACCACTTCATAAATACCGAATTTTACCGATTCGGTATTTATGAAGTGGTAAATGCTATGTAGGTAATCAGTCGGTAAAAATTACCGATTCGGAATTGGTCGGTAATTAAGAATCGGTATTTACCGATTCGGTAATGGTAACTGGCTTCCCATTAGGCCCATAGGAATCAATGGGAAGCCAGTTACCATTACCGATTCGGTAAATACTGATTCGGTAATGGGGGGAGCACAATCAAGGGTGGCAGGGTGTCACAGTGACACCCTGTTGCACCCCTGATTCCTGCATGTGTGCACATGTGGCACACATACATGCTCTAAGGGTATGTATGTCTGCCACATTGCACACTTCTAAGGGCCAAATAATGCTCTTTCTAAGACATTCGTCATTTACCACCAACTTTTAGTTGGTGGTAAATAACGAATCCACACTACACCCACACACTCCCCCTACATCTCATTTCAGGATTCGGTATTTACCGAATCGGTAAAATTACCGATTCGGTAATTTTACCGATTCGGTAAATTACTGAATCCTGAAATGTCCCCCCTACATACCAAAAGCCTGAATACCGGTCGGTAACGGGATTTTTACCGAAAATCGGCCGTTACCGACCGGTATTAGGCTACCTACATATGGCCCTTTGTTTTTACAACGTTGTATTTTACAAAGCATTATTAGTTATATATATATATAGGCAGCCATCGATGTGTTCGATGACTCACCGGCTGGTGGGTCCAACGCTGTAAAACAAACAGCTGAGCACACTAGTGGGACTCCTAACCCACGTGACATCTTTAAACGGCTGGAAAAGTTGAACAAGCCAAATGGTGGGAGCACCGCTCCCTGAACCGCTATTTGGAGGTGGGGCGCATCCCTCGGGGGCTTCGAATAATGCTGGCACCCAGCTATGAGCAACCTGATCCAAACATGCTCAATGAATGGGCGGAATGTAATCTGGAGTCATCGCGCAAGTTGGTGGTTATCTTGGTCAAATACGCGGAGAGTGATCGCGCAGCACTACAGACCCAGATAGACATTGTTGAAAATGAAATCCTTGCTTTGGATTCTACTGTTGACTGCGCTAAACTCAGAGAGGAGATGGTTTCCCGTCTTCGCAAAGAAGAGGAAATAATCAAAAAACGCAAGGCGTTTAAATTTCAACGCGATAAAACCGACTATCAAGAAGGTCGGATTTTCACCTTTGCTAGGAAGTTTGATGCCATCAAAACGTCCAAACCACCTCCAATGCAAGCGCCATCTGAGCCAGGTACAAGTGCCGCTCAAGCACATCAAGGGGCTTCTTCAATCTCAGACCTGAGCTCAGTACCCGACAGCGAGTCTGACAGTGAACGCCATAGTAACCTAATGCGATTGGGGTTTACCAAACATTCCCTAGCGCAAGAGGTGGACTGCTTGCGACAAGAACGGCGAGAAACGCTGAGACCAAGACGCCAAAACTCCAACGGAGTAAAAGAATCAACCAAAAGCGCAGAGCGCGTCGACAAGCAGCCTCCAGGCGCCAAGCCCAAAAGAAATTACAACAGAAAATGGAAGAAACAGTAGTTGGGGACCATACAGGGGGTAGCAAGTAGCTCCATATCTGTTTTGAATCTCACAGATACTCAGTTGAGCCAAGCCGATATTAAAATCCTGCATTTGGGCTTGTCCTATAGTCCAGTCAGCAACTTTAGCTACTCCAAGACACGAATAGATTTGTATAAGTTCATTCGTAAGCTGAAATTGAGGAAGTACTTTCGGCTTAATCCTCCAGCACTACGACCCCAACCCTTGCCTATGGATACTCAATTTCATGGACTCAGAGCCAGTGATTTTCAATTATTACAAGATCTTCAACAACTGCATACTGAGGACTCTGGCTCCAGGCGTACTAATGATGAATTAATTCCTAATGTGTCTGGTCTTACCAAATTCAAGTCCAAATCAACGTTTTCTCCTCTAATGCTGCATGACAATCTAGACATCTTTCATGAATTATCTGTAGCTGGTATGAAAAAACTGTATGCATCCACACTTCAGGAAAAAAAGCAATACACCGCTCAGAACACTTGGTATGTTCAGTTGGTTAAAAAACTACAGGCAAACAACAACATCGTTGTCCGCCAATCAGACAAAGGCGGTAATGTGGTACTGTGGCCTCGTCAACTCTATCTAGATGAAGCCTTTAGCCAACTGAATGATCCTTTGTGCTATAAAAGGTGTGAGGCAGCTACAATGAGGAAAGCACAGAATGACTTCTATGCACGTTTGGTTGCTTGGAGAAGTACCGGACTTCTGAGCCAGGATGAACTCAAGTACCTCAAAAATGAGTATCCAGTCACTCCGGTGATTTATTTCATCCCCAAAGTGCACAAGGATCCCGTTAAGCCTCCTGGCAGGCCTATCATCTCAGCCTGTGGGGGTTTATTGGAGAATACATCTGTGTATATTGATAATTTCTTGCAGGAGCATGTTCAAACCCTACCTTCATTTGTGCAGGACACAGGTGATTTTCTAAGAAAGATCGCAGACACTCCTTGGGACTCTATGTGTTGGTTGATTACACTTGATGTATCAGCGTTGTACACAAGTATACATCATTCTGATGGCTTGAAAGCTATTGCACACTATCTAGGGAATAGACCCATCATGCTAGCCAATCACAATAAGATGTTACTTGATATGATTTCATTTTGCTTGAACAATAACTTCTTCATGTTTGGAAATCAATATTTCCAACAGGTCAGGGGTGTAGCCATGGGGGCCTGTTTTTCTCCCAGCTATGCCTGTTTGCATATGGGCTGCTGGGAGGAGCAGGTCCTTTTTGGTCAACACCATGACACATTTTCCAGACATGTAACGGTATGGCTCCGCTATATCGATGACATCTTTCTCATATGGCGGGGTACCAAACAGGCAGCTCTTGATTTCATTAGTGTACTCAATATCAACACTCTCAACCTGTGCTTTACATCCAACATAAGCCAGGAGTCGGTGTGCTTCCTAGATGTGGAGATCGTTGCAGGCAATGATCAGTTGCTAACGCGACTATTTAGGAAGCCCACTGCTGGTAACACAGTGCTACATGCCTCAAGTCATCATCCGGCTCATCTTATACGCAGCATACCCTATGGGGAGATGTTGCGTATAAGGCGGATTTGCAGCACTGATTCAGAATGTGTTCTTGCTCAACAAGCAAGTAAAGCACGTTTTTTGCAAAGGGGCTACACTGTTGCGATGGTTGACAATGCAATTCAAAAAGCCAATCGCATCCCACGGAGTGAGGCCTTAAAGAAATCTATACCCATCGAAACGAGCTCACCTACTAACCAACCGATTAGATTAATTGTGACCTATAATCGTCAACATCAGGCTCTACGTAAAGTATTTAAGAAAAATTGGAGCCTTGTCTGTAATGACCCTGTCATTGGGGATCTGATGTCAGCTAGTCCGGTCATTACATTCAGAAAAGCTCGGTCGATGAAGGATGCGCTAGTTAAATCCAGTCCTGAAAACTCAGTAACTAGAACATGGCTGCAAACTTGTAAGGGCTTCAAACGCTGTTCCAGTTGTAAAGCGTGCATACATGGGGCTAACAAAATGGAATTTTGTATTCCGTTCTGTGACATTCCTCGCCCCATAAACAAATTCCTTTCTTGCAGAACTGATTTTGCGGTGTATGTGTTGGAGTGTCCGTGTGGCCTGCAATATGTTGGTAGTACCAAGTTGCAGGTTCACAAGCGGATACTCCAGCACATACGGGCCATTGATGGCAGTGATCCCGCATATCCTGTTGCACGCCACTTTAAGGAGTGTCACGATAACAAAAGTGAACTCCTTAGGTTTTTTGTCATCGATTCTGTGCCCCCGCTGAGACGAGGTGGCAATCGTGAGGCTCGCCTACGAGCGCTAGAAACCCGCTATATTCTAGAATTGGACTCTAAGACCCCTGCGGGTCTTAATGCTAGCGAAGACTTTTTCACCTGTCTGTAATTTTACCATTTTTTCATCAACTTTTTCCTTAAGTTTTAAAGATGCCAAAAATTATTCCATTGATGTATGGCCTCCAAAACTTTTTTAGTATACAAAAAGAATGATAGATTTTGTAACAGCACCTTATAGTTCTTTAAGACTGATTTTAATTTAGCACAATACCCGTGCACATTGTATACTTGCACTATCTTGATTGGCGCTCTGATGTAGACAGGATATTGTACATTGAGGATGGTTATTTATATTGCATTTGTCCATTGATCATGTATATAATTAGGATTTACCCACTTGGGTTTTATTTGCACACATTGCGTCTTTTGCACGGCAGACTGCGTTGTTGCACAAGCAGGTGTTCAGTTTTTTTCATACAAAGCATTTACAGCTTGCTTTAAACTGTCACTGTCCTGAGGTTTGTACCTTTAAATTTGATTGCACCTTATATCAGTGCCTCTTTTTTTAAGGATCATGGTACCAATTGGTTAGCATATTTTGCAATTTTTATGTATTTTACAGAAAGTGAATTACGAGTAGCCTTGTACAATAATGTTCAAAACGTTGATTGTATTTTTTTCATGTCTATCACGCCAATTATGCGTCAGCCAATCAAGTTTGTTATACCTTGCACTTGCACTTTAAATTTCCCCTGCATAGCCTCAGGCGTCATGTGATCAAGGCCTTTCGTAGGCTGAAACGCGTCATGCAGGCATTGCTGGTCTAATAATAATAAATTGAATTTCTCACCCGCATCCTGGGTCAGCGTTCGTTTGTTCCTGGTCTCCTTTGGATTTGAGGCGCACAGGAGCGCTTGAAACGAAAAACTACGTAATATATATATATATATATATAGATATTCGCCAAACTTTCTCAACAAAAATATATATAGATATAGATAGATATATATAGCGAGAGGAGTTTTTTTGTTTTTTAAAAAACTTTTTATCATACGTGTGCGCCATGATATCGGCCTCTCTCTTGGATTTCAGTCGGTAAGCAGCATGAGCATGATGGTGGCAGCATACACTGTAGTGATCAGTAGTAGTAAACAGGTCAATTTTTTAACCTGTGTCACTGGAGCGAGGCCTACAAGCTCACTCATTTTTAAGGTTCTGCTGCGGTGTGTCTTCAACTCACCCTACAACGGTTTTTTGTGAAGTGCTGCGTATGTGTGCCTGGGAAGGGTACAATCAAGGCATAATGCAGTACTGAACAATGTGTGCATAGTGAGTGCATGTGCTGCGAGTATGTATGCCTATGAGTGGTACAATAGATGTAAAATCTAGTGCTGTGCAATGTGTGCCTGATAACTGCATGTGCTGGATGTATGTGAGCCGATAAGTGGTACAATACATAAGGGGTGTAGTCCTGTGCAGTGTGTGCATGTTAAATATATGTGCTGGGTGTATGTGTGCCTAACAGTGGTCCAGCGCATGAAAGATACAGTACTGTGTAGTGTGTGTAGGCTGTATATATGCACTGGGTATATGTGTGCCTGTGGATGGTACAATAGATGGAGAACCCAGGATTCCATTTTGGGAGATCCAGGACTTCTTAGTGAAACACAGAGAGCAGGTAGGGAAATACCCCCAGACAGATTTGTGTATTGCTGCATTCCTCTAAGCTGGGTGGGACACACACTAGGGAGGGGAGAGCCAGGCAAGACGACCTGCTCTGGAGCACCAGCGCCTGTCTGCCTGCCTGCCAAGACCAGTGTGTCCTGTGAGGAAGAGGAGAGCCTTGAGGGAACCAGATCCAGTGGGGAACCCTGTCGAGTGGACTCCCTCCGCGAGGTGTGAGGAAATAGCTGCTGTACCAATCAGGTTGTTGCTCATGGTCAGGACAGAGTTAGCAACCCCCTATGCCAAGGGAGGGCCACCGTGTCAAGTGAGCTGTGTGCTGCACCGATCAGGCTGGAGCCTGTGTGTAGTGCCGAGTTGGCAACCCCAGTATACGAGCATTCCATTACTTTAGATAGCCCCACTCGATAGTACTAAGAGGAAAATACACTTCTATACCTCTAAACAATGTTTTAGTACTTTATATAAATTGCTCGTATTAAAAAGGTGAAGGCATCCATAGTCATTTATAGGGGAATAAGGAATACAGGATAAATTCCTTGTTCATTTGTATTTAGTTTGTTTTGATTTTCTTGATTTGATTTTTTCTGTAGGTCATATTTGTATGTATATTTGAATATATGATGTGTTGACACTTTGTGTATATTGATACATAAAATCATTTTGTCTAAGGCTGTGTTCTGGCAATGATATTGATTAATGTATGATTAATTCAAAGAGAGATCACCTCGTTTTTAAGGAATAACTAATGGTGTCCTTCTAATTATAAAATAGTACTGATTTATTCCAAAGAATCACGTTTTTTTTTGTATATCTGTTTACCCAGATGCAGTTGGATTAACTGGGTTACCCCCTTTATATATTATGAAAACTGCATGTCAGCATTTTTGTATTTTCATGTGTTAAAGCGTACCCATTTGCTTTGCCAAAGTCTGATTCTTTTAAGGGGCTGGATTATGTGTCCTCATGCATGTATGTGTGTGTGTGTGTGGGGTTTAACATGTGCGTATTTCACACAATTCATGACTAAAACATTAAAAAGTCTACAGCAGTGAAAACAAAAAAAACAAAGTGGATTGCTTTTTATATACAATGCACATGCAAAATAAAAATAAATAATTTATGTCTATTATACATCTTATATAAATTTATATCTAAACATTTGCAGGAGTGTTTGTTCACAACCATAACGAGTTGGAAAAAAAAACTAATTTGAATTGAGGAAGTTATTTGCCAACAAATGTAGTCTCTTTGTGCACCCATACAAACTATATGGTTTTTCATTTGCACCTTTAATCTATTAGTGCAAAACCCACATCATTATCTCATCGCAGCCAGAACATGAAAAACGTGAAGATTCTTTCATATTTTTCAACACATATTTTGTTGCATTTTGCATATGGACAAAAATAAATCAAAGGACGCCAAACAGGGGAACTGTTGTCTTGAATTCCTGAAGTCCAACAATTTCAAATATGTATGACTGTTCCTAAAGGAAATGTAGTCTGCACAATTAATTATGTACTATTGGCGCATATGAAGAAACGATGTCCGAATAGCTATTTATGGTTTACTCTGCAAAGTCAGGAATATATGGAAGGGATAAAATCGATATGTTTTATAATTGTGTACAAATGAAGGAATCTATTGGTGTAAACCAGATCTTCCTAGCCATGACTGACTGGCCAGCAGAGCACTGTGAACAATAGGTTTGTCAGATTCTTAGCCAATATTTTCCCCAAAACGTTGAAATTCTATGTAGTCTCTGTTGAGCAAAACACATCCCTGCCAAAGTTTGACCAGAAACGTTATTTCTCCCCATCTAGGTCTCCTCAGCGTGGGTGTACCTAACATATGTCTGTTTTCAATTGATACTAGGTAGCCACAGGTAACAAAATGGGTGTAGTGCATTTTGGAAATATAGAAAAGAGCTGCAAATCCGGATTTAGAGTACTTTAGGAAGTATGGAAACAAACCACGGCCACCTATTGTGAACATTTCCAAATCTTAAGGTTTCTATCGCCGAGTGCCAGACCTCCCCTTACCCTGACAGGCTGGCCATGAGATCACATTAAATATAATGTTTGTTTGATTTTTAACATTTTCCCAAAATGTGGTCATTTCGTCCTATCTCCCTTGCATAGAAACATATCCCTGTCAAAACCTGACCCCCAACTTTGTTCCCTTGGGTCTACTGCATATGGGCACTACCAGACATGTATGTGTTGTCTATGGGTTCAGTGTGCCCACAGGTGATAAACTTAAGGAGTGCATTTTCAAAATTTGGATAACAGTTCCCAGTGAAATCCACATTTAGGGTACCTGTCTTTTGGTCACAAATAGCACCCCGAGGCTATAAAAAACATACCATAACCGTACATTTTGAACATCTGTATATTCCAAGGTTTCGGTCTCTGGTGCCACACAAGCTTGGGTGAAACATGACATTTGTCAGATTTTTTGCATTTTTCCCCAAACACATTATAATTCTCTCCTTTCTCCATCCTGCAGGAACTTCCCCTGAAGCCCTGATCATAACCTCTGTTCCCCAAGGTCTTTTTGCAGTGGCACTTGTCTATGCTAGGAATTTCAGAACCTACCAGAATCTCTCAGTCAGGTTCATCCCTATACACTAACCACGTTGATGGGGAACCCTTCTCACCTGTAGACCCTCCATTGTGAGAAGACCAGTCCTAGCCTACTCATAGATACACACCATTCCGACACACTACCTTAATCACCAGCCAGGTTATGTGGCCCATCCTGCCTCCTGGGTTAGATGCCAGCCCCCAGCCTGGGGTCAGTTCTGTCCACAAGGCAACCAGCAAACAATGACAACTGACCACTTTTTTTTACTGCAACCAGTTATTAGCTATCCACCTATAGGTGAATGCTCAAATCACCCAGTGCCTTTGGTAGGCTTCACATCTAGCCTGTGGACTTACAAGGAGTCACCTACAGGTTCCTGAGCCATATCTGTACCCAGTTCAGGCCCCTTCAGCGCACTCAGCCATGAGTGAACCACATCTTCCAAGCCAGAGTCATGCCCAGGGGCTAAATCTCACTTTGACCTGTCACCATCAGGCCCACACAAAAGTCCCTAAAACTTTACATGGAGCGCAATGCAGGAGACTCAATGCATTCCCTCTCTGGGCCAAGCTTTCCTCTTCCTAGGTCACTAGCTTCGGACCCTCCTTAAGGTCTCACAGACTTGCTAGTGACTCCTGAGGTACAACCTTAGACTGTAAATACCCTCCTTCCACGCAGGTGGCATCCTGAGATTGTCCCTTCAGTTCAACCTCTGAACCTTGAGACTCATCACTTGCCTGGTTGCACAGGAATTCCACTGCGGACACATAGCCCACACAAAGGGAGGCATGCTCTGTCACGGTGCGTTTACAAATATCAGAACCCTTCTGCCATCAAGTAGGCCTTTCCCTACTGCCAAGCCACTCTGCTATTTATTTGAGATAGCCTCCCACTTGATAGGGTCCAAACTGGCTCTGTTTCCCAATGTGACTGGATCTTGGCTTTCTAGCAGGGTTCTGGGAATCGCTCTTGAGCATCTCTGACTGAAAAGAACTGTCAAGGCTGTCCTTTGTTCTTCCTTGTATTCCTGTACACTCCCAGGTAGCTAATCCTTGCTAAGTGACCAGTAGTTAACACCACCAAGTCGAGGAGGTGTTCCAAGGCAGATCACTTTCTTCAGAGTTAGAGTCGTTAACTCTTCCAGTCTCCAAGCTCTGCATTTGTGATGAGCAACATAACTGGTTTTTAGCTAGGTTTGGCTCATGCAGTCTACATTACTTCTTTTCTTTATAACAGAACTTTTCCACAAGGTTAGCAAAAAATTCCCAGGCAAGATGCAGAAGAGATACTGTATTCATACCTAGTCATGTCTTTTGGCCACTAGTTACTGTGAGGGCACACTTTTTAAATATATAGAGTGCCCTATTTTTTTTTATACACATATTAGGCACCATGTCTTGTGGGCTTATAAAGCACTCTTTAGAGATGACTTGATATACATAACATTTGTTTTCCTACTTGTCATGTGTTACTGCAGTTCCTTTAATCTGCTCTCTGGCCAGTTCACAGTGGTACTCCTGCCAGCCATATATTTTTTCCGGCATGTGGGTGGTGTACATATACACTGCAGCTCACATGACATGCAACTTCCATGACATTGGTGAATTTTCTGAGCCCTCTATTACGGTCTTACAGAAAATGTAAACAGCCTAATTGGGTGAAACAGATTTTACCAACATAATTTTAGGGCCGGAACCTACATACTGGCAGTGAATAGTGCTGTCACAGTGTATAGAGCCATTTTGCCAGCAAAAATAGGGTAAAAAAAGGAAAAGATTTATGGTGTAAATATAAAGTGTAAGTCAAAGAGAAGGAACACGATAGACTGTACATTTTTACACTATTCCCCAATGGAGGTCAATCTGGGTTGATCATGTTGAAGTTGGAGAGCAGGGTCTTCATGCAAAAGTCTGGAGCTGTAGGCCCTTTAGTTGCAACAAGAGGACGTAAGTCCTGTCTGGGCTCCATTCTCTCTGCATCTGTACTTTTCTCCTAGCTTCCACTCAATTACACGCACCAACATTGTATCACACCACTCACTCTCAACATTCTAAATACCAGCTTGAAAGTGTAGGGAATGGGGACACAAGCAAAACAAAGTAAGAATGAAAAGGATCTTTGATTTTTGCCTGAACCTTTTATTATAGTTCTTTCAATTATCGGAATAGACATTGAAACTTCAATACTGACAGGGGAAAACCAGTGTCCGTCTATTAGCTTTACAGAATGCAAATAATAAGCTAATGGTGACCTCTGACCAGGAAGAGACCTTGTTGGAGAAAAGTATGAGATTGTTTTTCTGACAATCTCTACAGAACAGTAATTGTGGTCTGAGATGAGAATTTTGTTTGTTCTTTAAGTAACATACATTCTTAGATAAGATTGGAAAGTAGAAGGTTTGAAAGCAGTCTACTCAACTCTATGCAGGAATGAGGGTTTAAGAGAGATAGTTATAAACTCCATGGACGTTATATATTCTGTGTCTAACAAATGCAGTGAAACTGGAATGCAGGGGTGTGGAATTCCTATAGCCGACGCCCAGTACATATTGTTTTGGGTCAAGGACAACAAGTTATTTTGTCCTTGAGACAAGTAGGCCCAACCCCCCGCAGCACAAACCCTTGTCTGCCAGATTACAGTACTACATTATAGATCATAAAAGGGCATCGTCTGCAATTAAGGTAATATTTTTGTTCATTTGTTAATGGTGTTTGAAATTATATTTATGGTTCATTTAATACTAAGTGTTTATTATTAGGGTGAGCGCTCTAAGAAAATGTTGTAAGTTCAAACTACACTACTGACACAGTGGTTCCAGTATAAAAATGTGCATGCATGTTTGCAAAGTTGAACTATATGCAAAACCTTAAAAGCAAGATTGAGGATGTTTTACTTTCAAAATAAAATGTTCATAAAAAAATGCAACTAGGGAAAAAAAAGTTTTGCTAAACTACTGTGAAATTTTAGGTACCATTCCTTTGAAGCATCATTTAGTAAAATGTGTTAATGATGCATGCTAGTATTTCCCAAAAATACTCATAATGGAAAATCAGTGTAGCCAGATTCAGCAAAATTATAGGAAATGTGAAAATAAACAAGCACTGGCAAAGCCAATAGGTATGACATTGGTGGCCAGCCTTTAGTTTTTGTCAATGCTGGTCTTGTTTTGAAATGGTTTTTGTACAACGTTATTGTTGTGGAAGCTGCTGGGCCCTTATCATTCTAGCAAACATTGGCAAAAGCAAAAATATTTTAGTAGTAGTTTGTAGCACTGAAAAAAACTACTTTGCGTGCTGAAATGCTTCTTGTGAAAGAGCGGAATTCTGTCACACACAGTGAAGCCAGCCAGTAGATAGAGGTAGAAGTTTACTAAAAACAAAAGGTCTTGGTTAACGCCAGACCTAAACAGGGGCCCAATTCTTAAAGAAAGTCACAAAAGGGCACCCATGGCATGTCCTTGCATTAGTGCAAATTTACGGCTTTCATGAACGCACAAGAATTTACAGAAGTAGGCCAGGAACTCATACTCCTAGAAAAAACAATATGCATGTGTAGATTTGCTCATGTGAAAATCTGTTAAGCAGCAACAAGTCCACTTTCCCACTAACCACTTTTCCCCCCAACCCGTGAAGAAGTTTTACTTCTGCCCTTGTCAAGTATACATTTCCAGCATTTCTCTCTATTGTTAAAGATTAGAGATGAGCTGATGAAAACCCATAAAACATACAAGTTCGTAGGTTTGCAGAGACTCAAAAGGCCCTTCTAACCATGGGGAACTGTTGCTTGCCGTTACCTTCAGCCCCAGTATGTAGATCTGCAGAAAGGTGGTAAAATAGGGGAACTGCTAGTTTTCAAACTAGTATGGTGATTGTACAGAATAAATATATCAACATTTCAGTAATAAAATGATTTTAATAATGTTACACCAACCCAGTGGACATCTACACCATATACACATTTGAGCAGTAGATTTTTTACAAGACTTTCATAGTTAACACCAATCATGCTTAACACATCTACAGTAATAGTCAAATACTTATGGGCCGTCTCTTGTTTCCATTCAAAAGTACAGATGCTACACCACATCAAAACAATTGCCAAAGAATTCTCAAAAGAAGGCGGCTGATTTGACAGAATAGGCGGTATTCCTATTAGTTAACAATTAGTTAATAAACAGTCACACAAAAGCTACAAACTCAAGACAATCCATTTCAAACTAGTAAACAACTTATGTTCCCCTTGATTGAGTTTTTCTCACGCGCCAGCAATCTCAACTCATCCTTAGATATCTTAGGCATCTTAAATAGAATTAGCGTAGACTGTGCTCCTTACAGATAGTATTAACTTCATACTGTATTGTATGCAGCATATGACTACTTTCTTCCAATTCCATTCACCCACAACATTACATAATGCAAGATGTGCCTTTGCATCATGTGAGAAGTTGGCCTGGCATATGCTGGTCACTAGTTATAGTGGCCACCTTGCACCAGTCCAATACGACTCTTATGGTAGATAGGTTTAAGACAACCTCTTAAAGAAAGCTATCCTAGTGGTAGCTGTGGAGAGCAGCCTTCAGGCTAAGTCTCAGAGGAATGTAAAGCAGCTTGTTTTACCTTGTAATCTCTTGAATTACCAAATGAAAGGACACCACACAGGTATATATATCAAATATATATGTATTTATTACTAGACACACTCTACTAATCTCTTTATGAGATTAGACACCAGGTACACATTCAAATGTCAACGTTTCACAATAAATTAAGCACAAATATGGCTGGAGCCCTAGGGGCGTACCAGACCATATACTAAGAAAGTGGTATAAGGATGTTGACTTGCAAAATAACAAGGCCTAGGGCCTGGGGAATCGCTGAGGCTTCACTACTGCAGTGTTAGCAGGTAAGTAACAGGCCCACGGGAGACGCGTGCAGTGTGTGAACACAGCCGCGGATTCCCTATTGGTTATAATGGTGCAAGTCGCGGTTAGATTTTTAAAGTTCTAGGGTACTTCGAGGAAGACTACAAGCAAGCCACTTACAAGGTAAGTACTTCGAGGGCCAACACACACTTGGGCACCGGAGTAAACGAGTTACCTCACCCAGGGAAGCCGGGTGCATAGGTGTCTTTTGGTGTCGGGTCGCGTCGCTGTTTTTTATGGAGACCAAAGAAGACTTGCTGCTTGCGTCGACTGAAGAAGTGTCCGGTGGAATCCAAGCCTGGATTCAAGATGGAGAAGACCTGAAAATTGAAGGGACAGTGTTCAAAGTCACTTGCCAGTGACCGGTGGCCAGGAAGATGGATGACCACGGATGTCTGGTGATTTCAGGTCATCGATGGTGTTTTGACTCTTCGCTCACGAGGTCCAGGAGAGATCGATGATGACCAGCGGCTGGATTTGGAGTGTCCCACGACGTCTGCAGCTGATGGCGGTGTCGGCAACCGGATTGGAGCAAACAAGCCTTGGCAACTGCAAGTCTCGTGTAGACTGAAGAAAGTCGATGGTGCAGACCAGCAAGGTCTGAGGGAGTCACCCAGCAAGGGTAAGTGAGGGCAGGCCTGGAGCAACCAGGGGAGCTCTTCGAGTCGATAGGAAAGTCTTCGGGGGACCCATTAGCCAACGGGCAAGTGATCGCGAAGACGCCTCTTCAGGAAATGTTTCACAGGAGCCCACGGTCATTCGGGACAGGGTAGGCCGCTGATTTTTGGTGCAAGACCTGCTGGAGGCTTGGGCCACAAATGGTCCAATGCACAAGTTCGTAGAGCGTTGTTTAGGGTTTGCACTCGACAATAGTGCACGGTCCCCGGGTATTGCTGTTCCTCGTCACTCGTGGGGTCCAATCACCACAGCTTCGCTGGGGACTCTCAGTGGCTGTCGAGGAGTCAGGAAATCCACTTCTGGGGCAGCACGGACTTCGAACTCTGGCGGGAGCGGGAACGTTTGCAACCGTTGATTAAGGTTTTTGGTGCCTGCTAAGCAGGAGAGTCACTCCTTGACTCCAAGGGAGATTCTTCTGTCTTCCAAAGGTAGTGGAACGTCGAAGGGCCAGGATTCTTCTTTGTAGAGCATCGTCCAGGGTTATCTAATGTATAAAGGCAATGCTTGCCATCTTATAGTGAAGATAGGGGAGGGACTATCTCTATGCCCACTCCTCTAGGAGGGTCAGGGGAGAGGGTGGTAACACCCACTTCCCTTTGTCCAATTTCACGCCAGAGCAGGGGCAGGTAGCCCCTGAACCGGTTTGAGCTGGCATATGCACAGAGGAGCCTACTGCTCTCCCAGTGTAGGACTTCAAAGCACTCTAGGAGTGCACCCACCCAGCTCCAATACACTAAATCCTGTCTGGAAGGAGGTGACACCTCCCTGTGACAGGATGCCTTTTGTTGGGCCTCCTCCACTGCGAGTTTCAGTCAGCAGCAGGAGGGCAGCCCAGTGTCTGTGCTGGTGGCATCCATTTTGTGATGCCAGGGCTCTATAGGATTTCTGTCGTTTAGTACAGTGGGTACATGTCATCCCCTCTAGAAGGGTGGGATCATACTCCCACACCAGTTACTGGTGTGGGGGTATGATTCCAAGTTGTTTGACATCAAACACGACATGTTTTGATGCAGTCATTCCAAAGTTAGCATTTACCGCAAGGTTATAATGCACTTAAGAGTATATGGTTTAACCGCATCCACAAACAGCCACAGGGAATAGACCCTGCCAGCTGCAGAGGGGCCCTGCTCAGGCAGGGGCACCCCCTCACATAGTAAACCAAGCACCCTGCCCTCAGGATTGATAGGGCCTGCGATAGGGGTGGCTGATAGGTTTATATGTGTGTGTATGGTGAGATATAGGAACTAACACTACCTCACACAGGCTGCAGTAGCAGGCCTGTGGTGTCAGATTGAGTCTGCTTCCCAGGGGTGGCATAATACATGCTTCAGCCCCTGGTAGGCCTGTGAAGTACCAATGCACTAGGTACCTAAGGTACCATATACTAGGGGCTCATAACGTACCACAGTATCCAATCACTAGTGCATCTAATATGCACACCAAGTCGTTTAGAGAGAACAGAGAGACTGGGGCCCTGATTAGCAGGGACCCAGCCAGACTATAGCCAGAAACCAGTGTATACATCAGAAAAAAAGTGGGGGCAACATAAGTGCAGATCCTACTCTCCTACACATCACAACTAATGATCAAGGGGATCTACACACCATTATGTAGCACTCTGTTTATAAGACTTACAAATACAACAACGACCTACAAATAATACAACAACGGCCATATAAGTTGTTAAAGTTTGATAAAACAAAATAATTGCTAATCTCTGTAATTTGTGTTGTTCTGATGTCATGCAGAAGCAAAAAATGTAAACAAATCCTAACTCTTCTTGTACCAGGGTGAACTATATCAGTTCAGAAAATGTTTAGCCTCAGTATCATAGTAACACAAAAAATACCACAATAAGAAACCACCAGTGTACATGTTTGTGATGGCTTTTCAATGCACTATAACTGTAAATATACTTGATGATTCTGCTCCCAAAGCACCCTTACACATCAGATGGTTTTAGTATTTATCATGGCCCAGACTCTAAATGTTTCCAATAGCCAGCAAAGGCCAGGTTGAAGCAGGTTACGTTTTCTCAGTGCAGGAATTAATAGAATCACCTTATTCATGAGGTTTGAAGGACAGCATTCTTACCTTATTCTGATTCTCCTTGTTCTTGTAGCAGAGGTTTCCTATTAGACGTATCAGGTGGGCCTTAAACCCAACAGCTGGATGTGAAATATCTTCCACGAACGACATGGAGTGGGCAGCTGTGAAAATGTTGTTGGTCTGTTTCCCTGCGAGGTGTGTTAGCCTCAGGATGCCTAAAGAAGAAAACACACTGTGTACTCAATACATGCGACATTAATTCTGGTGTCTGAATAATTCACGATAAATTGTAGAGTAAGGTCATTGCAATAGTCAACTGGTTAAGGTTTCATTAGGCCTCAAAAACAATGTACCCGGTGAATGTGCTAGTTAGATCTAAAAAAATATAGATATAGTGAGCATTTGTAATTTTATTCTAACCTTTAAGTGATTAGGCTGCAACGTACATTTTTTACGCAGACTTTCCTCCTGCCTGTTGGAAAACCCTAATAAGCATTTGCTTTCTTCTTTTGAGAATTTGAGCTTTTTCCATGTATTCTCTCCTTTTCAATACTTCTTACATTTTACTTTCCGGATCTCATTAATTTGAGACTGTTTTATGGAGGTGTTTGAGTTTCTACCACTCATATGTTTCTAGGAAGTGTTGCAGGAGGTAACTAAACAGTGATTAATAGTTTCATAATAAGGGGCACTAAATGAGAGAGCTGGGCTATAAAAACAAGGTGCAACAGTGACTAAGTTCTTGGTAGAGGATCAGAAATCCTACAATAAAAAAAACTATTCATCACACAAATATTTCATAGTATCTGGGCACTAATACTCTTCCACCTTTCTTATTATTGTTAATGTATTTATTTGCTCTTTTTTATCACTAAGTGCATGGAAAGCCCACTCAAAGAGATTCTCCTTGTTTTACATTGTTGGTAACAACTAAGAAAATTGGGATGTTCCTGCTCAGGGTAGCAAGAGCTTTAGCTCTTCCTCAACACACTTAACATTAGTACAACACAAAACTTTCAAAGACTATAGGTCTGTCTTTTAAGTGAGTGAAAGTTATTTTATTCGCATGTTTGTATGTGTGCATGAGCGATTGTGAGGATTGGTGAGTAAGCAAATATAAGAATGAGTCAACGGGTGGCCGTGTGACAGCATGGATGAGTGGGTGAGTGAGCATGTGGATGTTTGTATGGATGAATAGGCAGATGAGGGCATCAGTCAATGACTTTTAACTCTCATCTTTCACTGGCACTCAAGAAGCTGCAGCTTGAATCACGACGTGATTTTCCACACCACATGTCCACGGCTATCCCCAGGGACTACATAGGCAACACTAACACTGTAAGCCACACTCCCACGGACAAGCTCTCTCCTTCCCTGGACTGCCCCGCTCAGGACATCATGAACCTAGACTCCCCTACCCCCTCCTCTATGAATACGACTCAGAGACTTGCTCTGCTGGAAAGCCAGCTAGAGATCGTAATACAGGCATCAACAAAATCTTATAAAACCTCACCACACCTCTGGAGCATACCCAACGCCCACACCCTACACCCACAGTCACTAACACTAAACACACAAGGTCGCCCAAGGCTCAATGGCACAGCTGGAACACAACTCCACTCTTGAACAGCCTCGGAGACCCAAAACAACAAGCGCCGCAATGTCCATGAGAGAGGCGACTGATCTTTCCAACTCTTCCGGCACATCTTCTACTGTCATCCCCAGCTCCAAGATACAGGTTATCACTGGATTTGTAAGAGACCACACCCCACCTAGAACGTCGAGGCCTCCAGCCTTCCTCACTAATATCCCCATGGCTCCCCTAACGAAGAAACTCAACAACAAGGGGACGACCAACTGCATGCTCATAAATTGCAGATCGGTTACCAAACACGCAACAGAATTGGCAGAAACCATCCTCACCCATGACATAGACATCACGTTCATCACTGAAACTTGGTTGAATGAGTCTTCTTCCCCAATCATTGACATGCTTGTGCCCCCGGGTTTCTCAATCATCAATAAAACCAGAAAAAAACATCGAGGCGGGGGTATTGCAATCATCCACAAGAGCAACATCTCCGTAATGGAAACGGACTCCTTCAAATATAACACATTTGAATATCTAATCTCCACCATTAAGACGATTGACAACAAAACGCTACACTGCCATCTCCTCTTCCACCTGCAAGGCAACACCCCCTCATTCAGAGAACATCTTTCCGACTTGATAACACACTGCTCACTCTTGGACTCCAACAAGATAATACTAGGTGACCTCAACCTACATTGGAATGAGGAAAATAACTCTCTGATCCAATCCTTGAAAGAACTTATATGCAACAACAACCTTATCCAACACTGCATACAGCAAACCCATAATCAATCCTGGATGCCATCATAGCTCACGAAGATACAGTCATTATCTACCACTGTGTTGTGTTGTCATCTCTATGACTATTGAAATGCTGGCTGGTATGTGGGGTGGATTGTTCTGGGAGATCAAGCTGAGGTCTCGGGGTCCGGCAGTTTTCCGGAGACCTCTGAAGCTGGCTGACGTGTCGGGACTGTGCTGTTTGTTATATTGAATAAAGAGGACTCCAGCATGTTACTTTGAAGCGTCCTTCTTTGACAGAAGAACTCCTTCTACATTTGGTGACGAGGATGGGATTCTTGCAGCACTTCCCGGTCACTCCTTACGTGACGACAGAAGAACGTTTTCAGTCGACTGAAGCACCTTTTTCCCCAAGACCGAGGACACTTGGCGGCAGGTTGTATGCCAAAATATTTATTTTATCAACCGTACTTTGGGCCCTATTTCAGTCGACCTGCAACGTCGCGAGTGCATAGCCTTACCAGGCACGTACTTTGGAGCATGGAATCTCCATGCAGCTCCATTCTTGCCCGGCAGCAGCGTTCTTGTACGTCACCCTGTACGTCCACGTGTGGGTCACACATTTTAAATCTACGTGCCGCCATCTTGTCAGGCAGCAACGCTAATCGTATTTTCAGAGCGGTGACGCGCACACCCTTTGAAATCAGCTGTTTCAAGTCTCCAGCTGAGTGTATTTTATTATACCCGATGATGCGCACACCTTTTTACCTTCATTACGTGCGCCCTTTAAAAATACAAATTTAACGGATATTACTGCCTCATCATTTTCACGGTGGTGTGAACACCACTTTGCTAATACACACCCGTTTTTGAAGAAGTTATTGACACACTTGCTTCCTGTTGAGGTCAGACCACCACATCATTCTATTCCACATCAACCAAACGATCCACTGACTACCTCGTACACAGGAATCCCCCTATTGGGCGAGAAATCTAACACAGATTGCCCTGGCTGACCTGGAAGAAAGAGTAAGCTCACTCTTTCCCAAAACCTTATGCGATCTTTCTACAACTGAACTCACCTCGCACTACAATGCAGCAATGACTTCCATACTTGACCAAATAGCTCCCTTGAAACAAAAAAAGAGTCAGAAACATTCCAACTAGATCTTGGCTCAAGACAGACCTAAACTCTGAAAGAAGACAACTAAGAGCTACAGAAAGACTCTGGCGGAACAACCCATCCACAATCCACCTTGAACAACTCAAGTCTGAACGCAGGAAATATAAAAAACACATCAAGAATGCAAAAACTTCCTTCTTCAGTGATGCACTAGACAATGCCAATAATACTCCCAAAGAACTCTTCAATCTCATTAGACAACAAACATCCAAGCCCCCCTCTTCCTCAGTGCAGGCTTCCAAAGACCTATGTGATAACTTTGCCAATTTCTTTAATGATAAAAAAATCACCACGATTGAGCTCCCCCTGGACGACCACTGCTGACCTCCCAACGAAAGCCCGCTCCCCAGCAAAGAAGATAATAACCCACCCAGGCACCCCCCTAACAACTGGAAATCTTTCAACCCCATCTCCGAAGCAGAGATCATCGAAATGATTACCAGTTCCAAACCCTCGTCACACATTTGGGACCCTATTCCTGCCCAACTGCCTAAAAAGCTCAAACTCACCCTTGCCCCACTCTGGATCAAGATTATGAAATAGTTCCCTGAGAAACGGAGTCATGCCAAACTGTCTCAAAATCGGCCAAGTCACGCTATTACTAAAAAAAATGGGCTCTGACACAAACGATCTCAATAACTTCAGACCTGTCTCCAATCTCCCATTGCTAACCAAAATCCTGGAAAGATGTGTTCTCCTCCAGCTTACTCAACACATTGACAGGAACAACCTTTAGACCTTCACCAATCGGCTTCAGAAAAGGTTGCAGCACAGAGACAGCGATCCTGAATGTCATTGATGATGTCTACAAATCACTTTATACGGACCGATGCTGTCTACTCATACTCCTGGACCTGGAAGCCTTCAACACGGTTGATCACAAACTGCTCATCAATGTACTTCAGGAAAGGGTCTAAGCTGAAGAGGTGGTCTTGCAGTGGTTTACCGCCTTTCTACAGAACCGCACCCAAAGAATTTTTTTTAAACTTCACGTCTGACCTACTCCCCATTAGCAGGGGTGTCCCTCAAGGATCAGTTCTCTCCCCACAACTATTCAACATCTACATGGAGCCCCTCACCAACATACTCAAAAATGCCAACATCCCCTTCCACCTCTATGTAGACGATACCCAGATCTATCTAGAAACTTCCTCCATTGGTGACATTCAGAGACTAAACAACACACTAAGAGAAGTCCAACACTGGTTATCCCTCAACCACCTGAAGCTCAACCAAGATAAGGCAGAAATCCTTCTCATATCCAACAAGGAGCAGACCCCCCAAATCACAGAATGGCTAAAAACTATTGATGCTCTCAACTGCAATCTCACCCCGGCTGACTCCATAAAATCACTGGGAATCACTCTGGACCCAAACTTAGACATGATCAAACATATCAAGAACACTGCAAAGAGCGCTTTCTTCAACCTAAAACTACTCAACAAAATAAAACCCTTCGCCCCTCCAACGACCTCAAACAGGCTACTCAATCCCTGGTGCTTGGATTCCGGGAACGCAACCCTCACAGGCACAGCAAAATCTCACTTAGCTCCCCTCAGATCAACTCTAAATGCAGCAGCCAGGATGGTCACTGGAGTAAAGAAATATGAACACATCTCCCCAGCTCTCAGAGAGCTAAAATGGCTCCCAATCAAAATGCGTGCCAACTTCAGAACTGCCTGTCTCACACACAAAGCCCCTCACACTGGGAAACCTGCCTACCTAGCCTCCAAACTCAATAAGGCTGGTCAGACAAGGAACCTCAGGAGTACTAGCACTCTACTTCTCATTCCTCCGAAAACTCGCGAACAAAAAAACTTATCACGCTCCTTCTCTGGAAATGAGCGCAAAGTCCATATCAGAACTATCCCCTCCTTCTTAAAATTCAAAAGTCAGCTCAAAGACCTCTTCCACAACTGGACTCTTCCGAATAGATAGCTGCCCCCTAACGTAGAATCTTGCCCATTGCAGCATATAGTCACATTGATAAGAAGGCTTCCATATCACCTACCTCTCGACTCGCTCCTTTGTCCCCCCTCCCTGAACTGGATTCGTCACGATTGAATTTGTTTATTATTGTTATACTGTGTGTTCGATTTCCTCACTATAAATGTTGTAAAGCGCTCTAATACCTTCGGGTCTGGCCAGCGCTTTATAAAACTCTTAAATAAATAAATGGCTGGATGAAGTGTTATGTTGAGAAGTGATGTGATACAAATGTATCTAAAACTGAATAAGCAATCTCCAGAGACACATAATTATTCATCTTCAAATATGTGTACTCAGCTTACAACTCATATCTCATTCCTTCATCCACACATATGCACTCATCCATCCATCTTTTCACGTATACACTCACACTATCTAAGCATTCATTTATCAACCTATGCTCATACATTCATCAAGCCATCTAGATAGTTACTGACCCTGATTTATCCATTTATCAAATATTCGCAATCAAGCAATATCCATTCACCTCAGCGTGTACCTTTATGCACATAGTCTGTAACTTTGTACAGACCTGCTTGTGTGCTGTATTTGTATATGTTAATCCGTGTGTGCTGCTTGTATGGTAATGTTTGTCTGTATGTGTGTTGCTCTCTTCGCTTGAGTGGTTGGAAGTGTGCCTACATGTGCATATGTTGGCCTGTGTGCATGGTTGTCTTTAGATACGCAGCTCTGTTTTCTCTGCTTTTGCATGTGTACTTGAACATACAACCACTCCAGGCAAGTTATCTGGTGTTTTCTTTTTTGCATTGTCCCTGGCACTGTAAGGCTTTCCTCTTGGGACAGATATGGGTACCTTTCGGTCTTTTTACGGTTGCTGGATTAGCCCTCATTATTTAAGTCTCCAGTTGTTATGTGCTTTTTGAAAGGATTGCATTTGTTTCCTCCCTCTACCTTTGTCATGCCATTGCTGGACCTTAAACTTGGTCCTACCATTTCGGATGTGTGCTCCTTTTGTGCAGCTTTACAGCAGTCCATTATGGCTTCTCACCTTCAAGACAGTGTTCCTGGTTGCCATAACATCAGCGGGACGTGTAAGTGAGCTTCTAGCGGTGTTGCGGACACGGGCAACCTTCTTGCCTAAAGTTGTGATGCCTTCCACATCAGTCAGAACATCACCTTGTGGGCATTATATGCTCCACTTACCCCTCAAAGGAGGAGGCGAGACTCCACCGTTTGGACCCCAAAAGAGCTCTAAGCTTTTATATTGATTGTACCAAAGAACAGCAGGTGGACAATCAGCTCTTTGTGGGGTTTTCTGGAGCGAAAGAAGTCAAGGCTCCGTATAATTACGCTTTTGCATCTATTCAAAAGTTAAGGAATCTGCAGCTATAAGTCTCTATCAGAAGAACACGTTAGCCACTTCCGAATAAGTACTGCTTTGGATCTATTCAAAAGGTGAGTAATGTGCGGCCAGCAGTCAGAAGAACAAGTTACTAACCTTCAGCAACGCTCTTTCTGGTACAGATTCTAACTAGCCATACTTTCCTCACTGACACTCCCAACTCCCCATTCTGTGATTGGACTCTATCCAGTAATAAGATCCCAAGTCTAAGAATCTGCTCACTGGTCACAACCAATTTGCTATTGGAGCTCTGCTTCTGGGGGCATGTATAGCCTTGAAAGCAATTGATGTCAGCGTTTGAGAGTGGCAACTCTATGGGTTTCACAGGTCATATCCAAAGCAGAACGGCCTCAGCACAGAGCCCCATGGCCCTACCTACTGGCACACAGAGGTCCTGCTGGAAAGTTTCAGAATCCAGTCTGACACTTCGAGAATATTCTAAAAGTGCGGAATCAGTGGGTAGAATTCTCTATTAGAAATGCAATTTATTGTTTCATTACCAGCACACAAGACACAAGCTTGTAAGCATGGTGGATGAAGAATCACATGAAATTAGGGATCAAGCCTGATGCACTTGAGGGTCCTTACTCTCTTCTTTCCCTCTGTAGGGACAAACAATTCCCATTACAGACTGATGTGCATTTCTGTCAAGCTGCCAAATTTTATAAGTGACAGTTCACTCTCAGGAAATGCATCAGGTCTAGAGCACCACTCACATTGCATGGCTCTGGATAGCATCATCTCTCTGGCTGTGACAAATTCCTTTGCTTATGACAAGAACCCTCATAGACTCTTGCCTAATCAAAGCGTTGCTCCTCACAACACTCACCGAAGTTCGTGGCGTGGGATACAATTCCATGTGTGGGGCAGCATTTAACTTACTGCCATGGAGTGAAAATCCTATGTGTGCTGTGGGTGTGGGCAAGTGCTGCATACTGCAGTGTAGCAAGTGTGGGGAATAAAAATACCTCCTGGTGGAATGACTCAAAGCTTTATTGTGTGTCCCCAAGGGACAGCGTAAAACTAGGAGAGGAGTGAATTTCAGCCCATTAATGGTATAAGGGTCAACATATTGCTGCCAATCTGAGAACACTATAATGAGGTGCTAGGGTATCTTCAGGACCAACGTTTATAGTCATTCTGCAATTAAATGAAGGAAGACGTGTACGAATATTGTGTATGCAAATTAATGAATAATGGATAATTGCAACTAGTGTTCCACGATAATCATGGGTGTGTTTGCGGTTCTCATCACCTGTAATAATAACAATAATGTGACAGACAGAAGAACATTATTTGCTGTATTACATTTGTTAAATTGACAAGTTTTTGTGCCGGTCATGTGCCTTGTGGTCACTGTAAAAAATTGTGAGAATAAGTGAACTTGGTTGTTACCAAGATATATCTGCGGTAGATATCTGTGCTTATCCAGATTAGTCCGGTGTTGGGCATCAACTTGCGCATTCTCAGACAGAATTAAACAGGGTTAAATGTGAGACAAAACAGGATGGGTACCATGGCATTAAATAGGACAGAGCCAGTGAAAAAACAATTTAAAGTACAGTGCGGAGAAACCCTCTGGGTGTCATGATGTAATTTTGGTGCAGGCATATGGATCCTAATTGCGCTGCATCATGGAATCTGGGCCAAAGGGCCATTACATATTTGTGCAATTGAACTGCCTTGATCACTTTACGGCCAGTTGTAGTGGTTACTGTGCCTGATCATATTAAATCCATAAACACAGTAACCCATACTTCCCCTAAGACCAACCTATGTCGGGATGGCTCCACTCCACAAGTGATGGTGCTTCCACAAATCTGCATGTAGATAGAATATCAACCAGGAAGATAGTTTAAAAAGTTAATTAACTTTTTCCTCTAATGGATACTTCTACATGCAGAATCCTCACTTGTTGAACAGATTCCAAAGCAGCACCCCTCTCGTGGTAGGGGTCAGGGGGAGGAGGGGATCTGAAGGATTAGTCAGACGAGGAAGTTCTGAAATACTAAATGTGCAAAATGAGCATCCCTTCTCACCTCCAAACAATAATGCTTTGTTACGGTATGAATGAAAGCCCATGTTGTTGCACAACAATTCTGAGCCACGTAAGCATCCCTGGCACATGCGGATGTTAAAGACTTTGCTCTGGTGCAGTGAGCATAGATTCCCTTCACCGGTTCCTTTTTACCAAGGGCATAGCACATTGTTATACAGAGTATTATCAGATAGGACAAAGTCCCTTCCTAGACTGCTTTGCCTTTATTGCTACCTGCATACCCCACAAAGAACTGGTTGGTAGACATGATCTCCTTCGTTAGGTTTGGGTAATAACTGACCTCAAACCCAGCTGGAGCAATCTCTCCTCCTTCTTGGTGGGATGAGGCCGAGGTTAAAAAGTGGGAAGGGTAATGGATATGCTAGATGGAAAAGAGTCATCTCCTTTACCATGAAAGCCGCTTCAGTTTGAGGACCAGTTTTTTCAAGAAGGAGCTTAAGTGACCCCGATTAATCTCCAGACATGAAGGTATAGACTCTAGAACTTGAGATGCAGAACCACACCTCCGAGTGGGAGAGAAGGTCTGGCCTGAGAAGCAGATGGAGCAGTGGATACAGACAGTATCTCAGGAGGTCCTACGCCCTTTTCAGACAGCGCGTGGCATGAAGAAATACTGGGGGTCAGCCTTGGCAAATCACGCCCTGCAAGGCTTCAAGCAAAGGATACTGGAGGGCACAGAACTCTGGGCAGTGAACATTCCCCAAAATTGAAGAACAGTTTCACCTGAGGTGCACCCCACAGGCAAAAGATGATCTAAACAAGACGACCTGAACTACCTCAGGGTGGAGACACCCTTCATGGCCAGCAGGACAACGTTCACTGAGACGATCAGCCCTACTGTTCCCATCTGAATAGATGGTTGACGACTAGTCAGATTCCATGCTGGTGAGCCATGCCAGACACATCAAAGCTTCCCGACAGAGATGGTGAGACCCCACTCCTTCCTGTTTGTTGACCACTGTCATACTGTCTGTCAAGATCTGAACAGATGGGCTGTTAAGGGAAAGGAGGAATCCCTTCAGGGCTAGACGGATTGCCCTCAATTCAAGCAGGCTCAAGTACCTGCTCGTCCAGGCACCAGATGCCTCTTATCTTGCGTTCTTCCAGATGTGCCCTCCATTTGAGAGTGCACAAATTTATCATCACCGTAGTTACCTCCAGATTAGATTGATGGGACAACCATTGGGACAAGTGCTTCTTCATCAACTACCAACGCAAGAGCATTGTAGCAACCCAGGAGATTGCACGGGCATCCAACAGAACTGCTTAGTGTTGGAACCACTGCCAATGAAGGCATCAGTCAAGATCTTTCATGTATTAGTATGTGTATATGACCAGGAGGATACAGAAAACAGGAGACCAGGCAGAAGAAGAACCTTCAAAATTGAAACAGGAGTTTCCTCCCGAAACATCGGAATCTTATCTCAAATGTCCTGGATCCTCCGAGGGGGAGGGAAGGCTCTCAAAGATGTCGTGTCCAGCACTGTCCCTATGAACAGGAGGTGCTGAGGGGGCTTAAGGAAAATCTTAAGTCGGACAGTAGATAGTGATGACACACCATCTACAGTGGGTGAGTTGGCTCTCAGCAGACGATCATCTGTGTGTTTATGAGAATACCCACATCCACGGCCAGCTTGGAGGATCTACCACTGCCATCACCTTGGTCAAGACTCAAGGTGATGTCAGTCCAAACAGAAGGTAGCGAGTGGATCTTATCACAAAACGCAGGTAACTCCTGTGCGTCTGCAGGTTTGGTATGTGGAAATGTGCGTTTAGCGAGCTGAAGGACAGCATTCAGTCTTCCTCTTGCATTCCCAGAGGAACCTGAGCCAGGGTCAGCATCTCGAACTTTCCTTCTGCAGGTAAAAGTTCAAGAGTCTGAGGTCTAGGGATCCTGGAAGTATAGGACTTAGCAACCCTGGCTCGTTGCCTGCTCAGCGATCAACTCCACAGCTACATTTTGCAACAGGGTTGTCACCTCCTGATACAGGATATGCAAATGTTCCTCTGACTGAAGGGACTGAGAGCTAGGGATCGGGGAAGGAGCCTGTTGAAAAGGTAGGCATAGCCCCTCTCTAAAATATATAAGTGCCACTGTACTAACGTTACAGCCCTCCTGGTCTGGAGAAAAGAGGACACATGTCCTCCAACTGACTGTATCTTCCAGGGAAAGCTAAAGTAGCTTTACAGATAGTGTGGGGAAGGACGAGGAGAAGGAGGGCTGCTAGAACTGATGACCCATTTTCATTGTCTCTACCACTGGCAAAACAACTCATTTTGTTGCTAGTCATGAGTTCGAGTAGCCCCAAAATGTTTGAAACACTCTGTGGACTCTCATTGCCTTAAATCTCTCCTGGGGTATCAACTGAAACAACAATAAGGTTGTGGATGGAATGCTTGAAGTAATCTCAGTCACTTTCAATTGCTCAGGGCCACTTTCCAGTCCATAATTTTTCACCCACAATGCTACTGTAGCTAATCAGTACTGAACCTGCTTCTTATTGAAACACTCTGCCCAGAACAGCCAGACGAGGGCCCCTCCTGAAGGGATCACAAGCAACTCTAGACCGGTTTTGCACTACTTAGGGCTAGTCAGTACAGTGTAGCTAGAGTCCTATGGCACATGAGCACGGGGCCCACATCTGGACATTCCCGTCATACTTAGGTTATCAATTGCAACAACAAGGTGATAGATTGAATGACTGAATTAATCTCAGCCACTGTCAATTGGTTGGGGGTAAGGGGGCAAGCCAGTGTATCATTTTACATCCGCCATGCCACTCTAGAAAAAAGCTCACCTCACTGATGAGGCCTAACAAGGCAGAAACCAGTTTGGGGCTTCAGTAAACCCATAGGTGCTATCAAGTCAACGGTATCTAGACCCGCGATTACAATGTTATGTTATTTGAACTTTTAAGCGCAACGGTTACCCAAGGGTGTACTGGCGCTGAGCACTGCCCAACTGGCTATTGAGGCCAAGGGGACTATAAGGTAAATAACCAGGTTTTCAGTTCCTTCCTGAAGGAAAGGAGGTCAGTTGAGTTTCTCAGGTGCAATGGCAGATTGTTCCAAGCCTTGAATGCACAAGCGATAAAGCTCCTGCCCCACCATCTGGCTTTTTTGACCGTAGGAACTATCACTTGTTTTGCTCCTGTAGAACAAAGGGTCCTACTGGAGGTATACCAATGAAATTGTTGTCTTAAAAAGTCCAGGTCTACTCCCTTAAGAGCCTTAAACACTATGCAGAGGGCCTTAAAGTATGCCCTTTGTCTTACGGGGAGCCAGTGAAGTTGTTTCAATCCTTTCTTCACTGAGACAAATTTAGGTGTCCCTGTCAGTAATCTGGCCGCTGCATTCTGTGCAATTTGAAGCCTGTTAAGATGTTGTTTTTGAACATTTTGGACAATACTATTACAGTAGTTTAACAGTGACATGATGAGTGCAGTTATCACAGTCCTAAGACTGTATTCCGGCAGAAAGCATTTTATTTTCCTTATGATTCTAAGCGCCAGGAAACATGCGGAGACCACCCCACTTATGTGATCCCCAAAGGTAAGCTTGTTGTCCACTGTCACCCCCAGGTTTTTTGCTTTCTTAGCCGGTACAGGGCAGATTCCCAAGTCTGCCGGCCACCAATCTGGAGTCCATAGATGCGGGTTGTTCCCGAACGGGATGACCTCTGTTTTGCTCGAATTAAGTTTCAGGTAGTTAGGGCACATCCATCCCGAGATAGCTTTCATACAATCATGAAACCTCATCCCGGTTTCCTTCTCCTCCCCTTCCCTAAGGGACAACACTATTTGCGAGTCATCCGCATAGGAGGTGAGTTGAAAGCCAAATGATCTTATCAAGCCCGCCAATGTTGCCACGTAGACATTAAACAGCGTTGGGCTGAGAGACAAGCACTGCGGCACCCCACAGGGGAGGGAAGAAGGTGCCTGAAGAAATTTTGTCAGTCTTCGGAATGGTTTGTGAGGGAACAGAGGGCTAAGCTGCCATCTGAAAATAAATGTTTGCCCTACTACTTCCAGGTTCTTAGATCCCTTTCAGGTGGTGCTGTGGGGTAAGTGTCAGGTTTCTGCTAATTGCAAGGGGATGCTTGCACCTTTAGAATTTCTGATGAGAGGTGTAGTGAAAGAAAGGCCTGGTCTGGGTGAAGACCTATATCTTCAGGTGATTCACAGAGTGGGATGAGTGGGCTTCTCCCATAACACCTTTACTGGATCCAAGAGTGACTTAGTCAAAGGCAGCAAGGGTTTTGAGGACGTTGCAGCAGGCTGCACAAAGTCTGTCAATATGTTCAGCCTGGATTTCACAGGTAGCAAGGGCAATTCAAGCATATTAGGTGGCTTTCTTAGAACGGAGGATCACTTCGTATCAGTTTCAGGAGAAGTGTCTGGACCATTTCACTTTGCAGAGCAGGGCAGTCTGCAGTGTCAGAGAAGAGGTTGGCAGCAATGTGGCTGCCTCACTGCTGACATCTGCATGATGTGCTATTGACTCTGGCATTTGTACTGGGTCTCTGACCTTGTCCACTCTACTTTGTGCTTCCCTCCTAGACTTCATTTGGCTGGTCTCTGACTCAGTAGGAGCAGATTCCGCAGGTAGTGCTGAGGTTGTTGTCATAAGAGCTTCAGGAGGGACTTCTGTTGACTGCCCTAAGCACTGCACTGAATTATGGAAATTGAAAAAGACATACTGGGTAAAATGTTTGATAAAAGTTCAGAAGAGGAGCTCTGCATCTTCATCGAAGGACACAGAAAAAAGGAAACTGACATTAGTGCACCGAGGTGGGTGTTATATAGCTCCAGTGACGTCACCATGGCACTGCTGCCAGGTCTAAGATGGAGCTGGTGTCCCCTGCCTCTGCAGGAGAGTTATGGAAAAGTGTCCGGATCCACTCTGGCGTCTGGAGATATTAAACAGATGAGGAATCTGTAGGTACAAGCATACATCAGAATGCCTTCATTTTTTTAATATGTATGTACCAATAACATGGTAAACAACGCCCTCACTTGACTGCTTCTGACACACCACATAGCTGTACACCTGCAGACCTGACCGTTGGGAACTCAGCATCACAATGTCACACTAGTAAAACTGTGGACTCTCTCCTACTTAATTGACACGGCAGATGTGTCAATTAAAGCATGGTAGATTCACTTTATCACCGCACATACTAGCTGATAGCCCTGTCCTGCCAAAGTAATGACTGCTCTCTGAGTAAATGTATACTGCTCATAGGCACAACTTATTCAAACACACTGTGACTCTTTGTGACAGTGCAACCTATCACATGTCAAAAAACAAATTCAAATCCTCATGTCACCGTTTGTTTATAGACACGGGGGCCAGGAGGCCAAAATGTGATCTGGTAAGATGGCACAAGTCACCTTAGATATGCTATCGAAAGGGTCTAATCCCATTAAAGTGACTACTGACTGTCTGAAAAAACACCACCAAGACAGCTGCCATGGAGGCTAAATTCACGAGGATGGCACTGGCTTCCTTTAGAGCAAAACTGGCTCCAACAGAGAGAAAAGTGGGAACCTTGAAGAGGCATCATGGATGTCTTGACAAGAGTATTGATATGGGACACGAGATATAGCTTATGAAGAAGATATTGGTGGATATAGAATCCACAGGAATAATTTCCTCTTTCCTGGCATTCAAGAAGCCCTAGATGCCAGAGAGATACCCTATTTTTTGTCAATATTTCTACCAGACCCACCCTATTTTTTGTCAATATTTCTACCAGACCCAATCAATAAACCTTTTCACCCCGTCATTCTCCTCACTGGTGGTATTTTAAAGAGCACATCAAATCCTATCCATACCTCAGTGGAAATCTGATTCGAAAAACTGATCATAGTTTGCTTCCTATGCCATCACCAGGCGTATGCTTGACCATGCCTATGGTCCCTTCAAAATCTTCATCTCTGCTGATTTTTGGCAGAAAACCAGGTTGAAACGGGAGACATTTCTGGCCCAACTATGTAAAGGTGATATGAGATAAGACATGTTGGAACCAGTGACAAAACTATCTATCAACGGGAAGAATAGCTAATTTTTTTAACCCAAAAACCTGTAACGATTCTTGGAGTACATTGATGCACCTCCTTGCCACAACTGGATAAAAGAGAAATTAGTGATGGAGGCGAAATAAGCTACTGACAATTCAACTGCTAAGCCCATGCCGGCGTTATCCCGGTCAAAGACTGAACAACTGAACTGTAGTCACAAAGAAATCTGCCAACAGAGATTGACACCACACGAGATACTCAACAAGGGGCAGGGACAAGTTAAGCTCACCATTAAAACTTAAGGGTCTTATCCTGTTTCCATGAGTCCGTGGGAGACGTCTGCTGTGCTGAACTGACTAGAGTTGACATTATGAGATAACCTAGAATCAGCCAAAGGACCCTATCGGCTGTGAGTTAGAAAGCTTTACATTATTCTTTTCCTCTCTTACTTTATTACCTCACTGTTGTCTAGATTGCTATTTACCCTGACTTTGGTCACCGGGATGTATGGAAAGGTTCTTCTCTTTGTTCATGTTTAGTTGTTTGTTTTTTCCATTTTCCATATGATATAGTGCATTTTGTCCAGGGCCTCAGCGGTTTGGGATATCTTTGCAGTCTACCTGTTGCAGCCAAATTGATAATAGACCACTCGACAGACAGCCCTTTTCGAGAACAGGCAGTGCTGTGTTATTCTCTCAATTATATTGGTGTGTGGAGTGTCAGGTACTTGTGAGCCATTGCAGGAAAGTAGGATTTCCTTCTTATGGTTACCCCTATTTTTTGCTGGATGTAATGCTGTTTTTGACAAGTCTGACTGGGATCCTGCTAATCAGGACCCCAGTCTATCTGCTTTCTCCCTAAACTGTTACGCTATGTACTTAGGTACATCCCAGATTGAATACTGGGGTACCCTTGTCAGTCCCTAGTATATGATACCAATGTACCCGGGGCATAGGTACACCAGAGGTCTCCCATGGGCTGCACCAAGTATTATGCCACCCATGAGAGACCATTCAAATTGGACCTACAGGCCTCCCATTGCAACCTGTGTAAGTCGGTGCATGCACCACTTACTTAAGATATAGGTTTACTATATGTAAGGGTCACTGCACTCAAAACCTATAAGTCATCCCTATAGCAGGCCTTTACAATCCTGAGGGCACGGTGCTTGGTTCTAAGTGAAAGGGCGCCCTTGCACGGGCAGGACACCCCTGCAGCCTACGAAGTCCATTCTCCCGGGTTGTCAGTGAAGCAGCCATATGCCAATGCAGAGGGGCATTACGCGACTGTGTGATGACTATCTCGAAAACGGCTGCAACAAACCCTATAGTGTTTGGTGTCAAACATGTTGGAATCATACCCCCACACCAGTAACCGTTGTGGGGGTATGATTCCACCTTCCAGGAGTGCCCTATGTGGGGATGTCGGAGTTCCCGGTACCAGCCTTCCAATCCCTGACAGCACAAAATGGTTGCTGCCGACCAGAGACACATTTCTGCCCTCCTGCTGCTGAGCCAAGCTCGAGCAGGGGAAGGCAGCACAATAAGCATCCTGTCACAAGGAGGTGTGAAAACCTCCCAGACAGGATTCAGTGTAGTGTATTATGGCTGGGTGGGTGCGCTTGCCAGCGCCTGAAAACCTGCAGGAGGGGCACATTTGGAGTCCCTGTGCTTAGTCCAGTTCAAACCAGTCCTGGGAGCTGTTTGCTCCCGCTCTGGTGTGAAACTGGACATGGGAGTACCCTCTCCTCCGTCCTGACCCTCCCCTGGTAGGGTCTCCTGAATCTTTCCAACCCTCGTGGGTACTTAAGGGCTTACCTGGTTGTCCAAGGAGCCCCAATCCCGAGCACCTCCTGTGACCAGAATCTTCAGCCACACCACATCGCGGCCTGCCTCTTTTGTTGAGCTGCTCAAGGTCCTCTCGCAACTCCTGTTCCGTTGGCCTGTGGGTCCATTTGAGGGTCACCTCTTATTTCCTTGGGCTCCCCTGATTTTTCAGGGCCTGACAGGACTCCCCTGCTTGTGGTGAATGAACGAATGAATGAATGAGGAATTTATAAAGCGCTGGAATCACCCCGGCAGGGGTATCTCCGCGCTAACAGCGGATAGAAACGAGGAAGTAGTGAGGGCACTCAATCTTTAATAAGATCTGTTTTTAATAGTTTTCTGAATTTAAGCAGGTTTGGGCACTTACGTAAGGCACAGGGGAGGAGTTCCAGAGACACGGGGCAACATAGGCAAAAGATTTCCCCCCGTTCTAAGTTTGTTGACCCGAGGCACTACTAACATAGCCTTGCCACCTGAACGCAGGGATCAACTTTGTCGATACGGGTCAAGATATTCCGCCAGATACTTGGGCACGCTATCAATTATGGTTTTGTGAATTAGACAGCATATTTTAAACTTGATTATGTCACGGATGGGAAGCCAGTGAAGGCCTTTCATTAACGGCCAGGAGGGAACCCTGCATGGTTGATTCAGAGCCAACCGTGCTGCTGTAGTCTGAACCACTTGCAACCTGTTTAGCGTCTCATTTGCAGATCCCAGGAGTGCATTAGAGTAGTCCAAACGACTGACTACTAGAGCTTGGAGCAGGGTCTTGTGATCCGGTAAAGGGAGAAAATAAAACACTCCCTGGAGAAGCTTCAGCATACGGAAACAACTACCTGAGATAACAGCCACCTAGTCCTTCATAGATAAGGAGAGGTCAAGGTATACGCCAAGATTTTGTGCCTTGATAGTGGGGATTGGGGCAGGGCCTAATTCTGCTGGCCACCAATCGGGGGACCACAGAATTTGTGCTTTGCCAAACAGGAGGGCTTGAGTTTTATTGGCATTCAACTGGAGAAAGTTATTCGTCATCCAGTCGGAGGTAGCACGTATACCTTCTGCAAAAAGCAGTTTTGTTGCCTCCGAGTTATTATCAAACGAAAACAGGAGTTGCAGATCGTCCGCATATGAAAAAGGGACCAAGCTGTGTTCTCTGATGATCTTTGCAAGGTGGGCCACGTATAAATTAAATAGCATGGGGCTGAGGCATGAGCCCTGAGGAACCCTCTTCTTAAGAGATTAGCTCCAGAACGGAAGGTGCCCATATTAACGGTCTGGGAGCGCTGCTCCAGAAAGCTGGAAAACCACAGAAAGGCTGGCCCTACTACACCAATGTCAGTCAGTCTATGCAATAGTCTATGATGTGCCACAGTGTCAAAGGCTGCGGACAAGTCCAGCAGCACTAAAGACATTGCCTCCAGACATCCAGAGAAAGTTTAATAAAGTCTGTTACGCTAAGCAAGGTGGTTTCAGTAGAATGTTTCGGTGTAAAACCACATTGTGAAGGGTCAAGACATGACTGAGCTTCCATATATTCCATGAGCTGCGAGTTGATATATCCCTTCAAACGTTTGCTCATGAGGGAAAGGAGCGAGATTGGGCGATAATTAAATAGCTCTGTGGAAGGTATGTTGGTGAGTCTCCTGGACCTTGCTGGTCTGAACCGTACACTTTCTTGACTTCCTCTGTGGGTTGCTTTTGCCAAGGCTAGTTGGTGCTCCCGCCGGACACCGACCCTCCAGCATTCGACATCCTTCGTGGGACAGCTTGTATCCAGCTCCTGGTCATCCTCAGCATTGCCTAGTCTCCACAGCTGCAGAGTCAAGGTCATTGACATCTATCATGAAGCACCTGACATCGGTGGGCATTGTGTACCGAGCCCCTGGTCACTCTCCACTGACCCAGACTCAGTCCCCTCTGCTTTCAGGTACTCTTCACCAAGAATCCACGTCCAGCAGCAGCACTTTCCTTAAGTCCTACATTGGGTTTGACAGCAGTTTCCGATGCCACTTTACACCTATGCAGCCGGCTTCCCTGGGATAGGTAAGTTGGGTACCACGGTATCCACGGGTGGGGTGGCTTTCCAACCTTCTGTCTTCCACAGGGTTTCTTCAGGGTCCACTGGGAAGGGTCCTTAATCTTTAAAAATCCAACCACGACCTGCACATAGACTTCTACAGTGCATGCGGTCCTGTACTCACACTGCACACGCTCTCTGTGTAGTCCCTATCTACTCACCTTGGGTGGTTCCTTGGGGTCCCAGCAATTCTACGGCCTCTCAACATTGTCCTGACTCAAACCGTGGTTCTTATACCACTTTTTTAGTATATGGTTCGGTCCCCCCCTGGGGCCCACTGTGTATTAGTGTTATTTACTGTCATTTCTTTGCTATTGTATTGTGTGCTTTGTGTATATCTCTGTGTGGGTGATACTGGAACGTACTAGAGAGTATTATATAATAAATACCTATTTTTATAAATACCTTGTGTGGTTCTCTTTCATTTAATCTATACTATAAGATTGCATTCTGGTAAAACAAGCTGTGTTACACTCCTTCAAGACTAAGCCTGAAGGCTGTTCTCCACAGCTACCACTTGGATAGCTTTCTAAGGTTGTCTGAGACCTCCCAAATGACCATAAGGGTTGTCTGGACTGGTGCAAGGTGCCCACTTACATTAGTGAACCTCATATACCAGGCCAGCTTCTTACAGCCACCCTCACCTGTTCAAAGTTAAAGCTAATTATAGTTGGTACTAGACAATGCTCTCTTAATGTTGGTTATTTGATCCTTCCCTATCCTTTGTTTTAAGAAAACTGATGGAAATGGAATATTACCAACAGGGAAGCTTGTAGCTAGAGGCTTACAAGCCTTACCTTCCATCTCTCATCCTATATGACCCCTATATATTAGCACAACACATCCTTCTCCAAACCAATCAACCTAGATTGTCAAGCACTACTAACCACCACAGACCTTTCCCCGGAAAACAGTTTTACTCCCAGTCACAACACTGAGTCAAAGTACCATGTCTTGTAATAACACTCTCACAATACCGTCTCTCAAAGCCAGTGGCAAGCCAAATTATGTTATTTTAAGTGTAAAAAGATGCTTTCGTGCTTGCCCACCATGTTACCTGGCATCGAATTTATTCACGAAACATATGTTTTAGTATCAGAATCAGAAAATTTAATAGGGACTGGATTGGGAGAGGGATAAGGAGCAGCAGACGAAGACAAAGATAATCCCATACAGACCACAACATCATATACCCTGCCCTTGAAATTATGTGGGGTGGCTATTTTGTTCAAGAAATCTTCACAACACTGAATCGTGAAGACCTGGATTGATCCCCTGAGATGGTATGAATTTTGACTAACTATGCACTTTTGTAATAGGTACCATGTATGCCTCAAACACTTGCAGAGCATCTTTCTCGGCTGCTGTCTTAACAGCCTTGATAGAAATTGCCACTGCACCACACAGACAGTGTTGAGCGGTGAGTGGAGCATTGGATTTGAAACATACGTAGACCGGATTAGTTTCATTGATAGACACAAAGCTTGAGATAGGGCCATTCTCTGAGATGTGATTGAGGACTAGGGATTGGTTGTCCCATGGTGCCTAGCCACCTAAGAGATAGGGAATATAGCTTCAAGTGCTGCATATATGATTTGTGCTCCTGATCGTTCCTCACATCAACCTCAAACCTCCATACCCCAAATGGTTGTTATGTACTGGTAGGGGTGGGATCTCTGATCATTTGTTAGTCAGGTTAGAACTGTTTAAGTGGTGAATAATGAATATCTCCGAATACAAACTCCAGACCGAAAGATCCTCCCTCCTCACTCCTTTGTGAATACACAGACCGAAACAACGACTCCACCTCATTATCACAAACTCTGGTTGGTGGGCAAGGTACTACTGAGCGAGAGGCTCAGCTGTTTTCTTGATACTGAAACCATGACCACTGCGTATTTCATGCACTCTGCCCCCGATTTGAGGCACTGAATTGAACAGAAAAAAATACAATCTGAATGCTCTCTTAACCTGCAAAGCCGAACTTGCTCTGATTCAATTACAATAGCATAATTACGAGCATGTCGAAAAAGTAGGCTAACTCCTGGCGGTGCATCTAAAGAAAAAAAAACATAATCTGCCATACACGCTGGGCACTACAGTTTCTACTCACTAGTCATACTCCTAGAGGAAATCCCAAAGCCTTCACCACCTTTTAGCAAAACATGCATGACTCACACCGTCGAGAAATGTCCACAGGCAAAGAGAAATTCGTTGACAAGGGTCAGATTACTGGTGCTGCATGACAAAAGTAAGGCTTTATTTGACAGGGCGATCACAGTCAAGGAAATAATAGACATGAGTTCAGATTTGCACAATGGCAAAGGTCCAAGCAAAGATGTTCTGTCAGGTAATTTCTCTAAGATCAACAAAACAACACTGGCACTCCTCTTGCAGGAGGTTTTTAAAGAGGTGGAGACTCTAGGCCATCTTCATGTGGAGTTCAATAAAGCCATTATTACACTTCTACCCAAAACTAGGAGAAGCTGATGCAAAAAAAATAGCAAATTCATCTCTGAAAAATCATCTCAAGTTTCATAGATGAGTCACAAATGGGCTCTGTGACAGCCATAACCTCTGGAAACCACCTCAGGTGATTGTTCGACATTTTCTTGTAAAGGATGACACCGAATGCAGAGGAAGCATTCAACTGGTTTAAATGAGGTGTTTAATTGAGGACACTTACGAGAGCCTGCATCAGCCTTGGACTTGAAATGGGTTTAAAATACACAGAAGGCCCAAATCGACTAAGGAAGATTTTTGTCACACACCGTTCCAGTCCACAGGAAGGTCCAAGGTAGGTCTACTCTTTCATTTCCTGTTCTTGCTGCCTCTGGTGGCAGCCATTAGAAAACTGTGATTCATTAGAGGAGATGGCATAATCACAGGTCAATTTGTAACACCTTGCCCTACCAATAACACCTTTATTAACCTGAAATCCCCAAATATAGCATTCCTAAACCTGTTCTCACTCATCAACTCATGTTTCTCCTGTTCTGGTTTTAGGATAAACTGGGACTTAAGTAAAATTATCCATTTGTCAAGAGGTACATTGAAGACTATTGTGGGTTCAATCGCTTCCATGAAACTGAAAATAATTAGGGGCATTGGTCAACTGAGGCTTAGGAAGCATGTCCCAAAAACAATCTTCTCCCACTGATAGTCACTATAGACAGGAACCTCAAGCGTTAGACAGCATTATATTAATCTCTGTCGGAAGGGTACAGGTAGTAAAAGTGGTGAATGCACCAAAATATATTACTATTCTGTGAATGTTTCTCCTCCTAATTCCAATGAAAGTGTAATGAACGATTAGTAACTGCATCAAAAACTTTGTGTGGGTGGGAAATCCAGGCTCAAATCCATGAAGCTACAAGCAGCAATGGAAAATGGAGGACTAAGATTACCTGACATCTATCCCTACGACCTGCCCCAACAGCTTTCACAATTGGCCTACCTGGTTCTGATCATACCGAACTCCCATGTTGGACTGTCACTGAAATCTTACATGGATGACTGACCCTGTCGCTGCAGTTTACATTAAGACAACACACGATAAAACACCCCATCACCCACAAACAGAGCAATGCTAGTCTGTTCTGGGCACTAGCACACTCTTGTTACTTGTACATAGATACTTAACACAGCAGACACTGATCTGGTGCAAAGCGTGACTGGTAACAGGAGGTCCCACATTACATTGGCGAAAATGAGTCTTCTGCAGTATCAACACACTTGAAGATCTTCTTAAGGGTGATACGCAGAAAAGATTTAGGAACTTATCCTTGAATTCTTTCTACCCACTTCAAAATGCTGGAAACTTAGCTGCAGCATTTCTTGATTGGAGTGTTAAACCAGGGTCATTCACACTTCTTTATATAGTGATATAGTCATACATTTCAAAACAGGAAAGGAAAAAGGGTGTGATAATGCACATCTCTAGCTCACCAATATCTTCCCTGCGTGTTACGGGTATTGTCCCAGAAAAAAAAGATGGCAGAGACTGGGCCCCCCTGCTTAAGTTCCATCACAAAGGGCAGAGGGAAGCATGCTTGAAGTACACATACTATAACATTATGCAAAACTGGCCCCAATTCAAAGAATAGAGAGGGATAATCAGGATCAATAATTTTTGGGGTGATCTACTACATATTTTATAGTGATGTCCAGGGATATCTAAATATTGGCATGAGTTTGGCAGGTGTTTGCACAACACCAGCACCTGACCAGTTCAGCCTTTACCTATATAACATGAATTTGCATGATTTCTCAGATACAGTCAGTACGTTCTCTAACTCCAGGTGATGGATGGCCACAATGTTATCTGTAGCAAAACCTGTATCCTAAGACACTGGAGAACGGCTGATGATTGGTGTAGTTTTGTTGTGAAGTCAAATGCTATATGTCTTTTCATCTTGAAAATGTGAACAAAGATTTGCATAAAACCCCACAAAACTCAAAAGATTCTGTTGAATACTTCTCCTGAACAAACTGCACAGAAAGAAGGCAAAATAAATTCCAAAGCTGAGCTGAAGCAACAGCAATTTTACACAAATTTGACAACCTCTGCAGAAGCATGCTGCAATCACACAGCGATCTCCAGTAGGAACTGACCAGGTAAATGGTCAAACCTGATTTTCCCAAATTCAGGGAAATCCTGGTCAAAATCTGAAAAATTCTGCCTCCTCAGTCAAGGAAAAGCTAAAATACCATAAGGTTGAGATTAAATATCTGGAGTTAAAATCTGGAGACATCCACTCTTGAGAAAACCAGTCATAAAAGGAACTGTCTGAAATGTTTGTGTCTTCTGGAGGAAACTCTTACTATGGGCGCATAGCATGAAAATGGCACCAGGGTAGCAAATCTGATTCCAGGTATAAAAATCAATAGACTAAGTCCTTTAACTGTGTTGATGGTTGAGGGTTATGATAATCCCTGCACCAACCTAAAATGTACCACCTTATCATGGTGTTTTTTTTTTTAAGTTATTTTGGTGACAGAAGACAAGGGCCCTAGATTTATTTCACATGAAAGATGACATTTCTCAGAAACATTTCTTACAGAATTAGGTTAAATGCCGGGTTGATAAAGTGCAGCCTAGGTGTTACTTGGAGAATCTTGAATGTGCTACCACATCCCCAGTTGTAAAATGGAGGACACACACTTTCCTGCCGCTGCAGTAAGACCAGTCTGCTTCACTCCCTGTAGCTAATGGGATCTCTCTCGGTCTGAACATTATTTTTTAATCTTGGTGCAAGGATCCTGTAACTCTTGACATTCTACATATTATTTCAAAGTAGAAAATTAGGTTCAAACTTTAGCGACTAATACAAAGTAGAAAGTTGGGTACAAACTTTAGTGACTACAGAATGAGGGAATATTGGATAATAAGAATACCCTCATTAATATCTAAGATATTCAGAAAGTCTTAATGGTACACACACAAAAATACTGTGGTCCTAGACACTTCATTTGAAAAAGTAAGCTCAATTGGGAATATGTCTAACCTGTTTTTATTTCAACTATATGGACTAATATATGAAACATTTTAAGGAGACTGTCTATATTATTAAACAAAAGAAAAACACCTGAAACTTCATTATATTTAAACCTCTGTCAGGCTAAGCGTGTGTAAGTGAGGTATATATGCCTAACGCATCAGCAATAACTGCACTGTAAATAAATTGTTCTTAGGCACAACTATGCTGAAAATAACCATAAAGTAAAATGGCAGTGTTGTTGTCACTGTACTTTCTGTCAGATGGCCCTAACCCATTTCCCAGCAAAACCTATCTCCCTGTGATGTTCTAAATTTTCTTCCACTAAAGTCACATTTGGGCCTTGTCTGCTTTTTGCTTTCTCTGTACTGAACGTGGACACTGCATGTTGTTCTACTGCCCCCAAAAGGAGAGACGGGCTATGTGAGAATTAGCTAGTCAAACCTTTCATTCATAGTCTCTGTGAAATATTATCTATAGGCAATAACTATATCATAAATACAGCTCGGCACCAGCAGCTCACTTCTCAACAAAGTCAAAGTACCTGGAAGGTGGCGGGTGCAAGGAACTTAAGATGCACAAACACATTTTCTTGTCACAAAACGTGCAATTTGGTAAATCGTAGTGTTTGCGACACGTAAATGTGTTTTTAAAATATACTAAATTCATTTAGTGATTTGGCAACATGCCACTGAATCGCTAAATGGATTTATGAAATCATAAAGTATTGCTATTTGGAAGGAGCGTGTTAAGGGCATCCCTTCCAAATAGGATTTTTTTTATGGTATGTATTAATGTTTTGCAACCAAAATGCAGTTGCAAAACATTGATATTTTACAAATACCCCAAAGGAGGTTGTAACCTGTTCCAAAACAGAAGGTGGTTCCCAAGTGTCTCCTTCCCCTTTGTGAATAGTCAAAAAAACATTCATTAGAAGTAGGCAGTGGTAAATGGAACACCTATCTACTCTTAAGACTTGATTTCTACAAACCTTTCTCTTTTCTTATAAACACATCCCATTTTCCTTTAAGGAAAAAAAAGATTACTTTATTTAAATTCAATAACAAACATGGTAGTCTGCTGACCCCAGCAGGCCACCACGCCTGTGAAAACAGCGACTCATATTAGGTTGCAATTAGCGACTTAACTCTTTAATAGTATTTTGTAACCAGACCTATTAGTTTGCAAAATACTGCTGGGTTCGATGAAAGCCGGTGTACAAATGGCAGGCACTTTTACTGAATCCAGTGTATCTACATTTGTCCATAAATGAATAATGCTTAGTATTTCAATATGCTGTGACGACATGTGCTGTACAGCTGTGCACTTTTTTCAGTGTACGAATTCAAAAAATACATATCTCTAAAGCCAATGTGATATAGCCATTTTTAAAATCATATCATGAATCATGTGACTAACTTGTTAGCCAGTAAGCCACAGACCTGTCATGATTAGCAAATTAAAAAAGTTCTAAGTAGGTTACACAGTCGCGTCCGGCATGACTCGCAGGTGGGGGTGGTGCAGGGGTCACGCAGGGAGTGTCACACAGGGAGGGGGTTAATTTAATTTAAATATAAATATATATAATTAAACTTACCTTCTTGCTGGCCGGGTCCCGCATTTTCTCTGCTCTCCTGCTCTCCAGGAACAGGAAGCAGAAGCAGGCTCCCTCCCTCCCCTAAGCCAGTCATAACGCGGCAAGCAGCGTTGTGATTGGTCGGATCACCGCCCAGCCGCTTATGGGGAGGCCATTTTCTCCATGTAGACTGCATTGTAGCCTGCAAGGAGAAGGGAAGAGTGCACATGACTGGTTTGGGCGGCCCCAGGGGGCCGACCAAACAGTCTTTGCGCCCTCAGGAGTTGGCAGGCACACCACTCCTCCCCAACCACCACCACTAAACATACAATGGTAATAACAGAAAGTTTATTACCATTTTATGTTTCTGCTTCATGCACTACGAGAAGCAGTGGAGTGATGCTCCTCTGCCCTAGTGGAGGAACCGCTCCGGAGGTTGCAGTCATCTATTAAAAATATAAATGTTCCATAAACAGTGCATTGTCTTTTTCTATATTCAACAAGAAAATTTGCCATAAAAGCTACTCAAACTAGATACTCAACATTAGATATAAAAACAATTAAAACAGTTTAAAAAACAGTGTGCAGATAAATTCATAGTATTAAAATAGCAGAAGCCAGTTTGACATAGTACAATAATGGTAAAATATTATCTATAAAATTGTAACATTAAAATGGCACTGAATTTTGAAAGCGCAGGCCGACTTAAGAAAATTGCCGACTGAGTGGCAAACCACATGACTGCATAAAGTCTGCAGAAAATACAGTGCTAGTTTACACTTAAAAAACTCTGGGTTGTAAGAACTGGTAACAAGCATCAACGAGTAAATATCAACGACTGGGCTAAAGTTTTAGCACACGGTCATAATTGGATCGTCGCAGGATCGCATTATCCCAAAGGAAAACACAGGTGGCATCTAATGATACCCACGCAAAATCTTGTCAACAGATTTCTTTCCTAGACATATTCTACTACTAATAAATAGGGCTCAACATCATATGCGAGGGAATATGGTACAAGTCTGTCCTCACTAGATCACTGGATATTCTCCTGGTATGTCTAAACCAAGGACGTTTGTGTCCATAATTACAAGCAAGACAGTTCTCAATTATTGCCCAAACCAACATCCACAATAACATGCGGGCCAGTTTAATATCTTAATCCTAGATCCTTGTGAAGAAAGCAACGAGGACTACTTGGTGGTAGGCCTGAAGGCGCCTGCAAAATATGTTTTCTTCAGCTTTGGAACATTTCGCATCCCGATATTCCCAAATTGCTGCACTGTAAGTTAATAGCGGCAAACATTTGCAGATTTCTAATAGTGCTGGTATTGGTTTATGTCCTGACTCTCTTGACAAAGTTAAAAAGCACCCCCGTTGAAAGATTGAACCAAGTCAGCCTATTAGACAAACAAAGTCCAAGTAACTGAAGAATCAAACGTAATGTCCAGATATGTGAAATAATACATTCTCAATATTCTTACCCTTAGTATAAAGTGGCCTGATCTTCGGCAGCCTAGCACAAGCCATATAATGTGATTTGGTACAATGTGTGTCAAGGTCTAACCTATCCATATGTATTACAAAGTTAACAACCAAGCCTTGGAGACCAAGCATATAGTAAAGCCGGGATTGGGCAGTTTTTCACCATGTACATGTCCCTGCCTGGGGTTGTGAGGTAGCTATTTAGGTCTGGGGTTGTGAAGTAGCTATTTAGGTCATTAAAATGAATATATAGAACAGAAACGAAATGGGCGCCAACACCCCTTTCTCCGGCTTAAAAGGATTGGAGCATTTGCCCTCAAGCCAGTACCTTACGGAATCTGTTAAATCATAGTGCCAAGCTCAGAGAATATCAATCAGATCTTGATCCAAGCCCATCTCAGTAAAAATCCTCCAGAGCTTTAACTGATTAACCCAGTCAAACACACTACACAAGTCCATAAAGGAGATATAAAAAGCCTCCTTCCTAGCTACACTGTATTTTTTTATGAGTAGAATATGGTTCAGGCACTGCTCCTGGGTGGTGAGTCCCTGCCTGAATCCATACTGGACAGATCTTATGATCCCTGAAGCTTCGATTCACACTACCATCCTCTGCAAGATGATGGATGCGGCCTACAATTTTGACCGCAGAGTCCAAAAGAGAGATGGGCCAATAGCATCCTGCCGACTTTGTTTTTTAAACACCAGTTTGATGACTACGGTAAGCGAGGAGTCCATTAGCTTGGAGCTTACTGCCGAGTTAGGGTATTATTGATAATGGGAGGCCAGAACTTTGGCTTAGCCTTGTAGTGGTCCATTGGAACCCCAGCCCACACAGAGACTTTATTGGATGGACTTTGGGTTAAGGCATCCTCAAACTCGTGAACTTCAAATCTAACATTAAGGGGGAACTGCAGGGCTAGGCCAGCTCGAAAGTCTGGCCCTTGCAATCCCAGGCGATTGAGAGCCCTAAAATGCTCAACCGACTTATCGGCTTGGATATTGGTCCCCAAGCATTTTGAGAGTAATGTGAAAAGATTGCTTTAACTCACTATTGTATCTTTGGTTACCCAAGCACTAATTAAACTGTCCCAGGTTTAATTTATGATGGTCTATTTCCCCACCTTGATAGCCTGTTTGTAATCGGGCATCAGTTTAATGTCCGCCCCGATTCTGGGGGCTTTATTGAGAACTACTCTCAGACGTCAATTGGCTTGCCTGCAGAGTTTATCAAACCAGCAACACAGAATATCCTTTTTCCAGTTTGCATCAATCATAGGTGAATTTCTAATATTTTGACCAAAGGTGACTAAAGCATCTATAACCAGCAATAACTGGTGTGTAGATCAGCAAATATTCATCTATTAACTTAAACTTTTTCTTAATTGTATCACAGGAATAATTGGATATCTGCAACTCGCTACCTTAGCTGCATTTCCTTGTCTTTGATGGAAATGTTTGTAAGACCCAACACTCTCCGATGAATACTACGTGTGGATACACTAAGGACCAGACTATGAGGATTGTAATTGCAATAACTAGTCTACAAGGTTCCTCCAGATTTCACTTGCAGATACAAAGACCTTGAAATAAAAGCATAGCCAATTTTTGTCCCCTGACTCTACTCAATAAACATTGCAATTTGTTTCTCCTCGGCTCCCAGTATTTTTACATAATTACAGAGGGCATATTCAAGAGTACCTTGGTACAGTATAGCCCCTTTTGCATCCATTTTGGGGTAGTTTACAACCATGTCTCTTCTATAGTATGGCTCAGAGAAGGAAACACCAGTACAGACCTTTGCATTGAAATCACCGCCCACAATTACATTAAGACAATTTTGAATAGAGTAAGACCTTTACTTCGAAACTTAAATGACAGTAAACAGCGTATTAATATTGTTGCTTTTAACTCGGATTTATAGAATTAAAAAAAATTAATCGAAAGGAAATTAAAAGTCAGGGATTGAAAGATCCAGAGAACTTGAATACCCAGGTGAAGGACCAGGAGACCAAGGACTTGAGAGTCAGTGATGCCTGGATAAAGATAGCTAATTCATCCCCTGGTCTACTAAAAAATGAGGGAACCGCTGAAATACAGTGATTAAGGTCCCCATCTCATACAATATCTTTGGTGTCCCAAGTGTCTTGCAACATAATTATATCATATTTTGGGGGTTTTTGATGTAGTTCAACAGTTCTTTGTTGGCACACTTTGAAGTGATGCCAATGATGTTCCAGCATGTCAGATTAAGGCATGAAATCATGCAAAAGGAGCCAGATATAATTCAGGGGATGGGTGGGGATGTGGCAGAAGGGGTAACAGCTGGATGACAGCTGGCCAAGATGATGAGGCACATTGGGTAGCCTCAATGTCAATACCATGTCATTTATGTCTGAAAGTGGAACTACGATTTCAGGAAAGTGGAGGTCCAATCTGTAAAAGGCTGGGACTGTATCTAAGTGATGTGCTTCGTTATGCAGATGCTTATACATGAAGCCTAAAGGCAGGAGACTGATCTACTTTTCGGCATATACATAAACAACAATTTGTGAGAGGAGATGCTGCACCAAGGCTGGATATCTACTATTTATAAGAACACAGCTCCCTTTACTTTTTCTCAGGGGGCAATCCAACTCACCTCACCCTTCATCATCCTAGATGTTGAAGTTAATGTGGCTAGTGAGCCAATGAGACACCTTATTTTTCAACTGGTCAGTTAACTCTATAGTAGAAGGCACCAGCACTGACCAGGACAGCTACATAAGGGCATGTTTCAGGAGGAAAGTTAAGCATGGTGGTTGAAGCTCTATAATCTTGCTTATATCGTAACTCGCTCCACGGTTGTTCTCCCTCATAAGTGTTTACTAATGTGCATGTATTATACTTACTTTTACCTCCCTGCAACTCATGTACCAAGCAGGCTGCTCATGCCTACCAGGTGAAAATTTGATGGCACAGCCTTGATGTAGTTCAGAGCCATGGGTCCTTTTGCCTGGATTGGCCTCTTATTTGTGGTGCCATCAGGTATACAATTTGGTTTTCCGTGGCTCACAGATGCTTTTACAAGAGGGCTTACACAGGACTCAATCATGGTTTTCAGCTTTGAAAAAATATATCTCAGTCAGGGTAAGACTTACTTGTCTTGTTAAGTTTGACCATGTCAGTCTGATGTAAGTTTATAGAGTGGCTACATCGGTACTCCACTGGACTTGGATTGTCTAGATAATTTCTTGCTCAGTTCATGTGTCTGTGTTGGAACTCAAAAATCTTCTGAGGTAATAGCCGCCTGGCTCAAAGCATCCCATAGGAACAATGCAGGCAGCACAAGTTGAAGGCCGTTTGGGATGTCATAGCGTAGTAGGTAAACAAACTAGCGCTTATGTCCCCCTTTATCCTCCCGCAGATCTCCTCATGGCAACGCTGCTCCTCTTTCAATCCCCTTCTCAATGGCAGCACCACTCTTTCGCAATAAACGGTGCTTAATTTGTACTGGTGTTTGCAATGCTTGGCATCAGCACTTACTTTTACACTCTGGCATGTATTTATGAGAGTCAACCACATGGTTGCTTTTAAACCTGGCATCTTTGGCGAGGTTTTCCCTTTAACTTTTTGACTTCAGACCTCCTGTTTTTGCTGACCATTTTTTTCACTAGACTTAGAACTCGGCACACTTTACCACTGCTAACCAATGCCAAAGTGCTTGTGCGATCTGAATAAAACATTGCAATATTAGTTTATACCCAATTGGCATATTAAATTTACGTATAAGTCCCGAGTAAAGTGCACTACATGTGCCCAGGGCCTGTAGTTTTAAATTGCCATTTCGAACTGACAAAATAAACCTTTTGCCAGGCCCAAACCATTCTTTTTAATACTCATAAGTCACCCTTAAGGTAGGCCCTGGATAGCCCAAAGGGACGCGTGAAATGTATTTAAAAAGCAGAACAAGTACTTTTAGGTTTTACATGTCCTAGTAGTGAAAAACTCTTAAATTCAACTTTCACTCCTGCAAAGCCTACCTCTCCCATAGGATAACATTGGTATTACCTTATTACATTTTAGAAGTGAATTTTCCCAAATGGGAACAGGTGACCCCTTCATGTTTGGTGTCTCTGTAATCACAATTTAAAATCCTAACGTGTGAAGTCGGATTTTAAATTGCAATTCTGAAAATGCCACTTTTAGAAAGTTCAAACTTAAGAGGATTTAGGCCCTTAACTACAACCACCATGGGCCTCAGGCAAACAATAAACAATCAAGTAGGTGGTTGAATGAATTACGCACTTTTACTGAAGGGCAAGATATTTAACAAACTTGACCAGAGTTTAAATTTCACACTTCTTCAGTTACGATATTTACATGATACTCAGACTAGAACAAGGATAACCATTCTTCTGTTACATGAATGCAAATCATTTCCAAAGCTAAACCATATTACAATCATGCAACATTAGAAAGGTTTACAAAAGAAAACAAAAATGACCAAAATAACAATAAATGGTGCATTGATAGACACACAAAAATAAATAAATTGTATTGTGAACCAGTCCAAACGATTTTATTAGAAGGGATTAGTTCATAACAGCTCAAAGTAGGCTAAAACCCTTTCTGTATTTAACATCTGGGTTAAAACATCATCTAATATGGAAAGGATTCTCGTTCATATCAAGGTCAGGTTAATTAAAATCAACTCCTTGATTGTTTATTCTTTTAGAAAGTTGGTATTTCCTTGCCTTAGCCATTTGGTACCTGCAGCCTGGATCACATGACTGGGTGTGGGTAACAGTTGGGGTCTGTGTATTCCGCCTAGTCAGCCACACACAGTGGAAGCTTAGGTGTGACTGGATGGGCCATCACTAGCAGGATGGGTGGTAGGAGCTGGGCCCAGCCCCACTAACACTTGAAAGACCTCAGACACCAATTCTTCAGTACATCCTGGACCTGTGGATACTCTGCCAAGAAAGACTGCTGCGTTGCTACAAGGACTGCCACTCTGCTGGACTGCTGCCCTGCTGTGCTGACCCGCTGCCTGCTGCTCTCGTGCCTGGGGAAGAAGAATTGGACCTGAAAATTCATTGTGAATCCAGCACACCGGAGTGACTACAAGGGCTAGTCTGCTGGCCTCTTGATCTGAGCCTCAGGGACAGAAAAAGCTCCCCAAACAGCTCCTAGAACCAGGTGCAGCGAGTTCCTGACCCCTAGGTGGCGCCTCTCAGGTCCTGGACCTGTGGTGGGGCTCAAGGGAATTTAAATCAAGCTTTTGGTTTCTTTGTAACAGTTAGCGGGCCTGTTCGCACCAAGCCCACGCCAATCGCAACAGAAATCAGAGCCACTCGCCGCCATCCCATCTCTTCGCACTGCAGGATTGACTGCTCAGGAGGGACCGCCAGAGCAAATCACTAGCCCACCTATCCGCAACCCCCATACTAATCTTCGCGCCATGCCAACAACTGCCCGAAACACTTTCCTTGCTCTATGCAACCCTCTACCACGTGAGAACAGGACTCTTGGCACAAAACTTGACCTTCAGCTGGACTAATTTGGGGCTGTATCCGACCCACACTCCATTGCAGTCGGCCTGAACTTTTGACTTTGACCCAGTCCAGCACGATCAGATAGCCGCGGTTGGCGCTTTGTGCATTTAGGTGTTATTTTTCACTTTATTCTTTCAGAATTCTTAACTACGGTACAACTGATTGGATTGTTGTCATTTTTATCTTGCTTCATTAATTAAACTCAGCTCTATTTTTCTAACCTCTGGAGAGAGCTTTTCTTTTTGTGTGGTGTTTTCACTGTTTGAAGTATTGCACAAATACTTTACACATTGCCTCCAAGTTAAGCCTGTCTGCTCTTTGCCAAGCTACCAGGGGGTTGAGCACAGGTTAATTTTGTGTTTTCTTGGGCCTTAGCCTGACAAGGATTGTGGTTGCTGCTTGACCAGGGCTCACACCCCAGTCAACCAGTAACCCACATTCTCACAGTGGTCATGCCATCCCTACAGTTTGAGGTGACTTGGAATAACCCAAACTCCACACTTGTTTGAGTGTGATCGCTACTAGGTAATGCTGGCACTGGCATTCGGCAGCAGTGGCAGGAGCTGTGGGTGGTGCTAGCTAAAGTGGATTCCAGTGAAATACCTTAAACTAATGCTTATATTGTTTTCTATTAATGAAGTGATGCTAATAACTTACTTACGACGGTTTCCAATAGACTTGGGCAATTTTGCAAACATTGTAACTGCTCATTGTTCGACGTCAACTGGCAAAGAACATCAAGGAGTCTGATAACCACCAAGGCTTCCTATAAAAAATATGAATACAATTTCTTTTTTTTTTTAACACATATATAGCACAAAATACATAGAATTTACATTGGCATGCACACCATCTTTGCAAAGAACAGTTTTAAAACATGTCACAAATATGCTCTTGCTATAGTCATAGGAGCATTTCTTCCATGAAATGTGCCTCGCCAGATTGAAAATCACTGGGGTTTTAAGATTATTGGGAGTAGGCGTACCTTACTTGGCTATTGATTTGTTTGTATCGTATGTAGCTTTAACTATACAGCACTTGTTAACCCATTATTTTAAGACTAGAAAAGCTGAAGGTTTTAGTCTAGAACTATATATTAAGATGAACAAACATAACATGACGGCATATGCCAGAACAATTTATCACTACCAACAACAGTGACTGTCATTTTAAAATGTATCTAAATGTGGATGGACTACAACAAACCTCTACATTAGAGTGAGTTTCATCTGTGGAACATTGACAAGTTATAAAACAACACTTCAATATTTTTTAGCAGGGGACTGAGAAAGGGTTTATTATGAATTCTATAGTACGGAGTATTACAGTACTGGAGGTGGGAAACCACCAGACCTTGGACAACACCTACAGCTTAGGAAATGCTTAACCCTTTTATCAAATGTCATCAACAGATGAACGTTTTATGAGATCTAATGAGTTGATGCTTTTTGTTAGGTAAATTGGGCCATGGGCTTTAAACACGGTTGTAGGCACAAAGCACATGAACTTCAATAAGGCTAGATTAGGAGTAATAAAAGAAGACTTGGTACCACATCGATGCACCTTGCTTTTCTGTCTCTGGCTATGAGGTGGCTTACAAAGAAAAAAGACTAAAGCTCCTTCTGACATAATAACATCCGGTTGGGGGATGCTTAGTTGACCCCGTCTACTCCAAGATGAGTCAACCATATTAAAAAGAGAAATAACATTTATATAGACAAAGAAGATGGAAAATTAATTAGAAAACAAACAAACCTATGCTCCACATAATCAGTGGAAAACTTCGTAAATCTTTCAATCCTCTTATAGCTCAAACAATGTATACTTTAAAATGTAATCTAAATATAGTTTTGCACCATGCTGGCAGTAATCCTGATTTTCACATCAAGTCAAGTCAGACTGTGTGAAACATGCAGGAAATGCATTTTTCATATTATATTTCAAATCCAGCAAAACTCATTCCAAAGACACTAATGGCATAAATTAGGCCTTGGTGGGCACCAAGCCGATTAGGTGGTAAAAGTCCATCCTGCGCTTGCACGTGGAAACTTGCCCACCTTACTTTGGCATCCCACTACAGGTGAATTTTTGCCAACAGTGTAACAGTCAAAATGGCGGGAGCCCTATCACTGAAAAACCGTTGCCAGGAAGGAAGCCTTACTATTGCAGTCTGCTCTTCAGTGTTTTTGATTCTCAGAAACAAATTCCAAAAGCAGGATTTGTGTCTGAGAAAAAAAAAGTCCCTTACATTTATGGAGTTTTTCTCCCTACATGTGGGGAATATTTCTGCTGTTTTCTGCCACAGCTGTCATGACCAATCAGGAGACAATATTGGAAGACCCATCCCAAAGAGGACTGGCCTTTTACATTAATTAATCAAAATTTTTAGTTGGTGGCCTTGTTGGCCACCTCCCGACATTCAGAAGTTATCAGATGGATGGCTGACCTAAAGTTTCTGATGACGAATCCAACTAAGACTCCCCCATAAGACACCAGGTGGTTCCACGAATATAAATGAGGATGGGGGCCAAATGTTTGGCAAAGCGGCAGAACAGGCGATTAACAAAGTTTCTAACCATTCCGCCAAACACTCAATACTCTCCTTACTGCAACAGGAATAGATAGAAGACAACATTTGATCTACACAGGATGAGTACATTTTAATTAGTCAAGTGTGATAGGTTTTGTCAATCTTTTCATAAAATACATTAATCCCCAAAAGCATCAATTGTATTCATCAAACAGATGAAAGACCTATTTCATTTTGATGCATTATTGCTCACCAATGTTAATGACTAATACCAAGGACTCCAGACAAACCTGTTATGAATGATACAAGTATTTCATTTATTCTTGATGTAGAAATGTATCATTTAACCTGTAAGAAAACAAAGACTACAAAGTGAAACTTGCATTAGCACGTTATGCTGGAATGTTTGGATTTGTTTTTGTCAATTTCGAATGCCAGCTGCTAAGAAAGCAGAAAGTGCTGATCTCACTGTTACTCGATTACAAATGAAAATGGAGTGGGTGTCCATAACAGTAGAGGTGCATTTTTAACATTATTGGTAAGAGGAAGGACCATCAGGACAGTCCGGATGTAATTTTTCTTGTGGAGTTAAAATTTCCTGCGAAGGCCTTTTGAGTTCTTCTTCATATAAAAAGAGCCAAACCAATGAAGGACTGCTATCTGTTCTAACTTGGAAGAAAAGAGAAAGAAGCATGTTGACTGATGTGACAGGTGGAACATACAGTTCTTAGCTGTCTCTGCAGAAAGACCTTTTGTGGACTGGAGGAAGCCCTTTGCTTGCCATTGGTTCGCTATCTTGTCACTTTAATTTGCTTGTCTCATATTTGATGTTTTTCTTCCTCTTCTTACATTTGTCTGTCCCTTGGGGGTCAGCTTATTTACCTTCCTTTTGATTCGACGACTTGTATCCTTCAACTTCTCACTTTTAAGGAACTACTTTTTCTTACCTTTCAGCACTTCATGGGAGCACGTTTTCTTGCTCTTTCCCTTGTGCGCTGCTTCCCTCTTCAAGTACCCAAACCCAATGCTGCCTCCTCCTGCCTACGCCACTAGCTTGTTCATTGCTTCCCCATCCCTAGCCTTTTTAAGTCCTTGCACTGCCCTTCCTCATGCTCCTCTGCTTTTCCCCTACTCTCTTTCCCTTGCTCCTCCTCACATTGACTTCTCTCTCACCTTCTCCCCCCACCCACTCCTCTGTTGTTTTCCCAACCCTACTGCCGTACAAAAAAAAGGTTGGCTTTGCAGGTGCCATTAGCTGTCCAGCCTGCTCTATCTTCCAAAAGCGTTTTTGCGTATAGATAAATAAATTACTTTATCTTATGGACATCAACTGGGGGCAGAAGCTGTCCAGCTTTGCTTCAGAAAGACAAACACATTGAGGTTGTCTGTTGCTGAACGAAATAAATGATGTCCGCATGAGACGAGGAAGGTTTTGGAGGCCTGAAAAGTGTGAATGGCAAAGATTTTCTGGTACAGTTGCGTTTCATCAGCATACTGATGGATCTTAGTCCTGCATCAATAGAGAAGGGTTCCAAGAGATTCCACGATGAGGATTAGGTCTATGGGAGACAGGGTCGACCTTTAGAGCATTCCGCAGGAGACAGGGTAATTACTGACAACATGAGGTGCCCATATGAATGAATCGGTCACAGTTGGCAGGGTAGGGGGAAAACCACTAGAGGACTGTGACGGACAATGCCATGTATATTTATGATTTGCTTTTAGAGATGGAAAACCTGACCAATTTTACCCAGAAGGCTTCCCAGGTATTTTCTATGCCATTCCAGTTCTTGAGTTCCCCACTAATAGCAGTATACACAGGTACATCTTCTTACAAAACAATGACACCAGATCAAGGATCAACAAAGGTTCATCTTCTATGTAAAAAAATAAATAAAAAATAATATATATATATATATATATATATATATATATATATACACACATACATACATACATATAAACCACTTGACTGTAATAAGGAAATTAGAGAGAGGCTTTACACAAGAATTGCACCCCCCCCATGTATTATCCATTTATACACTAGAACACAAAATCAAGGTAACTATAAAATTCCTTTTCACAATAGAGCTCGTAGACTATCCAAGAAATTACACAAATTCTTTGTGGTCATTTTTAGGATAAACAATTACTTCGGCAATTTTCCACTAGAAATCCTTCTGTATTAGGTTACTCCAACCGAAAACCTGTAATTGTGCCAATGACAAGTGTAGTGTGCAGTTGCAAAACAATATAAGCCCTCGGTCATATTTTCCTCTTTTAACATAAGTATAACATATGCTGCTTTAAATACGGCAGCAGTTTTGTCAGCTATTTTTCATTTTTAAGACCTAACACAGAAGAGGGAGGGATGGGATGAAAGAGATAATTAAAATAGAATATGGTCAGTTTATGTTTCCAAAATCAGGTATGTGTTACACTTTTGTAATGGCACATTTTGTCCACCATCAGAGATGTGCATCAATTTCTGGATTTTGAACAAGCCACCACCGTTTCCCCTGCACAAGAACTAAGTACTGCTTTATCCCCTAGGAACTCTCGAATATCCAACAAGCTGCGGAAGTGGAGGAGTAACCAGTAAGAGGTCTACTTGTGGTCTCGCATTAGCCACAGATCAGCACCTCCCTGACAAATCCTTTAGTTCCCTCAACAAGGATACACCAGCCAGAAAAATGTTCTTTATCAAAATCAGATTTGTACTTCAGGGTGATTCTTTTGACTTTATCCTTTATTACTAGGGGTAGCAGCCGTTTAGACAGTACTGTTCCAAGAAAGCTAAAGGTTACCTAGATAAAGCTGCATGCCTTTATTCAAATTGAATTCTGTGTTGTATTTGACTGTCTGAACTCTTCACTTGGTCCTCACACAAGAAATATGCTAATGGGGTTAGGATTAGGGCCAATCTTGAATTGGGAACATGTACTCTTACTACTTTGCAGGGAGGCAATCACATGGGCTGTGATCTCACAACCTGCACAGCCTTAAACAAGTGTTTTGAGCAATTAATGTAATTATTGGGGAACACATTTTCTCGTGGGGCGCACACTGTTCAGTCAGTCTGTCGTATTATGAAGACAGGGATTAGTTTAGGGGAATCACTCATGCGTGCAGCACATTGGTGACTTTCCTAAACTGAAGTCCTCCCACGGTGCCCCAATTGCCCTGGAACGTTTCTGATTCTTTGGTAGCATGGGAAGGACAATTAACGGTGGGTTGGTCTAATATCTTGAGGCTGCTACTCTTTTCTTCCTTATTTTTTTAGGTCAAACCTATAGCGGCAGCGTGCATGCCCATCTTTTTCATTAGCGTGTCTTTGTCGGTCCTAAATGCTGCCTTCTGATTGGTTTTAGGCTTGTTAATACCTCCTTATGATGGCCATGTCGTCATTTGTATCCTTCCGTGGCTACTGGCCCCTTTACTTCGAGTCCGTGCCTTCTCGCGGCATATCTCACCCCCCCCCTCGCGCTCTCCTCCGTTGTTCGTGACTTCTCGCCCACCCGCAGTCCCGTTTGCAATGCAATAGGTCTTGTGTAAATGTGAGTTCTATTGCACTGCAAATGCTTGTTTTTGCTTTAATTACTGAAGCTTTACAAAAATGACGTGGCTGGAGTGGGAGTGACCCAGTGCACCCAGTATGTGCTGAGGCTGATAACACGATCGCAGCCAGGCGCTGCCCAGGGCACGCTCCAGCACCAGTGAGCTCACTTTTCAACCGAACCTGCACTCAAAGTTGCTTTTAGCTGAACAAGTCACATTTCTTCCCACACACCCTCTTAAAAATCTAGCCGCCCACACCCTCTGCTTTCATTGGTGGCAGCCAAGTTCACTGGAATTGTGGAAGGCAGACATCTTTTTTCTCGCCCACGAGGGCTCAAGGGCTTTTCAGATCAGTCCTATGTCTGGGGCGAGTAGCACGCTTGTATGGTTTTTCACAATTTGGTACTTGTAGTTTGTCTTTTTACCACTTAAGTGTGCAGGACAACGGATATTAGAAAGTAATCGGACATGTTCTACAGTAGCTAGTACTGCTGTTCAACATGTCTTAAAGAAACATTGACAAAACCAATAGATTTTCCAGAGGCAAAACTTATTGACTTTGCCAATGCCTTTTAGATAACCACCTCACATCAGGTCATTATGGACACGGAGGGGACTTTTTCACCTACACATCATTGTATTCGGGTGTGTTAGATTAACACATCGGAATGCATTTTGTAATTAAACAATAGCTCAGGAGCGGAGCTAAAGTCTGTATTAATCCGGATGGGCAGAGGAGGTCGCCCTATTTTTAGAAATAACAAGATAAGTTTTGACGACCCACTCATCCTGACGGCTTTGTCTAAAACCTCAGATGTGGTGGGGTTATGCCAGTGGACCTGCGACTAGGACTCCCAGCTCACGTTTTATGATTTCCAAGGATAGAAAGTGGTCCCCATTAAGAAGGTGGCGTACCTTGTAGATAGTCAGCCTGTGCACGACCTTGTGTTAGCTTAAAAAATAACTGGCGCCCCCGGAGTGTGTATACAACAAGACAAAGAGGGTGACGTGCTAGATTCGGTCAGTGCATTTTTGCTAGCCTCCTATGCTGGCCCCACCACGCCTCAGTGGCATGGTGCAATGAAGCTAGCGCTTTCTCCGTCTCCATGAGTGGCTGCAGTGGTTGCTCAAGCAAACCTGTCAGAGCAGGGTTTGAAGTTAATGAAAAAAAAGTGTGTGTGGCGGGGTCTCTTAAAGTGGTGTGGTCTTAGAAACATACATAAGCCGGAACCTTTCAGAGAGGCCTATGCATTGAAGGGTGTGGCTTAAAACATGTAAACGTAAGTCCTCTTCTTCCGCCCGTCTGCATATCGTACTATCCGACTAGTGTTACGGTGCCTTTCTTTATGTGAGCTCTCTGCTATCAGACATGTGCAGTAACAGCCATACCCCTAACACAAACCAAACCTTGCTAGCAATATCATAAGAATGACTAACAACAATGATTTAGTTGTGAATAATTCGAACTGGAAAGTTTCAACTTTTGAAAATACGAGACTGTGACTGAGACAAAGGCGTGTGGAAAGGGTAGTAGTCTTCGGAGCCTCAGTCACTCACTTCCTTCCTTCTTTTCTTCCTTTCTTCAGCAGCTTCCCTTCAAGATGCCTATGTCCTTGTCTCCCCGCATTTTTCAGAAATTCTCCATCTGCATATTTCACACTTATTTCATCTTCAGCACTCTTTTCATGGTCTTCTTCGTGTAATTCTTTGTGTGCTCTTCACTATCCCTGCTACACCTTTAACGCAACCCTTTGCCCTTAAGTACTGCATTTCCTTTTGCTTGTGCCTTGTCTATGCTGCAACAGCTTTGCATCTTCTTCACACACTTAAGCATAAAATCCTGGTTACAGTTGGCACACATGGTTTTGCTCTGTGTGCGATATAGAGAGAGGCTAAAGAATGGATGGGTGCATTCTGAAAACATTCATGACCCACTGACTGGCACTGTGAGAAACTCGCACTGCCTTCAGCCTCAACTCTAGCTCTCTCAATCAAAGCTTATTAAAAACACCCACCACCTCAACTCACCTAGAGGAGAATCTATCCACAATATGCACAATGCAAGAGTAATATCCTGCATGAAAAAAATACAGAAGCAGAATATCATGAAAAAAGCAAACACTCAGGGAGAGCAAGATTACGGAAAACGTGAAATGTAAACAGGAACTAGGTTGCTGACATGGATTTCAGCAATCTGCCAGTGCCTCTACTGGGCTTGATAGGGACCCGTTTCAATGTCATTAGGTCGAGCCTAGCGGCAGCGCGCATGCGCTGCTCGCTCTGCAAGGCATGTAGTAGTAGAGTATGCTGTGGAAGCCTTGCCTACTCTCCTCTCATATTTTTGATTGGCTGGTGTCATTGTCCTTGATAAATGCTGGCTTCTGATTGATAATGAGGCTTGTTAGTCCTTCCTTGTTACCACGCTGTCGCCATTTGTTACTTCCCATGAGGACTGGATCTTTTACTTGTGGCGTAACATGGTCTCCTTCATAAGCACTATTTATTTTTTGGTTATTAATTTGCTGCGCAGGCTGAAAGTGAGCGTTTCTAATTCACTAATCTAACAAGCATTTGCAATGCAATAGATCTTGCATTTACGCAAGTTTGAGCTATTAACATTGCAAATAAAGCCTTTTATTTTTGTTTTTAAAATATAAATAAAAGGCATTGTCATTTACAATGCCAATAGCTTACACTTGTGCAAATATGAGACCTATTGCATCGCAAATGCTTGTATATGCCTTAGTATATACTTTAGAATATATACTTTAGTATATACTTAAGTATATACTTATATGTGTATGTACTTTGTGGGCTCTAGAGATCAGCCATAGGACGTGTCTGCTTAGACTTTCTTTCTCTGTTCAACTGCCTCTATTTAACTGTTTGATAGAAAACGACCAGCAGAGGTCAGTAAAATACCAGAATTGCTTTCTGCTGAGGGACCTTCTTTTTTAAAAATATTTTCTAGCAACTGCCTCAATTTAACTTTCTTGATAGAAAAGGACCAGCAGAGGTCAGTAAAATACCAGAATCACTTTAGCATTCCCTAGATTCCAGTCCATAGAAATTGTCTTTCACGAGCACCTGTAGACAATATTTTTTTCAAATCTTGTATTTTCGGTGATATGACCACTGAAGGCCCTGCTTTTATATTAAAAACAGAGCGTTGTACTATACCATTTCCCGTTAAAAGGCAATATTTCTCTCCATGTGTTCCCATACCTGGCGTGTCACGTAGTTTGGTGTGTATATTTATTCTATGTTAAAGAACAGTAGATATTTCAGCACCCAGGCTATTGTGTTGCATTACTAAATACATATAAGATCCCAAAGGCGAGACCGATTGCATTGCAAATGCTTGTTCTTAGGGGGGTGCAGCTAAACCCCCCCCCCTCCGCCCCCCCAACTCAACACCTTTTTTTTTTTTTTTTTACGAAAACGAGGGCTGTCTCACTTTACCTGTACCATACTTAATGTGTTTTTTTAACATAGGAATAACTAGGTAGTAGGCAGGCGTGTAAAGCATGTAGTGTGATCACCACAGGCAAGGAACCAGTGGTTGAAGTATGATTTCCCCATCGTAGACCGTTAATTCCAGGAAACAGTCAGCCGTAAGTTAAATCAAATAACAAACCTTTTTGCCTTCTTCGTTCAGGTTACTTTTGCGTTTCTCATCTGTTAGCTGGTTTTATTACTAAACTGGCTCACTGGCATGAGGATTGAGGGCCATTTTGCACTGGGAATGTAGACTCAAACTGGTTGTAAATTCACTTGAGGACCCCTTCCCCTCGAGGCTACGATAGACATTTACAACTTGCCCATTGTGGGATGGCTGTTCAGATATATAAACGCGGGGGTTGAATGTATTTCTTAAATTTGCTGTTTATTATAACTTAGCGTAAAGAAAAAGAGATTGTTGAAACTATAGGCTAGGGTGGGCCAGTCTTTAAGTAATCCGTATTGATTTGTGCTGTCTTTCAGACGATCCTTTCATCAAAATGGCACCACCCGGAGTCTCAAAGAAATTAGACAAAGTAGCAGTAAGTATAAGTCAGGAAATACTTCTTTCCTTATCCGTCACCACACCCTTAGATATTTACAGATGTAATGGGGTTTGGTTGGGAGCTGTTTGCGCCTGGGGATGAACACAGCTTGCACCTCGTAGATTTGTGACTATAAGTACATCATCAACCCTATTCATGCAGACTGTGTTTCTCCTTCCCATTTTATCACAGGTAAGCATATAAACCAGGTTTAACTTCACCTGGAATTAAGGTCTTATGTCCCCTTTGCACCCCCCTCCAAGGATTAGACCCAGTATACTGATGGTTAAAAGGTCCAGAACACTGGTCTTTAATGTGCGCAAGGTGAGTTGGATAATGCTCCAGCGACTATTAACAGCCTCCTGATAGGCAAATAAAACAGTGCTCTCCCTTGTGCTAAACCCCACACCGTGACCCGTCCTACTCCTCTTTCAGCCCCTACCCAGTCAAACTACACTTCCCCCCTGACACTCAACCACTACGCCACAACCCCCCCCAAGTTGTGACGGCTCTCCAGTGTCCTCCGGCGGCGTCCTCACTCCTCGAGTCAGGGATCTCGTCCAAGCCGGCGGCGTCTTCCAGCATACTGACTGCAGTGGATGGCTCCTCGCTTCATTGATCCTCGGTTTCTCAGTCTTCTCATCAGGTAGTCCTTTCGCTCTGTCCTTCCTGAGAAGTCATCCTTTTCTCCTCCTCTTTAGGAATGGTCCTGGCTAGCTGTAACTCTGCCTCTCTACCCAAAAACAGGGTAGTCCTTTGTTGGTGTGGTTTGTTTCTTCCCTATTCTAAACCTTTTTCCATTTCCACTATAGGTGTTCCAGTGATTTCTGGCATCAGAGGTGTAGACTAGGAGCCAGGCACAAGGTAAGTAGGGGGCCGGGGGGTCGGGCCAGATTCCTTGCACCCATTTTCTGACGGCATTGCAATAGTAACTGTCCTCTAGCCATCCTGTCACACAGGGATCTTTATTGGGGGCCCATCTGACTTCTTGCATCCATTATCGATGTGCAAACCAGATATGCTAGTCCTTGGACATTTCTATCTGATCTGCAGCTAAACTTTCAGGGCAAATGTGGTGGTGGAGATCAGAAATATTCAAGTCTGAATCTGTAACACACACACACACTGAGCCATACCTTGCATTTCGTGGACTGATCACGCAGGGATGAAACCCAATCATCACCGGTCTAGCAAACTATAGCTCACTAGCAAGCATGGGGCAAGTAACTCAACTAATAAGCACCTTTCCCGAACGTTAGTCAGTCAAGGAATTGGGTGTCAGTCTTTGCACGTCCAATAGTGGTCTAGACCTAGCTTTGAATCTCAGAAAGCACTAACAACAGTCCTGGCCATGAAGGCCTTGAATCACAATACTTGTGAATGCCAGGAACAGCTGCTTGAAAAGAAAGCAACCCACAGATTGGAGTGATGTCAGAACTAGAGTTCAAAATCCGGGAGGAGGTCGGCTGCCTCATCAGACTGAAGAGTGAAAGTACAATCAATCAATCAACATTAGTAGAGTACGGCACTGTCCCCCCGAGGGTATCTTGGCACTGGGGTGCGAGGTCTCCGTCGAGAACAAGCTAAAAGTTTAAACTGCTAAAAAATGCATTTGCTGCCATAATTCTGTCAGTCCCTTAAACCTCCAGAGAGAGCTTTAGGCTTTTTTAGGTCTCGCTGAGCCAAAGGCTCGAAGAGACATTTTATATGTGGGATTTTCAAAGTGCTACCCACAGTTTTGGCTGGCCTAAACCTTGAGTGCATGATCACATGCACGTGCACAGCTGCTCCCACTCCCCCCTCCCTTCTCTATAGCTTTGGCTCCTTTGTTTTTTATTACACCCTCCCTTCTCTCCCCGCTGTTTTCACACTACCCCCTCCCTTCTAATCAGTTTCCTTTCTGCTCCCTTGATCGCGTCTCCGATCACTTTAACTACTTCAAATGCAGCGCGCACCCCTGCTTTCACTTTTGCCGTGTCTCGGCGCTTTTATGTCTCATGTTTCTACAGTCACCCTGCCTCTCGATCTGGGATTGAGGTACTATTTTTCCTTTTTTGGCATTTTTTTAATAGCGCTAATTCAAGCCGACCCGAAAGTATCAGTGCTTTACATGAGCACCAGTTACATTACACAAGTTCACATTCGTTGTTTTTCTTCTTTAAAGAGGAGAATAAGTGATTTGCCCAGGATCATAATGTGAAACCGACCTTGCTCGCCAGTTCCATAGTCGTCAGCTTTGTTGGCACTCTATGTGTTGTATATAAGCATAATTTGCACCCGCTTTCATATTTAAAACACGGGCAACACGCTTTATTTTTGATCATGGCACCCACGTTCCTGTATTTGCTTTTTAAATGCCAGCACATAACTATTTTAATGCACGGGCGCCATGCTTTGTTGGAGCACGACACCCGCTTTTTTATATTTATAAAAGTGTGGGTTACACATTAAGCAATTGCTCTTAGGTTTCGTTTTGCTTGTCAGCAGGTTGGGGAGTGGGTGAGTACCATGCAGACATAGGGTTAATGCTCGCAGCTGTGGGTAGTCGGGGGCTCTCAGCCCACCTTAATCATACAATTAAACTTCCTTCCATCGCCGCGCAGCTACCTCTCTTCAGGGACACGAGTCCAAGGTTTAAAGCCGGCATTTCTTTCCCATAGATCACAATCGCACTAGCTGTGATTTATTGGGATTCTACAAATATATTTAATTCCTATGAAAATATATGAGTGCTTCAAAAGGGCTGTGGTAATATAATGGTGTCGCTGATGTGATTCCTGAATGATACCAGCCTCTTCTGCACGCAGCATGTACATAGCGCTACCAGCCTCTTCTGCACGCAGCATGTGCATAGTGCTACCAGCCTCTTCTGCGCACTAAAAGTGCTTGAAGTAGTCCGCACTGTTTTAGGATCACAATAGGCGTCACTGTTACGTGCATTTTAGCGGAATCCCCAATACGCTAGGCCTCACTTACTTTTCTTTGTGCAGTGAACACCCCAAGTACGGATTAATTCATTTTAACCAGTCAGCCCGCCTCTCGATCTGGGATTGAGGTACTATTTTTCCTTTTTTGGCATTTTTTTAATAGCGCTAATTCAAGCCGACCCGAAAGTATCAGTGCTTTACATGAGCACCAGTTACATTACACAAGTTCACATTTGTTGTTTTTCTTCTTTAAAGAGGAGAATAAGTGATTTGCCCAGGATCATAATGTTAAACCGCCCTTGCTCGCCAGTTCCATAGTCGTCAGCTTTGTTGGCACTCTATGTGTTGTATATAAGCATAATTTGCACCCGCTTTCATATTTAAAACACGGGCAACACGCTTTCTTTTTGATCATGGCACCCGCGTTCCTGTATTTGCTTTTTAAATGCCTGCACATAACTATTTTAATGCACGGGCGCCATGCTTTGTTGGAGCACGGCACCCGCTTTTTTATATTTATAAAAGTGTGGGTTACACATTAAGCAATTGCTCTAAGGTTTCGTTTTGCTTGTCAGCAGGTTGGGGAGTGGGTGAGTACCATGCAGACAGAGGGTTAATGCTCGCAGCTGTGGGTGTTCGGGGGCTCTCAGCCCACCTTAATCATACAATTAAACTTCCTTCCATCGCCGCGCAGCTACCTCTCTTCAGGGACACGAGTCCAAGGTTTAAAGCCGGCATTTCTTTCCCATAGATCACAATCGCACTAGCTGTGATTTATTGGGATTCTACAAATATATTTAATTCCTATGAAAATATATGAGTGCTACAAAAGGGCTGTGGTAATATAATGGTGCCGCTGATGTGATTCCTGAATGATTGGTGTGTGTGTTTGCCTATCTGCCGTTTGGTATTCCAGTCATAAATTTCCACTAATCTTTCACTGCATTCAGCAAATGCGAGCATGGAAGTTGCATTTCTTCGTTTTATATAAAACTAAAAGAATGTCAGATAAAACTCATTTGTTAACAAGCATTTGCAATGCAATAGGTCTCGCATTTACGCGAGTTTAAGCTATTGGCATTGTAAATGACAATGCCTTTTATTTATGTTTTATAAACCAAAATTTAAATAAAAGGCATTGTCATTTACACTGCCAAAGGCTCAAACTTGCGTAAATGCGAAACCTATTGCATTGCAAATGCTTGTTTCATAAGCCATCTAGCCACCTGGGGGATTTACTGATATTGATCCATCAAAGTCACTGTGTGGCAGTCTGAATGAGTTTTTATTTTAACAAATTTAGATTCTTGATACAACGTACTGTATATGTCTCAAGCTATCTGCAGTTTGGTTTAGCACACAATAATTCAGTGCCTTTGCCATCCGATGCATGCCCAGAATACACAGGGCAGCCTGAAGCTTCCTTGTCATGTCTCCATCCACTCGCTGTGACAGAGAATAATGATCTTTTAAAATCCAGAGTCCACTCAGGTTCCCCTATGGCTCTCCGTCCAAGCATAAAGCAAGTATCAGAATCGGTTGCATCAGCCTGTCAGTATTAGTTAGAGTGTCTCTTGAGCAAGGGTGTGCACCTGCTCTGCTACATCAAAGCTGTGATTCTGCCTCTTCTGGAGAAGCCATCTTTAGATCCATAAGAATCCAGCTGTTTTAGACCAGTCTCTTCCTTAACATATTTTATTAAACTCATGGACAATATCGTGTATAGAAAAGTATTCCTTATTTGAATATGTTGCTGACTCTTGCTGACAGCTGCTCCTAGTGCCGAGTGCTAGTCGTATTTATGTCCTGTAGTATCGATGCCTTGATCCTGCCACAGCTGTCTGTGGTATTAATCACTGTCAATCAACAAGATAAGGCTTTTGGGTGAAATGTGCATTTAAGGTTTAACGCAGAATTGAATTGCTTCCTTCTTGTCCAATCACAGCCAACAAGCGGCCCTGATGCTAGGCACCCCACCAAGATTTCTCTCTCCTATAGAGTTCTGCACTCTTCAACCTCTACATCATCCCTTGGTTTGCATGATTAAGGAGTTTTGATGTGGAAATGACAGACATTTTTATTGCAACAATGCAAACACCTCATCTGCTGGTAACTTTTTAAGATCTTCCTTCTGCACAGTGTACTAACGAATTCAAAACAACTGTCTCATACCAGGAGGTAATGAAAGATCACTTTTATTTTGGGAGATGAATCCTTATAAGTGACAGACTGTGGCCTACTGTAAAAGGCCACCCGCCCCAAGCCAGTGCTGTCAACTAAAGTGCAGAATCTTAATCTCTTTAATGCCTAGGTCTATGTGGTGACGAAAACATACCACGTCACTACTCTATGTACTCAAAAAGAACTATCTATGCTTTTATCCGAGGCCATTGTCTCTGGTCAGCTCTCCATGTAGGAATGCTGAAGCAGTCTTTGCTTTTGATTGGGGTATTCGCTAATGGAAAAGCTTCAGAGTGAAACTGCTTGCATTGCGGCAGGCTCGTGTTGATATGCCCATGTCACCGCAACATTATCTGAGATTGTCACCACTGTATGAGGTCTAACTGTAAGACTGACTGCATTGTCCATGAGGCCTGAATGTTGACCAGATCCCATTCTGCTTGGAAGCTGGTCTTCAATGCATGCCCACTGTGGTGATCAGAGAAGGACATGATGGTGGTTTGCCAGCTGACAAATCAAGAGCGGGCGGATGGGGGTGGAGTGAGCTTCTGCAGTGCAAGTAGCACCTTGTGAAATGCGAACCAAAAAGGTAATATGAAATCTCCATCATTCAGATTACCTGCTTCACTGTTCAGTGACAAGCTGTGCCTTTCGACGTCCGCACCACTCTGGTAATACCTTCCTTTGTTACATCAACCGTACACCTGCAGCAACCTTACCACTCACCTGCTGGCAGCAGAAACGACCTGCTCTGTGCGCGAGTGGGAGAAGCCAAACCTGCACGTGACCCTTTTACAATTTCCGACCTGTGTTCCCAGCGAATCCTGCTCATTTGTCCCTAAGTGGGTAAACCACGGCGTAGCAAAGATAGCAAGAGCAAGCAAGTAAAATATGTGTCTTGAATGAGAAGTAAGCAAACAAGTTTGCTGCAAAAAGTAACTTCTGTGATCGTCCGAATCCAATTATGAGTAATTGCAACGAGGCACTGAAAACCAAAAACCAGTGAGTTAGCTGAAATAAGCAGCAGGATGCCCCCCTGTTATTTACCTTATTATTGTAAGCACTAATATGTGGCAAGAAAATGAAACCTGAACTTTCAGGGCGTGGTGGTGGCACTCCAAGCAGTGAACATGCCCTTAGGAAAAAAAAGTAACTTTTAAAACTATATTCATTTATTGCATTAAGTGGCTATTCTTTTTGAAGGCGGCTACTAAATTGTATGGTAAACATAAATAAACGTTAACAAGATTTAGGGACAGTTAATTGGTCTAATAATGCAAATAAAATGTATTTTATACATTTTAACTACTTGATAGTGATGGAGCAGGGTTTTCGCGAAATAAAACCTGCTTGGATTAAACTCCTCATTGTGTGAATTGTTAGGAAAATGGTGTGAAAATTAACAGCACAAAACTAAAAAAGAGTAAAAATGAAAACTGCGCAAGCGCGTTAGTGTAGGCTGCAAATGCACATTATTAGTGCAGAAAATAACAGCCAAAAAGTCACAAGTTTCTTTCCACTAACTGTTCGAAAATAATGTGTAGAGCATAAGAAAATGCAAGTTAAAGCATTCATAGAGCATTTAATAGTGGAGTTTTATAAAATAACAATGATAATCACACTTGTATTTGTTTTTCCTAGAGCGCATTTTACTGCTATGCAGAGAAGGCCTCAAGAGTCTTTTATGTTTAGTTTGCTTTTTAGAATGTAGAATAATAAAATGTTATCTGTCCTGCGTGAGTTCCTGATGATGGCCAAGGTTGTGTAGAGGAAACAATGAACATTATGAATGGAACTTCCTTGCCGAGTGGAGTATGTAGACATTTGTATAACAAATATGGATACATTTGTGAGATGGAGCCACAGAAGAAGCGATATCTGTATTTCCTCTGCCGAAAGTTGATGACGTGAGCTGTCAGAGACGAACTATTGAAAAGTTAGGCACGTCAAGAGTTGAGTTTAGACACATCTCGTTTTGAACCAATGAGATTTGAGAATTTTTTTTGTGTAATGATACATGAGAGGTTGGACTTGGGGTATAACTGTTAGTAGTAAGGGGGTGGGGGCTAGTGCGTTTTTCCTATTTTGCAAGAGGCGAGAGCTGTGTTGCTGTTTCCTAATTTTTGGCTGGCTGTTATTTTGCTGATCCTGAATCTTTGACTTAGCTCCTCAATCCTTCTGGTGGATGCCCAGCTTATTCTCGTGGCCAGAGGGTAGCTTTCTAGGTTTCTAGTACTTTGCGTGATAGGTTAGTATGGTAATCTGAATTTGCATAAATCTTATTTGCAAATGTCTTTATCCTTTTGTCTCTATGCCTATCCACTCTCTCAGTGTGCTGATATTTGAGATGCACAATCATGATTTATCTCATTACTGTTCTCTTGTGTGATGATCTATGATTCGAGCTGTATTGTAATTGATGAGCAATCACGTTAATTTAGATAAAGCATATTGATTTATGAACAGAGTTTGTCTTTATTAGTGTCAATTTGGTTATGATGAATGATAATTCTTTTGTGATGATACTTCTTTAGATTTCTGATATTATTTGCCAATCCCGGACCACTATCAAAGATTCATCGAAGAAGGAAGAGGTATAATGAGCAAATTAGTAAGATTGGTTTCAACTCATGCAACGTGAAAGGGACTGTTAGTTATTAAATTGGGTCCAGATGATAGAAATTTGTCAGTCCCGAAACGCTGGATCAATAGTTTTATGGCCACTCCACCTGTCCCACTATCTCATTGCACTTCTGCGTGTCCTGGTAATGACGCTGCCATGTGGCACAAACCTGAAGACTCCCATTGGAAGAAGTGATGTCCAATAGCTTCTCTCACATGAATATAATCTTTTTCACTTCCTACAGTTCCAGGTGCCCTATCTCTTTTCATGACATAGTACTTCTATATAGCAGGGCGGAGGTCAGGGTGGAGGAGAAATGTTCAGATGTAGTGACTGAGCTCGTACGGATTCTCACTACCAAAACTGAAAGAGTTTTTCTTCAGTGCAGGGGTAAGGCTTTTTGGCAGTGCTTTGTATGTGTCTCAGCGACGGAAAAATAAGTAGGCACTACAAAACAGAAATGAGGTCAACTGGCAGAGCTTTGAGCACCTGGAAGCACTGGAATAGAAGTGTGTGCTGCATAGCAGGAGTGAGTGACAGAGGTGGGTGTTTCTGTACTGGAACAGTAGCGGGTGCAGCACTGGCAGGCCGATGCATGTGCTCTAGTGCTAGAACAGCAATGGCTGCTGCAGGGCAGGCGTGTCGTACAATCTGTCTTCTGCAGTAGAGGGGCCATGCAAGAGCAGAGTAATCAATCAATCAAACAGCATGTGTAGAGCGCAGCAGCCACCCCTGTGGGTATCTGGCGCTGAGACCTGTGAGCAGGTTGCATCACTGGAAAAGGACGGTGGGCCGAATGGGACTATTTAGATGCTCTGGCAGATTAGTGTGTGAGCACCAATGCAGGGGCGGCAGAGCCTACTGTAGCTCATGGATGAGGGCGCTAGAACATTAGTCAGACGTGGTTGATTAATACAGGAGGGTACTGGATGCAGCAGAACACTCTGGCACACACCAGTGCTTCAGTCGTTGAACACTTTTAGGAGTGCAGCCTCTTAGGTATCGGAATATTTATGGCAGTTCGCCTCAGAACTGCCACACAAGATTTTAATATGTATTACAGCTGTTTCATTCATAAATGTCTTATGAAGTGCACCCCTTACTCATCTTCACCAAACTCTACCCGGAGGACGCACACTCCCAAAGCCCCGTGAAGAGGATTGGTCTTGCTTGCTCGGCCCAGGCTGGTTGACAGACTTTTAAAAAATACTTTTTCATACTGATTTTCAAAAAATTGAAAACCATAATAAACCATGAGACAGGAATTAACCATAAAAACGTATGTACACATCATAAAATCGTCAGTGCAAAAAACAAAGGTTCATGCAATATTCTTATTGTAGACTGTTGTCCTCTGTCCCTCGTTATAGTCCGTTACTCAATAGCTTTCCATTCCCAGGCTTCACTAATGTTGGGTCAGTTAGGTACCCTTAGGATCAAATAGGTAGCAGGCATTAATACATCTTCCAAAGCAAAACCCGGAGGTGGGGGTTATAAGAGCCTAGTGGGCAGTCATGTTATAGCTACAAAAATCTCTCTTCCCCAAGTGTGCATCTATGTCACACATCTGCTATAATACCCAGGGGCGACTTCTACGCTAAGGCAGAGGAGCGTTGCCCCATTGCCTTTCAGCACTGCAAAAAAGGAAGAATAAAATGATAACGCAAGGTTATTATTTTATTTTTCCGTGCTGAGGCAGTTTTGCGGGCGGGACTGCTCTGATGAGAGGAGCAGGGGGAGTGGTGAGCACACTTCGTAAGTGCGCGTGAATGTTTGGCTGGCTGTCTCGGGCCAGCCAAACATTAATGCGCACTTTGCATGTTCTCCATCCAGGCTGCATTACAGCCTGGGTGGAAAACATGCCCGGGCTCCCATTGCCTGTCTGAGCACCGAGCTTCGGCGCTCAGACCAATCACAATGGTGATTGGCTTAAGGAGCTTGGGTGCTTTCTGTTAGCGGAGAAGCCAAGAAAAGAGTATGGCGAGGACAGAGGCGGCCAATCAATCAATCAATCAATGCACTTATAAAGCGTGCTACTTACCCGTGAGGGTCTCAAGGCGCTGAGGGGGTGGGGGGGGCCTGCTACTGCTCGAAGAGCCAGGTCTTGAGGTGTCTTCTGAAGGTGAGGAGGTCTTGGGTCCACCGTAGGTGTGGGGAGGGAGTTCCAAGTCTTGGCGGCGAGGTAGGAGAAAGATCTGCCGCCGGAGGTCGTGCGGTGGATGCAGGGGACTGCGGCGAGGGCGGCGGAGCGGAGCTGGCGGGTGGGGATGTAAAAGCTGAGTCGGTCGTTGAGGTAGGCTGGTCCGGTGTTGTGGAGGGCTTTGTGTGCGTGGCTGAGGAGCTTGATCTTTTCGATGGGGAGCCAGTGAAGATCCCTCAGGTGGGGGTGATGTGGTTGTGGCGGGGGATGTTGAGGATCAGTCGGGCGGAGGCATTTTGAATGCGTTGTAGTCGTCGTAGGTGTTTGGCCGGGATGCCTGCGTAGAGTGCGTTGCCGTAGTCTAGCCTGCTGCTGACGAGGGCCTGGGTCACAGTCCTTCTTGTTTCAGTGGGGATCCACTTGTAGATCCTGACCTGCTTCTCCATGGTGAGGGAGGAGTCGAGGATGATTCACAGGTTGCAAGCGTGGTCGGTGGGGGTAGGTGCTGTTCCTAGCGCGGTCGGCCACCAGGAGTCGTCCCAGGCTGAGGGTGTGGGTCCGAGGATGAGGACCCACGTCTTGTCCGAGTTCAGCTTCAATCGGCTGTTCGTCATCCATTCGGCGACGGCTTTCAATCCCTCGTGGAGGTTCGTTTTGGCGGTGATCGTGTCCTTGGTGAGGGAGAGGATCAGCTGGGTGTCATCGGCGTAGGAGATGATGTTGAGGTGGTGTCAGCGGACGACCTGTGCGAGGGGGGCCATGTAGACTTTGAACAACGTCGGGCTGAGGGATGATCACTGGGGTACGTCGCAGATGATGTCGGTGGCCTTGGAGTGGAAGGGGGGAGGCATACGCTCTGTGTTCTGCCGGAGAGGAAGGAAGTGATCCAGTCCAGGGCTTTTCCCTGGATTCCGACTTCTTGGAGGCGTTCCTTTAGTGTGCGGTGGCAGACTGTGTCAAATGCGGCTGATAGGTCCAGGAGGATGAGGGCCGATGTTTCTCCGTTGTCTAGTTGAGTCTTGATGTCATCTGTGGCTGCGATGAGGGCTGTTTCGGTACTGTGGTTTCTCCGGAATCCGGACTGGGACGGGTCTAGGATGCTGTTGTCTTCGAGGTAGTGGGTCAGCTGTGCGTTGATGACTTTCTCGATGACCTTTGCCGGGAATGGGAGCAGTGAGATGGGCCGGAAGTTCTTGAGGTCCTTGGGATCCGCTTTGGGTTTCTTCAGGAGGGCGTTGATTTAGGCGTGTTTCCAGCTTTCCGGGAAGGTGGCAGTCTCCAGGGAGATGTTGATGATCTTCCCCAGTTGGGGGGCAATGGCAGTGTCGGCTTTGTTGAAGATGTGTTGTGGGCAGGGGTCTGACGGTGATCCAGAGTGGATGGAGATCATGATCTTGCGTGTCTCATCGTCGTTGAGGTTGGTCCAGGAGGTTAGGAGGTTGCCGTGGGTGGTGTTCGCTGGGGCGGTGGGGTCCCATGTGGTGGGGGCGGTCGTGTTGTCGAAGCTGGCGTGGATGTCGGCGATTTTCTGGTGGAAGAAGGCGGCCAGTGAGTCGCACAGTTCTTGGGAGGGTGGGATGTCGTTGGTGATGGCGCTGGGGTTGGAGAGTTCCTTCACGATGCTGAAGAGCTCTTTGCTGTCATGTGCGTTGTTTTCCAGGCGGCTCTTGAAGGATGATCTTTTGGCCAGTCTGATGAGGTGGTGATGTTTGCGGGAGGCGTCCTTGTGGGCCGCGTGGCTGTCTGGTGTTCGTTCGTGTAGCCATTTCTTCTCCAGTTTTCGGCACGTCCGTTTGGAGGTCTGGAGCTCTTCGGTGAACCAGGTGGCCTTCTTTCTGGTGTGGCTGTTGGGTGGTTTCTTGAGTGGGGCGAGGGTGTTGGCGCAGTTGTTGATCCAATGGCTGAGGTTGCGTGCGGCGGCGTCTGGGTGCGTGGTGTCTGTGGGTGGGTTCTGCGCGAGGGAGGTGGTCAGTTGGTCCTTGGTGACTTTACTCCAGCCCCGGCGGGGGAGCTGTTTGGAGTAGTGGTGTGTGGTTGGCTTCTTGTAGGTGAAGTGGACGCATTGGTGATCGGTCCAGTGGAGTTCGGTGGTGTGGTTGAAGGGGACGTGTGGGCTTGTGGACAAGATAGGGTCAAGCGTGTGGCCGGAGGAGTGTGTTGGATCGGTGACAAGTTGTCGGAGGCCGAGGTAAGTGATCTTAATTTTGTTTTCACACCCGCTCATCCCCACTACCGATTCGCGGGAGCAGCCACCACTGATATTACCTATGGGATGCAGTACAATGGGCAGAATCTAACTGCCATATACATATAGCACCTTGTGTCGCCTATTAAAGGGACAAGTGAAGGGTTATAGCATCAGTATTTCTCTTAAACTGCACTAGTAGTTTACATGCTTCAGCTGGATACCTCTCACTGGGCCATCCTGTGTGCGGTCACAATGCTGCACATCCTGGCTCTGTCCATCTGGTCCAGACTCAACAGGTAGCAAAAAGGGGCATTATTTGACCTCCAGATTATCATAATGCAGCTTTTGCCCATTAGGAGAGCTAGACCTGCTCAGTCTAGAAGCCATGGTATAGAGGATGCTTTCTTATGAAAGGTGCACTGCACCAGTAAGCAGTGGGCAAGGCCTACCCGTTCTTTGTATACTGCCTGTTTACCTGATACCAACAACTGAAAGCAAGGGCGAGTCCAAACCATATGGAGCAACCTAGCCTCATCTGCAACGCATTTAGGGCATATGCCAGAATCTTATGGAGCCTGGCAGGAGTAAAATGGGTACAATGAAAAACAAGCATTTGCAATGCAATGGGTCTCGCATTTGTGAAAGTTAGAGCTACTGGCATTGTAAATAGCAGATGCATGGAAAGCGGGCAGAGCGCTGCCAGGCACTTCTAGGAAGTGCTCGATGTAAATAATTAGCCGCCAAGGTAGATGTTCTCATGAGTGACGAACTCCAGCAGCAATGGGGGAACCATTAAAAATGCGGATACAACCCCGATGTGAAAATAATGCCAATTAGAAAGACAAAAATAAAAACTGCTGCCAAAAATTTGATCTTAGAAGCACAATGGCAGTACAGGTAAAATGTGGAAAAATCAAAAATTAAGATGCAAGTAACGTAAAAAGAGGAAACATTAAAAATGCTGATGCAAAACTAATGCCCAAAAAATGCCAATACTTTTAAAGCGCTTTCTATGGATTATATTGTTACAGAATCAGAGTACAAAGAAAAACACTTTACAATAAATAGCGAGTTAACCAGAGAAAGCAATTCAGTGTTTGCAAAGGATACGCGGCGCTGAAGATTCCTATCTGCAGTGGGGGGCGATGGCGAGAGACCCTGCTCGGTTTATGATGCCCTGGGAGAACGATCCTTTGGTCATGGGAGAGCATGGGGAATAACTAGAGAAAGCAAGCCCCAGCCTTCAGTGTTTGCAAAGGATGTGCAGTGCTGAAGATTCCTACTTGCAGTGGGGAAAGATGGCGAGGGACCCTCCAGTTCACAGTTTATAATGCCCTGCAAGATGGTCGGAACCCTAATCGGCCTAGATGCCCCAACTGTCAAAGATGAAAGCCAGGGCCGGACTGGGAATGCAACCCGGCCCTGGCAATTGAGTCAGACTGGCCACAGGGGGTGGAGGGTGGGGCGTGAAATACACTGAAACTGCTATTGTTACCGGTGCCGATATTGCGACCCATGGCAACAAAAACTGGCCCCCAGGGGTCCAAAACCGTTCCTCACCCTGGCGGCCCACCAGGGTAACGCCCGGTGCCCGCTATGGTCAGTCCAGCCCGGAGGCAAGCTACCAAAAAAATTGCCCAGTCTTCAAATTGCAAGTGAGGCTGCAGCCACAGCCTCTACAGTTAAAGAGCTACCAACCACACCCACGCCAGTTCAGGAGCTACCAACGCCACCCACAAAAGAAGGTGCGTGGCTAAGACCGTCAAGAGTCGGCTGTGGTCTGCCTTGCGATGAGTACATACTCCCCAGCACTAATCCCATTCAAGGGAGATGCTGGTGTCTTCAGGCTGGCCTCAGGCCTGAGCGCTGACTCACTGGTACCGACAGGTAGGCTGGGCCCTGGGCCGCAGGTTTCCACAAAGTAGTCAGTCACTCAGCATCTCTCAGTTCCTGTTGCTGGAACCCGCCCACCTACAGAAGGTGGGCAGTGTTGCCAAGCATGAAATCCAAGACAAGCAAGATTGACCGTGGAAAGACGCCCAAACATGTGCAAGTCCACCCAAAACAGGTTCAATGATGGGTACGGGGCAAGCCAAGGACAGTAAATAAAACTACTTTACTTTCCAGCCAAAAGACTGACAAAAATACTCTACTCACCATGCACTACAAACACGATTTGCTGTGCTCTGTAGCTCAGTTGAAGGTTCTACATTCACCCCAGTCACAGATCTGGGTTTAATTCATTGTTATTTTGCTCACCACGCCATTCCAGTTTGGACCCAGCAAAATCAGCCTTGACCCAGTTCCCCAAGTGAACAGTCCAGCCCGAACTGCCAGGCCAGTCCTCCCTGGACTGTAAAACAAGCATACTGGGACCGGTTCCGGGCATCACCCCTCAACAGCCAAGATAGCTTGAAACTGGTGGCGTAGCGAGCATGGGAACATATCTTGGCATATCCTTCCTACTTATGGTTTTAAAATACTAAGCAAAATACTGGCAACGAGGCTCCAGCCACTAATGACTGACCTCATTCACCAGGACCAGGCAGGATTCATCCCAGGGCGTAACATGGCTCTCAATATATGATGACTCACGGCATTAATGGCACAGGGGGGCAAACTGGTGGGTGAGGAGGTGGTCTTCACGGTGGATATGGAAAAGGCATTTGACAGCCTTGAATGGGAGTTCTTGTATGGCGTCCTGCATAAAATGGGGCTGGTACAGGGTTTCTCTAATTGGGTCAGATTACTTTACACTAGGCCGGTGGCGCGTATCAGAACAGGCCGGACCATTTCGGAACAATGCGCAGTGGAGCAAGGGACACGGCAGGGGTGACCCCTTTCTCCACTGCTATTCGCCTTCACCATGGAGCCATTGGCCTCCTTGGCTCGCAAAGGAGTACGATACCGGGGGATTCGCCTTGGGAACAGTGTCCACCATATAGCCCTCTATGCTGATCTCCTGCTTATCCTTGGGAGCGTGGAAGAGGATTTGCCCAGTGCTAAGGCATTGATGGCGGAATTTGGAGAGATGTCCTGTTCAAAAATTAATTGGCAAAAGTCCAAACTTTTTCCGCTGACGACCGACAGAATCCCTCTCTGCTCTGCCTGACTGGGGAATCTTAAATGGGAACCCAGATGTCTAGAATATTTAGAAGTAAAATGTACCACTCTCGCGCAGACATATTCGAGGGAAACCAGGAGGCAGCCCTGAGGTCACTGAAGGCCAACATGGAGTTCTGGAGGGGTCTCCCGCTATCCTTGGCTGGAACAGTGGCCCTACTAATAATGGTGGTACTACCATGGCTACTATATTCCTTTACTGTGCTCCCATTATGGATTCCCCCAACGTGGCACACTGACTTACACTCATTCCCATAGACTTTTCTATGGGGCTCAGGCTGCAGACAAGGGGACCTAAAAACAATGCAGCGCCAAACTGCTGAGAGGGGGCTAGCGTTCCCAGACTTCGAGCGATATTATCTAGCTGCCCACTTACAGTGGCTGGCGCGGTGGGTGGAGATCAACAGTCTCAGGTGCGAGAGGCGGACCTGCTTTCGCTGGACCTATATGCACTATGGAAACTATTACTGAGAATAGATAGAGCCTCAACGGAGGACTCCGATGCTGTGCAGGTGATGTGGCGCTGCTGGAGACGCTGCCTCCAAATGACACATACCCGGGTTCCCTACATGCCTGATTTACCCGTAACAATTTTAAGGATGCTCGCCCGTGGTGCTCCATGGGAGGGCCTCAGAGACTGCGAGCTAGCAGGGGCAACACAACTAGGAGAGTTGTACAGTGACGGGGAGCTCATACCTTTCAAAGACTTCAGAGAGGGATACGATTTGCCCCACGGACATTTCTCATTACATGCGGGGATCGTGGCGGCGATTCGAGCGCAGTGGGGAACAGGTACAACTAAGCCTCCACAGCATGTTGGCACAGCGGGAGGTAGAATTAAAGCAGCCACATGCCTCTATGGGGCTCTGAGCAGGGACACTTTACAACCACTGACTGAGGTACGGGATAGATGGGCAGAGGATTTGAGTATCCCCCTGGAAGGCAAACTGTGGGAGAATACACTGAGAGGGATCCCTAGGACCTAGAGAAATGCCTGATTCCGGCTGATTAACTTTTTCATATTGCATAGGGCATACCTCACTCCAAGACGAATTAACAAATTCTTCCTGAGAGACCATGCAAAATGCCTGAGATGTGGAAAAGTGGGAGCTGAACTCCTTCACATGCTCTGGACATGCCCAGAATTACAGAACAATTGGAATGTAATTTCTGCCACCATTGGGGAGATAAGAGCAACCAGTCCCAACACAGTTAGAAGACGGCAGGGCTCATGACAAAGTTACATCATATTCAAGATGCTGGTGCAAGTATCTGCAACTGGGGGAGGAAGGAAGGGAGTTGGGGATTTTTTGAGATACTAGAAGTGAATGTTTTATCAATGTAACCACATGGACTCAACAACAGACTGATTGCGCTCGTTACTGTAGTGAGGGTATATTGTGAGAACGATTTCTAATATGTAATTGAAATGTGATGCGTATTTCATGATGCCCAAAAAACCCCAATAAAATAAGTTTTAAAAAAAATACCCTTCCTACTTAGGGTGAAAATGCAACACAAAAAGATGATGGGCGGAATGTTGAACATTGTCAAACATTCACCCTCATGCATAGATCTGGGTTTAAGCCATCGTTACTTTGCTCACCAGGCCTTTCCAGTTTGGACCCAGCCATATGCAAATCAGCCTTGACCCTGTTCCCCTTGGGAAAAGTCCAGCCCAAACTATTCTAGATACAGCATGTCTCGAAGAGAAAGCGCATGCGCTGCCTAGGCGAAACCTAAAAAACAAAACAGAATTAATTTAAAAGTGGCATTACAGGATACTACAGAAATTTGTATCGTACTCCATCCATCAGAAAACCCAGTTTGTATGTCCTCCTTCCAGCAACACCTCAAGCCAACTAACATGGGTTTGAAACTGGGCAGAGCCTCTCTACTTATGAGTCACAGTACAGTTCTTTTTGTCTCTCCGTGTAACTGGGGAGCAGTTACACAACACAACTTTAAAAGTTCCTTAGTAGCCACTCAGGTAAAAACATTTTAACTCTTTGTTTGGGAGGGGGCGGGGTGGGAGGTTGTTGAGAGTATACCTAAAGGGGTGTAAAGTAATGTAAAACAAAATGTTGGGAAAACCGTACTAAGTTGAAGAAGCTCTCAGGCCAGCTTGAGGTGCCTGCCAAAGGGTGCAGGGATGAACAGCACCTTCCATTTCCCTATGGGAGCATGGATTACGCCCGGTTTAAGGCCTTAAAGCATGCTCCCCCTAGGGAAATGTAGGAATGCAACCGAACAATGTTCGGTCGCATCCTAATTAGTCGGTCGGGACCGCCGACTGGAGGTCGGGCGGTCCCAGGACCGAGACGGTTTCTGCGCACTTAAGTCCGCCCGACATCGTAATTAGGCCCATAGTGTCCTGTCCTGAAAAACAAACAAACCTCATAGTGGAAACTGAAAGAAAAGGGCGTCAAAAAATATCCTACACATCAGTATTTTGGGATCTTCAGTAAATATAGAAAGGAGGTGTGCATTCTATGAGTACAAAGAGTCCACACTCAAACCTTTCTCTTGAAGCCCTCCAGCTCTGGAACTGGTCAATATGATCGGATGCCCATGCATAGGGCTGAATGATGTGGGAGGCAAATTAATAAAACAACCAACATGCATCATACAATTTTAGGTTGATATGAGGCTAGCATACAGAAGATTTAATTAATCCTTTAGCTGTTGGGGTTATAGAGCCACACAGGCATGCCAATGATCACACACTTAACACTCTGTAAAATGTTTGCTTGAACTCCATCCCACCACTGAATATTTATTAAACAGCTGCAGTATAGTGTACCAAAATAGAATCTGAAATATGCCCTCAGTCATATTCTGCAGAAACCATAAAAGTGTCACTGTACATGCATAGAGCCACCCACACTCCCCTTTGGGCCTACATGAATGGAATGCATGTAATGTTAATGAATGGATAATAGGTCGTTTGAAGGAGCCTATATACAAAGACAATAACCCTTACTAAAAAGGATAACTTCCCCCAACTTCACAAATGTGATCAGACTATTTTCAAGCATTAGATTCAGGATGGAAATCTAGGATGAAGAGGTTGTTTGGCCCAGCCTGACAGGACAGATCATCAGTGATGGATCACATTTTCCCATCTAGTGTTTTCAGAAGATGTGCAAAACAGACCCAAGACAGGTGTCTTCCATTCAAAATCAGCTTCATCAAAAGTGAAGAGATTCAGGATGTAGACAGATGAATGAGTTGCTCAAAATTAAGGCTACACCATTCTCTTTCCCAGATTTGGGGAAAACTTACTTAATAAACCAGCGGATGTGCAACATGAGGAGCTTGCTTTAGACAAAGTGTCAGTATCTGTGAAAGTACACACTGTTGGGGGGTCTGTGTACTAGAAAAGGGACTAGAAAATAAGAGTTAAAAGACAAATTTCTCGTGCGAAATGAACATTTGTTGCCCGTTTTCAAATAGCAAGGTTACGTAGATAGCAGTACCATCACTGAAGCTGCAAGACCAATTTAACTGCCGCATGAAAGGCGACTGAAGTAACTCCCACAGACGCAGATTCAGTTTAGGAGTTTATTTCGAGCCTTCCACTCTCCGCCACAGAATGAAATCGAACTCTCACATCAACATTCTAAGGTGCACTCCAGGGTTAGGGAAGAACCAAGGGAGGAGGGGGAAACAGGGGAGGACCAAACCAAGTCCCCTAAACGGATAAGTAAAGGGTGAAAGGGTATCCTAGACAAAAATGTAACTATAAGATGCAACACATCTTCCCTCCCCCAAAATGTGTAACAAAATACAATAGCTTGGAAGACAGGCAGATACAGAAAATTTAAACTTTACGTCAGAAGGATCAAACCAATAAAAATTATCTGTTCATATTAAAGTCTTTATGCCAAGCAGGGACTCTGCGGAATTTTTGGTTATCTGAGACACAAGGGGTAAGATTCGGTTGAGAATCAGAATAGGTTAAGGTTCTCTGAGAGTGAGCATCATTGGTCAGAGGAGCTTTAACTAACCTATCCATGCTCCATGTTTGGCCATTGTCCATAACAGCTACAAAACGTTTCAATGCAACGATCTGCATAGGTTTGGAAAATTTGGAAGCACATTCCCCCAATCTGGGACTTTTGAAACATATCCAGTCACCAACCCCCCCATAGAGGAATCTTGGTGCCACGTTGGCTTGATGTGCAGCGATTTTCGAGCTACAGATTTCAGAATGGACATGTACCCCAACACCTCCTCCCAACCATTTAGGAAAAAATTTGGTGCATTGTTTCCTTCCTTTAAGAGCAGAGAATGGTGATACTCCAGTGGTTTGGTTAGGAGTGGGGTGGTAAGCCCATAGCATTTCTTGAATGGCTAGTTCCACAGGAATCATGTTGGTACAAGCTAGTTGAATACACCCTTTATTCATCCTATTCATACGCTCCACAAGCCCATTGGCTCTGGGACAATAAAGCGAAGTCTTGAGGTGGGTAATATCTAGGTTTCTTAAGAATTCTGATGTGGTCACAGAAGTGAATTGTACTCCGTTGTCAGTGACTATTGTGGATGGAATTCCTTCAGTGGAGAAGGTGTCTCTAAGAAATTGAATTAAAGATTCTGTAGTGATTTGATTTACCATTTTTATGACAGTCCAGTGGGAGTTGTAGTCTACTAAGACGAATGCGAACCGTTTGGGTAATTTTTTCTGTTTATAGGACCAATGATGTCTAATGCGAGTTTCTCCCATGGTTTAGATGGTACAGACACTGGTGATAGAGGAACCTTGAGAGAACATTTGGATTTATCATCGTTTGCGCAGATGCTGCAATCCTTGACCTTATATTCTACCATGGAGTCCATCTCTGAGAACCAGTAGCGTTCTCCAAGTCTGGCTTTAGTTAAGCTTCTGCCCAGGTGACCTTCGTGCACTAGGTCTACAATTTTGTTGCGTGAAAGATCAGGAGGAATAATCTTGTCATGTCATTGTCAGTTGGTTTACGCTAAGTTTGTGGCGTACCTCCCAAACGTTTTTAATGTCATCTGAAACAGCATCTTTCTAAATAGGCCACCCCTGTAAGGTATATTTTTTGAGTTGTTGTAAGGTTTCATCTTTCCTCATGCATTCACCCCACCCCTGAGACGAGATGGTTGTGTGGATGATATTGACTTGTAGTATGGGGTATTCTGTGGTCTCGAATTGTTCTTCCTTGTTCAATGGTGCTCTGGACAGGAAATCTGCTGCAGAATTTAACTTGCCTGGTACATACTCCATTCTGAAACAAAAGCTTTCTAACCCCAGCATCCATCTGGCAATGCGAGGGGTACTGCACGATGAGCCTTTGGGATTTAACATGAAGATCAGCGGTTTATGGTCCGTGCTTATACAAAATTGTATGCCCATAGGAAAATGTTAAATGTTTAACACCCAAAAACAGGCGAGGGCTTCTCTCTCCACCACAGAATAGTTTTTTTCAGACTTAGTAAGGGTTCGCGATGCAAACGCTACGATTTTCTCAGTACCTTCTATAATTTGGGAGAGTGTGGCACCTAAGCCCTTGTCGCTGGTATCTGTAGTCAAAAAGGTTTTACGGCTGGGTTCAAAGTTGCACAATTAAGGGGCAGTGAGGATGGCGTCTTTTATTTTCATACAGGATGTTTGGTGATCCTCTGTCCATTGGTAGTGAGCATGGTTCTTCACCAGATCTCTGAGGTTTGAAGTTATGTCGGCAAATCTTTTTACATACTTAGCCATGTACTCAGCAAGTCCCAGGAAGGATTTAAGCTCATCCTTGTTTTCTGGAACAGGTGCATCTTTAATTGCTTCTAGGAGGCAAATCTTGGGTTTAAAACCATCTTTTGAAATATTCTGGCCTAAGTATTCAACTGAACTAACACCTAACTGGCATTTTTCGCTTTTAAGGGTTAACCCAGCATTCTTAAATCTAGAAAGTATTTCTTTTAGGATTCTATCATGTTCTTCAGTATTGGCACCATAGATTAGGACATCATCCTGAAAAGGGTTTTCTGTAGTCCTTCAAGTATTTGCTGCATAATCTTTTGAAAAACTGCAGCAGCTGATGCGAGTACGAATGGCATGCGGCGGAACATGTACGTGCCCAGGGTGTAGTGAAGGCAGTTAAGTGCCTTGATTCTGGGAACAACTCCACTTGGTGATAAGCCATGGATAAGTCTAAAACACTAAAGAATGTAGCTTCCCCCATAGTGCTCAACATCTCATGGATGCGTGGTAACGGATGTCTCTCCACCCAGTTGCTGGCATTAAGATCGCGCAAATCCACACAGAGCCTGATGTCATCAGAATTATTTTTTTTGCGATTACAATGGGTGCTACCCAGTCTGAACAATCTACGGGTTGGATGATGCCTAAATCCATGAGCCTATTGAGTTATTTTTTTAATGGATCCCACATCAAGTGAGGTATTGGTCTTGTTTTATGAATAGCTGGTTTAGAGTTGGACTTTATTTTGAAAATCCTTAAGTAATCCCAATTTACTTGAAAACACTTCTGGAAATGCCCCAATTAAATATTCACTTGCATTTGTTGGCTTGCCCCATAGATTTGTAGTCCGAATAGTTCAATAACGTAAATGGAGAGCATGAGTCAGCAAGCATATTGACCACGTTACCTTCTAATTGAACCTAGCACATAGGATACATATGTTGGCTTTCTGAATTTTCTTTAACTTGCAATATCATTTTCTCTTCTTGAGAATTGAATTCTTTCTTTATGAAGCTATTGCACACTCTAGCAAAATGGCCTCTTTTGTTCCACTTCTTACATATTACTCTTTTGGCTTGACAATTTAGATGGTTAGCAAGGTGGTTGCTACTGCCGCAACGGTAGCACATGAACTTGACATTTTCACTATCACTCAATTGGGAAGGTTTTTCGTCATTTTTAATCTTGCATACTGCTATATCAGGTGCAGAATCTATAATTTCGGAAACTTGTTCATTTGAGCTTGGTGATCTGATTTCCTTCACACATATGGTGGTGTGTTTAATAGATTTTGCAATCAAGATGGCTTCTTGGAGATTAGGTTGTTTTTTGCTGGAGTTTCTCTTGAATTTTATGATTACTGGTGCATCGTACTAGTTGGTCTCTTATAAGAGTCATTGAGTTCATGAAATTCACATAGCTTACTCAAACCCCTTAGTACTGCCACGTATGTAGAAACAGATTCTTGTTTGCCTTGAGCTCTGCTAAAGAACTTGTATCTTTCTAGTACAATGTTTACTTTGTCCCCAAAGTGATTGCCAAGTTTTATCAGCGTGGACTTATACGTGTCTTCGTCATCATCCGATTCGCTATCTCCTGATTCAGGTAGCGATGTGGAAATGTGCCTTTTCAGGGGCACACCGGTGCAGGGTTCACCCTTAAGTTTGTCCACAGGTCCTTAGACTAACAAAGAAGAGATTGGCACTGAAGCTGGAATTCAAAATAACAAGTTTATTATTCATTCATGAGTGGGACTACATCAATACAACACCCTCAGGCGCTGTAGGAGGTAGTACATGGAATATAGAAACCATGTGCCTTTTATACACAGTTTGTTGCAGAGTAAGCATGTAGACTCAAATAGAAGGTACAAGCATACACAGGAGTAGCTATCGACTAACATGGGCAGATGAATATCACTTAGTCAGCAGAGTGGGAGGGGAACAGAACTGCTTACATCAGAAGGATATGATAGACAGTTACATTCTCAAACAGGTGCATTCTAGCAACTACAGGCCTTTCTGAATTCATACATTGCTCTGGCTCAGTACAGAAGGAGTTAACTAAGGTTGATGACTCAAGCAGAATAGAAAAGCAGGCAACGGTGAAGACGGCAGAATCACAAGGCTAACAAATTGGATGCTGCAAACAAGATGGCTTCAGCTCATGCTAACAGCAATTCTTTTCGATTTCCACAGCGACTCAAATATTTTCCTGCCATGCGGACCTACATTGTGGAGTAGAATGTGTTGTTTTCTCATTGCACTAAACTTTTCTCCTCCAATGGCGATTAGGTATGATTCAAAAACATCTTCCCACTCCTTCCATGGAATGTTGGGCTCCCCAAACTCATTAAGGAAGGGAGCAGGCTGGGACATACTTGCAGCTGCCATCATAATAAATTTGACCAGGGACGTCTCTAGAAGAAATGGTGTTTAGATAACAGGCATATGCCCCCCAAGAAGTGTGGATAATGAATGGTGAACGTATCACTGGTGACACGCTAAGAATAGAAAAGTAAATATATATCCAAAGCAGGAGAAAGGAAGATCACTTGTGACACGATAGTGTAATAAAACAGGAATGCGTGTCTCAGAAACAATAGCTGAATGCAAACACATGGAAGTTATGTGAATGCTCTGAAATCGCCCTTATAACAATTGTAATTAATGCTGTGCCCGTCAGCGAGCAGTGGAAAGCGCCAGACACAAACCCGAACAGCTGTTGAATTACTGTGAAGACTGAAGAAAACAGAGGAAATGCTGTGTCCATCAGCGAACTGCAACAGGCTGGAGGTAATGCATGGGGACGGAAGGAATATTTGAGCAAACAAGAGATGAATTATGGAGTGCGTGTCTCCGAAGTAAATGCTGAAGTGAAGTAGAACATATGTAAGAGACACGCAATGAGACCAATGGAGTGCGTATCTCCGATGAAATACTGGGTACTATAACTCCAATGGAAAACTTTGGGTCAATAACTTTGAACGGCACCAGTATGAGTAGACAATTGCCAGATGAAACTGCTGCACCCTTCAGCGAACTCTGACAAGCAGTGGCGGTAAAAAGCTCTGAACAGCTCCATCATGAGGAGAACAATTGCCTGAGAAACAGCTGTGCCCGTCAGCGAACTTTGACAGGCGGCGGAAAGTGGCTGAGGAAACCCGCCTCCCGCAGGACGTCGAGGAGGCGGGGAGAGCCAAATCACGTGACGGCGGTTGATAGATGAGGCTGCCAGAGAGGAAGCAGCCATCTCCTAAGATCCCCCTTCCCGGCTGCCTGAATGCGTGGGCGACACCACCTGGGAAAAGGAGAAGCTCCTCTTGTGCGCCTCAGAGGGGAAGGTGTCACAAGAAAATGTTCTCCTCGCGTGAGCTGTCGAGCTCACGCTTCCCTTAACCGCTGCGGGGATGACAATGCTGGGAAAACAGGACGCCGGTCTACAGGGTCGCTGCTGAGGAGACACAATTACCCCCGGAATACATTTCTCATGCTCCTCTTGGGTTGTAAGATCGACAAAGATACCGGCTCCCCAAGGAGATTCCAAGGAAAACCGTTCCCTCACACAGCGTAGAGCCAGCCCCGGCGATCCGTTATTGGTAAAGTCAGAAGTATGAGCAGGCACGCTGGGGGCTAAGCAAGGAGTTTGCAAATCGAAGGAAAATCACTCCCCCATCAGCATTAGACTAGGCATGACACCCTCTTCAGAGCAAAAGTCCACATCCACACCTCAGCGCAGCGGCGGTCAAGGCAACAGAAGTAGTCAGAAACGTTACAGAGGTCACTGGAAGGACATCCCCATAGAAGAGCGTCGGGAAGAGGTAAGACGAAAACTGTACCTTATAAAAGCTCATATACGTGAAGGAGCAAACACTTAGTCACAGCAGGAGGAGAAAACTCACAAAAAGGGGGGAAAGGCTGGTCATCTGTCCCCTCACACAGATAGTCACCAGTGAAGTAACTCCCACAGACGCAAGTTCAGTTTAGGAGTTTATTTCCAGCCTTCCACTCTCCGCCACAAAAAGAAATCGAACTCTCACATCAACATTCTAAGGTGCACTCCAGGGATAGGGAAGAACCAAGGAAGGAGGGGGAAACAAGGGAGGACCAAACCAAGTCCCCTAAACGGATAAGTAAAGGGGGAAAGGGTAAGCTAGACAAAGGTGTAACTATAAGATGCAACAGCGACATTCCTTTTTTTCCTGTTTATTGACTCCAACAGCTAAATTCAATTACAAAGATTTCTGTTTGCATTCAAATAACAGTGAGCTTCCAAAATCAACTATTCTGTAATGAATAAAACTTGTCTGGAAAATATCTACAAGGCAAATAACTGAAGACCTGAAAGACGAAAATGGAGTGAAACACCTGAATGACTAAAATGGAGTGAGCACAAATAAAAGAAAATGGATGGAGAAAGGCAAAAGATTGAAAAACTTTATATTTTTGCTTCCCTGCTACTATGTGGTAGCTTCTTAGCAGCAGCAATATTTTAGAAAATATTGAACACTTAAAGCTCATAACCAAATGACCAAATGGTTGCATCAGACATATGTATTTTCGGTTTTAAATACTACGATAAAGTGGAACTTGAGGATTCAAAACAATAGCTTTACTTGATGACTAGAAGCCTCAAGTACATAATAATAAAGAAGCATGTCCCCAGTGGTATCTTGGAATGTACAGAAACAGCAGCGTAGACTACTTCAGTGTTCGTTTTTAGGTCAAGCCTGGGCAGTGAAAGCACTGCTCTGCGAGGCATGTTGTTTTCAGGACTATAATTTAAGCTCCGCCCACTCTCTGCCCATATTTTTAATTGGCTTCTGTCATTGTCCTTTGGAAACTGTGGCTTTTCATTGGTCAATCGGATTAGTAGTCCCTCTTTAGTCCCGCCTTGTCTCATTTTGTAAGCTCCCACGAGGACACCCCCTGTTACATGTGTTGATACTCGGTAGGCTTTAATTACAGACTCCGAGCACTGTTTTCTCAAATAGCTTTGTCCTGCCTGCTGTTACAGGCAGGACACGCTCTCTCCTAACGTTTAAAAAAAAATCTTTATAGCACGGTATCGAACGCATTTTCAATGTAACAGGTCTCACATTTGCAAGAGTTTAAGCTATATGCATTGTAAATGGCAATGCCTTTTATTTATCTGTTTTAAAAACAACACATAAATAAAAAGCATTTTCGTTTATTCCAATAGCTCAAACTCTCGTAAATGCAAGACCTATTGCATTGTTCAAGTGTGATCAATTGAGCCTCATCACCAAAATGTCACAGTACAAAGTCACACTGATGAACTTGCAGGACACATGGACTGCCACTAACTAGATCAGAACCTTGCTAATCATTTGTGTGGCCCAGATTAAGAGAAATCCAGCAGCGCAAGTCAAGGTTTACAGTAAAGTCAGAACTGCACCAATGCCAGCTTTTCCTCTAGGTTCAGTATCACAGATCTGCAGAGAGACTATGTACAAAGTGAGGCCGGTACTGGGAATGTGAAGAAAAAGCTGTATACTTATTTTCTTTTCCAACCTGACAAATGGAAAAAACTCTCATCACAGAATACTCAGAAATGAGAAGCTGGAACTTGCAACCAAGTCCAGATGTCTAAAAAGCTCAACCAGTTAAGAGGCAGACAGTGCACTTAAATCCTCAAGCAGTTAATCTACGTCCTTGGAATTCTGGCTTGCGATGGATCAGTAAATCTGCACTTACCGGTGGATCATAAAAGGCCAGTTAGATATGGCAAGGAGTGGCAGCTGTTCCCCACTTACAAGCAACAGACCAGTTTAAGACTGGAAAAAAATCCTAAAATATGTTAGAGTTTTAATGTTTAAGAGTTAAAGGAACTCTGTAGTAATACTCAAAACATTCCAGCAATCAAAAAATGTTCCCACTTTTACAATTTTTTTTTAAAACACATTGCAATATCTGGCTAATGGTGTCTCCATATGACAAATCTGCATGAAATACAGCAGACAATTAGCTCAACTAGCCGTGTTTAGGCATGTCAGGTTTTGTGCAGATCCGTCCAGGGGAACATAGTTTCCCATTCAGGCTTCTCAGTTACAATGAACACAGCATGAAACTAAAACTTTATTTAGAATAGGGCCTCTAGGTTTTTGTTGGGAATCGATTTAGCATAACAAAAAGGTGTCTGACGGGCTTCAAAGTGTTAATTCAATTGCAAGATCTGACTCTGACAAACCTAGCTGGACTGGGAAAATGTATTCCCTTCAGCCAATGTGAGATCAACAAACCCACGAGGGTCTACAAATAGATGGCAGCAACAAAAAATGTTGTTGCAGCCACCATTACAGGGTGATAAGCACCAAAGCCCGTGTCCTAGAAAAAGGTACCACGGGAAAAGATTTAATAAGGACAAGGGAAGCTTTTGGTCTGGCTCTGTGCCCGGAGTTCATTGTGCCGGCCCAAAGCCTGCTGGTTGTGTAGAATATATGCATATGGCTCAGATTCAAATCCTGTTGGTTCTGTGGGATCGGGCTCTCTCATGTTGGGTATCTCATGACCAACATTAACCATAACTTATCCTAAAAAGATACGTGTAATACGCCAGATGGAGCAACTAAATCAAATGAAACTCGAAAATTAAGATGTATACCATAAAACACAAGACATTCAGCAAAACAAAAAAGGCTACATCTAAAACAAACTGTTAGAAGACTGCACTTTATTTTCAAAGATTACATTTCTTTGTCCTCTCTGAGGGAGAGTATCAATGAATATGGACTACTGCTCCAACAAATGCATTTTTTCTCAATGTAGGGTCAATGCCAATTTAGACCGATCGGAGGGTAACACAGCTGTTCTGGGAAATAAGAAATTATGCCCAGTGCCAGGGCTATCTCATCGACAGCAGTGTGGCTGGAGAATCAGGCCTCTTACATGTAGAGGTGGTGGCATGGATGACAATAAATTGGATCAGACCAAGTCAAGACAAAAAGTCTGAATTGCTAGGACACAGCATTTCATGTCAGAACATCTTTTAAACACAATTAGGATAGTTAGTTTCGTCCCAAATTTCTCTGCTAGTTCCACAATGACCATTACAAAAGCCTGCCCCAGGTTAAGTGGGTGTCGACAGTTACTGTTGGAAAAGCGCCAAGGTATTCACCTAACAATCACAGAGAAAACGCCACAAATAATGTAATTCCTTTAAAATAGTTTGTTTTATTACAGACAAAAGCTTGCTGCAAGTGAATATTGTGTTGGCAAACCAAGTATGAATACTCACCGCTTAACGCAGGAATTAAGACCTGCTTTACTTTCAATGACCTACTGAATGCTTTCAATGTGGATCTAACATTGGGACGGGAACAGGCTAATGACAGGTAAGCAATGGACCAACCGGTGAGCAGGCGAAGTGTGTCTCCAGTTTTAAATCAGCAGGGGTGCATTCTGCGCCTGTTGAAGGAACCTGTGCTTTAAAAGAAGCATGCACAGATAGCAACTATACGTCTGACTTTACCAAAGCAACACCAATTAAAAGAGAGACATTGGGACTTGTAGTGTTAGTGTCTAAGATCGAAGAGACAGCTACTGCCAACACATTCGAGCACCTAAATAACTGACCTCCGGTACTTTGATAGGGTGCACATACTGATGGAGGCTTCAGACCATTACTCAAAGAACAGGAACCACCACTAAACTACTGGAAATAGTGGACCTGTTTTCACGAGGAAACTCTGAACAAGATGAGTAACGGGGTAGCTTAAACATGATAAATAGAGTAACATATAATACACCCCAGAGATTTTTGAAGCAGCCACAAGACAAAATAATAATAAAAAACACAAGGATGTCCTACAGTAAGGGGCTGTGCAATGCCCTGTTTAAAGAGACATGCATCAGTATCCAAAAGACATGGTGCTCTACTTGCCTGGTTGTAATGCATGATGCTAAAACAAAGACAGGATATTATGGAGAGGATTGAACAACTACCATAAATAAGTAAGCACAAAAATTGCTCATTAATGTCTGTTCAGTATCCAACTCAGCAGTACTCAGTTTTCTACAGCACTATGCGTCACGTTTGTCTCCTAAGAGGGTGGCAGATGCCTTTAAGATCTGTTGGATGTAACAGTCAACACAGTGCAGGTGGGATTCTCTGCAATGTTACTCAATTGAGACACCAACTGCGTGCAGTGATACCTGGAAGTCAAGCTTGATAAGGTTTGTTTTAAAGCACTTCCTGCAGCACTGATGACAATGTTCAGTTCAGTCCTCACGCTTGTGTCCAGGGCGCTCCAAGGCTGGTGCTCTGGCCTTCCAGTGATCATTCCTCCATGTTTCGGCTGCTTGTAGGTACACTGGTGGATCAGTTGGGCACCAAGAGGGGCCAAAGTCTGCAGGTATCTTTGCCCCATCAATCTTTGTGAATGGTGCAGAACGCCTTGGATGTGATGCCCACATTGATTGTGCGCCAAAGGAACGCTTCATGAGTTGCTTTAAGCGATGGCCCTTTCGGAGGCCCAGGTACACATGATTTTGTAGTGTGAATGTGAACTACAGTGTGTGCTCCCGCTTACAGCCTCGCATGCACATAACCACTCTTCCTAAAGCCTAAAGCCAGTCATTTAGTGCTCTGGAGGCAGCCCAGAGCAGCTCTTGCTGGAAGGTAGCTCTTGCCCAGCAGCCTTCAAAGGACGAGAAGGGGAAGAAACACAAAGATACAGTAGCTACCTGTGTCCTCTGATTACTAGCCGCAGAAGTAGCCTGGACTCCTATCAGCTCGAGACAATGCCTTGCTGTTCTGCCTCCCTGCGATAACAGTAATGGATCCTAGGAAGTGACACTATATTGGTAATCCTGTTACATGCCTAAAAGCGGCCATTCTCCGGCGTGACAATATCTGGCTTCTCTTGTGGCTCCGATAAGGGTCGCCGTGCCTATAAAGTGACAACACACCGCCGCCGATGCCTCTTTGTGCAGTGTATCTAGTTTAGGCTGTGAAAGGGCGCTGGAAACCACAATCCTGGAAGCGATTTGTGTCCAGCTCAAACTTGCAATATCATTTCCTCTTTGCAGACAGTTTTAACACTGAGAAAGATTTCACCGGATCTGGAGCGCCGATGAAGCGTCGCAGCCCAAGTGCTTCACGCTTCCCTTAGCCCAGCCATAAACACGTGGCTGCCGCTTCCTGCTACCTTGTGCCGTGAGGGATGTGAGCACATCCCCGCGAAGATATTAAAAAATAATAACCCGCCATTTTAACACCGGATCACGGCCACCTGAATTCCTACACACTGGCAACGCTCGTGTAAAACCACCGAGACCACAACTTGGAGGAGAAATAATCAGAAGCCAGCGAGATTCCCAAATTAAAATCTCTACGTGTGAGTGAGACCGTATGGCAACGGCAGCAGCGACAGATGTATTTCATAAACTTTTAACCTCATTTTAAACAGGCAGAGTGGCGGGTGGTAGCGGGATGTGTGAGCTCAGGGGAGAGAACAGTGGCGGCTCTGTGCAAGGAGGTGCCCGCAATCTCGGCCAGGCAGCCGTGTACACGTAGAAATAACAAGGCTCGTCTTGGCACTTCAAGGATGCTGAATTTAAAATACGCAGCAATATGACATTTACCGATTTACTAGCTTTTTGTGTGAAAGAAAATACCCCAGGAAGATATAGCCAGGAACCTCCATTTAAACTCTCAGGGGCTCAATATCCAAATACAAAGAAAGAATACCTAACATCCTCGCACCCCCACACCACATTCGGTAATCCCTTTCCGCTTCAAAATATGGCAATAAATACAAATACCTGGCCTGCTGCCATTTTAATCCCGCTCACATGTCTCGTCTAAATACTTCTAACATCCAATACGTGGTATCCGGCCACCTTCGCTCACCAGCCAGACCATTCCTGTCCCTCCAAACTCAACTACGGTGGTCTTCACTGTCAAAGAGTGAGCAGAGAACCAGCATCATGCGGTCAGCAGTCTCTCACTGAGAGACATCAGCAAGGATCGACTGTCCACCATCGCCCACGTCTTACACTAGAGGAGTTTTCGAAGGAATATTTGTATCGCACACTAAGCAAACAAATCCTGGCAGGAACATAAAGGTGCAGCGTTGGATCACAAGGAGTTTAGAAAGAGATTACAATTTTACTGATTCGCAAAATGTAACATTTTTCAAACTGTAGGGGACACCTACCAGTAAGTAGACCCTACCTGCATGCATTACCTACTTTATATCAGGATGATGAATACATAATTTGAGAAAGAAATGTGAGCCTTTAAGGAATCCTACACTCTTTTCATGGCTTAGTCCAGCAGACAATGTCTTTGGGGAAGTGCTGTGCAGATTCACCCACATGCAGCAAAAAACAAAATGAATACAAACACAATAAATATGACTCGCAGGCCAGGTTAATTATGTAGAAATAAATAATTATTTTAGAAATACCATGAGAAGAATGCGGATAGTCTCAAGGGTGGAAAGGGACATACCATATATCATCACAAATAGCATTAGCAATCTACAGATGGACAGAAAAGTGAAAACTGACTTTCTTGTACTTCCACTGAAGCTAGGATCTAAGTTAAGAAATGCAGACCAGGTTATTTCCCAGTGTACAGACCGGCAGCCTCAGGAGATCATCATATGTGACTTCGGGACAACGGTCCCTGCACCCAGGCCTGAACCTGATCATGGGTCTGCACTCACACCACACTAGGAAGCAGTTAATGGGTACCAATGATGCTGTGAGGAGGTTTCAGAAGCACAAAGTGTCACTCAACAGTGCAAGTTCTGATTCCACCAAGTGTCTAAGCTCTGATCACCAGCTCTTGGGCAGCAATTCCATCTGCCAACAAAGCCTATGATGAAGGAGTTTAGGTAAGTTCGAGGCTTTCTAGAACAGATCTTCTGGACACTTAGGGCTCGCTGCAGGTCTCAGTCTGGTGGTACTTCTAGGTAAAGGCTGGGCTGGCAGCATTAGGGCCCGAGTTGTACTTTACACTTGGTCCTAGCCTCGAAGAGACATGCCATCTCCAGTCCACACAGGCACAGGTTGGTACAACTCCTGCGACTGTCAGAGTGGGGTTTCACGTTTAGTGCCAGTTTGAGACAGATTGGCTAAATATGTAGGGCCAATTGGGGATTGACACATTCTAAGCTTTGAGGCACAATTCAATCAAAATAAAATATATTCTCTAGCTTTTCCCCAAGTGCGGAGGGTGGGAAGCTGGCCTTAAATGTACATCATCCAAAGTACTCTACAGATCCAAACCAGGCAGCAGAAACATAACTAAATGTGAGTATGTTTTGTTTCTAATAATGGACAAACTATGGCTCCTCGTTCCATATTACCTAGAGTAGCTGTGTTGAGGAGAAAAATGGTGGATTTATCCCATGCTGTGGAAGACCAAAAAGAATGGGGAAGGGAGCTGATGTTATTTGCAGTGGAAGGCAGACATCTAGCATTAAAGATCACCTACACCTGATTCATAGGGCAAACTCAAACACTGATGCAGGACTAACACTAGGGTTGAGGAGAGAAGTGATCCACCTCCTTTTACAGGCAGGGTCAGACTGGGATCTGAAATAGGCCCATGCAACAAAAAAAGCGGCCCACTTTAGCGAAGCAGACAGCTAACAAAGTGGCAATATCAGGGAAATCAACTATAAAAACGTGCCCACATACCACTAAAACCGTCCGACAACTGCTAAAAAGTCGGTCCACACACGGACCTTTCAGGCCAGCCCATCGGGCACTGCCTGAATGCCCTGTAGACCAGTCCAAATTCCGAATCTGTTTATAGGGGTGCCTGACTTTATATTGGGGGGGCCTGTAGATTTCATTAAAAGGGTACAGTCCAACTTTAGCCCCCACCACAGTAGTGCACTGCTGCTAGCAAAAAAACCATTCAGTGAGTGGGTTGGGAGCTGTTCATTGTAGGAAATTGCAGTATTAGCTGTAGGAGTTGAGAACCCACCTGAAATAATCACAATCCTTGTCAAGGTGACCCACAAAAGTCACTAAATAAACTTGCACTCAGCTTCTAGTAGCTTGGCACAAATCAGTCAGGCTTAACTTGGAGGCAATGTTTAAAGTAACAACACAAGAAAAATCCAAACCAAGTAAGAAAAATAAAGACATTTTTAATAATTAAAATGACACTGAGACAACAGCAATCCAACAAGCAGCACAAGATATTAATTTTTAGAGTTTGAATTAAAATTGTGCCTAAAAGCACATGGAGCCAACCACAGTTATCTGGTTGTGCTAGACCTTTTAAAACTAATAAATTGAGATCAATCACAATGGAGAGCGGGTGGGATACAGGGACCAGGTTTGTGCCAGTGGAAAGTTTACATTCTGACTGAGAAACTTTTATGGAGAAAAAGTGGTACTAATGAGTTGTCGGTGGGGCAAGCTGCAAGCAGGATGTGAAGAAAGGCTTGACAACAGCGGTTTGCTACAGAGCGGGGTCCAAGTGCGGTCATTGACGAAGGTGGGAAAGATCTAAGCAGGAGAAATCTGACTTTTGTGCCCAGGAAGGCCACAAGGTCGATTGGTTGTTGCTCAGTGTCAATCCCGGTGAAGCCCTCTACGTACAGACTTAAAAACTTTGCTGGAAGTCGAATCTCCTTCAGCAGGGCAAGCTGGCAAGTTGACGTAAATGTTGCCAGCTTCAATGGAGATACTGGTCTTTGCCGGTTCTCCAGGCAGAAAATTAGGAAAAAAGTTTCTACTTCTTCCAATTTGGGGACAGGAGGAATACACTCGAACGCCAGCCAAGGGTCCAGGTCCTGGTGGGCACCACTTGGGTTTAGGACTCACTCCATCACGGGTCAGCAGCAGGGTCCAGGCCAGGTCCAGTTGTAACTAGTCATATGGGCAGTTGCAGGGAGAGAGCCATCTGGAAGCCTATTGTGTTCATGTAGGTCAAACAGGAGGTCAGCCAACTGACCCTTGGAGTCACTTCTGGTTTCAAGGTTCAAGGAAAGCAGGTCTAATCTTCCTTCAGAAAGCAGGGCAGGATTTCTTCTGATTCTTTATTGGTCCTATGAATGATGTTCTGAGGGGAGGCCTGTGGAGTCCATTTTTATGCCCAGTGCCAGCCTGTGGGTGGAAGGCAAGGCTCTGTCCAACCCCTAACCCAGTTTTGGTCAGCTCTTCCCCTCCCACTAGGTTTGCAGCCAGCCTGACGAGAGAAAACAAGCATTTGCAATGCAATAGGTCTCGCATTTACACAAGTTTGAGCTATTGACATTGTAAATGACTATGCCTTTTATTTAGGTTTTGAAAACAAAAATAAAAGCCATTATCATTTGCAATGTCAATAGCTCAAACTCGCGTAAATGCGAGACCTATTGCATTGCAAATGCTTGTTTACAATTTTTAGTAGAAGGTTTTAAACGTATGTAGGACTTTGAGTTGGGATTGTTGTGGGTCTGGGTAGGGAGAATTTGAAACATTGAAATTGTATAATCTACACATAGTAGTGGCGGAAGGACACAGCTGTGCATTGTTGTTTAGGTTACTAAAATTGTTGTTTTTTCTCTTTTTTTTAATAAGAAATAGAAATGTGTGTAATATTTCCATACGACTATATTTCTTCGAAATAGTTTTGTTGAATTTGAAAGCGGGGCTGGTTGGGGCTGCTGTTAGAATCTTCCCCAGTGAGTTGGCCGTGGCCTGGTCGGTATTTTCTGTTGTTCACCTTTCTTTTGTGGTGGGGGGAGGTGTTGTCATGGCACTCGCCAAGCTCAAGCATTTTATTGAGGGCGAGGGAACCTCTCCTCTCTTTAGATGTAGCCCCCTCCGCTGTGTTGTGCAACCCACGCACTTTGCAATTCTGCCTGCTTCGCTCACTGCGGACCCTCTGTGTGCTCTTGTGCAACCAGTTGCGTTTTATTGTTTTACTGAACTTACAGGGGTCGCTGGCACTGGATGCCCACGTCACTCCTTTCAACATTTCTGAGAGTAGCGAGTACCCGAGGCCGGCTGGGGGTGGGAATATGTGTGGGGTGGTGGGGGGGCGAGTTAACTGGGAAGAGAGGAAGCAGCAGGCCAGGAAGGGTAGTGGGGTACAGTAGGCAGCCCAGTGCCCCTCGACCTTCCTGTTGGAACTGTGTGCCCGACATGAGGGGGTTACTCGACCTACCATGCCCTGTAAAGGGGGAGGGGGTGGACTGGCGGTACTGCCCTCATTGACGACCCTTCTGTGGCTCACGAGGCCCCGAGACCTTCCTTAGTGGGGTGGACAGGGTGTGATGGGCAGGCTCCCTCTAGCTGTGAGCAGGTAGCAACAAGGTTTGTTGTGAGGGGGAGGTGGATGGACTGTGTTCCTGTAGGAAGATTTGGCAGGCCGGCTTCCATCTGTTGTGTTGAAAGCTCTCGTAGAGACCCACCCCGGTGGTCAAGTAGCACTTTGACCTCACGGAGCTTCCAGCACCCTCACCCGCCTGCCCCAGAATACAAACCCTCACCCTGTGAAGGAACTCACTTGGTTCGTGTCGGAAGAGACCCTCCTGAGATTCCAGCCTCTCCTGTGGGAGGTGGTGTGTGTGTGTGTGTGTGGGGGAGGGGGCGCGCGCGGGACTCTCTAAGAGAGGTCGCGAGACGGTTAAACAAGGGCGACGCTAGGACCAAAAGGCTTTGCGCATGCTCACATCGCACAAGCGCTCGCCATGACGTATTGGCTCGGCTTCTGCCAAAAGGTTTCTTGTCTTTATGGGGCCATGTGTTTGGCCCCATAAAGATAAGAAACCTTTTGCGACGAACGCAAAGCAGGCGAGGCCGTCCAAATGGGACGGCTCAGAAAGCCAAGCAAATACGTCACAACACCTCTTTTCCAATGGCTGGCCACCGTTTAGCATAAACGGTGACGCAAGCCAATGGAAAAGCGGGGCGGGGCTTAATGCCCCTTACAGAAAATACCACATCCCATTAAATCTCGCCAGCGAGACTGCACATGCGCGCAGCCTACGCCAGGCGAAACCTAAAAAGGGAGGCAGGCCTAGGTAGGAATTTTACTCTGCCAGTGACAAGGTAGGCATCATCTGAAGCTCAAGAAGGGACTGGGCACCGCCCAGGTCACCCTGGCAAGGGAGGAGTTCCCCTCCCCACACCTAAAGTCCTTTGTCCCTTACACTTCTCACCACAGGGGAGCCATCAAGGGAATCAGGTGACAGCTGGACACTGGCTGGAAAACCTTTTGATTTTCAGCAGTAATGACAACATTCTAAAAGTGCAATTTTCAAAATGGTAATTTGAATCTAACGACCATTAAGTTGGATTTTAAATTACTATTCAAATAAGTCTTGAACCACTTATCTAGCTACTCTCAGACTAAATTTAAGGCATTTATTAAATGTGATAGTGTAAACCAGTGTTAATTTATAGGAGAGCTAGCCTTGGCACATTGTTAAACTGCTTTGGAGGCTTTTCATTGCCAAACAATGTAAAACATTAAATATACACGTCCTACTTTTTACATACCATGCACCCTGCCTAATGGGCTTTTAAGGCCTTAAGGGTGACATAAGTATTGAAAAGGTAGGTTTATACCTGGTCAAAGATGTATTTTGCCACATCAAAATAGCAGTTTAAACTTCTCACCCAGGCTACAGTGGCTGGCCTGGATGCATGTTTAACAATGCTACGGTAGTGGGTGAGGAAACATCCTTTCCTCGCAGACATTACAGCACAATGCATTTACCACGCATCCTGTGTTTAGGGGTAGGTAAGGGTATAGGGTGCTAAGGATGTTTATATGATTTAGGATGGGTAGGGGTATAGGGTGGTAAGGATGTTTTTAAGGTTTAGGGGTGGGTAAAGGAATAGTGTGGTAAGGGTGTTTTTTAGGGTTTGGGGTGGGTAAGTGAATTGGGTAGTAAGTGTGTTTAGGGGTGGGTAAGAGAATAGAGTCATAAGGTTACAGAAAAGGGTGGTTTGGAGGTCGCCGCCAAAATACATTTTTTATTTTTATGGTAATTAAAAAAATGGGGAGGGGTTTGGGAAGGTTCCCTCCAACTAAAATAAATGGTGTATATATATATATATATATATATATATATATATATATATATATATATATATATATATATATATATATTCACTTTAAAAAACCATAGGTTTCACACACGTTATAGTTAGGAATTAGCATTTAAAAAACCTTGCAAATTCACTGAAAAAACCATAGGTTTCACACATGTTGTAGTTAGCTGGACATTTCACTCGTAAAAAACCATTGAAATTCCCCCATTATAGTTAGTTCAGCTAACTATAACTCGCGCGACCGCAATCCACTGCTGATGACGTCACATATTACATCACTGTATTCACTAAGATACTGTTAATAAGTCAGTTATACAATTAATTTTACAAAAAAAAAAACCATCCATTTAGACACTTATTTACCCATTTATTCTTCCATTAACCTTTAGATATACATATATAAAAAATATTTATTTTTCAGAAAGACACATATTCACTGGATGATGTCATCAGTGATGTAATTTGAGATGTCATCAGTGATGTCATGAGTGATGTCACTGACCATGTCATGAGTGATGTAATATGTGACGTCATCAGCAGTGGATTGCGGTCGTGCGAGTTATAGTTAGCTGAACCCCGTGATTTTTTGAAAAAAAATAAAATGTTTTTTTCACTCTTCGGGGTCCTTCAGGGACCCCCTGACAAAGGCTAGGGGGTCAGGAACTCTCTACCCTGCCCCCTTTTCACATTCTCCACCTTTCTTTTTCACTGTCACACACAAAATGGCATCCGACACTTCCTGATTTCGACCGATTCGAATGTTGATTGACATCTAACCACCAATCAGAATTACGCTCGCGGACATTTGGTGCGCGCATATAGATATTTATGTACTTTTAACTGCAATTTTCTCAGGAACTACTGAACAGATTGACACCATATATGCAAAAGGCACATGCCTGACCGGAGGACTACCTCTTTGCCAAATTTCAAGTAATTCTGTTCAGCCGTTCGGGCTGTACCTTCGACTAAAGGTCCTATGGGAAAATGCGTTTTGGGACCCCCCTTTTTTCTCAGCCCCCGCTTGACGAATCACCCAGAGACTTTCAGGGTAGGAGCCCAGCGGAGCGCCCCATTAGTTTTGAAAATTTCACGAAGATAAGTCAACCGGTGCCAAAGTTATTCAAAATAGAATTTTCAGATTTCCTATGGGAACTCGGTCCTAACTATAACTATCCCCCCTCCCTATATATTACCTAGTGGCAGTCGCCACCAGGTAGTTATAGTTAGGTCTGCTTTTCTACAGACGTAGCATTTTTTGGTTTGCTAATAACTTTGATCCCATTTGACGAATCTTCACAAATCTTTCCAAACAAAGTTCATCCACCTCTGCTCCTTCCTGGAAAGTTTCGGGGTTATCTGTCAGGCGGGGTGACCACTTAATGGAATTACACCAAATTTGTCAGGAAGCTACATCTTGGTAGGCAGTTTGCTCTTTGTTATTTGGTGTAAATCTGTTCAGTATATTTGGAGATATTAAAGATCAAAAAATAAAGATATTTGGATAGATGGGCTTGCAAGAGTCTCACTAGCGTACCACATGAGCCCAAATAAAAAAATGGAGCCCTATGATTTGGTGAGAGCCCCGGTTTTCGTGTAAACCTTCATGCTCTTGCGGGAGCGTGAAGGCTCCTGCGAGTCTCGTGAGAGCGAGCGCTCTGGTTGGTTGGCTGTTGGAATTTTAGAATTGACATGGCCGCTATTACTGTATTAGGTGTTGTGGAAATGAAGTAAAAAAGTTGTAAAAGGGGGCTGCAGAAAGGCATCTTTCCCCCTAGATTTGAAGAGAAGTTCTCCAACGCATAACTGCTGTGAGGAAAATAAATTTGTATTGTATTTTTTTTTAAATGACTATCTCTTAGGGCTGTCGCAGGATCGTGAAGAGTAAAAAGGAGTAGGTGAGTTTGCAATACATACAACTAGTAGAAAATAATATTGTGGGGCTTGTTATTGAGAGGGAAGTGTGGAAGACAAGTACTATGTTGAGTAGAAGGTTAATACTTTTTTTTAATGTTAAAATCTTGCAAGACTCTCACAGGATTGATTAAAATGGGAAGCAGTAGGTGATCTTTGAATACACTCTGGTATGCACACTTGTTACTGTAGGAAGGAATCTTAGTTGAGATGGTGTTTATCAGAGTCTACTATTTATATTCTTTAGCGTGGGAAAAGTTGTGAGTAGAGTTAAGGCTCTTCCCACACCCTACTATGCACACCCATCATCCAGGATAGGGGTCTCAGTGGAGAGGCCAGTCCCTCCAAACACCCTATTATGCATACCTGTCATCTGAGGGAGAGGTTTGAAAGTAAAGGGCAGTTCCTCCTCACAACCTAGCATGCACAATAATCATCTGAGAGAGAGGTTTCCATGGAGACGCCAGTCCTACTACACACACCCATCATTTGAGAGAGAGGTCTCAAACAAGAGGCCAGTTCCTCCCCACTCACTACTATGCACACCCATCATATGAGAGGGGTCTGAGCAAAGAGGCCAGTCTCTCCCCACACCCTATTATGCACACCCGTCATCCAAGAGAGGGGTCTCAGCGAAGAGGCCAGTTCCTCCACATATCCTACTATGCATACCTATCATCCGAGAGGTTTGAAAGTCCCTCCCCACTCACTACTATGCACACTCGCAATCTGAAAAAGAGGTCTCAAAATAGGGGCCAGTCCATCCATACAGCCTACTACACACACTTGTTATCTGAGAGAGGTCTCAATGGAGAAGCCAGTCACTCCCCATATGCCCTACTACGCACACCGGTCATCTAAGATAGAGGTGTTAAAGGAGAGGACACTCCAACAAAAACCCATTACGCACATCCATTTTCTGAGAGGGCAGTCTATGCACATACCCTACTACGCACACCCATGATTTGAGAGAGAGAGATGTGAAAGGAGAGGCCAGTCCCTCGCCTCAAACTACTACGCACACCCGTCATTTGAAAGAGAAGTTTTAAAGGAGAGGCCTGTCGCTGCCCATACACTCTACCAAGCATACCAGTTATCTGAGAGAGAGGTCTGAAAGGAGAGGCCAGTTAATCCACAAATCATACTATATACACCCATCATCTGTGACAGAGGTCTGAGTAAAGAGGCCAATCCCTCCCCACACCATACTACGCACACCCGTCATCCAAGAGAGGGGTCACAGTGGAGAAGCCAGTTCCTCCACACATCCTACTATGCATACCTATCATCCGAGAGAGAGGTCTAAAAGGTGAGGGCAGGCCCTCCTCACACCCTAGTATGCACACCCATTATGCATGAGAGGGTTGCCACTGAGTGGCTAGTCCTCTCCATATACTGCTATTTACCTACGATACTGTTGAAATCTCATGAGAGTCCTGCGAGAGTAGAACGCAAGCTTCTGGGAGTGAAGATTGCTGCATGAGGCTCATTTGATACCTCGAGACCCACAAGAGAAATTATTGGGCCAGTCGCAAGGTGTTATACGGTCCCACAAAAGTCTCACAAGATCTTATGGGGAGAAGTAGGGAAAAAAAGGCCACGGTCAACCAATAGTTAACATTCTTATTACATGGTTCAATCAATCAATCAATGTATATGTAGAGCGATTCTTGTCACTCACAAGGGTATCCAGGCACTGGTAGGGTTCAGTTGATTAACCAAATAGCCAGGTCTTCAGGGACTTTCGGAACTTGTTCCATGTCTTTGCTTCTAGGTAGGAGAAGAAGCGACCTCACCATCTGCTACATTGGGTGTGTGGGGTGAGGATTAGAGAAAGAGAAGCGGGATGGAGGTGTCTGGTTGGCTGGTGTTTTCAGCTGCATTTAAGAAACAGCTCCAAGTTCAGGTATTTAATAATATAGTTTATGAACTTTGTTAAGCACGTCAGGAAGTGCACTACTATTGGTGAACATATTCTACACAAGCAGAACATTCTACACTGAGTAAAAAGCTGTTTGTAGAGGTGTAGATCTCTAAATACACCTTTTAAGAAGTAGAGATCAGAAGAGCGATATCAGCAAGTTTTGCGTGCTGTGTTAAAAAATGAACTGTTCAATGTGTATGTTGTTGTAAGTAAAAGAGGCTGTGATTCTCAAATTACAAAACAAAGGATCTGCAATCTGTTAATACAAGTCTTAGTGTTTTTATGAACCTTACTGTACAAAGTGTACCCCTATGAGCAGTTTTAGTAGAGGTTTTCCTATTTCTAGAGTAAAACACCACGCTCACAGGAAAGGTGTGTCAAGAGGAATGTGTTACCTTATAATCTTTTATGGAACCAGGGTTGGTGGCATGTCATAATTTATTTGTGAAAAAAGGAAAGTACTGGTTGAGGGTGTGGAACTTTTCAGGAGAAAGGAATAACAAGTTAGTGGTACACTAGATTTAAATATGTGATTGTGGGTGAAAGATGTAGATAAGGTTAGATAACATATTGATTAATCACTTATCAATTATTGACCATTATGTAAGTTTTAATTTTCTGATTATTTTGTCTTTTTGCAGGAGGAAAATGGATTACAAAGATTATAAAAAAGAAAAGTACCACGTCAAAAAATATATGGAGGAGAAAAAGAAAAAATGTTTGCTTTTCAGGAAACAGGATAAAATAATTGTATGGAAAATCAGGACATAAAATATTAATTGGAGAAGTGATTTGGTTCCTATTGCCTAGGGGGTAATTTGTGGTCTTACACAACCTTGTCCTGTGCAGGTCTACTTGTCTGTAGTTATTATTATTATTATGTTTCTTATATAGCGCCTGAATCGACCCCCGAAGGGGTATCTCCGCGCTTGCCTTGGGAACCCGTCCTGGCTTTTCCCTGTGAGATAGCCCCTACAGGGCATCCCCAAGGTGAAAGCCAGGCATCCCGCCGCGGGGGGCCGTTGGGGAGATTAAGCAAGCTTAATGCCCAGAGTTGCAGACTGTGAACCCATGATTAGGTCAGGCACCGAAGCGAGAATTATCGAGTCCATGGACATTTGAGCTCAAGACCCTGCCGCGTCGGGAATTGAACCCTGGTCCCGTGTCTGACCTCTGCTTGAGGGTCTGCCTGCTCTAACCAGTGAGCCACACTTCTCCACATAAATAAACAATTATCTGCTTACATGAGCAGTAAAAAAGAGCTTTATTTTGTGATGCAGGATCGTTGTGTTGTTCAGCAGTAAATACCTAAGCAGGCACAGTGCATCCGGGTTGAAAGGATATGGAAGCACATGAAGAGCTATCCCGTTCAACAGCATGAGCTAACTCTGCCTGAGCTATCCTTTGTGAACTCCTTTCATCAAAAGCTGTACACATGAAAAACCTTGCTGAGACCTTTTTACCACCTGGTATCATATAAAAAAACTGCTATACCAAAGATTCTATGGCAAACTGAGGTGCTGCAAACTACATCAGGCTGCTTATCATAATCTGATGAAGACATTATACATTACTGAAGTTGACTTTTTTTTTTTACAGTTCTGTTCTTGAATGATGCTGTTATATAAAAAAAATAAAAGTTACTACTGATGTGTTTATTTAATAGTTGTAATAAATTTGAATATAATCACAGTATTGTAATGTTGACTAAAATTACCAGTTCTATCTTCAGGGAGTGCAGAAGTGTTCTTGCTTGTATATGTACCTGTATGGTACTATGCACATATTTTATGCTACAGAGAGTTGGTAATGGAGAAGTCAATTATTTGAATACCCTAATATGTTGACTTGATTGCAACAGTGAAGTCTCAGTATAGATGACAGGTCTCGCCCACACTGTCGTGTAGAGATCTCTCATACAAGATAGAGATCTTAGCACAAAGGCCAATGCATCTTCATACTCTACAACACACTGCTATCAGTTGTTGCAGATGTAATAGTGGAGTGGGGAGTTATTTTGCATATGTTAGTGACTCTGGAGATAAGCTTCAGTGGAGAGGTCTATCGCGGTCTACACCCTACTACTCATCGGTCCTCATAGCGAGATGTTTGCGGGAGAGCCGAGTGTGTCCTCACATTCAAATATGCACACCAGTTGTCCATTTTATACCCTACTATAGACATTCATCAATATAAAGAAAGGTATGAGCTGCAAGAGCACTCTACTTTGCAAATGTGTTAGTCTGGGGGGATGGGGGGGGTATGTCTAACTTGACAGGCAGGCAGTGTGTCTCCATACTGAAGTCTCTATAGTTGTTATTTATTTATTCATTGAATGTTTTATATAGCCCGACCATGACCCAAGGGTATCAGAGCGCTTAACAAGTACATAATGGTAAAGAAAAAACAAAGTTATGACAGAAGGCCATAAACAATAAAACAAATCATGGGGTACAATAAAATACGAGTAAAACAGGGTCAATGCAGAGTACTTGAGTTAGACAATGTTACTTTGAGGACGTTATAGGAAATATAGTAAAAACAAGTGTACAATAAATGATAGATCTCAGCTAGTAAGGACTTGCTGTAATGCAGAGTTCAGGCACATAGTTTTTCTGATAGAGCTAGTTGGAGAGAGTCATAGCTAATGGAAATGATAGGAAAGGACTGGGTTGCAGAATTGATTGCGGTGTGATAAGGTTTGAGTTAAGTCTACAGCTTATGGTCAGAATTTGGTCATAAGGAAGATCTTAGCTTCCTTCTTGAAGGCAGAAGTAGAGCTCATTCTTATGATGTGAGGGGGAAGCATATAGGGAATGTCTTCCCCACACTTTACTTGTACATCTGTCATCTTGGGTAGAGCGGTGATCAGAGAGGTAAGTCCGTTTTAACACCCTAATTTGCACACCCATCATCCAAGAGACAGGTCACATGAGAGGGGCAGTCTCTCCATACATTCTACTACGCAGACATATCATCCAAGGGAAATGTGTCAGCATAAAAGCCAGTTTGCCCCCACAGCCTACTATGTATACCTGTCAGCATGGGAAGAGGTATGATCAGAGAGGTAAGTTTCTTTCTAAGACTACTACAGACACCTCTCACCCTGGGGAGATCTGTCAATGAACAAGGCACTCCCTTTTCAGGCAGTGCAGTGTATCCCTGTTTCTCTAGAGAAAGGTGTGAGCAGAGAGGCCACTTCTTGCCCACATTGTGCTACACATCCATGTTGTCCTGGAGATAGGTGTTCATGGAGAAGACAATGTCTCCCTACACAGTACTGCTTGTGTGTGTCAATCCAGGAAGAGAGGTCATTGGACAGGCAAATCCATTCCCACACCCTAATATAGATGGTTATTGGCCTGGGGAGGGTTCTTAGTGAAGAAGCCAGTACTCTAATACTTGCTATGTAATACAGATGGCTTACATGTGAATTGAGTACCTTCTACACCCTACTATGCATACTGCTGAGCCTGGGGAAATTTGGAAGTGGAGAGGCAGTGTCTCTTTATACCCTACTCTACAGACTGGTCACCTTGATGCAAGGTTTCAGTGGAGAGGCCAGTCCCTCCACATAGTCTACTAAACACAGTTGGTAGCCTTGGGAAAACTGAGTGAGAAGCCAGGCTGTAATGAAGCGAAGTGTGAAATCATGTCCCAAAACATTTTACGATCTCACGAGAGTCTTGCAGGATCAGAAAAAAATGTAGGGGGTAGAGAAAATCATTCCCAAAAGAAAGGTTTCAGTGGAGAGTCTTCTATGTTTGCGTAGTAAATATACATACCCTTTCATACAGAGCTACTATGCATGAAATATAGGTTGATTTTTGTGCTCATGAGACTCTCACAAGAGCTGGAGAAATATGAGTGAGGGCAGGCGTGTGGGTGCAAATAGGGATTTTTACCACAAAACAATCATATAATGTTGGAATAGGGTGGCTCTGACAAGAGCCTTGTGTTTATAGTGTGTAATGTTCAGTTACAAATAGAACTGGATGCATACTGTGATTATTAAGGAAGATCCTGTTCCATTCTGCAGCGAAGTGTTTTCCATCACACCTGGCATAGCAAACCGGATGATGCTGTTATATATAGAGCCTGTGCCATGGTCACGAAGAAATGCAAAAACTGATTGGATCTGCTTATGAGATTTCTCAATCTTAAGACAAACCTCTTTTGACCATTGCCATTTTTGCCTTTGACATATTTAGAATAGACAAAGGCAATGTGAGAATAGAGACATCAGCTGTGAAAAGGCCTTCTTCATTTGGATTTCAAGCGTAACCCCTGTGATTGTGCCTAGGTCACTGCCACCACATGCCCTATCGTGAGGTCTGTGTGCTCACAATCCAAAATGCTCTCAACCATTAGTAACAATGGATGCCAATTTATATCTCTGTGGCCAATCCAAGTTTGGAATTTCAAGATTAATTGTCAATACTACAATTAATGGCATATTCTTTAGCCCAGTGGATGATGCTGTGTCCCAAAATCCGGAGGCGGACCATGGTGCAGTATGGAGATCTCAGTCACAAGAGGAGTGCCCAGCAATATGAGTAAGCTCCATGAGCAAGATTGAGTTACAAGAGGAGAGACAAAATTTCAGGGTGGCAAAATTATAAATGTAATTGGTAGATTTTTCGCAGTTAGAAAAGTAGGATAGGTTGTGACCAGCTGTTTTTTGTATGGTACACCATTAGTTGGTCAACAGTATGAGCTTTTTTATCTGGTGATTTTCTAATTTTGGTGTGGTCTCACGAGAGACTCTCAAAAGTAAAGCAGGCAGCACTGCCCCCTCGGACTGCATGTATGGAATTGTCTACCTGACTCTCATGAGAGTTGTTAAGAAGGGAAACATACTACAAACAACATAGATAATGAAACTAAAGGGTAGCTCCGAAAAGAGCCATTTTGATAACACTTGTAACAATATGATTTTGTTTTGTGTTTTCAAACATTAAAAAATAAATTGGGTTTTTAATATTTTATAATACGGTAGAAGTAGAACACAACTTGGAGAGGGGGTTGGGGGGACAGCAACATCAACTTAATAACAAAAAGAAACAAATACTGCCTAGTGGACAAGATTATACTTTGCAGACCTGCTAGTCTCTGATAAAAACATTTTCTTTTTACATAAGCATCAAAAAAGTGATTTATTAAGATAAGCAGGATTGTTATCTGCTTCAGGACTCAGTACTGGGCAGACACAGTATCTTCAGGTTCAAATGAGGTGGAAGCCCCTGAAGAGATGCCCAGCTCCGCAGCACAAGCTAACTCTGCCCAAGTAAGCCTTTGTGAGATCTGAGGTACCTCGCCATGTCTGTAGTACTCATGCGGTACTATTTGTTCCTACTTCCCCAGCTGAACTCCTTCTTGCAAAGTTTGTAGATGACATATTTTGCATTGCCATACCAAAGAGACTTTGGCAGGCTGAGGAGGCTTAGTTGGTGCCACAGCACCAGGATTCTCATCAGAATCTGAGGAAGACATTCTTCTAAGCCAAAACAAAAAGGCACACAGAGCACAGCAACAGGGTCTACCCACAGCAAACTCCAATAGGCAAATAAACTAAAAGGATAGATTCTACCTTTTGTAAATAAAGACATCTATACCAACCAAGCTCTACTCTTTCTTGGGGTCGGTTTCCTCGCCTGGACATCTTGTGAGCATCTCGCGAGATCGTACACAAATTATTGCTTTATATATTGTATTAAACAATTCATAATTAATTTTCTAACTTAATCAACACCTCTAATGCCTTTCTTTGTTAAGATTAACAAGAAAACACTTATTATATATGTTCTTGCGGTAGCTTTGCGAGAGCCAAACAGGAAGTATAGCCCCCTGGGAGTCCACAGGGGGGATTGTGTATTCAACTCTCACAGCATCTTGCGAGAGTTATCAGCTTGCAAAAATGAAAATAAACATAACAAACATATCTAAATGACTCCCTTATTTTAGATTACCATTAAACAATCACCGAACACATGACAAAGAACTCTATACAATACTTAAAAAACTAAATTTATAACTCCATGATCTCGTGAGTGTCCTGTGAGCAGATCGCAAGTCTCTCACAAGAGTAATGAAATACCTTAAAATAGATTTACATTGTGATAACTAATACTATACATTATTGCAAAAACAGATTACTCTCTTTCTGAATTATAATTACAACTTTAATGTAAAAACAGATACAAACCCTATGTAATGTATGTATTAAAATATTAATGAACTTGCTAAGAAGATGTCTCAATGTGAAAGTTACAAGAACTGAGGAGACAGACAAACTCCACAAATATTGTTGTTTTACTCTGACATTATTTTTTAGAAACATTTTGCAAGCTGTGCACCCTTTCCTGCTATATTACAATGGAAATGTCTTTCCCTTTAAAAATAATGTCCACACACAGGATATATTATTCACTTATTCTACCATCGATATACTCTGAAAAACAATGAATTTACTTTAAAAAAAAAAAAAGAGAGAAAGTCACTGAAAAAACCAAAGGTTAAAGGAACGTTATAGTTAGGCGAATTTCTCAGTGACAAAATTAACATTTTGAACTAAAAAAAGACACAGAAATTCACCAGTTATAGTTAGCAGTGCTAACTATAACTTGCACCCCGCTAAGCACTGCTTATGACCTCACATATATACATCACTCATGACATATTCTATGACATCACTGATGTCATCTCAAATGACATAATTTATGACATTTTCCTGCCCTTAGCCATTTGGTGTCTGCAACCTCTCCTGCGTCACATGACTGAGTGTAACTGGAAGATTTTTTTAATTCTTCCTAGATAGTCATATACTAGAAGGATTGTGTAGGCATGAACTGGCCATCTGCTGGCAAGATGGTGGGGGCGAGCTGGGAAAAGCCCCACTTGAAACTGAATAAGCTGTCTTTGCCTTCACACAAAAGGCTTGTCACCTCCAATTGTCACTCCAGTCAGCTTGGAGCAAGGGTAGTGGAGTTAGGAAATTCCAATCCCTTCAAAGAGAAACCTTCAGACACTTATCTGAACTTCAAAGGAGGCACCAGACATAAATGTAGCACCCTCAGACTCACTTTTCAGTTCACTTTCTAGACCTGTGGAAGGACTCTGAGACCTGCCTGCTGTGTGCTCCACAAGACAGCTTTGCTGTACTTGGAAGGACTGCTTTCCTGCATGGCGCCTTCCGTGAACCCTGAGAGGCCAGCCCGGCAGTTTGAACCCTGCATCTTTACCTGAATCTAGGACTACCAGAGTGACTTCAAGGACTAGTTTGCTGGCTTCAAGTTCAGAGCCAAAGGGACATAAAAGGCTCCCATCATCTTGAACTCGCAACTGCACCCAGCATGAGTGAGCCCTGAACCCCCCGTGGTGTCCCATCAGTCCTGGACCTTCCGGTGTGGTTTTAAAGGTGCTCAGATAGCCAAATTCCAAAGCTCAGAACTAATAGAACTTTTTGGTAAAAATTTGTTGTGAGAACTGAGGCAGACCGGGACCAACCTGCTCATCGATCTGACCAAAGTGCATCACCAATTGGCCTGACTACGTGGCTGCTCTTGCTACATTCTCCTCCATGACAGCAAATTCTGTTCTGCAGTCCTTCGCCAAAGGGGGATGCGACCTCCTGGAATTGTCTTCAGCTACAGCCTCCTGCTTCATCCCACTGGAGTATTTTGACTTCCAAAAATGTGACTAAGTCTGAACGTAAAAACCTTCACCGCTACTTCATAAAGAGCTCCCCGATGACAACTCTCCCTCCTTAGACACCACCTGCAGTCTTGCCCCGCAGAACTTTACCTGCGCAGAACATTTTTCTTGAAGATTTTTCTAAGTCCGAAGATAAGTGCTGACTGGGCCCAATCTACTTCTTGCATTTGAACCGTGCTCCAATTTTTCGACTTTGACATGTTCTCGAGCAACTAGATTTCCGCTGATGGAGCATTTATCTTTTAGGTGCTAGTTTTTACTAAAAACTTTTAACAATTCATAACTCTTGTAATACTGATTAGATATTTGTCATTTTTGCATCAACTAATTTATTAAAATGTAATCTATTTTTGTAAATTGGTGTGGGACTTTTATTGTATTTTTACTATTCTTTACTGTTTGTGTGCTGTATAAATACTTTACACATTGCCTCTAAGTTAAGCCTTACCAAAGGGGATGATGGACGTCCATCAATTGTGTGTCTTTTGCTTTCGCGCCCTAAGTGCGCCAGGTATGCTCAGACGTGAGTCCTGGGCTCACTGTGCCACTGGAATCAAGCTATCCTGGCTGAAGAGGAGTGAAACCCCGAAACCGGTCCTAGGATGCTTGTTTCCGGTCCAGGGAGGACCTGGCTTGGCAGTTCGGGCTGGTCTGTTCCCATGAGGCACAGGGTCAAGACTGATTTGGATATAGCCAGGTCTAAACTGGGGTGGAATGGTGAGCAAAAGAATGATGGATTTAACCCAGATCTCTTGACTGGGGGTGAATGTTTTGATTTGTCTGCATTCCTTGCATCAATTGTGTGTCTTTTGCTCCAAGTTAAGCCTGACTGCTTTTTGTGCCAAGCTACCCGGGGTTAAGCACATGTTAATTTAGTGACTTTTTGTGGTTCATCCTGCTAAGGATTGTGGTACTCCACAGACACAATAAATCAAGTGCTAATTTAATATGTAAAATGACAAGGAAGAGACTACTAGTAGAGTTGATTCCCTGTGTAAACTATTTGTTACATGCAATGAGTAAGACAGTAAAAAAGTATTTTCCAATGCCAACTGTGCTATATTGTACTGTGGTAATAAACGTCAATCTTACCTTTGCACTTTGTAATGTGTATTTATTAGCAGAGTTGTTCTAAATTTCATTTGTTATTGAGACACACACACACTTTTTTTTCTCCCCAGAACATTATGTAGCCAAGAATTTCATTTATATACCATCCTTCTACTTTTTGTACATGCCAAGAATTCTGGGCATAGTAGTCCGACTAATTCAATGTAATGTTTACATTTATAAACATGTCGTTGCCTAAAGAAACATATCCATTAGCAATTCTACTATTAATTACATTCCTGTTTAGGACATAATACGATAAAGACTTGCAGTCAGAACTAGTCAGTTGTGGCCTTAAGTGCTGTCTAAAGGAACGCTATGACATTTATACGTGGTCTACTTTTGAGCGCTCCTGTATAATTTTTGGGAAATATTAAACAGGGTTTGGTTACCCCAAGGGGAGGCACCAAAGAAGGCCGTGTTGTGCGCTGCAGCAATTTAAAAGCAATAGAGGATATATATATATATATATATGTATATATATATATATACTAGATTGCCAAAGGTAAAGTATTTTTTTGGTTTGCTAATAACTTTGCAATCGTTGGACAAATTTTCATGAAACTTTTCAAAAACAAAGATCATCCCTCTTAGTTCAGTCGGACGGTTTTAGCATAATCTTTCAAGTGGGGGCTAAGAAAAACATGAGGTATGGAAATGTGCTTCACCCATTCAAAGTTCCATAGGAAGATTAGACACAGTTAGAGCCAAATCGGCTGAACAGAATTACACCAAATTTAGCAGAAAGCTAGGCCAGAAAGCGTGCTTTTTGTGATATGGAGTAAATCCGTTAAGTAGTTTTTTAGAAATTAAGGTTCAAAACTATTTATATCACACTGCAGAGGACCCAGAGAGCCGACAGATCTGAATATAAAATCTGACTGTCTGTCACCAAAGATTTGGCAGCAGCCATTTTAAGACTCGAGTACTTTGTCCCCCGTCCTAAAAAAAGACATTAAAAAACATATAGGGATGCAGGGTAGGCATACCCTGCCCCGCTAGACTTGGTAGGGTCACAGAGAAACCCACCCCCACCCCCTTGGGGCCCAAAAAGTAATTTTCTTACTGGTACTATGGATCCACGGCGCTGATAAAAAAACAAAATGGCAGGCTCCCGCCGTTTTCAACAGTAAGCGCCCAGGGTGGGTGAGGGAGGTGAGCAATGTATATTAATTGGATAGGGGAGTGAGCGGCACCCCTACCTGAGCCTCTGGAGGCCTGGGCACTCCATCACCAAGGCCAGTATAATTATTAATAGGGAGGGAAGTGTGCACCTCTCCTCCCTGAGCCTCCTGAGGCTCTGCGGTCCCCATACCCTATTGTGTACACTTGAGGGTTGCCACATGGGGTACCTAGGTTTGTGCAAATGTCCTAGAGGGTTGATTCTCCATTGATTTCTACTCAAATACTTTTCAATTTTGACTTCTAATATTGATAATTTTCTTTTTTTAGTTTTACATTGATTTTTAATTAAATACATTTTGCCATTGACTATATTTAGTGTGCTTATTTCTTTTACCCTGTGTATGTATTTTTGTAGGTCTACCATTTGATATAGTTTTAGCTGTCTTACCAAACTATTGATTTTCCAAAAAATCATATATAGTATACATACTTGTAGGGGCTTCATCCATCGGTATATTAAATTGTCATCCATATTTTACTCCAGCCAACCACCGCATACCCCAGGGGACAATGTGTCACCCAACTTTACCCAATGGCTCCGTTCACTTTGAGAGACTGCACAAATACTATGCACACCGCTCAAATATGCATTTTTTCTTCAGTAAAAAAGCTGGTTTACAGCATGCTTTTAATTGTATTTATTTTGCGTATTACCTTTAAATACTAGCTGTTTATTTTGCCAGTACTTTTACAGTGCAAGTTAGGTGCTGATTTATTTTCTGCTTTTTTTAAAGATATAAAGTGTTTTAGCAAGACTGTAGCTCCCTCTGATTTGAGTGCTTCTCATTGTTGTGATTTCTTCTAGTCTCCTTCATAAATATAAAAATGCATGGCTCAACTGAAAGGCTTGTTTTTTTTTTTAACTTCACTAATAAAACGGGCACATCATGGATTTTTTTAATTAATAATTTTTAGATTAGGCATGTGGCAGCCACATTTTTTTTTTTTTTTTGCGGCATATGTTTGCAGCAATGCTCATTTAACTTGAAATTGGATTAGACACTGAAGCTCTTTTTTTCTAACAGTATTACAACGTTTGGCTTGTTAAGGAAACCTACATGCTTTTCCACTAACGATTGGCTTGTAGGCCAGGACAAGCTAACACATGTGAGCTAATGCAGCACTAATTAAAACTGGTATCTCTCTGTTGGACAGACTTCTGCAAACATTAGCAGAAACACCAGGTTATCACATTGTTGCATTGTAGCGCCGGGTGGCAGCACAGCAACGACTCGTAATCCCGGTCTGCTTCCTGGAAGGGAGTCATGTGGGCGGCAGCAGGTAACAGTGCAGTTTCCGCGACACCGCTACTTGCGTACACCCTGTTAGGGCGCATTGCCATTTAGCCATATTAATTCACCTGTGCATTTCAGCTCTTTCCTGTCCAGTGGGCAACAGACACCTGAATGTGCTGATAAAGAATTTAAATTACTAATTTGCCAGGTCACTTCCTATTTTCTATGGGAGGACTAACCTTTGTTGGGTAACCAAGCGGACACATCCAAGATTGCTCCATTTACTGCTTAACTCTTCCTGTTCCCAGTTTTCAGCATATAAAAAGTGGACTATTTCAGACAGTCGCTGGGTCGCAACGCAGGCAAAGTTCTTTTGACGGTCAATTGTCCCTAGACGTTTCTTTTAGTTCTATCTACAAAATAGTTCTTTCTGTTGGTATATCTTTCCCTGTATGCTGCTCTTTCATCTTCCCAATCTGAACTGAAGTTTCTCCCCTTGGAAGTTTTTCATTCCATAGGGCTTTTTCCTCCATTTGCATGATGTTTTCCTGAAAGCACTCACTGTGCACACTTTTAATTTCATTGTTTGAGGTTAAAGAGGGTCATGGAAAGAGTCGCCCATACATCCGGCAAGCCAGAGACAAGTGCCCAAAGACATCTTTACGTCCAACCCTTGACACACCCTGGTTGATGACTGTCTACCAAATAGCAGTAGACAGTAATATCCAGATGAAGGTCTTTACATACATTGGGACCTGAGTGTTTCTGACGTTTTCTAAGACCTGCCTAATAATTTAGTTGTTCGCCAAAATTGGGGTTTTATTTTGACGTATTAAGTCAGTTTGGGGACTTAAAATCTGAACCGAGTTTACACCTGTGTTGCCCAATTTAACTGGTAGCTAACTCAATGCCTACATATTAGACATTATTGTTAAAAGCAATACCTCTAGCCGAATATTCACCTTTACATATTGTGAGAACTTGTGTCACACGTAATTTGGTCACGACCCTCACATGATCTTCAATGAGAAAGCCTTGATAGGTCGATCACAAGAAAATCAGGTCAACAAAGGGTGTTTAGCTAAACCCTCTACTCCTGGTATGCAATATACAGAGCCGGAGTGGAGAACAGGAGGTTTTACCTCTGCAACTCCTAAGTGGGCCAACTAACCAGGAGTGGAATGACAAAACTGCTTCCATTTAATCATGAGTGAAATAGGAGTAGCCACAATAGTTATTATTTTTCTAGGATCTGTAGGTGACAGGAATAGAAATGCAATCTATACATTTGTGGATCATAAAGATGTTTTCATATTACAGTATCAGTTTTAACATCAACATCATTTATCATGGGACACAGCAAATATCCAAATTCAGCCTGGCCAACTTCTAGATGATTTAAATGGTAAGGACAGCCATTCTTTGTAGAGAGTATAAGAACCTTTGGGACGATGAGTATAAAGGCCTAAAGAGAATAACCTTGAAGTACAGCAGCTATCCAAAGAGGACAGAATAGTAGAATGTGTGTGCCCCTCCTTCAATCCATCCTTTCCTAATTAGACATTTATCCTTTCAAACGTCACTTCCAGCCTGATTCTTATTGGATCACACTTCTCTAGCAAAACTAATATAAAAACTTCTATACTTACAGCCCACCAACGAAAGTCTTTAAAAAACACATCCTCCAAGATATTTATAATTGTTTCACAAGAGACTATGTAGTCTTGAGTAGCTTTGAGGGATTCATTAAGGGGTTCCACAAAATAAAAACATTTACAGAGAGAGTTTTCTTTCTCTTTTAGCCACCAAGTTAGATAGGGATTTAGCCAAAACGTAACAACACCTTGTCACTATTCTTTACTTTCAAATCCAGTTTATTTCAGCTGCAGGTTACTGGGTATTGCATCCAGAGGTCAAGTTTACGTCAAATTATTTAATTGTGTTTAAGTAATTTAGTAACCAAGGTTTGCAAATACCAAAATTTTCAATTTTGAAATGGTTTTGTTCAATAGTAGTATAAAACAGGCATATATTCTGCTTTAAAAAAAACAAAAAACGTTTTGGTTTATTGCAGGGATTACTATTTAAGCGATATAATGTCCTAAGAACACCTAGGAAAGGGCAGGCCAAGGCAAACACATTGGGCCTGACTCACAAAGGTAATAAACATGTATATTTAATTATGTGTAGATCTATTTCAGCACCTAGGTTAAACTTTTTTTGCTAGTCACTATTTTCGAGATTAAGACCTAGATGTAAACATCCTGTCGCCACCACTCAAAGAAAGGAGTGGAGCATCCTACAACAGAATACAGGAAAGTGTAGGTAATGTATTAAAGTTTAGCATTTTTGTAACACAAAATATATGCGCGTGTGTATATATATATATATATATATATATTCACTGAAAAAACCATAGGTTTCACACATGTTATAGTTAGCTGGACATTTCACTCGTAAAAAACCAATGAAATTCCCCCGTTATAGTTAGTGCAGGCAACTATAACTCACGCGACCGCAATCCTCTGCTGATGATGTCAGATATTACACCACTGTATTTAGACACCTATTTACCCATGTCTTCTTCCATTAATCTTTAGCTATACATATATTACAAATATTTATTTTTCATAAAGACACATATGTCATCAGTGATGTAATATCTGACATCATCAGCAGAGGATTGCGGTCGCGTGAGTTATAGTTGCCTGCACTAACTATAACGGGGGAATTTCATTGTTTTTTTACGAGTGAAATGTCCAGCTAAATATAACATGTGTGAAACCTATGGTTTTTTCAGTGAATTTGCAAGGTTTTTTAAATGCTAATTCCTAACTATAACGTGTGTGAAACCTATGGTTTTTTCAGTGAATTTGTACGGTTTTTTAAATGCAATTTTTTTTTGAGATTTTTGGTAAACCTATGTATAAAATAATATATGTACTATATCCTGCATTATGGAATGGTTAATTTTTCTTTTTATGCATTTTTTTCCGTGCGCGTACGGTAAGCTGACGCTACGCGCTCCGTACGTCATAAGTACGGTGCGCTTACGTGATACGATGCGCGTACGGTAAGCTGACGCTACGCGCTCCGTACGTCATAAGTACAGCGCGCCTACGTGATATGTACGTGACGTACGCGTACACGCGGAAGCAACGTCGCGGTTACGCAGGGGCGTGTAATGCGCATGCGCGAGTGCGTCTTACGTACGCGCTCCGTAAGCGTCACGTTCGCGCATGCGTACTTGTTTCCGAGCGCGTACCGTAAGCTTACGGAGCGCGCACGGTAGGTCATGTGATCCACAAAGAACACTTTTCATTGGTTGAAACTACTTTCAGTTCCAGAAACTTCCCACACCACACCCATTCCCCTCATTACTGCTTGAGATCCCCTAGGAGAAGGAGCTGAATTGACATTGAGATACAATGGCAGAACAGCAGACCTCTTCTGAGAGTGAGGCTAGCAGCACCACGATCATCCAGAGAAGGAGGAAACAAAAGAATTCTTTTGTATGGGAGTATTTTACTTTTCCAGAGGGGGAGAAAAAGGTCAATGCTCCATTGGTCACTTGCACACTTTGTGACCCTGTTTTATCTAGAGGAAATCCAAGGAAGAAGTATTCCTTTGGAAATCACTCTATGATGAGACACCTTAGGGATAGACATCCCAGGACCTTTGCTCGACATACTGGAGAAAACTCTTCAGTAAGTCACCAGAGCCCAACCTCAGAAGCTCAGCCGAGTACATCATCGGCAGCTCAGCTGAGCCCTTCCTCTGAGGTGGGAGCATCACCTTCTTCTGCTCCTCTGGACGTTAACCCTCGATTTGGGAGGGTTGCAATGAGGTGTACAAGGTGTTGTGGTCTTATTGTTTTTGGGGAGACCAGTGTTTCCCTTATTAACAATAAGATAGACCAGCACGTTTGTAGACGCTCATAATATTCCCATTCTTTCTTTCCTCCATCCCTGTATTAACCCAACGGCTCTTTTAAGAGCCAACCTTACCTCACAATTTTTTTTTTTTTTTTTTAAGCTTTCCTTTTTGAATTTTTTTTTTTTACCGTGCGCGCACGGTACACGTAATTACGCGAAGTTTGCTGAATTTTTCCTCGCGGAATTTCTCCGTTTACGCCGTGCGCGTACGCTACGCGCATTCGGCGATTTTTCGAAAAAAAATTAAAATTAATTTTTTGCCCTTGGGGGTACTTCTGGGACTACAGCAAAAGCTGCTCAACAGAATTACAGCAAACTTGGCAGGAAGTTAGTTCTTGGCATGTAGATTGTGCCTTTTGTGATTTGGTAGAAATGTGTTCAGTAGTTTTTGAGAAAGTAGGGTTTAAAAATATTTGTAAATCTGGACGGTTGGTTCCACAGGAGGGCAGTGAGAGCCTTGCGGGAGCATCACTTTTAAAAATGGAGCGGTCTGATTGGCCTAGGGAGCTTTTTATCCCTTGGAAGACAGACTCCTGTGGGAGTGAGCGCTCTGAATGGCTGCCAACAAAATCAGAAAAAAATTCCTGGCAGCCATTACAGGACGCATGGATTTAGTGCCACGCCCTAAACTTAAAATAAATTAATTGATATAAGTGGGCAGGGTAGGGATTTCCTGTCCTCCTAGGCCCAGGGAGGGGGGGGGGAAAGAGATGTGGGGGGACCCAAAGGGACCCCTCATGGCAAAATTGAATAAAAGAACCCACCAATTTTTGCTGCAATCCTGCAGGACTCCATTAGAAACAAAAATAAAATGGCCATCACAAATACAACTCCCTTGGGTGTAGCAAGCATCTGTTATGTGCAAGACTGACCCTATACCATACACTTCACTGGTTACCTAGTATACATTAACGCACAAGTTACTACTTATGTAACGATATATCTGTAAGAGACATTATTTAGTGATAGATTCCTTACCTTAGAATATTGCCCAGGCGTCAGTCTGGATCCGGAAAGTTTTCTGCTTAGCAATACCCCTGCGCTGTGCAGCTCTGCGCCCGTCACTGGCGTGGTGGGATGACGTCACGGAGGCTACTTAGGCGCCACCCACAGCGCCACCCACTGGCGCGCAGGGGTACTGCTAAGCAGAAAACATTCCGGATCCAGACTGACGCCTGGGGAATATGCTAAGGTAAGGAATCTATCACTAACGTGTCTCTTTCAGATAATCAACCACAATTATATGTGAAACTCTCATTGCACTCAGTGCTCTATATGAATACAACTGCTCAGAGAAAGCCAAGTGCCTCAAAGTACTCAACGTCTGTTTCAAAATTAATGACCCAATACGGACAGCTTTTATCTGTTTCAATCCCCTTCACAGTAACAAAACCTACTTTGAAAAATGAAGTTGATGTGTTTACTCTGTATCAGACTGTGAAACTTTAATGAGAAATACACCACAGAGTATTAAAAAGTATCTACTAAGAACAGTACACACTATGCAACACATGTTAAAAGGACCCTATTCGCTTAAAAAAACAAGGTCTGAAGGTGCTAAAGTCATACTACCTGCAACCTTCATACTATGGTGAAAACTTTACAGCTAGCTTCTGAAGCAAAAGAAGCATATGTGCATACGTTAGTACCTGGTGCACACAGTCTTCTGTGTTATGTAGAAACTGTCATGCTGAGACGATTCTGTCTAATAACTCAAGTCTGTTTACAATACCTAATTTCTACTGTGTAGAATCTTTGCCCCGTTGGAAGCTTTTTCTGGAGAAACAAAAAACATGTGTTGAGGATACTGGTCACAAGTTGTCAACTGTCATCTGCACACAGATTTAATCTTCAATTCAAAGATTTACAATGTGTTCAATACCTCTACACACCTATTATGCATTAGAAGCACATGCGTTTTGTGAACACTTACACCCATTAGCTGGGCACAGGCTGTACAAAATAAGGTAGAAAAGCAATACAGTAGGTAGCTGCCGGTATGTAAAGTATAAAACAACCAAACACACTTATTGGGTAATGTCATCAGTGATGTAATCAATTATGTAATTTGAGATGCCCTAAGTGATGTAATAAATTATGTCATCGAACGTCATGAGTGATGTAATATGTGAGGTCATAAGCAGTGCATGGTGGGGTGCAAGCTAAAGCTAGCTCTGCTAACTAGAACTGGTGCATTTCTGTGCATTTGTTTTTAGATCAAAACGTTAATGTTGTCACTGACATAGTCACCTAGAAATAAAGTCACTTTAACCTTTGTTCTCTTTCAGTGAAGATAGATATATATATATATATATACACACGCAAACAGATATACATACATGTTTAACTAATTTTAGGCATTTACTATTCATTCTTATTGGGTGTTATTTTAATTAATTGCCTCCATTATTTTCTATAGGAGCTAGTTACAAAACCAGTAGGCCAGAAGATTCGGCATTTGTGGTGCTTGATTTATTTCAAGACAGTGGGATGGAGAAGATTTACAGATGTACAGCACGAGCAAGCAAAAAATTTCCGGTAAAATGCGGATTGCGGAAATGTTGACATTTTCGCGCTCTCCGCGGAACGCAAAAATGTCAAATTATCGCAATTTCCGCGAGCGGAACGGAATTTTAGCCCAGGCCTAATAGTAGTATACATACATGCGTGGAGATTTCTGCCACTGAGACGGAAATCTACACATAGAAACATATGTGAGGCGGAGACATCCCACCTTAAGTTTGTGAATTCTATTCTGCAGTAGATATTAATACCTTACGTATACAAATTTGTGAACAGGGCGATCTACATTCACAGATGCCAGAACGACTTCTGCAGTCAATGCCTAGAACAGTTGAAATCCATGATGTATGCATCTTTAATCTGGTGAGTGGCTCGGGAAACAGCCCACATCCACAGGCTGGGGGCACCGCTTCTCACAGCAAACTGTGGTGAAAGACCGGACCACCCAAACACGAAACTTTCAACCGCAATAGGAACCAGATCGTTCGTGTGCAGCGGCCAGCTGCTGCATTTACCTCACCCCACTGCTTTTTTCACTTTAAGGCAAAAGGGAACTTTCGTTTATTTTCAAAATGCACGCCTAATCGGTTTCAGACAGACTTTTCAGTCACTGCATCCAAATGAAATCGTATTCATAGTGATACAGCGCCCTTGTACCTCATGAGATTAATTTATTTCATGAGATTAATGACATCTCAACTTTTCTTTTCATGATTTATTCACGTATTTATTTTATCTCGTGAGATTCATGACATCTAAACTTTTCGTGATCCATTCATGTATTGATTTTATTCACAGAAATGTGGTAGTTCTTCTTGTCAATTCGGATTCAGTTTTGGGAAGGGGGATTAGATTTCGGAATAATGTGTTACTCTAGTGCGTCCCACTTCAACAATGTTAAATGCGCATTTCTTCCATTCCATGAAGAGCCCCCACACTGACGGCACCACTGAGGCTCCTCGCCTTCAGGCCGATTACCGCAGGTTGCACAATCTCCATCTTTGAGGGGATTCGTGTGTGCTTATTACGAACACGGTCTTTACAAAACTTTCCTTCGATAGTGCGATGACGAGTTAATTACAGCAACGAACAATGCGTGCAAAATAAAGTTTTTTTTATAACCGCCGTCAGGCAGTTCATTTTGGGAAACATGTTAAACGGAGTAGGCTCAAGATAGCATCATTCAACGTTCAACCATCAAGTGAACAATCATTTGCATTTGCACAGCTGCTTTATGTGAATGATTCTGTGTTTATAGCCAGAAAAGGAAAACATGCAGCAAATTTCATTGGGCATAATGGAGGACTGCTGCCAAGTGAATTGTATATTGGTGAATCACTCAAAGGCAACAGAGCTACGTGTGATCACTTCAATAAGCAGGAAAAAATAAAAAATAAAGACTACTTATGGATGAATGAGAACTGGAAAACAGGTTTTTTTTTTGGTAAGGGTAATCCATAAAGTTTATTACTCACATGTATACACCATCTAAAAACATCAGTACAAAGAGCTGAGGTTAAATGGGAGGTCAATCGAGAAAGAATGGATCCAAGACAACAAACTAAACAGAGAGAATCTTTAAATCAACATTTTAGGTTTTTCTTCTTGACAATGCGTAGCAGTAGAGCTGTATCAAAAGTACAGCAAAGAAGCTGAAGCCATTCATTGAGGGTTCTGAATGAAGTTGTAGCACTTTTCATCATATGTTCAATTGTATTAGCTTTCAAAGCAACGTAAATGATGACCTTACAGTGCACCAGGATACAACAATCCGTTTGGGTCCTTCAATGATTATGTCATTATCACACTCTAACAGTGCCCCTCATCTCTGCATAGCTACCCTCTCACAAGTATTTCATTTGTTTAATAGCGTCTCTCTCACCAGTGTAGGGTGTGAGAGCACTTTACATCTCACACACACGATGAATCATACTTGTATAAATACGTGTATAGAAAATGCTGCATAAGACAAAAGGGGACTGTTAGACCTGCCAGCCCTTTGGCTGTTCCCTCCTCATTTTTTTTCCCTTTACCCTCTCATTTTTCTGTCCACTAACTTCTTTTTGGTGTTGACGTAGAGGCTCTGGGCGCCCCATTCTCACTAACTGAGGGAGAGGCGGAAGGTGCTTCACTAAAATGGAGGAAGGGAGAGAGTGTTTTCACAAAATGGTGGACTAAACTGTCACCTCAGAACCTGGGCCATAGACTGTCATGAGGGGTTCCGGAACCTTCTGGACCACCCTGGCCAGTCAGGGCCCAGGTTATAAATAGAGGTGAGGTGGGTCGGCCATTTTAGGATATAGGTGTGCTGTGAGTTAGTCAAAGATGGTGGCGGCGTGATAGACCGCTGTGAGATAGCTCTCAAACCAGCACTTCTGAAAAGAGAAGAATTGAGACGAAGTCTTACTAAAAGCCAAGGAATAATGGGAATATGATTGATTACATTCCTCGTCGCTTTTTAAGATTCCAATGGTGACCCTTTGGCGATGTCTGGAAGCAGTGCGGAAGACCGACACCTGATGTTTGCACCGGACCCGGACCCAAGCACTCTACAATCGCGCCTCTCATTTTGTACCTCCTTGATTGGGATACTCGTATTAAGACTAATCGCTCGATTGCAGACTAGCGGGGGAGCTACACAGGCGAAGCAGGACAGACTTCGAGAGACCGATCAACCGGTCCAGATTCTAGATACGACTTCGCCCTTACGGAGTGATTCCAGTGTCCCTGGTGTAATGGCGCCGAAAAACGCTGCTACTGCAGCTGCCGCCGCAGCCAAGACGAGAGCGGCGAAGCGGGACAAGGGGCTGGTTGTAAAGGGAGGTGGTATGCGAGCAGAGAGCGGTGATTCTCTTACCAATCCTGATGTTGACGGAAAATCAATAAAGATCCCAAAACAACAGCCGAATATACCGGTGGCCAGCACATCTGTGATGGATCTGCTCCGAAAAACTCCCACTCCAGTGTCTATTCCGGTACAGATCTTGCTCTCCCCCTCACGTAATTCAGTGGCTTCTCCGGCTACCGTGGACATCGTGAGAGCAATTCCTGAGTCTGCAGCGACATCTAGTGGGCGAAATCAGAATGACAACCAATGTTATTGGAAATATGAATACAAATACAAATGCTTCTATAGCTATAGAAGAGGGAAGCTCCGCGAAAAGTAAGGAACCAACAGCTCCAGTGACGGAAATAGTAGACACTAAGAACGCGGTGGACCCTAACGCTGGAATAAAAGGTATGAAGAACCTCCCCTTAAATAATACTCCTTCAAGTACTATAACCTCGTTAGCCTCTGCAGTATCACTGAGACAGACCATGTCTACAGGTTTAGCGCCTGCTATAGTACTGGATGCTATTCCCACGGCTCAGAAAAATCCAATGACTATGGAAGTGCGGGGAGGACAAACAATACAATGTCAGTCAATATGCAGTGATCTGGGGGTTTCGGATTTAAGAGATGCTGTAAAGAATCTGGGAGATTCATTGGATTCTCTTGAGGCTCCTGACGTTAAGATGGGAATTAACGGAGTTGAGTTAGCTCCCGACCCTACTGATACGGACAGGGACCCCTCAGACTTTTATTCAATATCAGAAGGGATAGAGGATGCAAGATGGTCAGACGACTCTGAACTGGATATAGAAACCAACACTGGTTCTGAGCCGGATAGTGATCTTGAAGAGAGAACGTCAGGAAGTAGAGAAAATAAAAGAGCTACCATACGGAAAAAGAGGGCCCAAATGCTGACTTGGGATTACTCTCCCTCTATTGCATTGGGATCTCAAGAACAAGATCAAGCTACTGGCTCCCGACCGATACAGCGAGGCCCTTCACAGGATGCTACGCTCTCCACGGTGTTGGATACAGTTCTTCAGGCTATTGCTTCCCATCGCGAAGAAACATCAAGGGATGGGCGCAAAGCACAATTAGCTCTACAAAAGGTTCAGGGTGTAGTGCGTAAACTGTCAAGATCAGTTGATTCTTTTAATACCAGAATGACGGAAATGGAAGATCGCATAGTTATCAACGAAGCAGAGGCTACGGTCACACATGAACAAGTTGAATTACATGAAGCAGAACTAAGTGACGTCAGATGGAAGCTCGAGGATATGGAAAATCGCTTACGGCGTAATAATCTACGCGTCCTTGGGATACCCGAAAATATTGAAGGCACCGATATCCAAGCCTTTATTATCCAACTCTTCAAAGATACACTTCCTGAGCTCTCTTCATGGAATTGGGAGTCTGAGGTCCAACGGGTGCATAGAATACCAATCACTTTGAAACCCACTAGAAAACAAGGAAACTATCCACGGGCAGTTCTAGTATATTTTGGTAACTTTCTTCTCCGACAGGCTATCTCAGATAGAGCCAGGCCAGAAGCTAGACGGTCTAGAGACTCCATCTCCTATTTTGTGAGACCGGATTTTTGCCACACTACGGTAGAAAGGAGATGGCGCTTGAGACAACTCATTAAACCTTTTTTGGAGAAGAAAGCACAAGTTTATCTCAACAACCCAGCCAAACTGAAAGTTCTTTACAATGGCCAGATCAAATTCTTCACTTCTGAAGTAAAAGCTAAAGAATTTTTAGACAGTCTCACTTAATGGCCTAGGGGTCATCGGTGCAGAAATAGAGTGAATAATCTTTGTTTTTGAGAAAAGTGAGAGGAGAGAAGAGAGCATAAGGGACACTATTGGACATTATCGAGTTTTTTTTATTTCGAGACATCAGATCAAACAAATTCTAAAATGTTTCTATATGTTTCTTTATATTTTTCTTTCTTTTTCTCTTTTTTCCTTTCTTCTCTTTATGTTCTTTAAGAGTAAGCTCACCACAAGTCTGGTATGGGAGCATCTCTCCATCACTAAAGACTTTTATAGAGTCTAATTGCCTCACATTTTGGGTGGAGGAGGGTGGAGGGAGGGTTACTGGGGTGTGGAGGGAGTGGGAGGGGGAGGAGGGAGGGCAAGGGGGGGAGGGAAAAATTGAAAAAAATGAACTTGATCTGTAGTGTAGGAAACTGTAAAGGCTATTTTGACACTTTAATTTTTTTTTTCTTCTTAACTAACTGGAATCCTATATTAGTTATTTTAGCTAATCAGAACTGTGAGAAGAATAGCAATGTGGATGTTGAAAGTAAAGTCGGCTGGGGGTGGTGTAAATTAAGTGAATTAGATAGTACCAGGTCAATGGGAAATAGAGGATGGGGAGATTAAAATTACGATGTTGGAACATAGCGGGCCTTAATGATGGGAGGAAAAGGGCCCAATTTTTCCAATTATTATGTCAGGATCCTGTTGATATCCTCTGTATTCAGGAGACTCACATAGCTGGACAAGATAAAAACCTATTAAACATTCCTGGATTTAATTTGTTAGCTGCAACATCTCAAATGTCTAAAGTACGGGGGGTCGCTATCTTGGCAAGACCCGGTTTGGGGAGTCCTAGACGCCGACTAGCTGACAAATATGGTAGGTGGGCTGTGGTCCAGCTAGAATCGTCTATAACTATTTGCTCACTCTATGGATCTAATTTGGATGACCCACAACTCTTTATTGAACTTGAGTTAGAACTGGCCTCCTGGAATGGTCCACGTATTCTCTGTGGGGACTTTAATATAAATATTGAAAAATTGGTAAACAATAGACTCCCACAGAATTATAGTGGCCGTAAGCCTAAAGTTTACAGAGCACTATCTCATCTGATGGATAGTCATAACTTAATGGATACTTGGGATATATTGAAGCAGAATGAAAATGGCTTTACCTTTTATTCCCATCCCCATAATAAGTATGTCCGACTAGACTATATTTTGACATCATTACATCAGACAGCCTTAGTAGACATTATTAAATCCCCTAAAACCATCTCCGACCACAATGCACTTACGTTAGTTTTTGAATTGGACAGTTTCAATAGACCTAATAGCCAATGGTCATTTGACCGAAAACTTCTTATTAACCCAGATTACATTAATCATATCACAACATATGCTCAGTCCTTCTTTGACAGCAATCAATATAGTGCACCTAGATTTAGTGTATGGGACTGTTTTAAGGCAGTAATAAGAGGAGAGACTATAGCGTTTGTTGCTAGTAGTAAGAAAAAGCAAGACACTATTAATAAACAACTTAATGTGGAACTCCTCAACCTGGAAACACTACATGCTAAGCAAACTCAAGAAGGAATCTCAACCTTTGATACACTGCAAAAATTATTGACTTTAAAAACAGAAATTAATAGCTCATTAACAAAAAAAGCCGCGGAAATTTATCAAGCAAATAGAGATAGAATTTATGAAGCAGGGGAAAAAGTAGGGCGGCAATTAGCTCTTAAAACTAGACAAAAACAAACGTACAACAAAATAAAGAATATTGAATATGAGGAACAACAGTACACCTCCCCTCAAGATATTGTGGAGGTGTTTCGTAAATATTACCAAAAACTGTACCAAATGGAAAATGAACACCTTTCTACAAGAGATACGAAAACATTTCTTAGTGAATGGCTACTGGAATCAGAAATACCAGGAATGTTAGACAGAGTAGACAGAGATGAATTGGAGAAAGAAATCACAATGGATGAATTAGAGACGGCTTTGTCGGACTTAGCTAACGGGAAGGCGGCCGGTCCTGATAAGATCCCCCTAGAGCTATATAAGGTGTTGGGCAAACAGATACTACCTTATCTATTAGATCTGTTTTTAGGGGTACAATATCACTCAGCTACACCAGAGTCCTGGAAGCATACTAATATTGCAATATTTCTAAAAAAAGGGAAACCTCCCCAGCTTCCATCCTCATATAGACCAATCTCACTTATAAACTCTGACTCAAAGCTTTACTCCAAGATACTTGCTAACCGACTGAGGGGGGTTATCGAACATCTCGTATCCCCATAGCAACATGGCTTTATTCCTGGTAGAGGAACGACCGATCATACCCGCAGAACCATCGCCTTATTTGATATTATGGCTGTCATGGGGGGAGAGATGTCAATGATCCTACTCGATGCTGAAAAAGCATTTGATCGAGTGTCTTGGAGCTTCTTATGGGGAATCATGGAATTTAATAACTTTGGCCCATGTTTTATCAACGCCCTAAAAGCGCTGTATACTAGTCCTAGGGCCAAATTATCCATTGAAGGCTTTGAGTCAGAGTTTGTAGAGGTACAAAGAGGCACTAGACAGGGTTGCCCCTGCTCCCCGATATTATTCGCCCTTGTAATTAACCCTTTAATTTTGAAACTTCTTGACTCCCCCCAAATACAACCAGTCAAGGTGGGCTCATACTCTACTAAAATACTAGCATATGCCGACGACATTGCGGTGCTTACAACCAAACCTGCCGATGCAATAGCAGAAATAGAACAAATAACCCAGGTCTTTGGATCTTACTCTGGCTATTCTCTTAATAGAGACAAAACTATGGTTTTGTGTACAAACAACATTACATTAGATAGTCCCTATAGAGTTAAAAATGCAATTCATCTCGGTGTGAATATCTCCCCTGAAATAAAAGAAATTAATAGACTTAATTATGATCCTTTGATCAAGGTAGTGAAAACAGATCTTAAGAGGGTAGATAATTTACATCTTTCAATAATAGGGAGAGCAAACTATATTAAAATGAGTATATTTCCTAGAATACTATATCTATTCCGGGCTATCCCATGGATGGCCGACGGTAGTATTATCAAAAGCTTTGATTCCATAATATCCAAATTTATATGGAATTATGGTAAAATTAGGAGAGCATTACCATCACTAACCCTCCCTATACATAGAGGAGGGCTTGGTATCCCGAATCTGACATTCTATCTATGGGCGACATTACTTCAACAAATGGGCCCGCTTTTTAAAGACAAACCTTTCAATCTATCTAATACAGACTCCTTTCTTCCTTCTATTTTTGAATTAGCATTAGGTAATAAATCACGAGGGCTACTTTTGAAACAACTTGAGGTTTCATATTATAAAAAGACTAAGTTTAAGGTAATAGGAGATGCATTTAAAGTATGGAAACTTGCCTCTAAACAATTAGGTATACCTAAAATAACAAGATATACTTCCCTCTGGTATAGCAAGATTATATCACCATCTTTGATAGATAACGTTTCTAGGAGATGGGAAAATTTAGGTATATATACATTTGGCCATTTCTTTGGACAGAACGTTACCCCATCCTTTGAGGGACTACAACAGAGATTCGATATTTCATCTACTGATTATCTAAAATATTTTCAAGTTTTTACTAATATTCGTAACTCTAAATTTGATATTAATTTAGATAACTATTACTTTTTCTCTATTATTGAGAAGCGAACTACTAGGATAGGCACTTTATATGACCTATTTTCTCAATCCTGTAACGATGATTTAGAACGTTTGGAGAGATCCTGGGCACAAAAACTTGAAAATCCAGATGTGGATATCCCCTATTCCCTAACTCTTTATACAACATTATTTCTAGCGCCTAACCTTAAAGCACAATATTTTAAAACTATATACAACCTGTACTTTACTCCGGCTAAACTCTTCAACTGGGGATTACGAGTTGATGATCGCTGCCCCAGATGTAGACAGGGACAAGCAGATATAATTCATATGTTCGCCGATTGTCCAAAACTAGATAACTTACAAACATCAATTGGAGGTTTTTGGGCTCAGGTATTTAGGCGTAATCTTAGATCCTCTTCTACCCTATTTCTTTTAGGTTACGATGAATCCTTATGTTATAGTCTGGAGGAACAAAGGATTGTTTTCTTGGGCACCGCTGTATTTCGTATTATTCTGGCGGCTTGTTGGAAAGATCCCAACGTACCCTCCTTTCAGATGTGGCTTAGCCGTTTTCTCGCCACATTTAAACAGGAGATAGCTATATATAGTACAAGAGGTAGGAAAGTCAGAGCCCGGGGCACCCAGATCTGGGCTCCTATCTCCGATTGGTATTCTGATGTAAGATCCTCCTCTTGAGATGCAAAGGGTCGATAGGAAATGACAGGGCAAACTGTGTAAATTTTTGCTTCACTTTTATCTCTTCTGATGTATTACTGTTTTATTAAGAATTTATTCTGTTGTAAAGAAAATACTTGATGGAATATTACAGATCAGATTCAATTAAAAAAAAAAAAAAAAAATGGAGGAAGGGAGAGAGTGTTTTCACAAAATGGTCGACTAAACTGTCACCTCGGAACCTGGGCCATAGACTGTCATGAGGGGTTCCGGAACCTTCTGGACCACTCTAGCCAGTCAGGGCCCAGGTTATAAATAGAGGTGAGGTGGGTCGGCCATTTTAGGATATAGGTGTGCTGTGAGTTAGTCAGGAGTAAGGCATCTGAGTGGGGAGGTGGATGCACTAGAGAGGGAAATTGACAGTTCTTAGGTTCTGCGTTACTTCCCTCCTCCGCTGATACCACCCTCGACCTCTTGACCTGACCCTGTCCACGGCCACCGACTCTGGGGTCACCTTTACCCCAGGCGCTCCTATCTAGTCAGGGTAGAGAGGCACCGTCCTTGGCTACGTCTTCTACATCCCTGCAGTTGCCTGGGACTCTGGAGTCCAGAACTATTGACCGTCCCTTATTCATGACGGAGAGGAAGGTGACCTTGTTGTAGACCCTGGGAATTGGCTAACTGATTTGACTGCCTGGGTGTGCAGATCGCCTGCTTAATTTTAGCCACCCCCCATCTGGCAACCTTATCTGGGAACACTCACCGCCACAGCCTAGGGGTTAGAGGAGCGTCCCTGATGTCACCTGGGGAACTGTGAAGAGATCCGGGGCTCCAGTGGGCCGGTTTGCAGGCAAGCGGCGCAGCCAGAGGTGTGAGGAGGTTGTGTTGAGGAGACGAGGGCTGTGTCGGGCCTCGAAGCGACCATCCTTGTGTCATGTGACGGGGGCGGACTTTGATGCGCCGCCCCCGCCGTTCTTGGTAGAGTGAGGAGGCCGCGCCCCCGCAAGCCGCGCTAAGAGTGAGGAGGCCGCGCCCCCGCAAGCCGCGCTGCTCCTGGCGGCTTCGGGCACGCCCCCAGCAGACGCGGAGGCTGGAAGTAATGGCGCCGGGTGTGAGGGGTCAATGAGGAGTTGAGGATGACCTTACACCGGCGCTGAACACCCAAGGAGACCGCCAAGGAGGTGAGGCCGTCGAACTGTGGAAGCTCTGAAGAGCGTGCCCTCAGTCAACTTTGAAGCCGGCAAGTAGTGACACTCCTGGGGAGGTGGGCGGAAGGTAAAGGTTCCTGATTTCGCCTCTCCCCGAAGAGATATTCCCCCGAGCACGTCAAGCCCTTGTCCCGCTTAGAGGGGATCTCGGCTCCTGTCTCCGTTGAGCTCCCCGTGAGGAGGACGCAAGGCGAAGAGTAAGCTGGGCATTTTGGGGTTATCCAAGAGTGGGGGGAACCTATGCCAGTGGGTGTCCTGTTGGACCAGAATGCCGATCGTGTGGGGAAGCCACGCGTTATATTGACAAGACTAGCCAGAGTTGTAAGCCTACCTAAGACTGTACCCTATACATCGAAGTATAGCGCTTAGTGTACCCATCTAATTTCAAGCGCATTGGGAATGTTGAGTATAGCGCTCTATGTAACACCTTGTTTTCAATCACAGTGTATACTCTGAAAGAATATTGTTAGTGCAATAGCCTGATTTGAAAGACATCGTAGGATTGAAGTATAGCGCTCTATGTAACACCTTGTTTTCAATCACAATGTATACTCTGGAAGAATACTGCTTCGTGTAAAATCCTGATCTCAAAGACATCGTAGGATCTAAAAATAGCGCTTAATGTAATCGCCTGTCTTGAAGAGTATTGTGTAAACTAGATAACCATTTGATTGGTAGTGCTATGTACATGTTATGCAAAGCGCTACGAGTGGTGCTTTAATTCAAGGCGCCCTAGCGTTAAGGCGCCGGATTGAATTACCCTGTGATGCTAAATTATCTGCAAGTCTGGAGTAAAATAGCATTGCTAATTTGGAAAGAATGAAATGTTCTGAATCTGAAATGTAATGGATAAAAATTGATTGATTCACTTGATAAGGGAAGATAAATTTTTTCTACCTTTTCTAAATGATCGGTGTAGTGTCATTTTTCTCTTTTAAGTGGCTTAGCGCTGGAGTGTGAAGTGAATGCAATGCAAGCACAACATGAAATTCTGGAGTAAAATCCTTTTCTACCTAAGTCAAGCTACCCAAGGACACTGGGTCCAACAGGGACTATAAGGTGTAGGACCACTCACGTGTCATCCACACGGGGAACAACCTTTACAACGCAACTTTTACAACGCACTACCATTACAACGCATTTTTTACAACGCATAATCCATTACAACGCATGACATTACAACGCATGACACTACAACGCATTTTTAAAAACTACCTTTACAACGCATTCCTTTACAACGCATACTACCATTACAACGCATACCATTACAACGCATAATATTACACTACACTATCCAACACTTACCCTACTGTTGCACCCCCTGGAGTTAGAATAGTAATTTTTACCCCTACACTATCCAACACTTACCCTACTGTTGCACCCCCTGGAGTTAGAATAGTAATTTTTACCCCTACACTATCCAACACTTACCCTACTGTTGCACCCCCTGGAGTTAGAATAGTAATTTTTACCCCTATACTATCCAACACTTACCCTACTGATGCACCCCCTGGAGTTAGAATAGTAATTTTTACCCCTATACTATCCAACACTTACCCTACTGATGCACCCCCTGGAGTTAGAATAGTAATTTTTACCCCTATACTATCCAACACTTACCCTACTGATGCACCCCCTGGAGTTAGAATAGTAATTTTTACCCCTATACTATCCAACACTTACCCTACTGTTGCACCCCCTGGAGTTAGAATAGTAATTTTTACCCCTATACTATCCAACACTTACCCTACTGATGCACCCCCTGGAGTTAGAATAGTAATTTTTACCCCTATACTATCCAACACTTACCCTACTGATGCACCCCCTGGAGTTAGAATAGTAATTTTTAACCCTATACTATCCAACACTTACCCTACTGATGCACCCCCTGCAGTTAGAATAGTAATTTTTACCCCTATACTATCCAACACTTACCCTACTGATGCACCCCCTGGAGTTAGAATAGTAATTTTTACCCCTACACTATCCAACACTTACCCTACTGTTGCACCCCCTGGAGTTAGAATAGTAATTTTTACCCCTACACTATCCAACACTTACCCTACTGTTGCACCCCCTGGAGTTAGAATAGTAATTTTTACCCCTACACTATCCAACACTTACCCTACTGTTGCACCCCCTGGAGTTAGAATAGTAATTTTTACCCCTACACTATCCAACACTTACCCTACTGTTGCACCCCCTGGAGTTAGAATAGTAATTTTTACCCCTATACTATCTAATACTTACCTTAAATGTAATTTAATATTATGCGTTGTAATGGTATGCGTTGTAAAGGTAGTATGCGTTGTAATGGTAATGCGTTGTAAAGGTATTTTTTAAAAATGCGTTGTAGTGTCCTGCGTTGTAATGTCATGCGTTGTAATGGATTATGCGTTGTAAAAAATGCGTTGTAAGTGCATGCGTTGTAAAAGTGTGCGTTGTAACGTCATACATCCCATCCACACTGGTATGCATTTTTTTTTTAACAGTGATAGGTCTAGAAAAGCACTAACTCAAGATTTACAACACCAGAGTGTTTGGGGTTGGATTCACTAATACAAATGTACTTCTACCTAAACACATTCTAGCAACATTAGGATAATCAAAGACTGTGGAAAAAACACAAAGCTCGGAACCTGTACCATGCAGTTTACATGCATCTCTATGATGCCAGTTCATAGGTCACTGTGTTATACTTGGACTGTAACTTATGAAATTCAAGTAACAAAAGGACCTCTGTGACAAAAGCAGTAACTGACTGAGCTATGCACATAAAATACATTTTGCTGATCTGCACGGTATAAATTCTTTGCAGCAGGCATATTAACCATCTGTGCCGCTTTAGTTAGATGAGTCAAAACTGCCACTAGGCATCTCTCTCCAGTAGGAAGATTAATCACTAGAGATATCAATCTTGACACTTTTAGTGTTTCCTGAAAACTGCTGAATAATGCCAGAGTGAGTGATTATGCTGGCCAGATCTGCTGCAAAACCAGCCCCCAGTAACAAAACTGGCCCCCCACACCTCCAACTTACCGGGGGAAACATCTTATGTCCAGGGCGGCCAGCCCAGATTTGCCTTAAAATAGGTCTTGCCATGGCCCCTAAAACCTTAACATAACATTGGGGCCAACATTATACTCACAAAATAGGCAGGGTGTCTTGCAAGCAACTTTAAATCTACATTACAGCAGAGCATTAATGAGGGACTCTTAAGTGGCCAAGTCAATGGGTTGTGGACTGCCAAAGAAAACAATAAAATGGATTGGCAGCAGATAAATCTACAATACAAAATAGGAAAAGAGAATAGTGATTCAACTACTTTAAGATCGATCTGCTTATTTAAAAAAACTTTAAATGTAAGGTCTATTATACAAGGAATATATCAAATTTAAGCAAACTTGCATTACCCTATCAAAAGCATTGCAAAATTTCCAGGCGCATATACCACATGTGGATTGTTTTTAGACAGACAAATAATATTTTTTTTTGCTGCTCAGTCAGTAGGTTCACCCAAACATGAATCTGGCAAAATCTTAAAAACCGTCTTTTAATCCCTTTCTTTGCAATGTGGCAAACAAGATTAACTCACCTGCTCCCCACGCTCAATGACATTGGCCGTACTAAAGGCCATAGGAGCGAAGAAAATCCTTCAACCATGCCCTCGGGCCAGACACTACTCCACCCACTCCAAGTGCTGAAGGGCCTTCAGATGTTTCTCTAAAAGTTCCCTTCTTCAAATGTTTTACGGGTGGGGTCCAAGGACCTTTATCTTAGGTCCCAGACTGCTGACCGTTGCATCTTTGGGGATGCTATGTTTAAAATTCATCCATAAACATTTGCATATGTGTCTGTTGACATTGTACTAATTCTAAATATTTTTAAAACAAATGATCCAAGTACTGAACCATGGTATTTAACATCATTTATTTAATTTCATTTTGTGTTTTACTTAAAACATGCTCTACGAAGCTTAGTGCCCTCATCCAACTACACATCAGGCATGGTCATTAGTTGGAAGGGGATGGATTTCATGGAGGATTCTGAGCATTTGAAATTCAAACAGGAGCCGAAGAGGAAAACACCTACTGAATAGGTTGGTCAGGAGTTCTACGTATAAAAAAATCCTCATTACTGGTAAAACCACTATTCTTTTTTTTGCTGGAAACTGAAATCCATGCTGTCTCAGATAATTAACATTATTGCTATAATCACAGCACATAATTCTGCCTAACACCTAGGCCACCTCAACTAACTACGCTTTTCCAAGTAAACTTTTGGGATGAAATGTTCACTCTGATTTATTTTAATGATGCATCCACATCTTCAGCACATGCCACAAATGATCATACACATTAATTATTGGTGCCAGACGAAGATGTTCAGCTAGGGCGTCAGTGAAACTGGTAGATTTTGCTCATGCAAATATACCACAGAAAATGTCTGAAGCTGCAAAGAGAAAATTTAATTAGAATGGTAGGAAATTGGGTTACTGGTTGAGAGGGGTGAATTCCTACTCAAGCAGCAGCCACACTTCCTGTCAGAGTGAAACACCAGCAAACCCCAAATTGACCTGTGCTTAGTCCTCTGGCAGCTTGGCACAAAAGCAGTCAGGCTCAACTTAGAGGAAATGTTTAAAGTATTTATTTAGCAATTCAAACAGTAATAAAATTAAAACACAACACATGAAAAGTCCCCGACCTATTTAGAAAAACAGAATAAAAGTTAATAAATTATTTGAGGAGAAAATCTAATCAGCAGAACCAGAGATATGCAATTTTAAAGGTTAAAGTGAAAATTGCGTTTAAAAGCACAAAGGGCCAACTGCGGCTATCTAATCGCGGTCTACCGGAACAAACGCACAAGTTCAGGCCAGATGTGATGGAGCCCGGGTGGGATACAGGGAACTAACTAGGCCCGCTGAACAAAGTACCCTAAATCCTGGTTGTGGAACATTGCAAGGTCCTGCAATGGGGAAGGGTTGTGCAGTGAAGATTCTGCTGAGCTGTAGGGGGTGATGAGAGGTCCAGCATCGAGGATGGGACGCGTAGCTGCGGTTCCGATGCAGCCGTCGACGAGGCTTACAATGCAAAGTCCTGCATCTGGAATGCAGCGCACAGCGGTGATTATGATGTGAGGTTGTGAGGAGAACCATCACAGTGCATCGGGCTAGCCCAAGAGACCACAGCTATGCTGGCAGAGTACCTTCAGGCCCACTTCCACAGTTCCAAAATTGGGGTGAAGTAGTCTCCAGGTGCTGGGTGCAAGGTGGTTGGAGCCTTTTCTGTCCCTGAGGATCTGATCAGTAGGACCTGCCAACTAGCCCTTGGAGTCACTTGGTGGTCTTGGGTTCAAGATGCAGGCCCAGTCCTTTTCACTCAGGCAGCAAGGGAGCAGAGTAGCAGTCCTTATTGCAGCAGAGCAGCACAGACCTTTCCGAGTCTTCCACAGGTCCAGAGGTGTACTGAAGAATTGGATATGAGGATCCAATAATTATACTTAGCGTCAGCTTTGAAGTAGAATAAGGTTCTGGAGGTCTCCACCCACAGAGGTTTTTGGAATTTCCTCCTTGCCCTGGCCCCAGTTTCTCTGGTGGCATAAAACACTAGTGTGAAACCCTCTGTGCAAGTGTGGTAAGTCAAATCAGGGATGTCCTATCCTGCCAACAACTATTCCTCCTTTGTCTCACTGTCTGGGAGTAATACACAAAGACCAACTCTCAGATACACCTAGTCATGTAGCCCCGGATACAGGCTAGAGGCACCAAAGGGTTCATATAAGATAATGTAATTTTCAAAATTGTGATTTAAAATCCATCATCACCATAAATACTGTTTTACATTATAATACTTTAGACACCAAACTCAATATTGCTACTTGCTTTCAAGTGAAATTTATAACTTAATAAATGTAATAAGGTAACCAAATGTTATCATATGGGAGAGATAGGACTTGCAGTAGTAAAAATCTAAATTTAGGAATTTACATCTCCAACTTTTTAAATACACTGCACGCTACCCTGTGGGATGTTTAGAGCTTACCATAGGGGTGACATATGTATTAAAAAGGAAGGGTTTGTCCTGGCAAAAGATTTATTTTGCCAGGTCGAAGTTGAAGTTTAAAACAGTCCCACTAGAAGCATGAGATTTACAGGACATGTATTACCACTCACTTTACTAGGGAAGATCAGGCAAATTAAATGTGCCAATTGGGTGTAAGCAAATGTTACCATGTTTAAGGGATTGAGCACACACACTTTAGCACTGGTTAGCAGTGGTAAAGTGCACAAACTCCTAAGGCCAACAAAAACAAGATCAGCAAAAAGGGACAAGTAAGGCAAAAGGTTTGGTGGAATATCATCCTAAAGCTGACAGAATTATATTTTTGAAAGACACTGGCTAATTTGGGATAATGATCAAAAGGCATTCGTGCTAATCGTTTGCAAATTGGACTAATCTAGTGGAAATACAGAGTTCAAGACAAGAGTAATTTTGACTAGTAAAAAGTTATCACTACAACATCAAAAAGCTAAAAGAACCAGCAGAGGAGCTTTGACTAATATGTATAGGCAGATGCAACTTCATCTCAAAAGACTCTATTAAATAAAAAGGCCCCCCGTACAAGTTTCAAGGTATTTAAAATAACAATATTGAACTGTATGATCGGTACTGTAATTTGTGGCTTGCTATCACTATGCCACATTATTCAAGGTTTTGTAAGTATGTTTTGGGAGAGGTGTGTTTGAGTGTAAAAGAGAGCAAAAATCAGAAATAAAGATTGTGCTACTTATCTTTATTTCCTCTTCCTTTATATTATTAACTGTTCCATACATTTGATTTGATTATTTTTTTTATTGTTTTTCGTAAATTGGAAGAAAGCAAAAATAAAGAGAGAATAAAAGAAATGACTGATACAATCCTTATATCTGCTGCCACCACAATATACCACAAAGTATGGGCATCAACAAGCATTTGTCCGCACAAACAAGAATTGAAGTATCAGGAGAGCAGCAGGGCAAATACGTCTTGTCCAGATCCTGTATAAGGAAAACACTAGTTACCTATGTAACAATCAGCTTGTAGGCTATAGAGTAGATCTGCACACTCCTTTCATATAATGGGTTGAGTGCAGATGTTGGAAGTTGTTTTGCTTCTAAGTACTCATACTACCTCGCCAGAAACCTAAATGCACCAGGATACAGACTTCTACTAAGATTGTGTTTTCCAATAAAGGTTAAATGGTAGGTGTAGAAATGTAAAGCACATCTGTATGTACACTGATGAAATGCAAATTAGCATGTGAAATATAATCACTTTTATAAACATCAACCAGTAAGCTTGCATCAAGGGAAATGGGAGGATATATGTGAATCAACACAAGATGCAAACTGAATGTTACAGATAAGTAATGTTTTTCAAGTGTGCTACTGTAGATCACCTACTTTGCATTGACCCAAAAGAAGTCCCCCTTTTCCTTAAATTGGTTGTTTGAGAGCTTGAGCGGAAGACATTTACAGAACAGTTTTCCAAACTGAGGTTACTCTTTGGGCATGAATAGCTACACAAAAAAGCTTGGTGCAAGTGTGGACACTAGAATATGTTACAGTATTACAAATGCCTGTGAATAAGACCTAGGAAAGCCATAACAGTTCCTTTTTTCAGAGTGGGATGTATGCCAGCCATAGTTTTGCTTCGGCATAGCAGACTCTCACACATTTAACAACCCATCTAACAAGGTCCATTTTGGAAATTGGTTAAGTCCTAAGTGGAGCTTTCAAAAGCATCGAAGAGCTGTTCAATCTTTCTAAGGTTTGTCATGGCTAATGCAGTACATAGAGGGTAGTTTGCCAAATGATAAACTGAGTTGGCAGAAAAACAAGTTGGCAAATCAAGGGATTGATTGACATGCGACCGGGAGATGACCTTAGGCAGAACATTGGGATTTGTCCTAATGATGACCTGATCTTTGTGTAACTCTTCAAATGGCTACCCTATGAGCTGGTAAAGAACAATGAGGAGTTCTCACAGTGAGTATGCTAAACCTGCCTTTTGGAGGTACGGCAAGTAACAGATGATGTTTTACACCAAGGTTTGTGAAGGCTGCTTGTAGACACTGGTACAGTAGTAGGCGCATAGTAAGCCCCTGTACTGGCTGCAGGCCTTCTCAAGAATATGTATGCAATTCTCTGGATGTTGAAGATCTTCAAACCATAAGATTCCAGGTGCCACATGCAAAGATTCAGTGCCCTGACTTTGCAGATGACCCTAAAGTTCTGTGTGGAGGTTAGCATGATGAGGTAGTTTTTCATGGGTTTGTATGGATATTTCCTGAATAGTACATACGGTATCCGTGGGTATCCATAGAGCATTTCCCATGGACTGTTGGTGTAACTGCCTGTAGGCAAAGGTTTAGCATTTTATATTCTTGTGTTTGACAAAGAATTCAACCACTGGGCTCTCACAGATGTGGAAGCATTGTTAAAACACTTGGGCAATGATCTCCCATTAATGTATTTGTTGATGCGCCTGATAAACAGGTCAACAAAGCTGCTGTCCACTCCGGGGAGTTGGTTACCAGGAGAAGGACTTGATGGAGAATAGCCAAATACCAGATTGTTTGAGCTAGGATGGACAACAGAGATAAGTCCATGTTTTTGGAGAAAGTACATGGTTCTCATGTTGTCTGTGCAAACAAGCACTGTTTAGATGAGAATGAGTTTGTAAAATGCGCTGAGCGCTTATTGATCTGCTGTTAATTTAAGTAACTTATGGGCAGACTCTGTTGCTGAGGAGACCAGGATTTGAAGTGTCCTAAACATACTTCCTTCTCCGTCAAAGAGGTGTCTGTGTTGATTGTCACTTGCAGCAGCGGGCCGAGGAAGGACCTTCCCCACAACAAGTTTTTGACGTGCTGCCATAATAGTTTGTGCTGAACTAAGATCCATCAACACTAGATACTCGCAAGAGGCAAGGCACTCCTGCAGAAGGCACATGTGCAAGCAAGCATTTGATATCATTCAATGACAGATGCTATTATTGCCTACACTTTTAATATCATTCTCACTGCCAAAGCATCCACTGAAATGTCACCACTTCCTTGTCATTGGGACAGGCTTTGCCTGCTAGTCTACTCCTAAAACAGGCTGTGTTTTGATGGGGGCACTGGAGCAAATTCATGGCACTGACTATGAACGAAATGTATGAAGGAGTAAAACTGCATGTTTACAGTGACCGAAGCATTGCTCTCGGCTGTTGTTCTTGATCCGCCATTAGTTTGGGTATTGAAAGAGATGAAAGGTGTTGCGATGAAAATGTAGTGCAAGCACTGCCAGACATTTTGTGAACATCCATTTTGTAAGCATTGTGAACATGAATATGTGGACTGTTATGACCCCCGAAGGGAAGTTTTTTCAAGTGATAATTGTTTCCACCTAGCACACACTTGGGGTACTGGCAAGTGGGATTGGTAGATGGGGATGTGGATGCAGGCATCCTCAAAATCGAGGGTCGCTGTGTAGACCCAGACACAGAGCAGTAGATTAATGTCTTGAAAAGCTGTCATCTGGAAGTGCTCTGACGTGATGTTTCGGATTGAGCGGTCGGAGGTAAAATATTGGCCACAGTGTCCTGTCTTTTTTAGAAATGAGAAATACAGGGAATAAATGCCCTGCTCCTGCTGGTCTGTTGAAACAAGCTTGATCGCTCCTTATTGAATGAATGTCTACACTTTTTCTTGCAGCAACCCTTGGTAGTCTTGGTGGAAACTGTGGCAGCTTGAATGGAATATTCATTAACAATAGAAAATACGCGCTTGTGAGAGGTTATCTTGTCTCACTGGGGAATATATTAAGGCATAAATCCCCCGAAAGGTTCTGAGTCATCGGGTTAGGGGTGTGTGGAAAGTCTCTGCTTAAAGGCAGGAGTGGCCTAACTTTGGGTGCCTCTGGTCTTCCCATAGCTGATACTTTGAAAGTCTCTGCTGGAGAATGACTTGCCTAACTGACCGCTTTGAAAGGACTACTGTTGCTCATATGAAGGACATTGTGAGGTGGCTGCTACTTGGTTCAAAATTGTTCCTGTTTCTGAAACGTTATCTTGTGGACTGATTTAGAGTACCCCCATATTTTCTTTCTGTCCCTGTGTCCTTTTATATTTTTTCTATCACTTGAGGGTTGAAAAGGGGTTCTGCACTTAAGGGCACACTCAGGAGGTGCTGCTGGGCGTCTGGTCAAAATACAGAGCCTCGCAACTAGCCATACTACTAGAGGAGAACTCTGCAGGTGATTTTTTTGGGTGTGTGTCAACTGAATCCAGAGAGCACCTGATGTTTACATTGGTGAAGATTTTTCCCTCCTGGAAGATCTCCCTGTATAACTTTGGACGGTTTTTTACCAACTGCTAGATTTCCTCCTAGTAGTATCTGTTGTATCTTGACAGTAGCCCAATCAAGCTGACTTTGCGTCACTGTGTGGCAGCCCCACAGCTACCCTTTTGTCAGCAGCAACAATTTATTGCTTTCCTTGTAAGGCAAAGTAGTATCCCCTGTACTCCACATAAAAGTCCTCTTCTGAGCAGTACGAACTACAAGCAACTCTGGTGACACATGTCTCTTAATATAAATGGAGTACCCTGGTGCGGTTTAATACTTTTTTCAACCATCGCAGTGGCAACCCTGGTTTTAACATGGTTTGTAAAGTTTTCCACAGGTATTTAAGCATAACTATCGCTATGTATTTGGCAGAGTCTCCATGAGGGGGAGAGTCTCCTCTTTCTCCACCATATGGAGTTTCACCTTGTGATGATCCACTGCTTGCTAGATGACTGAGGTACAAGGTAGTATAATCAGGTGGAGATGGCTCGACAGGGTACAGTTGCAAATACATGTGTTCTTGGGATAGGTATTATAATCATGCCAATGGTCGCCTCCATCACCTACTGGAATTGGCTCTTCACAGTGGTATAGGAGATCCATAGTAGGGTCTGTAGTATGATTGTCCTGAAGCTGCGAAAGATAAAGATATGTCAGGACCCAGCAAAAGAAAAAAATCTAAAAGAGAATATATATCCTAGTGCACGGGAGGTTTTGGGGGAGGTATTATTATTCACCTCGAAAGAGTAACCTCTACTTTGCAAAAATAAACAACTTACAAAGTGGTGCCCAACATTAAATGCCAGGAGTATACAAAGCATGTGATTGTCAACAGCACATGCAGCAAACTGGGTTCACTCCAATATTTTCTTTGCCATTCTTCATCATAATTCATAAGAACGTTTCAGTGTTTCTGGATATTTACCTTGTCCTCCGTATTGGTGCCTAATGCTAATTTAAGCACAGCATTGCATTTCTCCTGAAAACACCTTGCAAGGAACTCTGAAAGCACGTGCAGTTCTCTTCCGCTGGCAGTCTCTAGGTCCTCGTCACTAATTTTCGACAACGTCATCTCTAGGAAAGTAACCCTGGAACAGAAATATAGTCATTAAGCACTAGGAATAGAAGCATACATCGTTGAACCAAATGCACAATTTAAAAGTACATCTTTTAGTAAAGGTGGTTTTTAAATAGCAGGTCTGAAAATGTCACTTTTAGAAAGTGAGTATTATCTTACTTTAACTATTCTGTGAGTCTATCTGTCTCTGAATACACATCAGGGTTAGGGTGACAGTTGGGCTCTTGTGCCCACAGTCACACAAAGGGAGGTTAGGTGTGCCCTGTATATCCTGATGGCACATCACCAGGCTGATGGGCCTTCTAAGCTAGAGGGGTGAGAGGAGTGGACACTGACACCTAAATAGGGCTGTGCCTGTCCCCACACAAAAAAGCCTCCACCCCCTGTATTGTGTCTGGAGCCAGGGAAGGAAGGGCAGTGCCTTGTGCATTACAAAGACCTTTCTTTGAAGATTTTCTACTTCAAAGACTCAAATGGTTATAAGTACTTTGCTGTGCTGGCCAGCTGCGTCTGTCCTGGACTTTGCTTTCTACATCCTGCTTTTCAAGCTTCTCCAAGGGCTTGGGTTGAGCAGCCTCCTGTTGAAAGTCACAGGGCCATCCAAGACTTCATCTGCCAGCACATGGGCTCCTCTTCGGAGAGCCCTGTTCTTCCAAGTGGTACCAATTCCGGGTCCCCTCAGAAGTGAGTTCTGGTGCTAAAAGAAAAAAACCTGCATCAACTCCAAGCGTCACTTCAGAATCGACACTTCCCCGCAAGAGTTGCTGCATTGCCACTGTCCGGGCCTCAGCTGTGATCCCTGCTCACAGAGCGTGTGACACACCAACGGCTGTTTACAACGCAAGCTCTGACTTTGCCACAGAGCCCTGAAGAATCGCTGATGTAAGTCTCGGCGACTGCATCACTGACATCTGTGACGCACAGCTCTGACTCAGCGCCTGTGGTCCAACATCGCGCTGTAACCTCAACATATCATCAACACCACGTTGACTTAAGGAAGCGAGGTTTCACACCTGCAATCAACTCATCACCTCCCCTGCACTATGCATAGTCACCGGGCGTTAGCAGCCTAATGACTCTGTATCACATCCAGGAACCAACGCATCACTTGACTTGAAACTTGACTACAAGCGACACATCACCTCCTTTGCGCAACGAATATCAACGACTTGCATAGCAGTAAGGAACCAATGCATCACCTGATTTACGATGCCTAACCTCCCAAGAGTTACGCATCGTCTTTGTTTTTTGACGCATCCAAGGTACTTTGTCCTGGTCAAGCGCAACCATTGATTCTAAGAGCTATACATTTATTTAACCTTGAAAATTCATATCTTGAGTTGTGTGTGTTGGATTTTTGTCATTTTGGTATAGTTGTAATCAGATAAATATTGGCTACGTTTCTAGATTGAAATGGAGTCATTTTGTGGTGTTTTCACTGTGTTACTGTGTGAATACACAAATACTTTACACATTGCCTCCGGGTATAAGCCTGGCTGCTCTTGCAAAGCCAGCACTGGTTATTCTGAGGAAGTAACTTACTTACCCTAACTAAAGCGAAGTCCCTACTTGGACAGAGTGTAAACAACTGCCAACTACATACAGTGATTGGTGTACACTACTTGCATATCACAGACCATTACACTTCAGCATATTATTCTTGTTTTTCACTTTTTGTGCAACTCTTGAATTTTCATCACAATCCTGTCTCAGTCTGGAGAGCCTTCGATTGTACCTGCAGATTTGGAGTTTGAGCAGGAGAGATTAGAAACCTATACGGTGCCTCAGTTTAAAACATTCTGCTGGGATTTCAAGCGTTCTTATCAAGGTCTCACTAGGAAGGAGAAGCTGCAAAAGGTGCTGAGTGTCTGATTGGCAGACAATGATGTTGTGGAGGAACAGAGCCTGCACTGTGATTTCTTTTGTGAATCAGGATCTACTTAGGGCGAAGGCACCTTCCATGGCAGGCAGCAGTGTTTCTTCAAAAAGTCTGTCCCCAGAGGAGCTGAAGGACAGGAGGAAAGCCAGGAAGCTCAAATTGTAACTCAAAAACCTCAAGATGGAGCATGAAATGGAGAAAACCTTGGAGGAAAAGAGACTAGCCATTGAGGAGAGGAAGGTTCTTTTGGCTCATGAACTCAGTCTAAAGGAGCTGAATCTGAAAGCCAAGATGGTTGAGTCCAGCACAGATTGTGGCAGTGTAGCTTCAGTGCAGTCTGAGTGTGGAAAACGTGTAATATTTTACTTGGCATAAGCAACAGCCATTTTGGCTGTGGTGTCCATTTAAGTTTCCTTCGTAATTCTCCCGTCCTCTACTGCTCGTATTTTTCTGCCTGTGCTATCTATTTTAGTTGACTTCCTGACTCAGCTAAAAGCAATGTACGTGCTCAGAGTTTGTAGCTGCCAGAACACCTGGTCATAAATGTTAACTGTCAATCATTTACTGCTGCCATAAGCATTTCTGCTACCCCTCCCACTTTGCTGACCATGTGGTTTTTCATCTGTCCTTTATGATAACGATTTCTAAAACTTGTTCTTCCTATTTCTGTTCACATGTTTACACTGCACGAAACCTGTATATAAGACCTGTGTTCTGTGAATTCAATGTACTACCTCCAGGCAGCACTTGAGTGTTGTGTGGAGGTGGTCCCACTCATGATTGATTAATAAACTTGTTATTTATTTCCAACTTCAGTGCAGATCTCTATTTTGTTGGTCTCTGAACCCGTGGACAAGAGGGTGACCCTGCACTAGTCTACCCCTAAAAAGGTACATTTCCACAGTTGGCGCCCGTCGTGTGACCCCATCGGAGACGCGGCCGCCCGAAGGAAGCCCATTGCACGAGGAGACCTTTGTCTTTGCAGGCCGACGTGACTTTTCTGGTTTTCCCCGATTTGACCCTCCAGGTGGTGCCGGTCTCGACTGGGGTTTTCTTTGGCGTAATTTTGCAGTGACCATTCGGTCAACCAGGGATCGGCAGGTAGAAGTTGGAGACTTCTGTTTGGTAAGGTCGCTGAAGCGGCACTCTTGATTTGTTTGGCCTAGGTCTTTTGGTTTGGATTGGTCATTCACTATTTGCAAAAATTGAAGGCAGGTGATGTGAAGATTTTTCTCCTTTTGAAGTATTTGAAGTGATAATATTTTACACAGTTTTGGTGAAACATGCCTGTTTTCAGCACACTCCGTAGGTGGTGTTGCTGCTCTGGTAGTACCAAATTAAGCTTGAGAAAAAAAAAAAAGTCAGCCGGATCCCCCAGAGGGGGACACCTAATAAAGACATGTATGTCAAATATGGTATTTCTTCCATAATGTACAGTACACTGTGGAGCAAATATAGAAAGAAAGATTTTGATCTACAATGGCCTGTGAATGGGTCATTTGATTTTAAAAAGGTTCAATATGTAGAGTAGTGTTTATTTGAGAAAAAAAAATAGACAAGATATGTTTGATTGTGTGCGTATGTGGGAGAAAGAAGTACAAGAAAGAGAAGAGTGCAGAAGTTATAGCAGAAAAAGAACAATGAAAAACGATATATAAAAAAGCGCTAGAATAAAAATAATAAAAAAAAGAAGGAAAAAAATAGAATTAGAAGATAGGGAACGTCGATTAGAGGTAAATGGCCAGTACCCTATTAGGCACCCTATTTATCCTATACTTAATAAACCACAGGATGACTGCATCCTATTAGATCGACCACCATCCCCGTATAAATTCCCCACTCCAAGTGTCCCTGAGGATGATTTTTTTGATAAGGAGCATTTGTTTTCAGATGCCAAAGAACAAGATAAACAAGATGGGTGACAGACTCGCTCTACTTTGACTAGAGCAGAAAAAGATAAATTAAAATCCGCTGCTAGGGAGTAGGCTTGTCGGTCTCACGCTGCATCGCTCATTGTAACTATGGTTCAACAGTGGAAAAATACATAGCAATTTTATTTTGTAGAAAAATTTGTTTGGGAGGTAATATTTGATTATAGACAAATTTCTCAGGAACTAGAGCCAGCTGATATAAATACTGATTACAAACGATTAACAGAGGGGACTTTTCCTTTTTCAAACCTATTAGACGAGTGGTTAAAATACGAGACACAACATTGTGTTTACGAAAGGAGCAAGAATTAGCTAGAAAACATAAAGGTGTAGAAACAGTTCAATTCCCAGCACAAAATGTAGATGCTCCGGTGGATGAGGTTGCACCTGTTAGTAGTACAGTTGCTATAGAACCTATGCGTGAAGCTGCACCCCTTTATGTTCCTCCTAAGGGTGCGGGAACAAATGATAAAACTTCGGATGATGCAAAAGGAATATTTTATATATAATTGGGTTTACACTCCTTGGAGTAGAGCTGATGTGATGGCTCTTAAAGCTGCTTTGCCCGACCCCCGGAAAAATCCTGCCGCCTTCTATGAGGAAGTGGAAGGAGCCATTAGCTCCTGCACTATGACCTTGCCAGATATTGATATGTTCTTTGGACTTATTTTGCCCCCTGATAAGTGGAGAACAATACGTAAAATAGATGACAATGTAGCATATGGTGATACCTGGGAACATTTAGAACAAATAGATGTGGAAAGGGAGCCTGCGCAGAAACCTCAGAAGGAGATATTTGATCTTCCTAAAGCTATTGTGACTAAGTTGAAAACTCTCATACCCTCTAAGAAAATAGATTGGACTACGTTAGCGTCCTGTAAACAGAAAAAGGATGAGTTCATTTCTGATTTCTTTTCAAGGTTTGAGGAAAACATTCCATGATTTTAGTGGTCAGTCATTGGCCGATGATACGGGTAAACATTTGTTTGTCGATAAATTTGTCGTTAATATGTTACCGGAAATAGCTAGTCGCTTAAAGGTCAGCGAGAGTTCTTGGACCACGTCTTCCCCAGTTTCCCTTTTGACCATGGCCCAATATTATGAGCGACAGGAACAGGAAGCAAAAGGCAGGGAGGATGAGAAGGTTAAAGAATTAAAGACAAAAGTTATGTTGGCTCAAGTATATGGTCCACCATTTAGGGGAGGTGGAAGAGGCGGACTGGCAATGTATACACCTGGAAGGCCCCCTCTCCCTCAAGCAAATTTGTCCCAGATCAGAGTGCTTATTGTAAAGAGACTGGGCATTGGCGTTCTGAGGGCCCCTTTTTGCGAGGTCAGCAGCATCAGCGGGGAAGGGGAAGTATGAGAGGACGCCCAGGGAATTCAGGAAACAGGGGCGGTACAGGAGCTCGCCCCAGATTTGAAGCAGTTGAACAAGGACCAAATTACTCTGATACTTTTGATAGACGAAATCAATATTAAATGTCTGATTACTCTGCTGATGCTCTTTCAGATTCCGATTATGCATAGGGATGCCTAGGACGGGGTAAGGGACCGGTTGAGGTGCCAGTAGATCAAATGGGTCCTTATGTTGATGCAAGCGTCTTGGGATCTACTGATGGGTTTTTGGTTGATATAGGTGCTACCTGTAGTGCGCTGTCTAAAAGATTGGTTCCTAGGGCTCCCCTGTCCAGCACAATATTAACATTGATAGGATTCGATGGGACACCTACACTTAGCCCACTTTCACAGCCACTTGAATTCAAGACTTGATAAATTCACTGCAGCATGTCCATTTTTGCTTTCCCCTACCACACCGGACAACAGTGTGGGTATCGATATGCTTAAATATTTTCGTGCCACAATACGTTGTTCTCCGGAAGGTGTGCGTGTTATTTTAAACAACAATTATCCAATGGTTGAGAGATCCTGTCTTATCAATGAAGATGTCGCTCTGGCGTCCTTACCTAGTGTGAAGAAGGAACACTGTTCTTGTTTAATTTCTTGCCTCCCATCATCACACAGTCTCACCAAAGAAACTGCAATTTTGTAGACAGTAGATTACCTATTTAGGTCACCTCCTGTCTAAGGAGGGACGTGCACTTACACCAGACCGCACTCAGACTATTTTAGATACTCCTGTGCCCCGTACTCAGAAGGATGTCCGTGCACTGATTGGCCTCACTTCTTTTTGTAGGCAGTTTTTTGCACATTATTAAAACTTTGTTGGCCCTTTTGACTAAAGACACTCCGATGCCTCTCCCATGGACTACTGAATGTCAGAATGCCTTCAAACTGTTACTCCAAGCTCTTTGTTCTGCACCAGTGTTAGGTGCCCCAGACATGTTGATGGGTGACTATTTGTCCCAGTTGACTGACAGCTTGTCTTCTATTTATCAGCAGGTGCGGGAAGCTCTTCCTTTGTGAGCCCTGCTGTGTTGACAGACCACCGCGACATCCTAGTCACCGAGAAAGGAGAGCCGTGTCACCTGAAAGACCTGAGGAAGTCTTCCCGGACCAAACAATCCCTGGTACATCTAGATATCTGCTTCAATCCAGGAAGAAAGACATTTAATCACATCACAGAAAGAGGCTCTTGGAGTCACTGTCCTGGGTGGTTAAAGACTGAGTACAAAGGGGGGTAGCCTACTAGTGACTACTCATCTCAACGTTAGTGAAGAAACCAATGCCTGACCAGGACCTTTAGGGCATCATCTATTTTGTTGTTTGCCAATGAAAATGAGCTTGCCTAAGAAGAAGGAGATCGCTGCGACAACGTGCAACAGCTGTACAATCTGCATCCTTGGTCTGCCTTTGAGTGCTTCCATCATGGCTGTAATGTGGGTAGTGGCGGAAGAAATGCCTGGAGCCTCCTCATCTAACATTACTGTTACATCACTTGCTGCAAAAGACCACCATCGTTTTGATTTGTCACAACATGAACGGGGATACCGGCAAAATCTGAGAAACAATTCATTTCTTCATCAGACACACCAGCTAAGCAATGCTACTAAATGTTGGATTTGTGGCAAGATTCCTCCTCATCAGAACATAAAAGGAATCCCGTTGTCACGGTTGCCATTCTCTCACAATGGCTCATGCCCAGCTTGGTTCAAATTTCTATATGCCTTTAATGAACAAAGTCTGTACCCCCAACGAAGATGGGGACCAACAAGCAAAAGGGACTGCTTTAGAAATGGAAGAATATAGTAAAGGAAGTGCAGCAACAAACTATGTTTATCCAAATTCTAGGTCGGCTAAAGGAAATGGACCCCTTGTCATCTCTGTTGCCATGACCACTGGCCCCCTTTGTATATAAAGTACAGGCGATATGCCAGTGGGCCACAGTAACTGTACTACAGTGTTGCAGATGTCTATGAGAGGCCGAAGCAGCTTCCTTGCATCAAGTCACACTTATTTTGTTTGTGGAACTAAGGCATACTACTTCCTACATCCAGGCTGGTCTGGTACCTGTTACATAGCCTTCCTTCTACTACCTGTGTTTTTAGCTCCCCCAACCTACCATCAAGATTTGCAATTGTTCAATCACCATGCTGGTAGTAGGGGAAAATGTGCAATTGATGTCTCTGTAGTCGACCAGACAGAGACCACATGGGAACAATATAGACTTTAACAGAGAATTCTTCTTCTTTGTTGGCCCAGTACAGAACAGTAAGCTGGTCAATCGCCTCACCCGTACAACGGAAACAGTGATCAATCAGACAACTGCAGTCTTAGGGAACTTGACAGAAGAACAAGCATCGATCCGTATAGTTGCTTTGTAGAAAAGACTTGTTCTAAATGTTATTCTGGCTGATCGAGGTGGAGCATGCTGTATCATCGGATCCAGCTGTTGTGTCTTCACACCGGACAATTCACCTTCTGTATATGTGGTCATCTCCAAACTACACAAAATAGCCACTGAGATACATCAAGATTCAGGAACATGGACTTGGGCTGGATGGTTCTGGAGCGTATTTTCTGTAAGGGGTTTAAAAATACTATCAGCCTTGTTCATAATTATTACAATTCTCTTCTCTTGTTGTTTATGTATCCAATGTGGGCCAATGCTTTGTTCCCTCTGTATTTCCACTTGTACTACTTGTCTACCATCTAAAACGAATGTCCAAAATGTAAATGCCCGTTTAGCAATAGACCGAGAAGACAACGAGATAATGCTACTTAATATACATGACGTTTATCGTACCCTTTTAGAAGCATAAGAAAATGTCTTAGCTTATGCCAAAAGGGCCGTCTGTGGAAAACGTGTAATATTTTACTTGGCATAAGCGACAGCCATTTTGGCTGTGGTGTCCATTTAAGTTTCCTTCGTAATTCTCCCGTCCTCTGCTGCTCGTCTTTTTCTGCCTGTGCTATCTATTTTAGTTGACTTCCTGACTCAGCTAAAAGCAATGTACGTGCTGAGAGTTGTAGCTGCCAGAACACCTGGTCATAGATGTTAACTGTCAATCATTTACTGCTGCTATAAGCATTTCTGCTACCCATCCCACTTTGCTGACCATGTGGTTTTTCATCAGTCCTTGTTTGCTGATAACTATTTCTAAAACTTGTTCTTCCTATTTCTGTTCACATGCTTATACTGCACAAAACCTGTATATAAGACCTGTGTTCTGTGAATTTAATGTACTACCTCCAGGCAGCACTTGAGAGTGTTGTGTGGACGTGGTCCCACTCATGAGTGATTAATACATTTGTTATTTATTTCCAACTTCAGTGCAGATCTCTATTTTGTTGGTCTCCGGACCCGTGGACAAGAGGGTGACCCTGTACAAATGTACCCATAAAAAGGTACATTTCCACATGAGGGGAAAGTGCACACACTAAAAGGCCTAGTGTTGGACTTTTGCTGGGTCATCCCTGAACTTTCTCTTCCTCCTGGTATTTTTTCCGACATCGTGTTGGTGGTTTTAGGACTCTGAGCACTTTATCCCTGCTGTCCAGTGTTAAAGTGCATGTGCTCTCTATGGTAAACGTGGTAGGATTGGTGTATTTAATTTACTTTTCAGTCCCTTGTAATGTGGTATCTCATATACCCGGGGCCAGTAAATTAAATACTACTGGTGGGCTTGCAGCGCTGATTGCGCCACCCACCAAAGTAGCCATTCAAACCTGTCTCAGGCCTCTGCCATTGCAGGGCCTGCGCGTGCAGTTTACTGCCACTGTGACGTGGCACATAAAGTGGGTGCCACGTCTGTGACTCCCCTTTTACTACATATCGGTCACCTTTAAGGTAGGCCCTAGCTAGCCCTATGGGCAGGGTGCAATGTAGGTAAAAGGTAGGACATGTGTCTTAAATGTGTGGCATGTCCTGGTAGTGACAGCCATTTTGGTTTCTCACTACTTTGAGGCTGCCCTCTCATAGGAATGCATTGGGGATTCCCTGATATGTGTTTCAGTGGAAATTCCTGACATGAGACGAGTAGCGTGGTCAAGTTTGGAATAGTGGTAATAAATGCTGCATAATGGTGTTCATAGATTTATTATCACTATTTTAGAAATGCCACTTTTAGGAGTGCACATTTCTGAGTGCTATGTGTCTTTGGGCCTGCCTGTTGTGTATTGCATGTCTGGCTCTGGATGACAGGGGCTGGGGAGGTGCAGAGGCTCCAGAGGGGCTGGGTGAGTCAGCACTAGGCTGAATAGGCCGATCTGCATTTGGAGTAGTGGGAGGAGAAGCACCTGACCCTGAACAGAACTGTGCCTGCCTTCCACAATGCTGGCTCCGCCCCCCTGTGGTGTGTCTGGGGCCAGAGCCTACAGTAACAAAGGAGTGGAACTATAAAGAAATGTTTAAGTGCCCCCAGAACTGGTTTAGACCGGGTACAGAGCCCTGTGCCAGGGGGAGAACAAAGGCATTGGCAGTTTAAATATTGGGGCTGTAAGCCTAAGTTGTTGGTGTAGACCACAGTAAGCGCCAGTGTATGGTAGCTTGGGGTTCCATGAATGTAGCTGTGAGTCCATCCATGCCTGTTGATTGTCTGCTGGGCAATGACCTGGTGCATACCACTGGGAAGGAGGTGGAGCTCAGGTCGCACTTGGAGATGTTAGGATTGCTAGAGTGGGCATGCCTGACAACAGAGTCCATGGCAGCCAGAAAGGGTGATCAGAAAGAGCCGGGCCTGAAACAGTGGCCAAGGTGCCTGCCACAAAGAGAAGGGGCATATGAAACCAGATCCTTAAATTCCCACAGTCAGGGAAGAGGCTGAACCTGAGGGGGATGCCCCGGAACCTACAGGGGAAGATGTGGCTGAACTGGGGGACCTGCCTGAGCTGACCCATTAGCAGTAGGAAGGAGGCGCCACCAGGGAGGAATTCGGCACAACGCAGAAAGAGTGCCCCACTCTTATGGGTCTTCGGAAGCAGGCCGAGGACCAGGCAGCTAGTAACACCTTAGGATCTAACCTGATCTATTGGGAGAATGATCTCCTGTACAGCGAACCTAATGCTGCTGAGCCTGGGGCAGTCCATGTGCTGGTGGTACCCCAGCACTTCAGAACCTTCCTATTGGGTTTGGCTCCTGATGTGCCTCTGGCAGGTCATTTGGGGCAGGACAAGACCTTTGGCAGGCTTGCCACCAGCTTCTTTTGGCCCAAATGAGGAAGGTCTGAGATGAGTTCTGTAGGCCCTGTCATACCTGCCAGGCGAATGGCAAATCAGGGTGGTGGGGGGGGGATACAAGGCTGCCCTCCAACCATTTCCTGTCATGCGCACCCCTTTTAAGCAGGTGGTCATTGACATTATGGGGCTCTGAATCCGAAGTCATGGGAAACAGGTTCATCCTGGTCTTGGTGGACCATGCCACTTTGTATTTGGAAGCTACCCTCTGAGGACGGTGACTTTGCCTACTGTGGCCAGGGAACTGAAGAGGATGTTTACCCGTGTGGGTTTCCCCAAGGAGGTGGTATCTGACCGGGGTACCAACTTAAAGTCTTTGTACATGAAGGCCATGTGGAAGGCATGTGGTGCTACCTACAAGTTAACCAACCCTTACCATCCCCAGAGTAATGAGTTGGTTAAAAGGTTAAACTGTATCCTGAAACATACAGGATTAAAGGATCTCAGAAACCATGAGGCATAAGTGGGACGTGTTCTTATCATGACTTCTGTTCACCTATGTGGATGTACAGAAGGAGGGTGTTGGCTTCAGCTCTTTTGAACTTCTGAATGGGCACCTTGAGAGAGGACCTCTCAGTTTGGTAAAGGAGGGCTGAGAGCTAGCTTCTAGGAAGCCGTCCCAGGATGTATTCAGTTACAAGCTGGCCTTCCAGAACCAAACATCCCACTTCAGGAAACTCGACCAGGAGAATCTAGAAGCTAGACAGGAGGATATGAAATGTTGGTATGACCGGAATACACCTCTAGTTGAGTATCAGCCTGGCCAGAAAGTGTGGGTGATGGCACTGCTAGAGCCCCGTGCTCTCCAAGATCGCTGGTCTGGGCCATTTGAGGTGAAGGAGCGCAAGAGTGATGTTACCTGCCTGGTGGACATGCAGACTCCTAGGAACCCTTTAAGGGTCCTACAAGTGAACCGCCTCAAACCACATTTTGACAGGTCTGAGTTGACCATGCTTTTGGTCATGTGTAATGGGATGGAAGAGGAGAGTGAACCTCTACCGACGACCTGTCTCCCAAAGAGAAGGATGGGTGTGTGCTTCTCCCCTACTCTGACCCTAGAACAGCAGGGAGACTGTCACCAGTTTTTGGGACAGTTTGCTCCTCGGTTCTCCCTCATCTTTGGAGTCAAGCACACACCCCTGCTTGAGGCCCTGATTGGTCAATATTTTCCTGGAAAGGCGAGAACCATTCCCTGTTTTTGTCCTAATCCAGGTATTTGTGGGGAGCTGGTGAATTTCAGCAGGGGTGATGAAATGCACCATTTGACAAGCTTTGCCCACAGTTTTCCGTGATCCACGCAGTTGAGCAATTTAAAATCGACAAAACATAACAGGACTGGCAATTTTGTTTTTTTATGTTTATGGTTTCAATTGTTTTCATTGAAATTATTGCAAGCAATAACAATACGCCCACCTACAACCACTGGCCGGCGGGGAACAGTTTAAGCATCAGTCAATTTTAAAAGAGAGGGAGAGTCGAGAAAGAGTTAGAAAAGAAAAAAAAAGGACAGAGAAGAAATTGGGAAGAGCAAGAGAGCAAGGACAAGAATCGACCCAAAGCCCAGAATGCGACATGATAGGGCTCTAAGTCCCGTGCGGCGGCCTCTACTCCTGAGGGGGCAGCGTGTCAGAGAGGGGAGCAGTGGGAAATCGCAGGACCCTTAAGTACTTAGGGCAGGTAAGCTCAACAAACTCAGAGGTTAGATAAGCCACAGTGGACCCCGTTTTTTCCGTTTATCGATAGTAAGTGACAGGGCCAAAATGTTTGTAAGTGTCCCTGTAGCCTTCAAGAAATATTTGTGCTGGACCATGTTGTTAAGTCTGCCAGTCACAGTGACGCAAAATACTTAGCTTCATTTTCCATCGGTGCATTGAGATGATAGTTTTGTGGCTTGAACCCATCACCACCTTTGAATATCGGGTGTATTATGGATTCTCGCCACCCATCATGTACTGTTCCTGTGATGGTTAAACAGGGAAGTTAGAAGTAAAATGCTACTTACCCAGTATTCATCTGTTCTTGGCATGTAGAGCTGTAGAGTCACATGCTAGGCATAGATGGTCATATGGTGTTGGGCCCGGACGTTTGCACTTTGTTTTTGTTCGAAGAAGTCTTTCCAGTCACAAGGTAGGTGCCTCCTCCTTTCGGTGATAGTGAGCATGGGCATCGACTCCATTGTTAGATTGTTTTCCCGCAGAGGGTGAGAACGGAGTAAGTAAGAGTAAAATAGAGATGTCCATGTGTAGTTATCCAAGTAAGATATTACTGGAACAGATACAGGTAACCGGGAAGGTGGGTGGGCGCATGTGATTCTACAGCTCTGCATGCCAAGAATAGATGCATACCGGGTAAGTACCATTTTTAGTTTGAGGCAAGTGAGCTGTAGATCACATGCTATGCACTGACTATACAGCAGTAATCTCCCAAAGTGGTCGCTTACCTGTAACTGTTGCAGTAGTTTGAAATTGTGTACGTAAAACTGCCTGGCCCACATTAGCTTGTTGTCTGGCTAACACATCTACACAATAATGTTTTGTGAATGTGTGTGGTGTAGACCATGTTTCAGCTTTACAGATATCATCTATGGGGATATTTCCTCAAAAAGCCATACAAGCCCCCAGTTTGCGAGTGGAATGCGCTCTAGGGGGAATTGGTAAAGTTCTTTTAGCTTTTTCATAACATATCTGAATACATTTAACTATCCATCGTGCAATACCTGATTTAGAAATGGGATTGCCTTTGTATGGTGGAGCAAAAGCCACAAAGAGTTGTTTAGTGTTACGAAAGGATTTTGTTCTTTTTATGTAATAAATCAATGCTCTTTTTACATCTAAAGTCTGTAGAGTACATTCTGCCACATAATTTGGTTGAGGAAAGAACCCAGGTAGCTCAACAGATTGGTTGATATGGAAGGCAGAAACTACTTTAGGTAAGAATTTAGGATTAGTGCGAAGAACCACTTTATTTAGGTGTACTTGTAAAAATGGTTCTTCTATGGTTAATGCCTGAAGCTGACTCACTATCCTGAGTGATGTGATAGCAATGAGGAAAGCTAGTTTCCAAGTGAAAAACTGTAGTTCACATTTATGTAAAGGCTTGAATGGGGGACCCATTAGCCTGGTAAGGATAATATTAAAATTCCACGCTGGGGCCGGTGGAAGTCTTGGAGGAATAACTCTTGAGTCCTTCCATGAAGGACTTAATAGCGGGAACTCTGAAAAGGGACATGTGTAGTATTTTTGGGAGATAAGCAGCTATTGCAACGAGATGCAAGTGTATAGACGTATATGCTTAATTTGAACGTTGTAAATGTAGCAGATAACAAATGATATTTTGAGTAGAAGCATCAAGTGGATTGACGTGGTTGTTATTACAATAAATACCAAACTGTTTACATTTTGCTGCATAACAAGCTCTTGGAGTAGGTCTTCAAGCCTCTTTAATAATATTCATACCGTCTGGTGGAATATTTAGATAAACAAACTCTAGGACTTCAGGTGCCAGATCGCAAGATTGAGAGGTTTGGGATCTGGATGTCTTATCTCTCCATCGCTCTGCGTGAGGAGACTGGATGTGAGATGTAGTTTTTGATGCAGAACTACTGATAGTTCTAAGAGGGTAGTGAACCAAGGTTGGCGAGCCCAAGTGGGAGCTACTAGGATTAGTGTGAGGGATGTTTGCCTGAGCTTCCAAACCACTAGTGGAATGAGTGGGAGAGGCGTAAAAGCATAAGCAAATATCCCTGACCAGTTCATCCATTGAGCATTGCCCTTGGATAACGGGTGAGGATACCTGGAGACGAAGTTTAGGCATTTTGTGTTTTGGTGTGTGGCGTACAAATCTATGTCTAGAAAGTCCCACATCTGAAAGAAGGGGAGGAGAACTTGAGGGTGAAGTTCCCATTCGTGAATTTGTTGTCTCGGTCTGCTGAGGAGATCTGCAATCTGATTGTCCACTCCTGGGAGATGTTCTGCTACGAGATAAATCTTGTGATTAATGGCCCATTTCCATATGTCTTGTGCAAGGTGCGACAGTTGCAGAGAGTGTGTTCCACCCTGTTTCTGTATGTAATACATTGCTGTCATGTTGTCTGTGCGCATCAGGACAGCTTTGCCTGTAAGGTGAGTTTGGAAGGCTTTGAGCGCTAAAAATAGTGCTTAACAGTTCCAAATAATTTATGGAAAGTATCTTTTCCTTTTGACTCCACAGTCCTTGAATTGTATGAGTTTGGAGATGAGCTCCCCAACCAGTGAGTGATGCATCTGCTTAAAGCACTGTCTGTGGAATCGGGTCGATGAAAGGCCGCCCTTTTGTAAGGTTGTGTGGATTCCACCACTGCAGAGAGTAATGAGTGCGGCCGTCCACCAACACCAGATCTGTTAATAGACCATGAGACTGATTCCACTGACGTGATAAGCATTCTTGAAGGGGACACCTTTGCAGTCTTGCATAAGCAACTATCATGATGCAAGATGCCATCATTCCTAGTTGTAGCATGAATACCCGAGCTGGTAATGAGTGATTGGGTTGAGATTTGGAAATGAGAGCCTGAATATTGTGAATTTTGGTTGGATTGGGATAGGCTAGAGCTTTTTGTGTATCAAGAGTGCTCCCTAGATATGCTGATGTATTGGAGGGCTGAAGATGGGATTTTGCCAGATTGACTGTAAATCAGAGGTTGTGCAGTGAGCGTTCTATTGTTTGAGTGTGCTGTAGGCACTTTGACAGAGTGCTGGCTTTGATAAGCCAGTCGTCTAAGTATGGGAAGACGTGAACATGTTGTCTTCGCAGATGCGCAACTACTGCTAGGCATTTGGTAAATACTCTGGGAGCAGTGGTTACTCCGAATGGAAGTACCTTGAATTGATAATATTGCCCCGCTATTACAAACCTGAGGTATTTGCGATGTGCGGATGTATTGGAATATGGAAGTATGCGTCCTTTATGGCAACAGTGGACATAAAGTCGTCTTTTTGTAACAGAGGAAGTACCTGTTGGAGAGTGACCTTATGGAAGTGATATGATTGAAAGTATAGGTTTAATTCTCGGAGGTCTAATATAGATAGGCCTCAGAGAACTGTCCTTTTTGGGAATTAGAAAATAAAGAGTACACCCCTGCCCCTTGATACTGTAGTGAGACGGATTCTATAGCTCCTTTTTCCAGAAGCGATTTTACCTCTTGTTTGAGTAGGTGTAAATGTTCTGGAGATAGTTTGTGTGTTCATGGTGGAATGTTTGGAGGGTTGCTTGTAAGCTCCAGGCAGTAACCAGATTGGATAATTTGTAAAACCCATTTGTCTGATGTGATTGAATACCAGACTGGGAAAATTTGAGAGAGACGTCCCCCGACAGGTGTGGGTGTCATGCCCCGCGGTCCTGCCCCTGAGTGCAGTGAGTATTTAAACGGCGGAGGGCGTGCAAACGCCGCTTCGCGTTCTTGCATTGAGCCCCATTTCCGTCCCGTGTGTTTATGCCTGACTTCCGGTTGACGCTTCTCTTGCTGAATCCAGAATAAGCCTTATCAGGCTTGTGTTGTGTGGTGTTTAAGCCTGCTGTTAAGGCGACTCTGAGTCTTGTGAATGGTTGGAGTCATACTTTGAGTTCTTACCACATATTAAGTATCTTTTGCCTCCTTGTGCTTATACCAAGAATAAGCACCTCCACTTCGTATCCCTACCCTACGTCCTCTTGAACACGTATCAGGTATTTATTTATTTATTTAGAAAGTTTTATAGAGCGCGAACAAGATCCTTGCGGATATCAGAGCGCTTTACATAACAGCAGCCTATAAGAGGAACAAAAAACAGAGATAAGCAAGTGAACAAACATATAAAAACCATGATGAGGGCAAATATAGTGGTATAGAGGGATTACAACATGGTGCTGTCACATAAGACAGGAACTAGCGAACTCAGTTCTGAAGGGAAAGAGCTCAAGTAAATTTTGCCATGAGAAGCGCTTTGACTTCTTTTTTGAAAGCGGCGGAGGAGGCATTCCGTCTGGTTTCGGGGGGAAGAGTGTTCCAAATTTTGGGCGCCATCCCAGAAAAGGATCGATTATATGTTTTCTTTTTGTTGAACCTTTGAGGTTTCAGTAAAAGGTTTTCGGCACTCCTGGAAGTCCGTAGACCACCAGAGATTGTCAGTTTCTGCGCGAGGTAGCTGGGAGAGTTGTGGTGTAAGGCTTTATGAGTCATGCACGCCACTTTTAGGTGGATTCTAGCTTCAAATGGAAGCCAATTCAAGGATTTTAAGTCAGGGGTAATGTGTGCAGTTCTTTTCGAGCCAGTGATGAGTCTTGCTGCAGCGTTGATAGACGCTCTTAAGGGCGCTGTTGCGGCTTTTGGTAGCCCACACAGGGAGACGCTTCCGTAATCCACACAAGGGAGAACTAGGGCTTGTACTGCCAACTTGAGGTCCTCGATTGGCAGGAAGGGTTTCAGCTTCCTTAGGGTACTTATCTGGAAATTAGCTCTCTTTGTGGCGTTACTGATGTGTTTTTGCATCATGAGATTGTTGTCGAGAGTGATCCCCAAAGATTTTGCAGAATCCACGATAGTTGGTTGTACGTTGAACGCGGAGAGTTGTTTGATCAGGTCATGCATTAGAGGGATCTTGGCCGGTGGTGCTATGAGGAGGAATTCTGTTTTTAATGCGTTGAGTTTGAGGTGATTTTCTGATAACCAAGACTGGGTGATCATGAGTGTGGAGTTGAGCAAATTAATGTCCTCTATGGAATTGATCTTGAGGTATAGTTGTGTGTCGTCTGCATACATATGAAATTGAACATTGGATGTTTGCAGGATTTCAGTGAGCGGTTCCATGAACAGGTTGAATAAGGACGGTGAGAGTGCGGACCCTTGCGGCACCCCAAGAGATACAGCAGAGGCATTGGAGAGCGCGTTGTTGACCTTGAATTTTTGTGAACGGTTATTCAGGAAGGATGTAAACCATTTTAGCACTGTGCCAGACAGACCCATCCTATGCTCCAGGAGATCTAATAGTTTCTGGTGTTTGACCGTATCAAAGGCTGATGAGAGGTCTAGTAAGATGAGTAAGCACGAACCATTCTGGTCAAGGATTTGTAGCGCATCATCAAGAATGTGTGTCATGGCCGATTCAGTGCTGTGACCCGCTCTGAAGCCTGATTGGTGTTTATTTAGTAGGTTGAAGTGATCCATGTGATTGGTCAGTTGCCCGTTTACACATTTTTCTAGCAATTTGGCCAAGGTGGGGATATTGGAAATGGGACGGTAGTTGTTGAGGTCAGAGGGGTCCGCAGTGAGTTTCTTTAGGATAGGTGAGACTTGGCCTACTTTGAGGGAGTCCGGGATGCAGCCTTGTTGGAGTGAGCTGTTAATGATTTTGGTCCAGAGTGGAAGGAGCCACGGTGAAAGGGCTTTGACTGCATTAGCCGGGAGGGGGTCAGTGAAATGATTGGCCGGTTTCAGGTTGTTGAGGATCTTGCCTAGGTCGTCTTCAGTGTACGTCTCAAAGGAAGACCATGCTGCCTTGTTTTTGGGGCAGGCCTTAGGGGGGGAAAGGCATGGGATGGGTGTAAATAACGGGGTGATAACCGTATGGGGAGCAGTGTGTGGTGGGCTGTCATTAAGGAGGTCCTTTATGAGGTTGTCGGTCTTCAGATTGAAGAAGGTGGAGAATTCTTGACAGTTAGGTTGTGGGCGATCTAGGTCTCGGGCCTGTTGGGGAGCTTCCTTGGATTGATTTTTGACAAGTTCGAAGAGCTTTTTTGGCCGGTTTTTAGCTTGGTCAAGTTGGTGTCTGAAGAAGTCAGCTTTAGTGCGTTTAATTTTTTTGTAGTATGCATTTCTCTTTTTCCTAAGAAGTTTGAGGTGGAGAGCCGATGGGACTGCTCTCCAGTTGCGTTCTGAGGATCTGAGGGCTCTTCGATCTTCATTAAGTAGAGCGTTGTACCAGGGCTTGGAATCTTTAATGGGAGCTCTCTTAAGTTGCAGTGGGGCGGCCTCATTTATTATCGAGGTCATGGCGTCGAGATAGTGATTCGTGAGAACATGGACGTCAGAGGTGTTTACAGGGGGCTGGAGCAGGTTATAGCTGGAGGCGGGTAGTGAGTTGGGGTTGATTTTTTTCCAGTCTTGTTTCCAGATCTTTGGTTTTGTGGGTTGCGATGAGTTGAGTTTAAAGGTTTCTTTGATGTGAAAGGCAATAATGTGATGGTCGGACCAGTCGCATGGGTGGATCGAGTCCACCTGGATGACGTCAGCTTTGGAGATAATGAGATCAAGGGTTGATCCTTTAATGTGAGTAGGACTACTGCAGGATTGGGTGAAGGCTAGATCATCCAGGAAGTTTTTGAAACTGTTGACCCCTGAGTCATTAATGTCATTCCAATGGAGATTGAAGTCGCCTAGGAATATTTGGGTAATTTGCCGCCCGTTGTTTGAGGAGATCAAATCCATGAGATGTTCGATGAAAAGGAGGTTGTCTCCTGGGGGATGGTAGATGATGTGGAATGAGCAAACAGGTTTGCCCTTGCAGCAAATGTTTAGGCATAAGTATTCGCAAGATGTGAAAGATGGCGAAATGGCTCTGTTTATGGTGATGCTGCTGCGATGTATACAAGCTATGCCGCCCCCTATCTTGTCCGATCTATCGAGTCTAATGATGTCGTAGTTAGGAGGGACGAGGATGTCGAGTAGTGGTGTGGATGAATCTGTTAGCCAGGTTTCCGTAAGAAATAGGATGTCAAGCTCCTGGGAGATGATGAGGTCAGCTATGTCGGCAGCATGTCTGGAGGCTGATCGGCAGTTAAGAAGAGTGCATTTCAGATGGGGTGCAGAGAGGGAAGAAGAGGGATCTGGAGGTATAAGGATTCTTCTAAGGTTATTAGCACATACTCCTCTGTTGTTGTGTGTGGCGGGTCTGCGAGGGTTGAGGGGGATAGTCGGGATGGTAGTCTGAGAGGATGGAAGGGAGTTGGGGAGGGGGGGGGTCGTAAGAGTGCAGAAGAGAGAGGAGGTCGCTCTCCGAGAGTAAATTGGTGGTGCGTATCGGGCGTGTACGGGTGTTGTGGGAGGGAACTGTTTTCCAAGATGGAGGGGGCATTTTAGAGGCAGGTGGAGTGGGGTCCAAATGCCCATGTGACTTATATGACTTAGATGGTGTGCAACGCTGTGAATGTCTCGACAGCATCATCTTGAACGAATGTAACTCCGCTTTAATTTGGTGCAAGGTGATCATAATTTCATCTATTCTGGGGTCTGATGCGGATGGGTGAGATGTAGGAGGGTGTGATGTGTCAGTCGGAGGCTGAGTGGGGGGTTGTAGGGTTGTGGATGCTGCCAGTTGTACAGGAATGAGGAAAGGATGGAAGGTGGTTTGTTCAGAAAGGGGCGTAGTAGCCAAAAGGGGGGGAGGTGAGACATTATTATCACGCAGTCTCTGTGGAGGGGGGGGACAACGTTGAGGGGAGTGGGTGTCAGGTGAGGCCGGGTCATGCGATAGGGAGGTGGCTGAAGGGAACGAGTCAGAGGAATAGAGATTGTATGGGGGAAGAGGAGCGGAGGGTTCCAGAGGAATGGATTCCTCGTCTGAGAGGGGCGCATAGGTTGGAGTAGTCGTGTTGGGCCGTAGGGTTAGTGGGTCAGGTGCAGTGTCGGGGGGGGTATGGGGGGAAGGGGTGCTCGTGGGGGAGGGAGAGCTATAAGGCGATGGAGTAGGAGGTGGCAGGGGAGTAAGGGGTGATTATCAGGTGGTGATTACTGCGAGGACCATTGAGCAGTGGGTTAGGTTTCCCATATTTCTTCATAAGAAGCACGGTACTTGTTCTTCCTAAATATCGTATATGCATGTGTGGAATTGTATCCCTCCTTTATTCATGATCCTTGTCTCTGTTTTCCGCAGCCCTAAAAGTGACTACTTACGCATAGTGAGATTGAGTACTACTCTGGGAATTTACCATAGGTGTTTCGTGCAGAGTCATACCTACTTATCCCCGCAGACTATTACCAGAGCGGCTGGCGATAACCCTGGTAGGTGCCTGGGGGGGGGGGTAAACTTAGAAAGGTCAAGGGTAGTGGTGTATAGATACTCCTATAACCATCTTTGTGTTACAGCTGAGAGGCCCTACCATTCTTCCTGTCAAGAACCATCACATTCCTGCTGTTCCTCCTGCCAGGATCATCCGTCAAGACCTACCTGTTCCCCCACCTATCCTTGTTTTGTTTCCCTGTTTTCCCCAGCGGGTTCTCTGTACTCTAGAGTTTGATAGAGTCGGAGGAACGTGGGGGACGACTGTGGACTTTTCTCCAAAGCTCCGGACGCTCCTGCAGAACATCCGCGATCATTACAGTGGGATGATCGGGGGAAAGGGGAAACAAGTCACTGCTTGTTTGTGGCTGAGGAAGTACGGGGTGTATTACCTTTCCCCCTTCCTTTGCCATGGTTTCCACGAAATCCACCTCTAAAATAACCTCTGGTAGAAGGTGATTGACTTTTGCCTCTATATGAGCTAGAAGCCCCTACAGTAGAAATGGACTTTGAGCCTCCCCTATAAAAGGATCAGCAAAATTATCCACGATTGGATGATGTTTGTAGCGCTCACATAGATTTGGCTACCTCAGTGTCCTTCTTAATTTTTTCTAATGAAGTGTCCACCATAGGACCAAATAAATGCTCCTTATCAAAAGGTGCATTCAAAATGGATGTTTGGACTTCTGGTTTAAAACCTGACACTCTAAGCCACGCGTGGCGTCTGCGAAGAATGCTGGTGATAATAGCACGTGAGGGAGTGTCTGCTGAATCTAGAGCACACCTGATTGATGTATTGGAAATAAGTATCATGAGGCTTGGAATTATGTTTATCAGGCAGATATTACATCAGTTGCTCTAGCTCATCATAATGAGCTCTGTAATATCTTGCCAAGAGTGCTTGCATGTTAGCTATGCACCAACGATTGGCTGTTGGTGCTGCTACTCTCTTGCCTGAGGCATCTATTAATTTAGATTCCTTGTCGGAAGGCGAAGCGTCTCCCGTTATTGAAAACTAAAACAGCGATATGATTAAGCATTCACTAAAGACATGAATTCCCCTTCCTTAGAACAAGTTTCTCTTCTTATGTTGACTAATGTCTGGACTCCATTTTGTAATGTCATGTCTTCACATGCTTTGCACGAGAAGAGTCCTTCCTTTTCGTTAGTTGCTCTTGTAATCTGCCTAGTAACAGTCTATAAATAGCTCCTTTGTCCGTCTGGCGCTGCCCAGACTTGACCACATCTGTTATCAGTTAGTCCTTGCTTGACCATGTTTTCGCGGGCTCAGGAAATTGCTTACTCCGCCCACATATTGATTCTGTATCGAAAATGTCCATAAAAGGTCATGCATTTTGCCTCATGTTGTATCCACCCACTTATGAGCCCCTCTGTTGTGTATAAAAGGGGACCGTGTACGCAAGTTCTGTGTGCTACTCTATGCAATACTGAAGAGTGTTGTATAGGTTGTAGGACCACCCTTAAGGGTTAATAAACTCTGTCTTTGTAGTTGCAGTTTCCGGGCCAACTTCCTTCTAGCTTTCGTTACAGGAGAGCGAACCCTTGTATTCTGCGGGCCTAGCTGGGGCCTGTACTCATCAATTGGCGCCCGTCACGTGGGGCTCATCGGCGACTCGGATGCTCGAAGGACTGGTCGTGACGAAGGTGAGGAATTTGGCCGGGGATGTGATCACTGCCAGTGGCGTTTTTAGTCCTGGCATCCCGAGGTTTCTTCCTCCCCTTCCGAACTGACCTTCTGGGTGGCGCCGGTCCTCGACTGAGACCTCTTCTGTCGGTTTGCCGCGACAGACGTTTGGGCGAATTTTGGAACTTGGCAGTTGGAATCTGGACACTCTTGATTGGTAAGAACCGTTGTACGGTACTTGCTCCGAGTTTTGAAGCCTGGGTTGGCTATTTGAGTTTGATTTGTGATGACCGGTCATATTTTGTATTGATTACTGTGAGAATATATGCGTTGCAACACATATAGGCAGGTAATGTGGAGATATTTCTCCGGAGTTGTGTAAATCTGAACGGCGCAAAGTTTAAGTGCCATTTTTGATAATACTGCATATTTTGCATTATTTTTTAGCATGCCTGCTTTTAGCGCACTCCGTAAGTGGTGCTGCTGCTTTGGAAACCGGTTAAATCTCGAGGAATCTGCTCCAGCCCCCCCAGAGGGGACTCCTAATAGGGATATGTATGTGAAGCATGGTCTTTCCTCTATAATGTACAGCACAGTGTGGAGGAAATACACCAAAAAGGATCCTGAGTTACGATGGCCTTTGTATGGATCGTTTGATATGCGTAAGATTGAGTATGTGGAACAGTGTATGTGTAAACGGCGTGCTCAGCAAGACATGTTTGAATGTGTACGGTTATTGGTGAAGGAAGTGCGTGAGCGAGAGAAACGTGAGAAAGCGCTGTTTGATAAAGAGCAACGGAAAAATGATCATGTGAGAGCGCAGGAAGCGAAGCGTCGGGAAGAAAGAGAACTGGCGGAGAGACAAGAGAAAGAGCGTAGGTTGCAAGTCTCGGGTCAATATGCTGTCCGCCAGCCACTTTATCCTGTCCTTACTAATCTTGAAGATGATTTTTATTTATTAGATCGCTCTCCGCCCCCTTATGTTGGCGCGTCTGCCCCGAGGTCACAGGATTCTGGATCGGTTTCGGATAAGGTAGACACGCGGTCGATGTTATCAGTTGAGCGTATGGGTGAGCTTCGGAAAATTTCTTTGCGTGCGCTTAAAGGCAAGCTACCCCTTGCTGAATTGTTGGAATCTTTGGAAAGTTGGCGGGATAGAGAGAAGCTGTATTTTGTTGCAACTCTTTCTGATGACGTGATTACTGCCTTTCGGAAATATTCAGATGTTTTTGAGCCTGATGATGTAGTATCAGATTCTAAAGCATTACGTAACGGTGTTTTTTCTCCCTCTAAGGTACCCGATGCGGTCCGACGGCTGTTTGCATTGCGGGACGCGGCGTTTGAACTTAAAGAGAGAGCGCGCCTAAAGGCAGGGGAGGAGGAGCAATCGGATTCACGTACCGGCGGCGACCAATCATCTACCTCCCACTCAGATAAGAGCGAACTAGTGCATGCTAAACCGATGCGAGAGGCGGCACCTTTGTATGTTCCTCCTAAAGGAGCAGGAAACAGTTCAGATATATCTTCCCCCGATGCTAGGGGATATTTTGTGTATAATTGGGTTTATACTCCCTGGCACAGGGCTGATGTTATGGCATTAAAGAATGCATTGCCTGACCCCCGCAAGAATCCAGCGGCCTTTTACGAAGAAGTCGAAGGGGCCTTGAATTCTTGTACTATGACTTTAGCAGATATAGATTTGTTCTTTGGGCTTATTTTACCACCGGATATGTGGCGATCTGTGCGGAAGGTGGATGATCAAGCCGCTTTTAAGGCCAAATGGTCCGAGATTGAGGATGTGGATAGGGAGAGAAAACCCGCGCAAAAACCATCCCAGCTTATTTTAGATCTTCCTGCGGCTATCTTGACAAAATTGAAAACAATTATCCCCCCTAAAAAGATTGACTGGAACATGTTAGCCTCATGTAAACAGAAGGTTGATGAATCAGTTTCAGACTTCTTTACGCGCTTTGAGGAGACATTTCATGATTTCAGTGGTCAGTCACTTACGGATGATACGGGTCGACATCTTTTTGTTGATAAATATGTGGCGAATTTATTACCGGGAATAGCAGCTCGTTTAAAAGCGAGTGAAAGTTCTTGGTCCACTTCGTCTCCGGCATCCCTCCTGACTATGGCTCAGTATTATGAGCGTCAGGAACAAGAAGCGAAGGGGCATGAGGAGAAGAAATCGAAAGATTTGAAAACTAAGGTGATGTTAGCACAAGTGTATGGTCCGCCTCGTCGGGGTGTCGAAAGAGGTAGAGGAGGATTCTATGGTCCCCCTTCCGGTCGGTCAGATGTTAATAGAAATCAATGCGCGTATTGTAAACAGTCGGGTCATTGGGCTAGAGATTGTCCGGTATTATATGCATCTCGTCAGGGACGTGGTCAGGGACCACCGAGAGGTAGAGGGGGCTTTTCGAATTTCAGAGGGAATTCTAATGATCGTGCTCGCTTTGAGCCTAACGTGCAGCAACGAGATAGACCTAATGTGTTTGATCGGCAAAATCAGTATCAGATGTCTGGGAATGACCGCCCTGGGTACCATGATTCGCAGCATGCATAGGATTGCGTTGGATGGGGGTTGGAATCAGTTGAAGTACCGGTTGATCAGAAGGGTCCTTATGTTTCAGCAAATGTTTTGGGTTCTACTGATCGGTTCCTAGTTGATACAGGAGCTACTCGCAGTGCACTGTCCAAACAATTGGTTCCGAGGGCTCCCCCATCTGGCTTAATGTATACATCGGTAGGGTTTGATGGTACACTCTCTCGAAGCCCTCTTTCCCGACCCCTTGCATTCCATGTTGACCACTTTTCTGCACCCTGTCTGTTTTTGCTCGCTCCGAACACGCCCGACAACATTATGGGTCTTGATATGCTTAAGCACTTCAGAGCTACGATCCGCTGCTCCCCTACTGGGGTACGTGTGATATTAAACGATAATCACCCAATGACAGATCGGATGTGTGTGGTTGCGGAGGATACTGTATTAGCTTCCCTCCCTCATTCTTTGTGGGCCACTTCGGATACTGATGTGGGACAGATGGTGATTCCGCCTGTCCACATTAGTGTCCAGGAGGGTGCGGTGTTACCGCGCCTCCCTCAGTATCGTATTTCCCAGGAGGGGGAGGAGGCACTCATACAGATTGTGCAGGATTTGATTAAGGTGGGAGTAGTGGAAGAAGTTCCCTATAATGTCTGCAACAGTCCTATTTTACCCATTTTGAAGAAAGATACCGATACCAGGGTTTATCGTTTTATCATTGACTTAAGGGAAGTGAATAAGATAGTGATACCTCAGAATCCAGTGGTTTCTGATATCACGACGTTACTTACTCTGGTCCCGCCAACGGTGACCACGTTTTCAGTTATTGATTTGAAAAATGCTTTCTTTTCGATTCACCCTGATAGCCGATACCTTTTCGGCTTCACTTTGAATAATAGGTCTTATAGATTTTGTAGAGTCCCTCAGGGTTATACAGAGAGCCCTAGTATTTACAGTCAAGCATTGAAAAGACAATTGGATTCCTTTGTTCTGCCTGATGGTGTCGCCCTTATACAATATGTCGATGACATCTTGTTGGCGGCCGACACTCCTGAGCTGTGTGAGAAGTGTACGTTATCTTTGCTTTCCTTTTTGGCATTGCACAATCACAAAGTGTCGAGGAAGAAATTGCAATTCTGTAGACCAAAGGTGACTTATTTGGGTCACCTTTTGTCTAAGGAGGGGCGTGCACCAGATCGTATTCAAGCAATTTTGGACACGCCAGTGCCTTCCACACAGAAGGATGTGCGTGCATTTTTGGGTCTTGCTTCTTTCTGTAGGCAATGGATATTGGGGTTTTCACACATAGCTAAGCCATTGTTAGCACTCTTGACAAAAGACACTCCGATTCCTCTTCCCTGGTCAAATGAGTGTGAAATTGCTTTCCAGCAATTACGACAAGCCCTTTGTTCAGCACCAGTGTTAGGTACCCCTGATTATACGAAGCCCTTTTCACTGTATGTGCATGAGAAAGATGGATGTGCATTATCAGTTTTAGTGCAGATGCACGGTGACAAGCAGCGCCCTTGTGCATATTTTTCGGCTGTACTTGATCCTGTTGCCCGAGCATTACCAGGGTGTTTTCGCTCGGTTGCGCCGACAGCTGTGTCAATACGCCAAAGCGAGGGAATTGTGTTATCTCACAAACTGTTGGTATTAGTTCCCCATGCTGTTGATGCCCTGCTTAATCAGACAAAGACGCAGCATTTGACCAGCGCTCGTTTAACGGGATATGAGTTGACGCTTTTGGCTCCTCATATTACGTTAAAGAGATGTGCAACGTTAAATCCAGCCACATTGTTGCCGTTCCCGGAAACTCAGTCTGAAGCACGAAAAGCACACGACTGTATTCTTGTGACTGAGGAACAGACAAAGGGTCGTATTGATCTCCAGGATACGCCCTTTACAGATGTAGATGGAGAACTATGGGTGGACGTATCATGCCTGAAGCTACCAGATGGTACGACTTCAGCAGCGTATGCAATTACCACATTACAAACAATAGTGGAGACAGCACGCATACCGCAGAAATCAGCTCAAGCAGCGGAACTGATAGCATTTACACGAGCACGTGAGCTCAGTACAGGATTGTGTGTGAATGTTTATACAGATAGCCGCTATGCCTTCGGAGTAGCGCACGATTTCGGCCTACTCTGGAAGGAGAGAGGCTTTCTAACGTCACATGGAGCACAGATAATGTACGAGGAGTTAGTTCATAACCTTTTGACTGCATTAACATATCCAAAGAAGATTGCCATAGTTAAATGTAGTGCCCACAAGAAGGTGGTTGATAAAGTTGGAGAAGGGAATGCTTTAGCAGACCGGGTGGCACGAGAGACTGCGATGCAGCCTGGTGCTACTGCAATGTATGTTGTGAAGTCGCAGACAGAAAGATGGCACGATGCTAGGAGAGAAGTGCTGGAGATACAGAGGACCGCTTCCAATAAGGAACGGGAGCAATGGTCCAATGATGGAGAATTAGATGATGAAGGGTGTTGGAGAAGTAAGCAGATGGATAAATGGAAGTTACCCACAGCCTTCGTACAACCTATGGTTCAGATGGCACATGGACTAGCGCATGTCGGAGCTTCCGCAATTGTTAAATTACTCACACGAGTTCGGGAGCATCCGGAGATCGCTAGTACGGCAAAGAGGGTTGTGCAGACCTGCATGATTTGCCTGAGGTATAACCCGGGAAAGGGTACACGAACTCCAGCAGGAGGATTTGCGACACCTACTGCACCCTTTGAGGTTTTGCAGATGGATTACATTCAGCTTGAGCGCTGTAACAATCTGAAGTATGTTCTAGTAGTGGTTTGTGCCTTCAGTAAATGGGTTGAGGCATACCCTACGAAAGACAATACTGCAATGACTACAGCCAAGATGCTATTGAAGGTGTTCTTCCCTCGATATGGTGTTTGCAGATTGTTGTGGAGTGATAACGGACCTCATTTTATAGCCGACGTTATCAAGTATGTCCTGAAAGGCCTAGGCATTACTCAGAAGTTCCATGCAGTATTTCACCCCCAGTCTGCGGGATTGGTTGAGAAATATAACGGCACTTTGAAGCTTAAGATCGCTAAGATCCAAGCTTCGACTTCTTTGACTTGGCCAGACGCTTTACCGCTGGCATTATTGTCAATTAGATCGATACCGCATTCTCGGACCGGTCTCACACCCTACGAGATCGTGTTTGGACGCCCAATGAATATTTGGGGTCCACCAAAACCAAAGTCAGTGTATGATGTACCTTGTGTAATGATGAATGATTATCTGGCACAGTTAACGGATAATTTGGTTTCTATTCATCAACAGGTTCGAGAAGCGCTCCCTGATCGGTCCACGGGTGAAGGTCATAATCTCCGACCTGGAGATCACGTTATGATCAAGGTGTTCGAAAGGACGAATAGTCTAGAGCCGAGATGGGTTGGTCCTGAGCAAGACCTGCTCGCAACGAGGACAGCTGTGCGAGTTTCCAATCGGAAGAACTGGATCCACTCTTTGCACTGTCGTAAAGTGCCGCCTGGATTGGTGGAGCCTGCTGTGTTGACCGACCATCGAGAAATCCTGACTGCGGAGAAAGGCCATGCTGTGGAACCGAACGACACTGAGGAGCTCTTCCCGGACCAAGCGATTCCTGGAGGAGGAAGATATCATCTTCGACCGAGGAAGTGATTTTTTCTGTACCCAGATACGTTGTCAGAACGGCCCTTAGGTTAGTGAAACGGAGAGCCAATGAGGCAAGGGGGGGGGGATCAGCCCTGCATTAGTGTAGTGACACCCGTCTTGGCCCGCTGGTGAAGAAATCAACGGCTGCCTAAGGGGAAGAGTTCTGACAACCTTTTAGTTTCAGGAAGATATTGACTTCTTATTACGAGATGGAGAAGAAGAAGATTCTTTGTGCGACAAGCTTTATTATCATTGTATCTATTGTTGGTATAACCACATGGTTTGTTGAGGATGTGACTCCTGCCCGTGAGTTGCATGTTTTGACCACTCCAGTGCCTGAGGAGCACTACTTTTCTACCCTTCCGTATCAAGAATTGAAGCATCGTCAGTCTTATTTGAATAACACTTTCATCCAGATGTTGCATCATACCCATGTTGCTACGAACGCTACGAACTGTTGGATATGTGGTATGATGCCAGCTCATCAGAAGAAAGGAGGAACGCCATTCATACCTCTTCCTTTCTCCCATAATGGCTCTTGTAGAGCATGGTACACTTTGCTTTTTGCCACACGGAAACCTACAGTGGGACGATTACTTTTCAGACTTAATAGGGAATGTCATCAAGATAAAGATGGCTATCCACAAGCGAATGGGACAATATGGGAATGGGAAGAATATCGACCAGACAATGAATCGATCCCCTACATTTTCACGAACACCAGAGACACTGCAGGGAAGGAACAATTTGTGATTCAAGTGGCACAAGCTCAAGCGGACCTGTGTGTCCAGAGTGTGGGTTATATTCCTGTTGGTGTTAGCGACTGCATTATTGTATTGAACATAGACGGATAAAATAATAGTACTTTATTAGCCTCCCATAACACTTACTTCGTATGTGGGAATAAGGGCTATTATCGCTTACCAGCCGGCTGGTCCGGAGTATGCTATGTAGCATTTTTATTACCCCCTGTATTCTTAGCACCTGCATCCTATCATAAAGATCTGAAGTTATTGAACAATGTAACTGTAAATAGATGTAACTGTAAATAGATATAAACGTACTCTATCTATTGATGATGTCGATCAAACTGATACTAGCTTACAGCAGTATATTGATTTTAACTTAGGATTGTTTTTCTTTGTTGGAGCTGCCCTAAATAGTAGGAAGGTTCGAAGGTTAACGAGAGTTGTAGAGGCTGTGACGAATCAAACCGCTGCTGCTCTTGGGAATCTTACGGAAGAATTACAAATTACCAGAATTGTTGCATTACAGAATCGTATGGTATTAGATGTTATGTTAGCTGACCGAGGTGGAGCATGTAAAATTATCGGAAGTAGTTGTTGTGTGTTTATTCCTGACCATACGCCATCAGTTTATAACGCTATTAATAAATTGCATAAAATCGCAGCTGAGATTCATACAGAAAATGGCACTTGGACCTTTTCTGGATGGTTTTGGGCATTGGTCACTACATGGGGATGGAAGGTTTTAACTGGTCTCTGCATTATTGTAGCAATTCTGTTTTCCTGTTGCATCTGTGTCCAGTGTGGTCCTTTACTCTGTTCTCTATGTGTGTCATTCTGTATTCCTGATAAGAAAACTATTGCCAATGTCATCTATCAGAAACATTTAACCAAAGAGGTGGAAGAGATGATGAAAATTGATATATATGATGATTATCCTAATAAGCCGAATGTCTTCAGTAAATGCTGAAAGGGTCGTCTGTTGAAAACTAAAACAGCGATATGATTAAGCATTCACTAAAGACATGAATTCCCCTTCCTTAGAACAAGTTTCTCTTCTTATGTTGACTAATGTCTGGACTCCATTTTGTAATGTCATGTCTTCACGTGCTTTGCACGAGAAGAGTCCTTGCTTTTCGTTAGTTGCTCTTGTAATCTGCCTAGTAACAGTCTATAAATAGCTCCTTTGTCCGTCTGGCGCATGCCCAGACTTGACCACATCTGTTATCAGTTAGTCCTTGCTTGACCATGTTTTCGCGGGCTCAGGAAATTGCTTACTCCGCCCACATATTGATTCTGTATCGAAAATGTCCATGAAAGGTCATGCATTTTGCCTCATGTTGTATCCACCCACTTATGAGCCCCTCTGTTGTGTATAAAAGGGGACCGTGTACGCAAGTTCTGTGTGCTACTCTATGCAATACTGAAGAGTGTTGTATAGGTTGTAGGACCACCCTTAAGGGTTAATAAACTCTGTCTTTGTAGTTGCAGTTTCCGGGCCAACTTCCTTCTAGCTTTCGTTACAGGAGAGCGAACCCTTGTATTCTGCGGGCCTAGCTGGGGCCTGTACTCATCAATTGGCGCCCGTCACGTGGGGCTCATCGGCGACTCGGATGCTCGAAGGACTGGTCGTGACGAAGGTGAGGAATTTGGCCGGGGATGTGATCACTGCCAGTGGCGTTTTTAGTCCTGGCATCCCGAGGTTTCTTCCTCCCCTTCCGAACTGACCTTCTGGGTGGCGCCGGTCCTCGACTGAGACCTCTTCTGTCGGTTTGCCGCGACAGACGTTTGGGCGAATTTTGGAACTTGGCAGTTGGAATCTGGACACTCTTGATTGGTAAGAACCGTTGTACGGTACTTGCTCCGAGTTTTGAAGCCTGGGTTGGCTATTTGAGTTTGATTTGTGATGACCGGTCATATTTTGTATTGATTACTGTGAGAATATATGCGTTGCAACACATATAGGCAGGTAATGTGGAGATATTTCTCCGGAGTTGTGTAAATCTGAACGGCGCAAAGTTTAAGTGCCATTTTTGATAATACTGCATATTTTGCATTATTTTTTAGCATGCCTGCTTTTGCGCACTCCGTAAGTGGTGCTGCTGCTTTGGAAACCGGTTAAATCTCGAGGAATCTGCTCCAGCCCCCCCAGAGGGGACTCCTAATAGGGATATGTATGTGAAGCATGGTCTTTCCTCTATAATGTACAGCACAGTGTGGAGGAAATACACCAAAAAGGATCCTGAGTTACGATGGCCTTTGTATGGATCGTTTGATATGCGTAAGATTGAGTATGTGGAACAGTGTATGTGTAAACGGCGTGCTCAGCAAGACATGTTTGAATGTGTACGGTTATTGGTGAAGGAAGTGCGTGAGCGAGAGAAACGTGAGAAAGCGCTGTTTGATAAAGAGCAACGGAAAAATGATCATGTGAGAGCGCAGGAAGCGAAGCGTCGGGAAGAAAGAGAACTGGCGGAGAGACAAGAGAAAGAGCGTAGGTTGCAAGTCTCGGGTCAATATGCTGTCCGCCAGCCACTTTATCCTGTCCTTACTAATCTTGAAGATGATTTTTATTTATTAGATCGCTCTCCGCCCCCTTATGTTGGCGCGTCTGCCCCGAGGTCACAGGATTCTGGATCGGTTTCGGATAAGGTAGACACGCGGTCGATGTTATCAGTTGAGCGTATGGGTGAGCTTCGGAAAATTTCTTTGCGTGCGCTTAAAGGCAAGCTACCCCTTGCTGAATTGTTGGAATCTTTGGAAAGTTGGCGGGATAGAGAGAAGCTGTATTTTGTTGCAACTCTTTCTGATGACGTGATTACAGCCTTTCGGAAATATTCAGATGTTTTTGAGCCTGATGATGTAGTATCAGATTCTAAAGCATTACGTAACGGTGTTTTTTCTCCCTCTAAGGTACCCGATGCGGTCCGACGGCTGTTTGCATTGCGGGACGCGGCGTTTGAACTTAAAGAGAGAGCGCGCCTAAAGGCAGGGGAGGAGGAGCAATCGGATTCACGTACCGGCGGCGACCAATCATCTACCTCCCACTCAGATAAGAGCGAACTAGTGCATGCTAAACCGATGCGAGAGGCGGCACCTTTGTATGTTCCTCCTAAAGGAGCAGGAAACAGTTCAGATATATCTTCCCCCGATGCTAGGGGATATTTTGTGTATAATTGGGTTTATACTCCCTGGCACAGGGCTGATGTTATGGCATTAAAGAATGCATTGCCTGACCCCCGCAAGAATCCAGCGGCCTTTTACGAAGAAGTCGAAGGGGCCTTGAATTCTTGTACTATGACTTTAGCAGATATAGATTTGTTCTTTGGGCTTATTTTACCACCGGAGTGTTGTATAGGTTGTAGGACCACCCTTAAGGGTTAAGAAACTCTGTCTTTGTAGTTGCAGTTTCCGTGCCAACTTCCTTCTAGCTTTCGTTACAGGAGAGCGAACCCTTGTATTCTGCGGGCCTAGCTGGGGCCTGTACTCATCACCGTTGACTGAGAATGTGCACATTTCCGAGCATTTAAAACCACTAACGAATCTAGTGGAACCTGACCTCTAATAAAAATTGGGTCTGTAGGAGCCGCCTTGTATTTTTTTGTCCACTCTAGGTGGGAGTATCCTAGCACACACTGGATCTTTGAACACCTCATCTGCATGTTTTAACGTACTCTTGAGCATAGGTAGAGTATGTGTAATTTTTTGTGACGCACGTAGTGTCTCAAATAAGAAATCATCCTCAAGAGGCTCCTTATGAAGTTGCACCACAGGATACTGTGCATCTCTATTAAGCAATTCTGTAAACCCCACATTACCATCTGGAGAAGGCCTAGATGGGTATAGATCTGGATCATTGTCATTATTAGGATCTGTGTTATAATCTACCCGGGGGTCTGGAGCATAATCTTGTGGTACATCCCCATGTGTGTCATCATCTAGATCCCCATCCCCATCATCCTGCTGAAGTGGAGATTGTGACTGAGGGGAATTTGTGGGTGTTATAAGAAGGTTAGGGTCAATAGGTGGAGGAGATGAGGAAGAGGAAAGAGGTGGAGGAGAAGTATTAGTCCCCATATTCTTTCTCTTTAGAGGGATATGTTAAGATTCCTCAGCTTCTGGTTTTCTTTTCTGTGGCAGTTTTGCAGAAAGGTGTCCTATTTTTGGGCTAATAACCAGTTCTTTTTATTTGGGGTCCTTGTTAGCAGGCGGAACGTCAAAACTAAGACTTTTCCTTTGGAGCCATTATTTTCAATGTGGAAGATTCCGGTGTCGACGTTTTCAGAGCTGAGGATTTTGGTGCAGACGAGTTTGGCCCTGATGATTTAGATTCCCAAGTGTTTTTCGGCACCAAAGTTTTGCAGGAATCAGCTGGCTTATGTTTCGGTCCGGAAATCTTGTTTGGGCCCCGAAGAAGGTTGACTCGGTCCCAAGCCGAAGGCTTAACTAGTTGTTTCGGTACCGAGCCTGAAGGCGGGGCGTTGGAAACTTTCATCTCAGTGCCGACCTTGACCCGAAGGCAGAGGAGGGACCGCAGCCTTTTTAAAGGGAGCTTTTTGGGCTGAGGAGTATCTTTACTCACAGGTACGCTGTGATGGGGTGTGATGTCTTCCTCTATGTCAGAGCCTTCCTCGGACACGTCAATTTGTTGTTCCTCCTCTGCCTCGGCTCCATCTTGTGATATCAAGCCCGACGGTCACGGAGCGTCTTTTTCCATCGGAAGGATCGGCAGGCTTCGCAGTTGTCTTCGTTGTGTTCAGGCGATAAACACAAATTGCACACGTTGTGAAGATCGGTGCGGGGGTACTTGGAATGGCATCCGGGGCAGAATTGAAATTGAGTCCGTTCCATCTACTGTGAATTCGGTTGACGCGGCTAGGCCAAAGGGCATCACACAAGGTTTTCCGATCGAAGTTGTGGAATAGATTCGATACGCGAAGGGAGGAATACGCGATCGAGAAACAATACCATCGGGGGTAGTGGATTGCGCACCGTGGGGAACCCAAAAACAGTATCGAACCGGAGTACAGCAATTCACATCCAATGGCGGAAAAAACAATCTAACAATGAAGTCGATGCCCATGCGCACTATCACCGAACTAAGGAGTCACCTACCTTGTGACTGGAAAGACTTCTTCGAACAAAAACAAAGAACAAAAACAAAGTGCAAACGTCTGAGCCCAACACCAGATGGCGATCTATGCATAGTGTGTGATCTACAGCTCACATGCCTCGAACAGTTAGTTTGCCAACCCCAAATGAAGGATGTTCTTTATATATGGGAAAAGGGGCACGTCTCACTTCACTCATGAAAAGTTTTTTGGACATGTGAAACTGAAAATAGTCCTGCCATTTCCCTGTATCTGGAGCAATGTGATTATTCTGTATTAAACGTATGTGGCCAGAGGGTTTTAATCATTGGCTATACCACAGATGTATTGAATCGGTCTTCGAGGCCGTCACATGTCGTGGAAGGCCTCTTTTCTAATTCCTCAATCAAATAAGTGGCCCAAAGATGCACAGGTATACTTGAGTTAATTATGACATAGGTCAGTCTTGAAATGTAATTTACTAATTTCCTTCAACAGTTTCTTTGTTTGCTGACGTGAAGTACCTTTCCCCAGAAGGAGTCTCCTATCCTTCCATTGCTGTTTCTTGCACTGCTTTGTCACATGGCCCGTGGGGACATTGTCATCTTCTCTAATAAAGGATGAGCACGCTGCAGACTGTCCGCTGCTTTGCACACGTTACTGGACAAATTTATTTTGGAAATGCCTTTTTTGCCATTTTTACATGAGAACCTAGCACTGGGTTCACGCTCTGCAGGTTCCCAGACAAAACATACCGATGCGGATGTTTGGGAAAACATACTTTGGTTTTATTGGAATACATGAATAGATAGCACACACTTGGAGAGGGACTTTTCCAGGGAGAAGAGCAAGACAGCACCTATGATGTAGATCTACCATCTATAGACTGAAGTACGGGGTCTGCAGATAATGCCCAGGGATCTTCTAACATATAATCACTCTGCTTCTATAAAAGGATAGGGTGGTTAGGCTATACTGTCTTTTCATAATGACAGCTCCTTTCATGATTTATGGACTAATTACTATGCTGACCATATTTGTGTTATGCATTTTCTTACTTATTGTGGCACGTATACTGCATATTAGAGCACATTAATTAAAATATTTTAAACTTGTTCGTGTCTCTGTCAGATGTTATTGTGGACAAGTACAAGCGTGCGAGCGAAAGAGTGTGTGTTGCAACCGCGATTCCTGAGAGAGTCGGGAGTGCTGTGTTCTGGGGTGCATAATATTTTGTTTCTCTGTGAGTGAGCAGGAAAGCAAGTGAGACACTATAGCTAGTTGGTCCTGGGCTCATGGGAACTAAGGTGGTAGGATGATTCAGTCCCTATGCACCAAAGTGCCATAATCCTATGCATAGTTATGTGTGTACCCAGAATCCCTGCAACAGCTTTTTTGTGCTTCTCAATAGGTAGAGGTCGTGGGTAGTTGGTGCCAACTTCATTAAAGTCCGTAAAGATTGTTTTAATTTCTATTTTGCTAGTCTGCAGGCCATTGAAGTTTTCTTCTGGCCAAAAACTTGTCCTAAGGTCATGTAGTGCATAAGGTTTTGTACAAGTGTTATTAGTTTCTTCGCAAGACTGCTTTTCGTGACCGGATCCGGATGAACGTAAACGTTATTCAACAAAATGAATGACTTTCCTTGTTTATTTCAGTTCTTTAACTTAAAGACTTGTATCCTGTGGACAATTTCTGTCTAAACTTCTACTTCAATGCGTAAAGATAGATATACATCCACTGTGAGGCCTCCTTTTGGTCTTCCATGTTTTTGTTGGTTAACTGTAGGAGTATATTATGCATAACCTGTGATTGGTAGAGGAGTCATTACTCGAGTTTCCTAAAGGTGTCATAATTCTTCCATATTGATGGTGGGTTCATGTCTACTAGTTTATATTTTGTCCCTGCAATGTTCTATGAGCAGATTTTTAGATAACCTAGATTCTTTTTGTATGAACGGCTTGATTGTGCAGTTCATGAAGTCAAAGGTTATTGCAGGGCATTTGGGAGCCAGCCCCAAGCATTGTAAGCTCCCTTGGGTCCACAGGGTAAGAGGGCATTAGGGTAATACTTTGTTCATTTTCCATTCCTTTGGGTGATTTGCCATTTGCTCCTTTAAGTACTGAATACACCAGAGATTGATACCTCATTGTAGTTCTAGTTGAGGGACTTTCTAATAAATAAGGACAACAGGGCTGAGCATAAAGGGAGATGATAACTCCCCAGGTGTCAAAATTGTGTGTGTGTTTTTTTGTTGTTGACCTTTTGAGTCATATTCATAGGAGAGTCCTTGTTTAACCCGGTTTGTTCAAGGTAGTGTTCACCAAGCCTCCTTGTGTAATGGTAGGACCAGCAACAGAAGACGAGTTTAATTTTTCTTGGTCCACGTTAGGGGGCGTGAATTGTATATATATTTTTTTGCAACAACAGATTGTATTGAATTTTCAAGGTACAGGATGGGCGGAGCCCAACAAGAAGGATACAACGGAAGTGCATAAAATGATACCTCCTTGTACATTATATAAACCCCCAATAGCCTGCAGAACATCAGACCAAGAAACCTTGAAACCTTGAAACCCACCCAAGCACATACTTAAGGAACAGTACATGTAAATGCCAAGGAAGATCCCAGCCACATTTCATCAGCATCGAAACACTAAACAGGTAAGTGGTTCACCACTAATTGTTCAAGAGGATCACAAGCGGCAGACTGCGACAATGGAGGCAAATCTATACCTCTGCAGTCGGCCCACCGAACTTCTGTGGACAGCCCCTCGCCTGAAACACCACAACCTCTGCAAACATACATCTGTCCAGCTCCTTTTTCCAGTTGGTGACGCTGGGTGGGGACAGGTCCTTCCAATGTTGTGCTATATCACACTTAGCTAAAGTGAGGCCCAGAAATAACAGGTGTCTCTTATAACAGTTGTCCCCAATGTCCTCTGTGCTATGTAAGAGTGCCAGTCTGGGGTCCGATGGGATCTCCCATGCCAGGACACGACCCAGGCAAGACAACACACCGGACCAGAACGGCAGAATCGCTCCGCATCCCCACACCGTGTGTAAAAACGAACCGTCGTCCATATGACAACGGAGACGGATCGGGGATTGGATTGCTCCCATTTTCCAAAGCCTATGGCGAGTGTAATATACCCTATGAAGGTATTTAAACTGGATCAATCTGTATCTGGTAGACACGGCTGCATACTGAGGGCTAGCCAACGCCTCGGCCCGGTCATCATTGGTCAGGGCCGGCACGTCGGCGGTCCATGCCTCTCGGGTCTTGTGGATAGTGGTTTTAGTATGTGTAGTGAGAGTCTAATAGATTTGATGAATTTTGTGAGCCTCGATATCCCCCAGCAATAAGCGGCCCTCCAGTGGGTGGAACTTGGGTAAAAACTCCAACTGCTGGAGCAGGGGCATCAAGGCATGACGAAGCTGCAAATAGCGATGGAACTGCGATTTGTGAAGATTAAAATCCGATTGCAGCTGCTGAAAGGACTTAAGAGTAGTCCACTGCATAACATCCCCGAGCGTGGAGATAGCAATAAGGTCCCACTTGCAGAACCCCCGGAGTGCCGAAACTGGCCATAAACGAGTACCCTGCCAGAGGGGAGTGGTGCCCGTCAACCCGCCCCACCAACCCATGGACCGGGCCACCCGCCGCCAAGTCTGGATGACTATCTGACATGCCGGAGGGAGCGCACCCAATGACGCACTGCGATATAGAAGATGGAGCAAAGGGGTGACGGCCATGGGAATCCGTTCTACGACGTAGGCCAGGTCCGTGTGAATTGTATATTTTGAATGACAGTGTTCTTTTCCGCTCTATATTATGCCTTTCGCTCATTATCTATTCTGGCTATTTTATTGGATATTTAGCATGGTTACTAATAATGGTTATTTGAACTTGATTTGCTGAATCTGAAGGGAGACAAACTTGAGAATCAGGAAGGTTTGGCTCTCAATTCCTGCCTTAGATTTCCAAGATGGCTTGTTGGTCGTTTTGATGGCTTATGGCTAAGTCCTTATTAACTGTGTCTGTATCGCAGGGATAAGGGCCAGTATTTACACTTTCAATCATGGAAGAAATATGGGTAGTACCTGCTATTAGGAGGTTATTTATTTGTTGGCCAGTTGTGAAGGGTCTTTTTGCTGTCTTCTCAAAAACTGGATATATGTCATGTACACTTTCGCTCACTACGGCATTATTTATTCCTGTTTCTACCTTTTCTTAGCCTTTTTTTACCTTTTTGTTTGGGGTAAGAACTTCTGTAAACTTAGTGGCAGTGAGTCACCATCCTATTGGATGTCTTCCCTCACAGTTAGTGTCTCTTGATTTCCTTTTTGTTTGGGGTAAGCCCTTCTGTAAACTTAGTGGCAGTGAGTCACCATCCTATTGGTTGTCTTCCCTCGCAGTTAGTGTCTCTTGATTTCCACTTGTTATTTTGCCCTGTTGTTGGATGGCTCTTATTGAATGACCGTAAGACATTGGTCTAATCGGCACCTTCTTTGTTGTGCATGTGGATTCAACCTTTGGTGGCTATGTCTTGATGGTGAGGTTTTATCTTGGTGCGGGGTGAGATTATTATCTTTTTTTTCTGCCAGTTCATTTATTGACTTGGTAGTCTTAGTTTTAAAGTTTTAAAGATGGGGCGTGTTGAGCTTAGTTTTATATCATCAAATGACAGTGTCAAGATAGAAGAGTGCTTAACTTATCAATTAGTGGACCACAGGTACACTTGATTGACGAAATAGGATAAGCGTCCAGGGCTCAAATGATTAGATAGTTTAAGTATGCCAATGTTGTACCTATGCCTGATATAAAGGCTGCTAGTGTGTTCAGCAAATAGACTTAAAAATCTAATTTCTTTGACTGATAGTTCAAAGAATCTACAGAGGCTTGAAAAGTGCTTAATAGTGTAGCCCAGGTGTTCTTTAACTGGTTGTCTTAGTTTAAGATGGACAAACTGAATGGGGCCTTGCTATCACTTTGATCTTGTTTGCAGCATTCTTTCCACTGTGGCTGTGTCAATGTTGGTGAATTAGACATGGCTGTTGCACCATATATTTTTGCCGTTATGTCATCTAACATTGGTCTTAACAAACTGGCTAAGTTGTCATGAAGTTGTTCGTGTACGGTTGATCCAAGGGTTCTAATTTAGAATGATTTTTTAAGCTTGCCTGAACATCATAGTTGTTGCTGAAGACATGGTTTAGTTCAGTGTTAGTAACTCGTGGATGTGAACAACTTTGATCTGCTCACTAGGTGGAAATGGATACCCTTATGTGATTTGAGGTGCTTGCTGATGCCTCAAGATTTGCGACTGAACCTGTGATGTTTGGTTAGGTATTCTTACGCAGAGTTGACTAAACTTGGGAAAAACACAATAAGTTCCAGATAGATTCCCCTATATTCTAGCTTCAAATTGTGCCGTTTTGGTTCCTAACCAGAAAATTCACTTGGTAAACACTGAGAGGACTGTGAGAAACTGTGTTCAAGGATTTCTTTTTCCACCTTTTGAGACAGTGCTGGGAATGTGCCAGCATCCCCGAAATTAGGATGCAGGTTTGTGGTTACAGTCAGCTGTTGTTGAGGATTATCGTGGATTTCACATGCTGAGTCACTTTTATTTTGTTTCAAGTCCTCTTGATCTGAGAGTGGGGTTATAGGTTCTAGTAAATCACTTGTGCTTGAGAAGATGGCGGCTGGAGGGTCCTTGAGGAATGTGAACTTTTTCAGATTTTCTGTATATTTGAAAAACATTTGTGCTATTGGAGAAATCCGGCTGCCTGTATCTTCTGCAGTTTTTATCTTTGCATTTCTAGTTGAAAGCTCCAGCTTTTGCTTCCTCTTTCTGCAGACAGATGTCTGAGGGAGGCATTGCCCTGGATTTACCCAATCTGATTACCTATAGGAGTGTAACGCCCTGAACGTCTCAGGATCGTTTAACAGACACGACAATGAGGACGCAACCACTTGTGAAGGGTTAGTTCTTTTAATGAAGGCAAATAAAATACAAAGAACAAACAAAAAGTTATAGTCACTGGAATCCTCCAGGCTAAGTACGTTACCAGCCCACAGCACGGATGGTCCTAACCGTCCTCTGCATATACGCCGATCCCGGCGTATGCCAACAGAGGGCAGAAATGAAATGGCCGACAATGCCAATCGGTAGGCTGTGAGGGGCACGAAGAGTGTTGGGGAGAATCGAGGAGTCAGGGAAACACCCAGCCGGGGTCTCTACCTGAAGGGAGCAGCCGCTCAACCTCTTCCTCAGACTGCACCTGGACGCGGAGTCACCTCCTGGTGATGCGTCACCGATACCCCAATCACAAGCAAGAAGACTGAACCGAGAGCAGCCGCTCGATCGATCCTGTGGACTTCCGAGTCTGTAACGCGGCAAACACCTCCTGGTGTGCGTTACAGCTGGCAGTCCCTGTGTCTCTGGTCGGGCTGGGAGTAACGACTCCAACCAGCAAAAGCGCCACTGCGCTTGGACTCAGCCGAGTCAAAAAGCGAAGCTCAATGGTTGACCGGTAGAGCTTCCGGGTCCTTCACAGGTGACGATGGGGCAAGACACGGCCCAGGGAGTAACGACTCGACCTACCTCCGTTCTTGCCTTACTGGAGCACCACTCCGGAACACTGCTCTTCACGAAGCAGGTACGTCGGTGTAAACACAATATCCGACAGCCTTGTACCTCCCGGTTCCTCCCTTTATAGGGCGTGTTTTCCTTGAGTTATGTAACAGCTCTCCTGTTTACATAAGGGCGTGTTTCCCTTGAGTTATGTAACAGCTCTCCTGTTTACATAAGGGCGTGTTTCCCTTGAGTTATGTAACAGCTCTCCTGTTTACATAAGGGCGTGTTTCCCTTGAGTTATGTAACAGCTCTCCTGTTTACATAAGGGCGTGTTTCCCTTGTATGACAGGAATTCTTGACAGTACATCCTCCCTCTCAGCGGCTCCCCACCGGTCCAGCGCTGGCAGGAAAACGCCGATGGAACAAGGAGACCAAGCGCGGAGCATGAACCCCTTCAGCCGGTTCCCATGAATGCTCCTCCGGGCCATAGCCTTTCCACGCAACCAGGTACCACAGCTTCCCCCTGCGCCATTTGGACGCCCGTATGCCCGACACTTCATACTCCACCTCCGACTCCACGCATACCGGCCTAGGTGTCCCAGACGGCTTGGAGGGTGCTGGTTTGATCAATGATACATGAAAGACAGGGTGTATCCGCAATGACTGGGGCAAGCACACCTTCACGTTCACGGGACCCATACACTTGGTAATTCGATAGGGGCCCATGTACTTGGGATGGAACACACTGTTCTTTCGAAACCTCATGTTTCTTGTGGATATCCAGACGTAGTCTCCAGTGCGGTACAGTGGCCCGGGCCTTCTCTTCCTATCTGCCGCAGCCTTGTATCTTCTCTTGGCCTCTATTAGGACAGCCCTTGAGCGCATCAACGTGTCTTTTATGTGTGCCACCCTGTCCGCTGTGGCGGGAATCCTGTCCTCTCTGAACGGATGTAGAAATGGCAAGAACCTGGGATGTTGGCCATAGTTGCTATAGAACGGAGATGACTGTGTGGAGCTGTGAGTGGCGTTGTTATAGGCTATCTCTGCAACCCATAGCAAGTCGACCCATTCTTCCCTGCCCTGGTCCACAAAACATCGCAGATACTGTTTGAGCGTTTGGTTCAGGCGCTCGGTTTGGCCGTCCGTTTGAGGGTGGTAGCTGGTGGACAGGGCGGTCTTAACATGCAGCGCAGTGCACCAAGTCTTCCAGAATTGCGCAGTAAACTGCGACCCCCGGTCCGACACGATCACCCCAGGTAATCCATGCAGTCGTACCACATTCTTTAGGAGTAGTGTCGCCAATTCCCCGGCCGTAGGGACTCTCTTGCAGGGGATGAAGTGCCCCATTTTCGTCAAGTAATCCACCACCACCAGTATTGCCGTCATCCCCTGGTCTACCGGTAGGCCCACCACGAAGTCCAGTGATATGCTATCCCATGGTCTATCCGGGGTCGGAAGTGGATGTAAGAGCCCTTGGGTTCGGCCATGGTCGGCCTTCATGGTAGCACACGTAGGACACTCCTGTCCCCACCTCCTGACATCCACTCTCATGGTTGGCCACCAGAAATGCCGTCCCATGCTAGCCACCGTTTTTTCAAAGCCCAAATGACCTGCGCATGGAGAGTCATGGCACCAGATGAATGCTTGTTTCCTTAGCCTAGGCGTGGGTATCAATAGGCACCTGCCCTTCAGGGGTATCCCGTCCTTCAGCTGCCATTCTCTGTGACTGAGGAGCCACCTCCGCCATGCGAATGACCTGATCCCTCTCTTTATTCCCCTCAGGAAAGTATCCGGTTGGATAACCCCCAATACCATCCTCGGGGAAATGATGGAACGCTCGGTTGCAGGCAATGGTTCCTTAACTGCAGATTGACGGGACAGGGCGTCCGCCTTCCGGTTTTCCATCCCCGGCCGATATGTGATGCGGAAGTTGAACCCCGCAAAGAAGATCATCCACCGCAGCTGCCTGGGAGAAAGGTGTCTAGTGGCCGTCATGAACTGTAGGTTCCGATGGTCCGTGTACACCGATACCACATGTCTTGCCCCCATCAACCAATGCCTCCATTCGGTGAAGGCGTCCTTGATTGCGAGAAGCTCCTTCTCCGCAATATGGTAGTTGCGTTCGGCGTCGTTGAGTTTGCGGGACATGTACGCAACGGGATGAAGCACCCCTGTGTCGTGGTTGCGTTGGGACAAGATAGCCCCCAGCGCCACATCCGACGCGTCCGCTTCCACCACGTAGGGGAGATCCGGATCGGGGTGAGCCAACACCGGCGCCTTACCAAAGGCGCTTTTCAGGGCCTCAAAGGCTTTGTTCGCTTCAGGGGACCAGACAAACTCCTCGGACTTCCTCAGTAGCTGTGTGATTGGGGCCACCACTCCTGAAAATCCATCTATAAACCGCCTGTAAAAGTTGGCGAAGCCAATGAAACTTTGGACGTCCTTCACGCTTTGGGGCACCGGCCATTCTTTCACCGCCTTGATCTTTCGTTCTGCCATCTCCTGTCCCTCTGGACTCAGCATCACTCCGAGGAATTCCACGGATGTGACGTGGAAGTCACACTTGCTGAGTTTACAAAACAGCATGTTTTCCCTCAGCTTTTGGAGCACAGCTTTGACGTGGTGTACGTGCTCCTCCACACTGGACGAATAGATGAGGATGTCGTCGATATATACGACCACGTAGATATCCAACTCCTCTCTGAATACCTCATTCAAAAAGTACTGAAAGGCTGCCGGGGCGTTGCACAGACCGAACGGCATGACGAGGTACTCAAAAAGGCCGAACCTGGTCTTAAAGGCGGTCTTCCACTCGTCTCCGTCCCTCATGCGCACCAGATGGTATGCCCCTTTCAAATCCAACTTGGTGTAGATACGAGCTTTCTTGACCTGTTCCAGAAGTACACTGATGAGAGGCAAGGGGTACCGATTTTTTATGGTTATCGCATTCAATGCCCTAAAGTCCACACAGGCTCTCAGCTCCCCATTAGCCTTCGGGATGAAGAAGAGTGGCGAGGCGGCCGGAGACTTGGACGGGCGGATGAATCCTAGCTTGAGGAGTTTATCCAGGTACCCCCGGAGTTGCACGTTTTCAGGCTCCGTCAGGGCATACAGCCTGCCGCTGGGAACGCTGGCCCCTGGCACCAGGTCGATCTGGCAGTCAAACTGTCTATGTGGTGGTAGCACTTCCGCCTTCACCTCATCAAATACATCCTCAAAACTGTGATAAGCCTGGGGGAGAGCCACATCTTTTTCTGCCGCTGTAGCCACCGTCTGACTCCCGCTCTCATCTGCGTCAAGGGATTCCGTTCTTATTCCACAATGCAGGATGCAATACGGTGACGTCATTTCGATGCGATGTGTTGGCCAATCCACAAAGGGGTTGTGTTTCTGTAGCCACGGCAATCCCAATATGACGCCATATTGGGGCGCTCGGATGATGTTAAAATCGATTTGTTCCAAATGGTTCCTCCCATATCTCATCGGAAGGACCCCCGTGTGCTGTCCGATGGGCCCCGTCACCAATCGCCTTCCGTCTACCGCATAGACGTCTTGGGGTACTGCTTTGGGAAGAAGCACTAGCCCTAGCCTGCATGCCTCGTTGTGGTCCATAAACATGCCAGTGGCCCCTGAATCCACCATGGCCACAACGGGTATCCACTGGTCATGCACTCCCACGTGCACCGTGATAAACAGGTGTCGTTGTCCCTTAGTGACCGAGTTGGAAAGTGAAGGGATGGATGAGTGACTCCGAGATGCCCCTTCTCTGGTCTTGGAGTCCTCTAGTTTTCCGCCGGTATGTCCACCACGGCTGTTACCGACCGGTTGGCCCGATAACGTGACGTCTTCGGTTTGGCAGGGCATTCACGTACGTAGTGGCCTTTTTTGCCACAATATAGGCACAATCCTTGTTTACGGCGTGACTCTTTCTCCGTGGCTGTGAGGCTCGCTCGTATTGCGCTGATGTCCATGGGTTCTCCCTTGGATGCGGTGGAAGTTTCAGGACTTCCCACCGTCACATAGGATGGAAGGGATTTTCCTTTTCTCCCATGATCCCCCTTTCTTTCACTTAGCCTATGTTCCAGCCGTAATACCAGGTTGATAAGGCCCTCATATGTCTTGGGTTGAGGGTCAATATGAGCCACGGCGTCCTTGAGCTCATCGCACAGCCCTTGATGGAAGAGCGCCGTCTGTTTAGCAACAGGCCACTTGGTTTCCGCAACCAGCCTTCGGAACGCGTTGAGATACTGCACCAGGTCGTTGGATCCCTGTCTCAACTCAAGCATTTCACGGTCCGCCGTGTACGAGTCAGCCCTTCTGTCGAATACCTTCAGGAATTCCTCGCGAAAAGCACCCCAATCACATAAGAGGGGGTCGTCCCTGCTCACCAGAGGTACGGCCCATTGTGCCGCGTTTCCAGCCAAATAGGATATAAGGAAAGCCACACGAGCCTGACTCGTGGGGAACGCCTTTGGTTTGCACGATAAATGTAGCGCCACTTGTGTGAGGAATACCTGCACTGTGTTAGGATCCCCACTGTACCTCTCTGGTGTTGCCAAGGGGATGGCTACCGGCATTTCCACTACTACCGCAGGGGTCTGGTTCGTGAGGGAGGTGCTGGGCGTGAGCGGGTCCAATTGGATAGCATCCAGTCTGGCTTTTACATCGGCTGTTTCTTGCCTAGAGGCAGCCACTTCAACTTGCATGGCCGCTAAAGCAGCCAGCACATCATCAAGTGTTGCCATGTCTGTTATCGACCGGGAGACAGTTAGTGTTATTAAGGTCGGATATTTTGTAACGCCCTGAACGTCTCAGGATCGTTTAACAGACACGACAATGAGGACGCAACCACTTGTGAAGGGTTAGTTCTTTTAATGAAGGCAAATAAAATACAAAGAACAAACAAAAGTTATAGTCACTGGAATCCTCCAGGCTAAGTACGTTACCAGCCCACAGCACGGATGGTCCTAACCGTCCTCTGCATATACGCCGATCCCGGCGTATGCCAACAGAGGGCAGAAATGAAATGGCCGACAATGCCAATCGGTAGGCTGTGAGGGGCACGAAGAGTGTTGGGGAGAATCGAGGAGTCAGGGAAACACCCAGCCGGGGTCTCTACCTGAAGGGAGCAGCCGCTCAACCTCTTCCTCAGACTGCACCGGGACGCGGAGTCACCTCCTGGTGATGCGTCACCGATACCCCAATCACAAGCAAGAAGACTGAACCGAGAGCAGCCGCTCGATCGATCCTGTGGACTTCCGAGTCTGTAACGCGGCAAACACCTCCTGGTGTGCGTTACAGCTGGCAGTCCCTGTGTCTCTGGTCGGGCTGGGAGTTACGACTCCAACCAGCAAAAGCGCCACTGCGCTTGGACTCAGCCGAGTCAAAAAGCGAAGCTCAATGGTTGACCGGTAGAGCTTCCGGGTCCTTCACAGGTGACGATGGGGCAAGACACGGCCCAGGGAGTAACGACTCGACCTACCTCCGTTCTTGCCTTACTGGAGCACCACTCCGGAACACTGCTCTTCACGAAGCAGGTACGTCGGTGTAAACACAATATCCGACAGCGTTGTACCTCCCGGTTCCTCCCTTTATAGGGCGTGTTTTCCTTGAGTTATGTAACAGCTCTCCTGTTTACATAAGGGCGTGTTTCCCTTGAGTTATGTAACAGCTCTCCTGTTTACATAAGGGCGTGTTTCCCTTGAGTTATGTAACAGCTCTCCTGTTTACATAAGGGCGTGTTTCCCTTGTATGACAGGAATTCTTGACAAGGAGGTTGTCTTGATAGACTGCAATTCTCAGGAATGTTATTGGTAGGGGATGTGGAGGTGTTAAGAGGTGTGACCGCGGCAAAAGGTGTAGTTACCAGTTGCAGGAGGGTCAGGATGGGTGATTTACAAAGGGATGCATGCCACATGTGAACTGGTGCAAGACTCCAGTAAATGAAATGCGATGAGGAACGATGTTTTTCTGAATTGTGATAGCTGCGCAGGGACGAGTAATTCTCCGGATTCGGGCAGACGGTCAGAAAATGGAGAAGCGGCACTAGACACTATGTCGACCACTTGCGTGCCAAACGGGACTCAACCCAACACCGCTGGGACTAACTACTGGCAGCTTGCTGGTATAGGCAGTAAGTACCGTTCTGTCTGCTCGACCCCAAGTGCACCAAGCAGGGCTATGGTGCAAGGGAAAGCTTGGCTTCGATTCCAGCGGCCCCAAGCTCCAGCCGCCTTGGACACTACCCAGGCTGCTGGTTGAAGCAGCCCGGTTCTGCCACCCGACCCCAACCCAACCCACCCCACCTTGCACCTCTGCCAGTGTCCTGTATGCCGGCCGCAATCGGAAAAAACCTCCAGGCGTGGTGACGAAGGGGCTGAAGGTCGAAGGGGCGGCCTGGTGAGTTGAGCAGGCAGGTGGATCGGGTGGGTCAGGCGTACTGGGTGAGGTTGAGCAGCCATGCTGCTCCGATGTAGCTTCTATGCTATTGTATGTCATACAGCATGCCTCATACGTTCCTCCATAGACTTCAGTCAATTAGCAGAATTTTAAATTACGTCGAACTCCACCAGAAAAATAGGCTTTCCAATTCAAATCAGAGAAAGGAGTATAATGTCATTAAATAAATACCCTGGCCACTGTAAGCAAGCACAGGAGTAATGATCAGTGTATCACCGCCTCTGGGCCTATCCAACCATTGCAAATATTTTACAAACTTTAGTTTGACAAATCAGTAAGCAGCTAAAGAAATCAAAGTCCAGACAGAATGGATGTAATATCTAGAAACCGCAGAATGTTTCTGAAAAACATACTCAACCAAGATAAAAATAGCCATCATGTGTAACAGGGTTTATTCTCAAAATAAACATTATTGTATGGGTCTATTAAACAGTATAGGTCATTTTCTAGCTGGTCATGTTTTCTAGTCCGTGTCGGGCCAAAAGCGAACATGCAAGAGCAGTTCCCAATCAATTTTTGACTTCATCTTTCTTGCACTGTAGAGTTCTCAAGTGGTAGCACGAAACAGGTGGTGATAACAAATAAAAAAAAAAAAAAAAGGTGATAACAACAAATCAGGACAGTAGGTGCTCACAGGGCAGATGCTTTAAAGAAATGTTTCTAAGACAAAGCAGGCTGTAATGCCCATGACACACAGGTTTTTGTTAGTTCTCCTCGAATCGTCTAAGTGGTTGCTGGTGGAGCTGGCTTCAACAAACGTGCAATGTACATTGTTGGGCTCTATCCTGTGCCTTTGTAACTGGCCCAGTAAAATGAAGACTACAATTGGATTGACATTTTTAAACAGGCATGATGGTTGCCTGAGCATACCTCTGGAAGTGCAGTTTTGGGCAGAGCTATAGCCCTCACCCAGGCTTAACAAAAATGGAGAATGCTATGAAATTACAATGTCCTGAACTGTAGTTGTCTAGAACTTTAAAAAAATGGTTGTTATCATCTCGTGTCTACAACTAGATAAACTAGGCACAGGACATCAGGCAGCCTCAAAAGTCTTTTATCAATGATCCATGGCTTGAGATGATCAACATCGTCACAGCCTCATGAATAGATACACTGTTCCCCACAGAGTCTATGTTCTGCTTCTTGATGGGTGTCACAGGTCTCAAGCTGACTGACTAACCCACGGCTCGAATGGGGCTACTATTGATCAGTCAAAGGATAGGTTGATCGTGTATGAACTTCTTTTTCTGTCCAACAAGTTTGTTGGCCAGATAGCTCTTTGCTGGTAAAGAATCCGAAATGCTGATGTCATCAACATAATGCACTGAGCAAGCACCAGATGAAAGTGAGGGAGATAGGTGAAGCAGTGCACTAGTATCTAACTAATATACTCTTTCCAGAGGCAAATACTGAGAGCGAGACTAAAACCTGGCAGCAAAGACCAAGTAAGAAGGCTTCAGACTTTAAAAGAAGTATTTACAGCATCGCACAATCATGCACTCCAAAATGTAATTAATATCCACATCAATCAAAAGGAAATAAAAACATGTATACCATTTAGGAATGAAAATGCACACTACCGAAAAACGAAAGTAGCACACTAAATACTTAGCCAGATCTTTGTACTTGATAACTATTCGTTAAAAAAGTAATAATAAGGTGAGTGTTATGGTACATGTTGCACAGCTCTAAATATGGGACTAAACGGAGGGAAAAACAAAGTTTACAGTCAGCCTAAAAACGGATCTAGGCTTATGTTGGACCTGACCCACAAAACACATTTATTTTTTGCAAATTAGTAAACATTTACATGCGCACTCAAGACTTTTAATGTATCTGTGTCTGACGACTATATATATTTAATTGATTTGATTCTTGAATATTGGATCACTTTCTTGCAAACTATAGCTACTTGGCCTGAGAATTTACTGTTTTGGACCTCCTTAGGAAAGATGCAGTTTAGCATCCGGTAAAATTGTCGTCACACATCTTGCACCACTTTTAAGGGTCTGTAAACTTTCTGTTAATTTTTCCCTTATTTCACGTGAATGGATTGTCTTGATTGTTCCCGGATTGGCGATCTCATTTTGTAAGCAAACAGTCTTTTTTTTTTTTTTTTACTGTTTCCACTCACTTCTCCCCCCAATGGCTTGTTCTCTGACGAATGTTACACAGGTTGTTAATCGAGCGCAATTTGCTCTGAGCACAAGTCTTTTAAGGAATTCCATACCCTATCAACAAATCCGGCATCCCCAAATGCATCTTGGAGCAATAAAGTATTTTTATGTAAAAGAAGGTGTTGGGAATGCCATTCATGCTGTCAAAACACAGCAGTACAGATTCTACAGGTTCATTGTAAGATTTTCTGCTGAATCTTTAATAACAAGCTGGGTGTCGTGTTCCACAGAGCTGGGCACAAACAGGAAATACTGACTCCAAGGTTTTCTCCCTATCGTAATATATATTTCTAGATATATGTTCACCAACCAATTTTAAACCAGTGCTGATAAAAAAAACACAACATTAAGAATTGTTGTTCCAACTAGAAAACCACACGGCTTTCCAACCATATGAAACGGATACTCAGTATGGAGAGTGACAATCTATACTGCGTTGGGGTTACCTTTCTTGATTGCTCAGTTTGGCAAACATGGTTTCGACCAATGCTGGACATTTGAGGAAATGGTCGGTGACAATCAGGAACCTGAAAAGCAAGAAGAAAAGTCAAACACTTTTGTTCAAAAGCTTAAAAGGTTACAGACAGCCATGTGTTTATTTGATCTTGTAAAGCTTGCGAGTAGCCAACATTCATTATACATAACAAGCATTTGCAGTGCAATAGGTCTCACATTATTAAAGCTTGAGCCATTGGCATTGCTAATAATAATGCAACACCAATAGCTCAAACATTCAGTAACGCGAGACCTATTGCATTGCAAATGCTCATTTCTTAAGCGCCCACTCCTGGTGGTGATGGTTCAGTCTAGCCCAGTGGTTTGTAACCTTTTGACTTCGGTGGACTCACTACTAGAATCTGGAGAGCTCCCACATAATCATTATTGAAATCTTGAGATCCCAGTCTAAGCAGTTTCGTTGATTTAAACCGTAAAACAATACTCAAAAATACAGAAAGAAGCATTCATCAAAAAGAAAATCAACAAATTATGACGTTTTGTTTATTAATTCACAAACCCATATAAATCCTAATTTTAATTGGAAGGTTGGAGCTTTTCTAAGTTCCACTGAGGCCATCCATCATCCATACTATATTCTTTCTGTATGATGCTCTTGAACAGCTCTCACTAATCAGTCTGTCAATACAAACTTCATTTTTAGCTTCCATTTTTAACTCCATTCACATTTGTAAAACGTTATTAACCTGTTAGTTATTTAATTTTCTAAGAAGTTACGGACTCCAATACGAAGCGTTGCGGACCACCAGGGGTCTCCAGACCACAGGTTAAGAACCACTGGTCTAGCCACTTCCAGAGCCCACGAATGCATCCCTTTAGTACAGGTACCATTAACGGTGAAGAGAATGCCAGGTCTTGTTAAAACAAAAACAAAAAAAAGTCTTTATCTGGTTCTCAGTACTGGTATGGACTACAAGGCATCAATTCAACCAGTTGCTTTTTCCTGTACATAGTGTACAGAAATTCTGAGGAGTCTTACAAGTTTAGAGGTATCAAAAGCTACCCAAAAGAGTGATTTTTGGTGTTACCATACTGTACACCTTCAAAATAACAAAACTGAGAAGTGACTTCCGGGGGAGGATAGGGGAGGTTGGAGTGAAGAGAACAAGACATTCCAGAAAAAAGCATAATTGTAGCATTCTGGGTGAGGCATTTCAACTGTTACGTCCAGCATTTTGAAGTCAGGAGGCCTAATCTGAATGTTCTACTTCTGGTGGTTCTATGTAAGCATTGCCCATTTCTGGAGGCCACATTCGGAATTGTTGTCCTTTTCTTTCTGCAGTGGTAGTTTGTATGACACCCAGTTGTGAAGGCCACATGTGGCATATTGTGTCTATTTCTTAAGTCAATATTGAGTGTAATGGATCTGGTTCTGAAGGCTATATCTAGACTGCTGGGTTTCTTTCCTCAAGTCAAATGTGCATTTTTGTGTCCAGTTCGGGAGGCCACATATGGTGTATTGTCTAGTTCTGAGTGCCATCCCTATAATATTAAAAGCTCTAGGTGCCATAGCTAGAATATTGTCTTATTGTGTACAGATATGGAATCCATATTTTGAGCATTCTCTCTGGAGGACATATATTCTCCAGTTCTGGGCGTGTCCTCTGGCGTGTTGTCCAGTTCTGGAAGTCACATCTGATATATTGTCCAGTTCTGGAGCCCTCATCTAGAATATAGTTCAGTTGTAGGGGCACGTAATGATTATTGGCTATAGTTCTAGATTGGAAATCTCATTCAGCGTTAGCAACCACTTCTTACTGACTACTGTATTCAGCTCTGTAGGTCTCTTCTGGTGTATTGTCCTGTTCTTGACCCCTTTCCCCCCCCCCTAGCCCCCTCCCCCCGGCCGCAGGATACCCCCATCTAGAGTAATGGACCAAGTTTTGAAATATTTGGTGCTATCCAGCTCATGTGGCAAGCTGTCAAGTTTTAGAAACCACATCTTTAGAATGCTAAGGTAGATTGGAAAGAGTTCAGAATCTGGTTAATGAATTGATGTATGTTTAAAACAGAAGTCCTATGAGGAGACATTCGAGCATGGGCCGATGCTTACAGAAGAAGGAAGGGGCATGTAGAGGATGATCTGATGAGTTAGGAAGCAAACATGTTCAGGAAGCTACCTATCTCTCTCTAGACTATTCTAGTGCTTTGAAAACGATATGAGGCTCGGTGTAAGGAAGCCCATGTTCCGAACTCACATGATGTGACCCTGCAGAAGGAGACCACAATTTAGGAGTGCGACTTGTTTGACAGTGGCCTGGGAGTAAGGGTTGACACTGAGGCTGAACAGATAAAGGGACAGCTGTAAGAGGCCCTGATATGAGGCAGGGTGGATCGAGGCACAGGCCTAAAATACACAATATGAGCTTGGTTTACAGATAACCTGGAGTAAGAGGTCATGATATGTAATTGGTTGAACAGAGAAGCAAGAGTAAATATTCACAATACCAGGAATAAGAGGCCGTAATATGAGATTGCTTGGACAGGGAAGCAGGAGTAAGCGTTCACGATATGATTGGCTGGACAGAGGACCAGGAGTAAAGGGTCACAATATGAGATTGGTTGGTCAGGTCACAAATTAGCCTGAGTGAAGTGTCAAGATGCGCAGGAGTAAAGTATCGCCATGTGAGATTGGGTGACCCGAAGCACAGGAGTAACACTGGAGCGTGGTTCTGAGTGGCACAGATGCCCAAGAGAGATCAAGGTTAAAATCTAGTACTAGCATGGGGGACAGTGCTTAACAATATAGTCCAAAAGCTGCATTGAATGCAGAGAATAGCCCTCTCGTGAAAGCAGTGAAACAAAAAAAGTAAATAATAATAAAAGACTTGGAACAAAAGGGGGGGGGGGGGGGGTTGGTGTACTATTACTGAAAAAAGGAGAGCAAAGTCGGGGATCACGACGGGTTGTTTGTTAAGCGGAGGCCGGAAATGCGCAGAGCAAATATGCCTGCTGCCCTTATCTGCAGGAGATAAATGAGGCCTAAGGGCGGGTCTGGGGCACCTTGCCACGTGAGTGATAAGCTGACTTGGTAGCTCCACGGAACCCCTATTATTATCTCCCGGGATGTGATTAATGACTAAAACAAAATGACTGGGCCCCCATCTGTAACGGTAGGTTTCTTCTCTTACTACTCGCATTGTATGTCCGCAATGTCCTCCGCTTCTGCCAGGCACGGCAGACGTGCACGCCCGCGCGCACCTCTAGGCCCCCGCACGCTGATTACGAAGCGATGACTCCCCTACGTGACGTCACATCTCAACTTTACGATGCTGGGGCGATAACACGGGGGAGTCAAATTCCAACTGGGGAGCAGGAAACGTGCTGCTAGGAAAGAACACGACCCTAAATGTAAGTGATTGATATAAGAGCGCAGGTCATAGTCCACTCAAAACCTACTTGCTTGCATCCCCTACCGCCCCTCCATACTTACAAGTTGTATCTCTACTGATTTCCACCAAAAGCTCCACATACATACCAACAGAATACAAAACTTCTTGACTGACATTTTTTTTCTGGTGGATCAAAAGCAGGATTTTCCAATTCAGCTGAGAGATGCAAAATATAACTGCAACAAATTAAGGAAGGAAAACATTGGTACAGCTACATTACAGCGCGTTGGAACTCTCGGGGGTAAGAATAGCAATGTGATACAATAAGGTTGAAACCGTAGCATAAGTATTGTCCTGAACCGTTCAAACAGGTGTCCGCTGCTCATTCTCCTCTTCCTGTGCCAGCTCCGTGCACTGGCAACTGTTACAGTTAGCGCTCTAGCGTTTCAGCTAGAGCGCTGAAGGACATACGTAGGTTGCGCTCACGTCGGGGACGTGAGCGCGGATATAAATAATAAACGGGCGGGCGAGCGAGTTAGTTCGTGCCCAACCAAGCAACCGGGTGCAGTGTGATTATTGCGCTGCGCGCGCTAGGCCCCCCCTGACTCCCAGACCACGAGGGTGCTGACCCAGGGCCCCCACCCTTCATAGGCAGAGGTCAGGAAGTGAAATACAACACTGGCGACGAGGGGTGACTGCTGAGCCCCAGGAACTCCTGCTACCGGCTGAACAGCCAAGGAGGCCTCGCCTGACGGTGCAGCGCGCTGCACCTGCCCACGTGCAGCTACCGACTAGCCAAGTGAGTGCACGACGGTCCCTGCTCACAAGTCGGTGTTTTCGACACCACCATGGGCTACGATGAGACGCCCGGCCCTGCGGGGACACTGCCCCATCACCCCGCTTCAGGAGTGCTGCCTCCTTTTAGCGAAGCCGCGGACCCCACGACCGCCGCTCCGCGGTGGCAGACATGGCTGGGTAGGCTGGAAAACTACTTCGTTGGGTCCAGGAAGACGGATGGAGCAGTGAAGCGCTCCCTACTCCTCCACTACGCAGGAGAAGAGATTTACCTTCTGTTCAAGCACCTGCCCGACACGGGACCCCAGACGGACTATGCAGCAGCAGTTGCGGCTTTGAACGCACATTTTGACCCCCAAGTCAACCCTAATTACGAGCACTTCAAACTTCGCCAAGCGAAACAGCGCGAAGGGGAGTCGGTTGACGCGTTCCACGCGAGGCTGAGGGTTCTCGCAGATACGCACCTGGTCGGAGATCGGGCTAAAGAGGAAATCAGGGTGCAGCTGGTATTGGGGATCAGGAGCAAAACGCTACGAGGCCTGATACTTCGCAAGCCTAACATCGCGATGAACGACATCCTCGTCCTGGCCAGGACTCACGACCTGTCAGCGGCACGCGCAGAGGAAATGGATTTGGCCCTGGTGAAAGGCGCTGCTATTACCGTGGAGGTGAAGGTGGAGAAGGTGGACGCAGTCCGGAGAAAAGAACGGCCGCCAAAGCCCCGCGACCGGCGGGCCCCTGATCAAGCCAAGCAATGTGGGTACTGCGGATACGACGAACACCCCCTCAAGGCATGCCCGGCTCGAGGGAAAACGTGCACCAACTGTGGCATCGACAACCACTTCGCATCAGTCGGTCGCAGGAAGACGCAAAGGAGCAGCCACAAGCGAGACAAGCCAGTGAGGAAGCCGGTGCGACAACTGTCACACACGTCATTATCGTCGCAGCCACAGCCCAGGAGAGAACAAGCCAGAGAGTACCCAGACTCAGACACTGAGTCCGACGATGGGGAAGAAAAGTACCTTGCGTCGTTCACCAGAGCCCTCAAAAGCACCCGGCGACCTCAGCCACGTTGTGACATATTGGTAGCCGGATCGGAGGTGAACGCTGTGATAGACACCGGCGCGTCGGTGACAGTGATGGGCGTGCAACAGTACAACCGCCTCAGACCAAGGCCGGAGCTCCGACCGTCGAAGGCCAAGATCTTCGCTTATGGAAGTGACACGCCGCTTCCGCTGAAGGGCAAGCTGACGGTGGCAGTACAGTCAGAGAAGGCGGAAATAGTCATCGACGTTCATGTCATCAACGTTAATGTCATCAACCAGGAAGTAGACACACTTCTCAGCGGCCACGCGGCAGAAGATCTAGGACTGATCACATTCCTCAGAGTGGTCCAAGACCGGCAAGTCGAAGACCTGCTGAAGCATTTCAAGGCCTGTTTTCAGGGCTAGGGAAGATCAAAAGGCCGCCTGTACGACTTCACATAGACCCCGCTGTGCAACCGACAGCCCTCAGGCACAGGCGCATCCCGTTCCACTTATGCCCGTTAGTAGAGGAGGAGCTCCGACGGTGGGAGGAACAGGGTGTCATAGAGAAGGTCACAGGACCCACACCATGGGTGTCACCGATGGTGATAGCCGAGAAGCCACGACAACCCGGGAAGATCCGGCTATGCATCGACATGCGCCTCCCAAACAAAGCCATCACAAGGGAGAGGCACATCACACCGACCATGGATGACATTGTATCCGATCTGAACGGCGCCCGATGGTTCTCGAAACAGGACCTAAATGCAGGGTACCACCAACTCACCCTAGCTAAGGAGAGCCGGTACATCACCACCTTTAGCACGCACTTGGGGCTACGGCGGTACAGACGCCTGAATTTCGGGATCTCATCGGCTGCCGAAATCTTTCAGAACACGATTAGAGACATCCTGGTCGGACTGCCTGGCGTCCTGAACGTGAGTGACGATGTCCTCCTCTACTCCAAAACAGTGGAGGAGCACTACTGACATGTACGGGCCACCCTCGCGCACCTACAAGAGCACGGAGTCACCTTACACCGAGAGAAGTGCCAACTGTTCCAACAAAAGATTGAATTCTTTGGCTACATCTTCACCAAGGAAGGCATCCAAGTAGACCCCCGAAAGTCGCAAGCCATCAAAATGGCTGCGGCCCCCGCATCAGTGGCGGAAGTGCGCAGCTTTCTAGGGATGGCCACATACTGCGGAAGGTTCGTCCCGAATCTGGCCACCCTGGCTGAGCCCCTCAGACGCCTCACCAAAACCGACGTGGCGTGGCAGTGGACTGACACCGAAGAGCAGGCCTTTGAGGTGATCAAGGAAGCGCTTCTAGACCAGACAACACTGGTCTATTTTGACCCGACCAAGAAGACCGAAATCCTGGTGGATGCTAGCCCCGTAGGGATAGGGGCAGTCTTAACACAAGAACAGGAACCGGGGCAATGGGCAACTCTGGCGTATGCTAGCAAGGCCCTCACCGACACAGGGAAGCGGTACTCCCAAATCGAGCGGGAAGCACTGGCGATCCGGTGGGGCTGCCGTCATTTCCATCTGTATGTATGTGGAAACCCGTTCACAGTGGTGACCGACCATCAGCCGCTGGTGCCGCTATTCCGGGGAACAGCACCACACCCGCCCCCACGCATAGAGCGGTGGGCCATCGGTTTGCAACAGTACCACCTAAGTGTAATATACCGGCCAGGGGCCAAAAACCCGGCGGATTTCCTGTCCCGCCACCCAGGACACTGCAGTGAACCCGAGCACAAAGATGCTGAGGACGAAGCCGAGGAGCACCTTGACATGGTGGCGGCACTGACATGTCCCCAGGCCATAACGCTTGAGGAGCTCCGAGAAGTAGCCGATCAAGACCCCGTGATGGGCAAGGTCAAGAACACCATCCTCGAGGGAACCTGTCAGTCGTTTCTGCAAACGGCGAAGTCGTGGGCCAGTGGAGACCGAGAGGACCTTCAACACATGTGGAGGGTACGCCACGAGCTGAGCGTGACCAGAGGAGGACTCCTTCTAAGAGGTTCCCGAATCGTCGTCCCAGTGGCACTCCGGACAAGAGCAACACAGTTAGCCCACAAGGGGCACCAGGGAACAGAGAAGATGAAAGCCCGGATGAGAGAGAAAGTTTGGTTCCCGGGTATGGACGACTATATCACCGACACCGTCCGCAGCTGCCAGTCATGCCAGCTAACAGGGGAGGCCCAACCACCGGCACCCATCATAACTGAAGAGCATGGGCGTACCCCATGGGAAAAGATCAGCGTGGACTTTGGGAGCCTGCCCGACGTGCGAGTCACCCTAGTCATCATTGACAGTTACTCGAAATTCCCGATAGCAAAGGCCTTACCGTCCACCGCCTTCGTGCATGTGAGGCCCGCCCTGGAGAAGGTATTTGGGATGCGGAGTGACAACGGACCCCCATTCCAAAGACACGAGTTCGAAGAACTCCTGAAGTCACACGGCATCAGACACAGGCGCATCACCCCGCAATGGCCCCAAGCTAACGGGGAGGTGGAGCGGTTCATGCGCACCATCAATAAGGTACTGCGCATCGCCGTGTCTGAACAACTAGACCCGGAGCACGAGCTACAGCGATTCCTAGGGGAGTACCGCAGCACTCCACACTGTTCCACCCGACAAGCCCCCTGGGCACTGATGTTCCAAGGAGCTCGCAGGGATGGGCTGCCAGTAGCCCCAGGCTGGGTAGCGCCGCCCTTCAGCGAGGAAGAAGCATTCCGAAGGCGCCAAAGGCGAAACAACAGAGTCAGTGAGGCCCGGAGGGCTGTGACCCGAGAAGTTCAGGCCGGAGACACGGTGGTCCTAAAAGAGCGCCGACCAGGAGGAAAGTTTAAGACTCAATATGAAAGAGGGTACTGGAGAGTGGTCGACCGCCGAGGAACCATGGTGACAGCGCGTCGAGGGAGAGACCTGGTCACCCGGAACATATCGTGCTTCAAGGTGGTGAGGAGACCCGCGGACGACCAAGAGACGGCAGACCTCGAAGTAGACCACGACTCTGGGGACGCCCCGGGGGACACACCCAGCTCCGACCCACGGAGCAACACAGAGTCTGAGCCAGGCGGCACCGACGGCACAGGTGGTGGGCCAAGGCAAGAGGTGCCACCTGAGACCTCGGCCCCGGGCGCACGAAGGGCCGCCAGGTATGAGCTGAGGGAGAACCCCAGGCCCAGCAGTCGGCTGAGAGACTTTGCGTGCCAAGTAAGTGATGCGGCGAATTAATAATCGAACTGTCATCAAGGACTGAGTTGAGAAGGGATGTTACAGTTAGCGCTCTAGCGTTTCAGCTAGAGCGCTGAAGGACATGCGTAGGTTGCGCTCACGTCGGGGACGTGAGCGCGTATATAAATAAAAAACGGGCGGGCGAGCGAGTTAGTTCGCGCTCAACCAAGCAACCGGGTGCAGTGTGATTATTGCGCTGCGCGCGCTAGGCCCCCCCTGACTCCCAGACCACGAGGGTGCTGACCCAGGGCCCCCACCCTTCATAGGCAGAGGTCAGGAAGTGAAATACAACAGCAACTAATGCCACCTCACTCTGTGACATCTCTCCCTTATGCAGTCACAAAATGAGTTATGCCCCTTCAAACAATGGCTTCAGCACTACGTGCGCCAACATGGGCAATTATTTGTTTCAATCATAATGGTGATACTAAGAGAAAAATATGATCAGGGCGAGATTATTATTTGTCAGAATTCTGCCAATTGTGTTTTTATTTATTTATTTATGTTTGCATCCTAAAAGCAATTCTGTGAATAATGTTTAATCTCCATAGTGGTAGAGTTTCCATTCTTGCGCTCTGCACCTTTTGTTGTACTCGCCAATGGACTATTTTCTCTTCTGTGACTTTGTCCCTTACCTGAAGTGAGCCCCCCTCACAGCCTGACATTCAGCTTTAACACTCCAGGGTTGTCACTGAAATTCAGGTTTGTCTTGGTGAAGAGCGTCTTAGTGCTCCAGGCTGGGGTAGAACATTGGCTCTGCAGCAGAGGCTTCTTGACCGATGTAAATCGCAAGGACCGATTCAATCAGTGGTGCACGCACACCACAGAGGAGCAGGGGGAGGGAGCGTGGCAGCGAGGTGAACGTGCGCTGCTGCGCGTGCTAGCCACGGACGGGAATGGGCGTTGCTAAGGCGGGACATGCGCCCGTATTTGCCCAATCCCGTGCCGGCAAAAGCCTGCTCACACGCACGAGCGTGTGAGCAGCTTTCAATACCCCGTTGAAAAGGGCTCTTGCTGCGCTGCAACGCAGGCGCGAGCCCTAAAATGGTCTCTTCACGGATGTGCCATGAAATAGAATTTGAAAAGGGGTGCGTGAGAGACCAGTCCTCTTTCAACCAAACATGCAATGTGCATATCAGATTTCAGCCTTCAAGAAAATACATTTACTGACAATTACTTTAATTACATAAACTGGTGGGGGCGTGGCCTGACAATATGGCCAACTGCACTCCCTGAGGTTTGCTCCAGTGGCTGATCTGGAAATCCTGCATCATCCTGGCATGGGAGGGCCCTGTGAACCCCCAAAATACACTGCACGTATACAGGACGGGCCCTGGGCGACGGCCACATCCAAATCTGCGCTAGATCCCCTGTAACAGGAGCAACTTAGAGAAAGGTGACCCCTGCCTGCACTAACAAAATGGCTTCCAGCAGCGGCTGGTGCCGCAGAGATCCCTGACTCACAGGGCAGCTCCAGAAGGTAGAGATGACTTCGGGGGCGAGACAGGCACGGCGGACTGGAACCACACCACCTGGGGCCTGCTGGATTGCAGACTGGAGAACATCCTGGCCTGTCGCTTTGAGATGGGTGATGTGCGACTGGTGCTGGGATGCCGGTGAGGCAGAGCTTCTCATTGTAGGCCTGCACAAAGCTTCCGGCTACCTCCGATTGATGAGCGTGGAGACTGACTTGGCATTGTCCTGCTGCCCGGCCTGAGAACAGTGCACTGTAGCATGAAAAGCCTGCCTGCACCCTCTAACCCCTCCCCCCCCCCCTCTCCACCTCTGGCTGGTGGAGGAAGTCGCACAAGAGGGGCAGCAAAATCGGCCAGCTGCATCATCGGTTCTCCATCTTAACACAGGACTTTACCAGGAACCCGCAGGGGAGGTCTGGCGTTCACCGGGGGCAATCCTTCACCCCTGTTGGCAGCACATGTGCAAATGGACAGTGGGGGCAGGTGTGATGGGGAACCTGGCAGCATGCTGTGTCTTGGATGCACTGGTAATCCTTGCGGCTCAGGAAAGTTGCGTTAATGCATGGCACCCCTCTGCCCCCAATACCTTCTCCCCTCCTCCTGAACAAGCAGTACTGCGCACATAGATGCCACTTGGATCTGGAGGTGCATGCTAAGATGCTGAGGGGGTGCTGTTGTGCTGCAAGAGCTGCCACTCCATCTTAGAGACTGTGCTGGACACCCCGGATCACCCTGAGAATGGAGAGAACTAAGCGAGTGCACCTATAACCATCATACCCACAGCCCCTCTGCGGTGTTATCAAGGAGTATAACATGGGGCATGACCATCATCCCTGCCCAATGCAACAGACTCACATAGACCAGTACGCCGGGGGCACTAGAAGTGGTAAAACGAGTGCGAACAAAGGAGATGACACCACCACTCAGGTAAAAGAGATGCAAGAGCCCTCGGGGGCACTCATCCTAGTGGCCAAAGAACAGACAGGCCACAAGTTGGAACATAAAATTTATAAATTGGATCTTGAGATAAGTCTAGTGAGAACAGACCTGCACAAGGTGAATGAGCGCTCACTAGTCATGGAAAAGGAAGCACAGCGCTTGATGGCAGAGGTGACGAACGTCCGAACTACAGAATATACTGCTGTGGGTCATTGTCTTTGGATGGAGGAATAATTGGAGGACCTGGAGGGCAGGCCTCTCCCATATGCTTATGATTGAGAGCACAGGGCATTTACCCTGGTGGCACATCCTGGAGCGCCGCCCTGCTTGGAAAAATACTGAATCACAGGGACAGGGATGCAATCCTGCGAGCAGTGTGGATTGATTGGGACCTCCGCTATGAGGGTGAAACCATACGCATCTTCCTGGATTACACACAGAAAGTAGAACAGCACAAACAGTGAAACAGAAACTGCGTCAATAAAGTGTAATTTAAGCATATGCAGCTTTTCCCACCACCATTAAGGTCCACCATGGCGGAATTTGCAATTCTTCCATTTCCCGGATGAGGTGTGGGACTGGTTGGGAGAAAGACTGGTAAAGCGGGTTGCCCCCAGGCAGTCAACGTCAAAGACGCCTGCCGCGACAGGAGACCCAGTCTAGAGAAACAATGGCTTCACCAGAGGAGCGACTGATGGTTTGCGAGGACGGCACATTGGACTTGGTGACTAGACCCTCATACACTGAACTGCCATCTCAATGCGAGATGACCCTTCCACAAATGGCGGAGGACCCGGACAGGGGAGCGACGGAATAAGGCCCTGGTCAGCGAGTAAAAGACACCCCTATGAATAAGGAGACATTGGGGGAAACATTGCAACGCGGTGCAGGGCTGAAAATTGGCCCAGATTGCAGGTGGGTGCGGGATCGGTAGTGTAGGATAGATTATATTGAAATGTGAGTTTTCAGTCAATATTGACATTTGATTTCTGGAGGGGCCCTACAACTGCTCTGCCAACTATAAGGGCCTTGAGTGAGAAGCCCATACAGAGATAGGGACCGGCTGGGATAAGAGCCACATAGCAGTGAAGTCCCTAGTTTGATTGCACGCCGGTGCCAACCCCACACCTAAGCAAGCAGTTGGGTGATTGAGGGATCTGCCCCTGAGGTTGATACCTGGGCAATTGTAAGCCTGGTGGCTCTCGGGAGGTGAGGTCCATGTGTTAAGATCATAGCTGAGTAACTACCTTGTGTTAGGCTCTCATCATGGTTTGGATGAGATGGGGAAGTTGGCTGGATAGCAGGGTGTTTACCAAGGTGGGAGGGGAGTTGGGAAGTTTAAATGCACACCATACAGGTGCAGCACAGGGGAGGTAACACATAGAGTGAATAGTGTACTACGTAATGGGAATGTTGACCTCGGCTCATACCACAGACACTCACTTACATCAGGCACACAAAACGGGTGCCAGACATAGGTCCTCCCTAAGGCTAGCCACATGGAACAAATGTGGCCTTAATGCCTACCAAAAATGATACAAGACACATGCCTACTTCAGGCACCATTGGTTAGGGACAGCCATGTGACAGGATACACACAACAGAAGAGGAGGCAGTGAAACAGAGGAAGAAATGGCTTGGTTAGTTGTTCTCTTCCACATATTCCTCTTGAGCCTGGGAAGTTGCTATATGGGTGGCTCAAGGGGTGCCCTTTCAACATACACTCCACAGCAGCTGTCGAGGGTCACTATATTATGGTTTATGGATTACTGGACAGGGTGGAGGTGTGCCTTCTAAACTTATATGCACCCAACACTGATGACAAAGAGTTCTATCCTGCACGGTTACACAACGTTCACCCATATGCTGATTCCAACTAATTTGGACCGGAAACTCTAACTGCATTTTAGATGGTGATCTAGATAGGCCCCCACTCCCGCCCCCCAAGATACCACACTGAGCCCATGGAATGACTGGACTGCATGGATGTATGGCGTGTCTTACACCTTGCAGATAACAATACTCATTTCACTAGCTCACACATCAGCCGGACTAGACCATATCCTTCTATTTGGGGAGTTTAGCCTTTGGTTCCAAGCTGCCTGTTACCTCAACAGGTTCCTCTCTGATCACTCCCAGCTAGCTATAGACTACGAGAGATGAAGGCCCCGCGGATGGGTGCTGACTTGGCAGCTACGTCCAGAAGCCATCACAGATGAAGAATTTACAGCAATGATACAAGTGGCCATAGAAAAGTATGTAGATAATATTTGGGGGACCACTGGGACGCGAGCAACAGAATGGGATGAAATGAAAGCAGTCCTCCATGTTGAGTGTATGTCCAAGGCATACTGTATCATGCAACATATACAACGTATAGTGATGCGACAGAACACTCAACATAAGGGGCTGTAGGTCCAAGAGGGGACGGGAGACGAATGAACAGAGGAGGCTTTGGCTCTTCAGAGAAACATGGCAGTCATGTGGGACGCACGTGGAACACACAGGATAAGCACAGCTTCAGAGACTACAGGTAGAAACTGCACAGAGAACAGGACACATCAGGACGACTGCTGGCATGGCTGCTAAATAAGAAGCCTCCACCTCACTGATTTGAACACTGAATAGGCCCGACTGGACTGTGGCAGTCACACAATCTGCCATAAACGACACACTAGCAGCTTACCTGACCGCCCTTTATGGAAATTTGTACCCTGTGGATCTAGAGCAGATCCAAGCATACCTACGACCCCTCTGATTACTGCAGCTCTCCCAAGCAGACGTTGACGCCTTGGAATTAGAGATTACTCAGGGAGAGGTGATGACTGTGATCCGTGGATTGCCCATGGATAAGACCCCTTGAGGAGATGGTTTTCCTTACAAATTCTATCAAGCGTACTCTGGAATCCTAGCAGACAAACTCTTGGAAATGTATTTAGAAACCAAATATATTGACCATTTTCCAGGTACAAATAGAGAAGCCATTATAGTTATGGTGGCAGAACTCGGCAAAGACCAGGTAGACATGGGCCCATACCGCCCACTGTCTGCGCTTAATACAGACACTAAAATCCTAATCAAAACATTAGCTAACCAATTATTGCCCAGTATAGGAACACTAGTACATGAGGACCAGTGTAACTTTATACCAGGCCGCAACAGGTTCATAAACATATGGTGTAACACCTATGTCATGGCTTCGGTTGAACAGCATTTGATTCCCTAGGATGGGATTATATGTTTGAAGTCTTCAGGGCGAAGGACTTTAGTGCAAACTTTCTCTGCCAGGTCCGACTGCTGTTTAGAGACCATATGTCAAGAGTGTGGTCAGGAGGACGTCGATCACACAGCTGTAAGGTGGAGAGGGGTACAAGGCAAAGCTGTCTGTTGTCACCTCTACTCTTTGCATTGGCAATAGAGCCATTTGCAATTTGGCACATGAGTGGGTGGAAGAGTGCATGTGGTATCTATGTATGTGGACGAGAAATTAGTGTATGCCAAATGGACGGAGTCGGTACCAATGCTACTGCAGGGATTTGACACCTTGCGAGGGTCTTGGGCCTGCACGTAAACAGTTACAAAACTCTACCTTAAACCCTGGCTGGGATTGGCAGCTGTGGAGCAATCCCAGCTGCCTGACCGCGACCGTACATGGGAGAGCTCGACTTTTAGATACCTAGGGATCTGTGTCATGCGCACGGTGCCAACACACTATGAGCACAATTTGGGTAAGATACTACAGGGGCTTAGAGCCTTTGTACAATTTTGGACATTCCGCTCTCTAGGATTGGTAGAGTGGTGCTAGCAAAAAAGCTTCTCCTACCATGCTGCTTACATCTGCTGCAGAATACAACGTACCCAATCGAGCGGCCTGTATTTCGGGAGATTGATAGACTGCTAACTCGTCTGGCATGAAAGAGAAGTAGAGTACGCCTGTCGGTACGTAGGCTGAATCGAGTTGATGGGGGCCTGGGACTGTCGGATCTTGAGCTCTATTATATTGCTGCACAATTATACATGAAGCGGAATGGTGTTCTGGGGCGCAAACTGGAAAGCCACACTGATCAAAGAGGCACTCCAACATGGGCCCTACCAACATATCTGATAAGAGGGGCTCATCAGATATCTCACACACTGTGACTGACAAAACAAGTGGCTTCAGCATGGGAAGTAGCACTTAAAAGTGTACTGAAGTGCCAAATATTTAGTAGAGATCACAGGCATGGGGTGATGATCTACTGACCTCACTGACTGACAAAAAATGAGCAACAGCTTGTGCGCAAATGCAGGAGAGGGCGAGTAATGAGCGTTTTACACTGACCCACTTCAACCAACTTCACTGCACGTATCTGATGCCTTCGGATTGCAGAAGATAAACCCGGCCAGTGATCCAGGGGGTTACCAGCTAGAGGTACTCTCAATACACATACTCACCTGGGCCCATAAACACACATTCACGTAAGCTGGTAAAGTGCCACTGGGGTCAATTTGTGTGATATGCTTTCAAGTTTAATTTACCGTAACATTTTCTTTAATATACAGAAAAGGCATAGAATACACGCACAGCTTCAACGCCGCAAAGCACAGATAGTGTATTTCCAAGAATCCCACATGACGGACAGCGAAGCGTCAAAGTTGCGTAAAAAAGTGGAGGGGACAGATCTTCTCCACTTCCTACTCCAGCTATGCCAGGGGCGCCACAATATGGGTGAGACATGGAATACCATTCCAGGCAATGGAGCAGAGGGTGGATAAGCTTGGGAGGTAAATTTTTGTGAAAGGCATGTTAGACGGTCAGCCTGCGGTGCTTGGTACAATATATGCTCCGAATACGGAGCAAGACAAATATTGGGAAGTGGTAAGCGGGGCACTGGTGGGCTGGGAATCGCACCCCTGGATACTGGGAGGGGACTGCAATGCAGTGATGGATGCAACACTGGATAGGTCACACCCGCCGCTACATGGGGCGGGCGTGCTAAGACAAGCTGAAGCACTGAACAGGTGGGCAAAAGGGTGGGAACTATGTGATGTATGGAGACTGAGACACCCAACGCACGGGGAATACTCTTATTACTCTGCAGTGCATGAACTGCATACAAGAATTGATAGGGTGTACTGCTCCACCAGAATAGCAATGCAAACGCTTAATGCCACCTACTTACCAAAAACCTTCTCAGATCACAATCCTCTGGAGATAACAATAGCGTGGGGGAGGGTGCCTACACCGGTCCCCACATGGAGATTACGGCCGCAGATGCTGGAAGACCAAGTGTTCCGCAGCGACCTTTCTGGGACCATAGAACATTACTTTGCAATCAACAGTAACACGGCGTCAAGTAGATTGGTAGAATGGGATGTTTTTAAATCAGTGATAAGGGGGAAAGCAATCAGTACGACAGTGGGTGTCAGGCAGGAAATACATAAAAAACTGAAAGAAGTAGAGGAGGAACTGGGTACATTAGAACAGGAAGCAGCAACGCGTACTGACTGTAAGGGCCCGTTACAGGAAGCAAGGATACAACACGCAGAAACGCTAGCGACATTGCGGGTAATAGACTACCAGGCATACACGAGGAAGGCCCATGCGGAAGCGGATAGGTCAGGAGAACTGCTCGCCAAGCTGATACGGGACGCTCCCGCTACAGCGATAATACACGAGATAGAGACGATAGGTGGAGGAAAGGTATATACGCAAGCAAATATTAACACAGCCTTTCGCCATTACTATGCCACAGATCATGACTTAGAGACCCGAACGGCAGACTTTCTTTCTGCTCTGACATACCCAAGGCTCGCAGAGGAGGCACAGAAAGGCCTCACCGGGCCTATTACGCAAGCTGAGATTCGGGCAGCTATAAAGTCCCTACCGCGAAATAAGACCCCTGGTATGGATGGGCTCCCAATAGAATTTTACAGCACATACGCGGATCTTATAGTCCCCCAGCTGGAAACGCTGTACAAAAATGAATGGAAGGAGGGAACCCTACCGACCACAACGGCGCAGGCATTGGTGGTATCACTACCAAAGGCGGGAAGGGACCCTGCGGATATGGCAAATTACCGACCGCTGTCCCTACTAAACTCGGAATATAAAATCCTAAGCAAGGTACTAGCTACTAGATTACTACCCTATCTGCCACAGCTCATACACATCGATCAGACTGGGTTCTTACCTTCACGTAGCACATCCTTGAACATTAGAAAATTACACCACTTGATGTCGGAAGCCCCAAGTCAATATCCCCATGCGGGTTGCCTCTCACTGGACTTAAAACAAGCCTTAGACTCTATAAACTGGGAATATATGTTCCAAGCACTGGGGAAATTCGGGATACCGGAGGGTTACATAGCATGGCTGCGTTTACTGTACAAAAACCCGGTGGCCAGAGCCCGCACGGGAAACCATATCTCTAGTGAATACACAATCCACAAAGGGACCAGGCAGGGATGCCCTCTGTCGCCTTTAATATTTATATTAGCCTTGGAACCACTGGCCATACTGCTGAGGAAAGAATTTCTGACATGTGGAGTATTACTGGGACGCACGCAACACCTATTTTCGGCATACGCAGACGACATTCTCTTATACTTGCATGACTTAAGAATGCCCCTAACTGCAGTGCACGAAGCATTCAGTCGCTTTGCCAGGGTATCAGGACTATCCATTAATATCAGAAAGTCACATGCCTTTTTTTTCACTGAACACGCAGGGATCGAGAGGGTGGCTTTTGGAGACAAGGGAATAGAAATAGCCATGGATACCTTTAAATACCTAGGTATACAAGTATACAGGACGCATGCGGACATGCTAGACGGTAACCTGCATAAAGCAATCCGCGCCCTGAGATCTAGTATAGGGTTTTGGACAACGCTGTCATTATCAGTGATGGGAAGAGTGGCCCTTGCCAAAATGGTAGTTCTACCGAGACTTTTATACTACTTTACTAATCTACCATTAATGGTACCGCATGCCACGTTCAAAATACTAAACACGATGCTCACTGAACTAATCTGGGGTAATGGCAGACGCCGCATCAGCCTTAAAAAGCTACAAGTAGGTACACGTATGGGGGGACTGGGAGTCCCTGACCTGCGTGCATATTATTATGCATGTCAATTGCAGTGGCTGTCTTACTGGACGGCGTGGCGCATCCTGCAGGAAATAGGGTACACAGAGGCAGACATAGAGAATGGTAAACTGCATGCATTGCTGTTACCGGATGGCGGACCCCTAAGGAGCCTCCCCCGTTATTAGACACGGCACTTCGCTGTTGGAAAGCGGCGCTACAATATACACAATCACACAGGGCGTACGCAGGGAATATTCCCCTTCTGGGGATTCCCCTGCTGAGTGGCACGCTTACGAAACGCACATTAATGCCGTGGCTGGACGCCAGGATTGCCACGATGTCGGATTTATTTGGGGATGGGACACTATTGGATCATGATACATTCATTAACGAAACTGGGGCCCCGGAACAGTTGTATCTAGTACACGCCGCACTGATACAATACGTTAAGAGGCACTGGGCACCGAACAGGCAGGAACCTACCACGAATGAACTGGTCAAAATGGTGTATTATATGGGAAGGGGGCGGCACCTTATAAGATGTTTATACACCGGAATCAGAACGCACACTGCGGCCCCTCTGGACACAATGAAGACCGCATAGGAAGGAGACATCGATAGGACCCTCACAGACAAGGAATGGGCAAGGGTATTCGAATACCCGAGGAAGGTCTCACGGAACACGAAATTTAAATTTATACAGACCATGGTACTGCACAGAGCCTATCTCACTCCGCATAGGCTGGACAAAATGTTCCCCCAGATGCAACACCATTGCCCGAGATGTTTGTTGGGGGGCGCTGATCTACTTCACATGCTGTGGGCTTGTCCCAGAATACGAGAGTACTGGGACACTATAAGGCATAGAATAGGGGACGCAACGGAGCGGGAAGTGACGAACACGGTAGAGGAGTGCATTTTAGGACTACATACGCAAGTGCACAAAGTACAATACAGACTGATGGATCTCACGCTTATATTAGCCTTTCGTACCATTACAATGTGCTGGAAATCACAGAGACCTCCAGACGTCTTGGCATGGCACTCGGAAATAATACGCTGGGGCACTGCAGAGAGTACAGCACTGCACAGGGAAGAGCTCAAAGGGCTGCGGAAAGTACCAATAGCATTAGAGCGGGATGCTCTATTAGAAGCGTTAAAGTCCATAGCGGCAGCTGAAAACAACCCGTAGAAGTCGCAGCATAACATGCACCAAGAACGGTGCCCTGAAGCCAATGTATATACAGGAGGTATCATGGTACACGAACGCGACCAGGCAGCAAGCACAGATCGAAGTCCACACCCACATGATTGTAAGGAAAGGCATACATGAGACCGGGGAGGGTGGGGAAAGGGGAGTTATGGGCAATTCGTATTAATATTGCAGTGAAATGTTAGTCATTGTTAGACAATGCACCAGCTGTTTTGTGATGTTGTATATACCTGGATTGTGGAGGAGAGCTGCAAAGGATAAATGTATACGGGACTGGATATATCATACGTTACAGGTTATGCATATTGTAATGATGCACATGAGACTAAGAAATGCAATAAAATATGTTTAAAAAAAAAACATTTTCTTTAATATCATTCTAAATCAAAAGTACTTTCCTCTGGTCAATGGACCTTTTAATTAAGCTAGTATAAGGTGAAATGACGTAAATTGAATATTTTAAATAACCACAGACTCGGGAAGAGTTTAAATGTTTATCTAGTTAAATTCATGCGAGCCAAAGCAAAAATAGCATTTGTACACCGTTTTCTCCAAGGAAGGAAAATCAATCTATCAAATATGTCAGTAAATCATCTAAACAATATTATTGCAATGACAGTACCTGGAGAGGAGAAAATAGAGAGAGCAGTACAATGACATACTACACAGAATTATAGTTACCTAGGATGGTGTGGAGACCAACCCCTTGGCCAAGGAGCTGAAAGGGGCCCCTGGGACAGCTCAGGTGACAAAGGTTTCAGGACATGTTTCAGGAACAGGATAGATGACCTCTTCTAGATGCAACGCCTGCGTCGCACACCTCTATGACACTATCTTCCTCCTTGATTCATCCGCGATCTTCTTCTAATTCTTTGCCTTATTTCACTCCTCGATTCTTCCGCGATCTTCTTCTAATTAATTGGATTTGGCTCTAAGTTCTGCAATTTGATTCTTCTTCAGTATTTGATTAGCTCTCGGACAGCATCCCAGTCTCTCAGCAACACTAGCAGCAGCAGCCGCATCAGCATCACCATCTACTTAACTAACTAAACTACCTCAATTATACTTTTCTAATGGCATGTACCACCCCTAAATGTTTAACATTTATGAAACTCCTAATTCTGATTGGGCAGGAAAGGGGGAATGATTATCACACCATGCTAAGTTTTAACAATTTACAGTTTGATATTCAGTGGTCCAGCCCCTTAATTTATTTTCCCAAGCTTTATTTCCCACCCGCAATTCACGTCTTTATCAATAAAAATAATACATTTAACAGTTGTCTTGTTCATCCTGTAGGATATCCATCACTTTCTCAGGACATGTTGCGAACGCGGCCTTGGACGGGATCTGGGCACACCCTCATGGCTTCTGGCTGGTAGTCACTGCGCATGCGTGAGTAGTCATGTGATGTATAGACTTTAGCATCGCTCTGAGGCCCAAATACGAACTAATAGAGAGGTTAAAAAGAAACATGCTAAAATCAAAATAAAATGATTTCACTGTATACCACCTATCTCTACTCTAATCCCATTTACTTAAAATAAATCTCCTTGCATTAGCATTTAGTAAATAGCAAGTTTTAGATTCAGCGAGGCAGATGCTTAGCATGTGAGCCTTCAAGTGGCCATATTAGAAGCAAGTGCGCAGATGCAGAATATTCCCTCCAAGCTTTGGTTCGTCATCCTGCGTAGATGCAGTGGACGCATGCGCAGTGCAAATTTCCGCGTTAGCAGCCATTTTAAGTTTCTCTCGGGTTACTTGTTAGTAAGACACATATGCAAGCTTCCTCTAAGCTAATTATATGGAATGTGGTGCATATTAGTCTCTACAAACATGATTAATACAGTGTTATGAGTTATTTGAGAGGGTGGTTTCCGAGCAAGTCTCATTTATACGAGTCCTTGCTCCATCAATCCCCTCTCTGATGGCATTTGTGCCATCAGCAATTTACCTATCACCAAATCAGATGCCAACTTTAGCAAATCTCAACTGCTTTTTCTGTCTTTCCATCTCCTTCTTCATTATTGTATTGTAAATTCTTCATCTTTTTGTATAAATCTCCCTTCATTTCTTCCAACTGAATTTCATCATACTTCCTTTTCTTTCCCCTTTCGTTCACTTCATATCTCTTTCTTTTCTTATAGCATTTGCGCCATATCATTATTGCTAAAACTAATATTGCTATTCCAGATATCGGTAGTATTATTTGACCTATAATACTCTTACCTATATTAGTAAACCATCTCCCCATGGTAGTAATACTATTTGTTAATTTCTTCCATACACTGTCAATTCCTCCAATTTCTTAATATTTTTAATGTATCCTCCAATTACAACAATTTTATCAGGAATATAAGTGCAACAATGTTGCGCTTTCAACATTTTACAGGCTCTGACCTCTTTTGCCAATAATATATCAAGACCAAGTCGATTTTGTAAAACCATTGATCTAATTGCAACCATTTCTTTATTGATCATCAATATACCCCCAGCAGTGTCAGTCGATAGACGATCAACTACTGTAGATAACTAGATTACTCCCACTGAAGGTATCAATGCACTAAATATATCACCAACTATTTCTGAAAAAGTAGCTCTCTTGGTACGTGTTAGTTCCTTTGTGTCTTCATTGCTTCCAGTGATTATTTTCACATGGTACATCTTTGGGAATACTATTCCAAAATAGCAACTCCCGTACCAATGTGGAGGCAGCCTAAAATAGGCTTTATTCCCACACACATAATAAACTCCAGGAAATACTGGGTCTGTTCCACCTTTTAGTCCCCATCCCCCGATAACTAAGGAATTATGTTCACATTCACTGGAACCAATAAATGCATTGTTAAAGTCAGTTTTTAACCTATGGAGGCAGATCTTCCGTTTCTTTTCAAAATCCAGGGACATCGCAGCATGAGTCTTGCCAGCTGTATAGATGTCCTCTTTCTCAGCCCATTGAGGAATCTGAGTTTTCTTTTCAGAAGTCTTTCTTTGGAGATCCTGTCTCCTTTGCTCAACTAAATTCAAAAATATCTTTTCTTCTTCGTCTAATGTACATGTTAAGTTTGCTTGTGTGCTTCAGCTATAGCTATTGTTTTCATTGTTAGGAAATATCACCCATAAACTGTGCATCTTTAGTACTAAGAACTGGGTTCATACTCTTTCGAATAGGAACCTCTGAAAAAATCATGTCTACTTTAGAATAATAATACTGTATATTTCCTGTTCTATAAAATAAACATGACAAAACACTACATGAAATACCATATGTTAAGGGTAAATGGTCATATGTTACACCTTCTGCTACTGATGCTGGTAATTTCATACATACATAACAGTCACAAACTTCCATAGGGTCTACATATTGCACTAATAACTTTGTAAATACATTTAAAGCAGTGTCATTGTTTGTCACAGTGTGGTGTTAGTCTAATTTATCTGGTGCTCCTAATGCTACTCAATCTTCTTTAATATTTAACTCATGTGATGCTTCTAATGCTACTCTAGTTCCTTTGAAGTTAGCTACCCTTTCGTTAGTGTTCGTGTTATTTTTCTTTTCTGTCACCATCAAATAAGGGATGCCTACTGTTAATATTAACCAAATTATGAGTACTAAAAATATACTACATTTACATATTCTACAACATTTCTTTATGCAAATTCGTTTTGGTCTTCCAGCAACTCAATCATCAGCCATTTTGGACTGAGAAGATTTCTCTTCTTTGTTTCTAAATTGCCTATGGGATTTTTAAATTCTGGGACTTTTCAAGTGGGTCTCACTTCTTCGTCAATCTGTTCTGCAATTATTTCTTCATCACTTTCTTCATTTAAATCTAAATTATCAAATTCTTCAAGAACCACGAAAGTCCATTCAGGACCTTTGAACGTATTATTTAATACCCTCAGTCTTTGACTTCTCCGTTTAGGCCTACTAGTTAATTGCCCAGACTGGCTAGTGACGGTTTACTTTTTCAGGTTCTTCACTTATTGTTCTGAAGTGATATTTTAACCATTTAACACCACCTAGCCAGTTGTCACCTCTTCTGACCCTTTTTGCTTGCACTGCACTGTCACTTTCTTCGTGTGTTCTTTTATTTTCGTTAAGTTGTGGCACAATTTGATTATCTTCGTTTTCAGAATCCCTCTCTGTCTGTCCTTGTCCAAGGCTTATAACTGTGGCCTCATCTGCCTGGGCAGGTTCTTCTTCCCTTTTCTGACCCTGTTCAGGTTTTATTTCTATTTGATCCTTTTCTTCCACCTGAACTTGTTCTTCTTCTCCTAACTGGTCCTGCACAGGTCTTACTGCAATTTGGTTTTCTGCAGCCTGAACATGTTTTTCTAGACCTATCTTTCTCTCCTTAGATCCGTGAACGTTTTCGTTCACCTCTGTCTGAGTATATTGCCCTTTCCTTGTCTGATCCTGCTCAGGATCTCCAACAGTTTGATTTTCCCTTCCCTGAGCTTGTTCTTCTACACTTATCTGATCCTCTCTATTTTCCTGTCTCTCTAACCTGGTTCTGCTTCTTGTTTTTAAAATCACTTCGGGTATGTCAACCACTGGTATCCAGTCGTCCTGACTTGTGCGTGGTTGTTTTTGGTCAGCTACTTCAGGATCTGATATCCTAGATGCTTCAGCTGCACAACCTTCAGCAGCCTCAACTGCATGAGTCAGTTGTGGTCCCTCTTCGTCAGGCGCTGGGACTCTTTTAGTATGGCTTGCGTGAATCCAGTTAGGCAAACCTGCACATTTTACTGCTGTTGTTGTAACCAATATAACCTGATGTGGTTTTTCCCACCTGGGTGCTAGACACGACTCAAGTGTGATTCTTCACCACAACCCAGTCACCCTGATTCAGATCATGTGCTTGAATCGGCTGCCGGGCAACTGAGTCCTATCTCGAACCTGGTGAGAGACAGAACGCACTAGGTCAGCCAATCCTTTGCAATAATCTAATACCAGATCATCAGATATATTCCACAGTTTGTGTCCTGGTATACATGCTTGTCTCATTGCTCTTCCCATGAGAATTTCATGGGGACTCAATCCTGTATTACTGTCAGGAATACTTATGAGTCCCATCAGAACAATAGGTAAAGCATCGGGCCACTCCAGAGGTATGGAGGCACACACCTTTCCCATTCTTGCTTTTATTGTGCCATTCATTTGTTCAACCACTCCAGAAGCCTCTGGGTGATATGCACAGTGCAGTTTTTGTTCAAATTTAAATGCTTCTCAGATTAATCAAATTATTTCATTATGAAAATGAGACCCTCTATCAGATTCCAAAGTTACTGGAAAACCAAATCGTGGAATAAATTCGCTCAACAGTAGTTTGGCGACTGTTATGCTGTCATTTCTTCTAGTAGGGTATGCCTTCACCCACCGTGAGAATAAGCAAACTATGACAAGGACGTACTTCAACCCCTTGCAAGGTGGTAATTGAATGAAGTCTACCTGCATTCTCACAAATGGTCCTTCTGCCTTTCCAATACTTCCCCATCTGACCACTGTTTTTCAGCCTGGATTCATTTGTTGACAGGTTAGACATCTCTGGCATAGACTCTCTGCGACATTCATGAACTTCGGATTAAACCAATCCTGTCTAAAGAGTCTGATCATGGCGTCCCTACCTATGTGTGTGTCTCCATGATACATTCTGCACTAAGCAATAACAATGTTCACAGGGAACTTATTTCAAATAACACTTTTTCAATAAGGAGTACAAATTTATATACTCGTAACTGATTCAATCCGAAAAAACCTAGAGACAAAGACAGGGAGAACATTATTTCCAATCAATTGAAAAATTACTTCAGTAACCTGGAGAATTATTTACTTCAGTCGAAGTAAATATAATTTATTTCATGAATAACAATTTACTCACAAAAATTATTTAGTCACAGATTTTTTGATGCTACAGGCACAGTTATTGAAAGTGAAAAGTGAACCCAGTGAAGTGATCATAGCCTTTGAAGTGAAGAATATGTGAATAAAGAAAAGGTCTTAAAAACAATGAGAGGCATTCAACAATAACATGAATCTTTGTTGCTCTCTCTTGGTTTGTGTCGACGACGTTTCAACCCACATTGGGTAGGGGGTCTCTTCAGAACAATTATCTGGGGACCAATGTTAGTCTCGTATCTCCACAGTTTTCTACGTTGAAACCACTGATCGAAACAGGGTATGGGGGGGGGCTAATCACTTCAATCCAACGTAGTAAGTCTCTTTCACTTGTCCGTGATATAAATTGGCAGCAAGAATGATATTTAGTTAATTTGAATCTCTTGGAACGACGAATTAAGCGTCTCCTTTGCACAGGCTGCCAATTTATATCAGGGACAAGTGAAAGAGACTGCGTGGAAGCAGATTCTTGACTGTGGTTGAGATGCGGCGGGATGTGCTTCTCCCACTGGGCACCTGCAGGCAGGACCAGCCCTCCTCACAGTGTCCTCTCTTCTGGATTGTGCAGGGCGTACAACAGGGAGCTGCTTGACTGCCCGGCAAGATGAGGCTGTTCATTGCTGTGAGGCCTTCACCCTCCCCCGTCCCCTGCGGGCTTCAATCCTGCGGCAGGGAGGCTGTTTTCGCTCCAGTCGATCTATGGGTGGGCTCTGCTGTGACTCAAAAGTTACCCACTGGAAGGCCACCGGGATGCAAGAAAGCAAATAAAGGAAAAAAAAAGGTAGGAGGAGGTGGCAGCCAGGATTAAGAGGTAAGTACACAGTGAATATCCTATTATTATTATTTTTGTTATCCTTTTCTTCTTTTACAGACTTTGTATAGCTGAATTCAACAGTTCCATCCATCTAGCTTATCCCACTTTATCTTGCGATACCTTTATTGGACACATTTTATTGACTAGACTCAGTCATATTTTTGATTTTCCCAGACCTTGAGTACAGAAGATTTGACTTCGAGAAAGCCTTGAGCCAGCTTTAATGCGCTACTACACAGGTCGGCCATACCTAGGTACTAGGTTTACCTGCTCTAAGAAATGTGCAGGAGCGGCTCCTCCATAATGACGGAGGAGCGTCGTCCCATAGCTAAGCTCAAACAGATGATAAATAGAAAGATAATAACACAATGTTATTATCGTTTTTTTATGCTGTCTGAGTCATGCAATGAGAATTGGGTGGGTCAGGGTCAGGCATGGCAGGGAGGAGGAGCAGTGTGCACTTATAAGTGAGTATGACGGTTTGGCCAGCCAAACAGACATGCACACTTATTTTTCTTCAACCCAGTTGTGTTGCACAGCCGGGTTGGAGAAAAGTCACAGGCTCCAATGCACTGTCTGAGAGGCAAACCAGGCAGCTCAGACCAATCCTGGTGCTGCTCTCATAGTGTGAGAGCAGCGTCTGGATTGGGTGGGGAGCCTGTGCCTTGAGGGCGCCATCCCCTTCCGGCCTGACAAGAGGAGCAGCGAGGTGGGCAGCAGCATCAGCATGAGTGGAGCGGCAGGTAAGTGTTTTTTATTTTTAGATTATTTCTCCCCCCACCAAACCCCCCCTCGTGGCCACCCTACCACTTTAGATAGGCAGCGGCCGCCACTGGATATGTGCAGCCCAGGCTGATCAAAGTCAAAGCCGGAACAAGAAGAACAATGCTGCCCTTGTCTATTCAAACAGTCAATTAAGACATTAATATAAGGGAACTGTCACCAAGGTAAACACTGTGCCATGTGTTTGGGTATAAACTTGGTTACTTTCCATAATATCTCCATTGATTCCATCGAAAGTTCAGACATTCCCAATACCATCTTCTGATCCCCAGAGTTACGAACACATGCAAGAATGACTACAGAGGCTAGCCCTCCCATGTGGGCAAATACAAAAGTAGTTGGGAGCCCAGTAGCTACAGGCCCCACCTAGATAGGGGAAATGGGAAATTTACTCATCCAACCCTGGATCAGTTTTTCAGACCAGGTCATGCCTATCTCATTGTTCTGATTGTGAAAACTCCAGATGCTTATACACTTTCTAACACATAAAAGCCTTCTTCAGTGCGTCCTTCAACAGATGGAATCTCTCCCATCCCGTTGCTCAGTATCAGCTCTGACTTGAACTATGGACAGGATAACATTCATGACCTAAGCAAACACAAGGAGATGATGGACAGAGTGCTGCAACTTTTCAGACACTCACCCCCAGTCGAGGGTCCCTTGCTCACTTTGCCACTGGATTCAAGCTAGCCTGACTGATGAGGAGTGTTACCGGTCCCAGGATGCTTGTTTCTGGTCCAGGGAAGACATGGCTTGGCAATTCAGGATGGACTGTTCCCATGAGGCACAGGGTCAAGACTGATTTGCATATAGCTGTGTCTGAACTGGGGTGGCGAAGTGAGCTAAAGAATGATGATGGATTCAACTGTGACTGGGTGTGAGTGTTTGAAACGTTTCAGCACTCTGTCCATCATCTCCTTGTGTTTTCACTCTTCGCCCTAAGTTGGCAGGTTATGCAGGGTATGCCCAGACGTGGGTCCCTTGCTCACTTTGCCACTGGATTCAAGCTAGCCTGGCTGATGAGAGGTTTACCCCGAAACTGGTCCCAGGATGCTTGTTTCTGGTCCAGGGAAGACATAGCTTGGCAGTTCGGGCTGTACTGTTCCCATGAGGGACAGGATCAAGAATGATTTGAGTAGAGCCATGTCTGAACTAGGGTGACGAAGTAAGCTAAAGAACGATGATGTATTCAACCCAGATCTGTGACTGGGGGTGAGTGTTTGCTTCCAACATCCGTGACCTGTCAAATTCTAGCATCCTCCATGGCCTGGATGAAGGTGGTTTACTGAAAGGACTCTAGATGTCTTAGAAGATCTAATGTTGAAGCTGCATGTTTTCTTGTGATCAACTTTGTGACACAGAATACTAACTGTGTGCTGTCTTCAGTAACTTAAGTGCAGCACTCAACGCTTTCCCCATGGGAGTGGAGAGTTTACTGTTATGAGGTGCCGACCATATAAATAGCAATTAATTGGTAGGCACTTGACCGTTTTGTGTCCTGAAAAGGCCTGTACACATAGGCCTAAATGCATCAACACATTTTTCAGGGGAGTACATCAACAGACAGGCGTCCAGACTTAAACATCATCCCGTGTGACAATGACTACAGATGTGGAAAAGAATCATTACTCATGGCCTCAAAAAGTAATGATAGAGGAGAAAAGACAAGGAATTGCTGAACAGTTAAAGAAAAAGAAAAGGTCATGAGACTGTTGCAAATGGCAAAACCTCAAGAAAGCTACCAATTCGAAGGACACACAAGCCTGGCACTTCATAACCCATAGAAGAAATCATCATTCAACAAAACCCAAATATTTCATCTTAAAAGACTGTTGGTTGGCTGATTTAATAAGTTGCAATTAGATTGTTCAATACCCTCAAAGAATAGCCCAGGCACTGGTGCTGTTGTGGGATGGCCTTTTAAAACTGAATCTTAAATTTTGGCTGCCATCAAAAATCAAAAGATGGACAAGGCTCTGGGTCGCATCCAGGGTCTGGCTGCCATATGTTCTTTTTATTTAATACCATATTAAGAGGGACACCAATCCCACCGTCTTAGGTGCCAAAATAGTACAAATGTTTAACAAGGGCGCCTGAGGTGATCCCGCCAATTACTGCCCGATCAGCTTTCTTGAAAATCTTCAAAAAATATTTTCTTCTCTAGTGCTGTCCAGGCTCGAAGGATGGGTCAATTTTAACTCAATCCTAACTATAAATCAGGCTGGGTCCAGTAAAAATATACAGAGGCAGCACGTATTTCTGAAAATGTTTTGTTAATCAGGAGACAATTCCTACATATGTTATGTTTGTGGACCTTCAATCCACTTTTAACAATGTCCAGAGGCACCTATTATGGAAGTCTCTACGAAAGATGGGCATTCTCCTGAAATTATCAAGTTGTGAGGAATACATTTATCCTGAATACCTCCAGGCCGGAACAGGTGGCTGTGTTCCACTATTCGGGGATCAACCTGTCATCTGGCATTGCTTGGAAGTCACAGGTCTCTCTGATGAAGAACCTCTTCGCACAAAGGGTGGTAGCCTCGACCCGCTCTGCTACAGAAAACAGGGGGGAGTTTGTATCCCCTGTTTTGGAAGAATATAAAGCACAGTGTCAGAACACCTCTCTTTGTGGAGTCGAACTTTGGGGCCACTCAAAGTTGGCAAATCTGAGTAGATGTGAGGAAGGTTCTTAAAACTTCTACTGAGACTTCCTCCTCGTTTTCGAAAACTTTCTTTGGACCTAGATTTTTGAATCACGGCAATCATTTACCAAGCCAAACTAATACCCATCTTGTACTGGGAAAAAAATCTGTGGCACACCAGGACTCACCCCCTTAGTGCTGCGCTTGGCTATGTGTTGGGTGTCCTGGACAGAGCATCCTTGAGGTGGTTTAGATGTGCCAACAAAGTACTGGAGCAAATTGGTCTCACACATTTTTGGGACTATCCCAATAAAATCACACATGACAGTGCTAGCGTAAATCCAGCTTACAAGTTGTGATCTGAGGGAAGGCAGCTGTTTGTTTCCCATTATGACAGCCTAAGGCTTTTTGATTACACATATATGTCCCTAAATTTGAATAGTGCTTAGGAGATGCAACTCCAGCCTTGGTCAAACCTTTGCTTTTTAAGTTCAGGATGGGCATTTTGTCAGTGAACTATTTTATCTCTAAATGGGGCACTTCTTCCCCCTCACTTGCTGCCCATTTTGCCCTGGTCCACCTGAAGACGAGGCACGCACTTTATTCTTTGGTTCAGCATATACTGCTCCAAGATGCAAATGGTTCATGCCATTACTAAGCGCTATAGGCTGTCCGAAACTTGAAACTGGCTCTGGAGACACTGAAAACGCCCACAAAAAGTGAAATGGTCTCTGTTGTGCCTAGTAAACTTTTCACTGCTTGCCTCTCCATGTAGCAGGCTGCTGGCTTGCGATGGCCATTGCTGTATTACAGTTTTTCATTTCTTTGCGTATTCATTATGTCATCTGTTTCATTTTTATTTGTTTTATGGCTTGAAATAAACAGAACATTGATTGACTGACTATCCAAACGCTTCCCATGCCTCATCGTTTTCAGTGTAGGAAGAAAGAAACGAGCAGCACTGAGGCCCATAATGCACGGTATCATTTATGCAATTAGATGTTCGGATTTTGAGTCGTTCATACTATCTGCAGCTTACTTGAAATTACACATTGTTTAGGGGCGAGTTACCCGGCTATTGGTGCTGAAAGGCGAGTTTTGTATGCTTGAATAGCCACACAAAATATGGATATTGTAACATAGACAGGCCCGTCCTCTCGATGGTAACAAACTCCTCAGTAGCTGTCTGTCTCACCTCCCATCTTTTGCGAAAGCACTTGATTGAGGGCGTCCGTCCAAGCTGCTACAATAAGGAGCCTGTGCCTCTGTAAATGATCAGGGCGGAGAACTGCCCAAGATGAACTGACACTCGTTGTACTTTAGAACTGCCATGTCTTTTGGCCAAAAAAATGACAATGCACAGTGAAATCCTGGTTAGAAGAGGGCCCCTGGCCAACCAGCGCTTGTACATTTTTACATCGAAATTAATGTTTCCACATTATTACGAACACTCAATGCCCGCTCCTCTACCGTGGAACTTAATAGCTACGCACAGAAATGTTATAAAAGACTGCTAATCCCCTTTTTTCAACACTCAAAATTAATTTTGTGACTTCAAAGGGGGGTTCAGTCAACACAGCAGCGCTCCAAATCATGCCTTGGAATGAATAATACTTGATAACAGACTAAACCCTCGTGTTTTCAGAAATTTACAATACATTTTAGAATCATGCAGGCCTTGCTGACAAGAACAATTATCTATCAATACACAGGCAGGTAGATTTCACAGCTTATTAGATGGTACATTCTTTCTCTTAAGGTTCTCAAACATCAGCTTGTGAAAGCGAACATCCTAACAGAACACTGGTGAACTGCGGGTGGGAGCGCCTAGAGCGTCTGGGCAATGAGAAGGTTAGCTCTGACTTGGGGAATGGAAGACATCTTTACACATCATTCCACAAATTAAAGAGGTTGCATGTGTCAAGCGATAGCTTTTTTCAGTTCTTCATTAAGATAAATCTTTGTGTGGAATTGTTTATATACTTGTACACTAATAATACCATGCGATATGCAATTTTACACATGATCCTGTATAAAGACTGAATTAATAAAGTCGCAATTGATACAAATTGATGTATAGAAGTGAAGTTATTAATGTGTTTTATTTAGGCCACATGCCTGTATAAATCTCCATCTCTGTCAGTCACTTCTCCTCCCCCGGCCCACACACATCCTTTCTCCACAGGCTTCACAGAACACAGAAAGCTGATGACATAATGGTTTATTTCCACTGCAGTAGATGTCTTGCTAGTGTTGAACTTGCTATGGTGTGGATGCAAGATTGCAACTAAAAACTATCTCATTGGTTTCTTCACTGGGTGCATTCATTGGGAGAAGGTTCTAAATGTTTCATATTTGTTCGAACATCTCTGGATGAGATTAGCATAGCGGGAGTTGAATACCTTTTTAGAAATGGGATGCTGCTTATGTGTTAAGGTAATGATGTGGATTTTTCTGGTGTTCTGATTTGATAAAGAAATTATACATTTACACCACAATGATCTTGCAGCTTTTCTAATTTACTATGCAAGAAATGTGTATATGAACCCCTTGATTTTGGGGATGAGCCAGGAGACTTTTTTATTTTACTAGGGATGCTGCTGCTCATTGAGACTGATTATTTTTTAATTTTTGCATACTCTTTACAACTTTGCATCTAATAGCCTTCACGATATTGACTCTGTACTGCTTATTTTACATTTTTAGAATTAAACCCTTTTAACTTTCCATTGATCTTGAACTCCATTATTGAGTGGACCCCAATATTTAATGGCCTGTTTTTACTCTGCTAAATGATATTTAGGAGGGTGCCTTAATGCGAAGACATCATGAAACTGAGGTTTAACACAGTCTCTAATCCAGGAAACTGTGGGAGAACCGTATGAGGTACATTTTGGGTTGCTCAAATTTTGGAGTGTGGTTTTGATCCCACACATGCTTTCTATGGAGTAAAATTAAGTTAAGAAACCGATTCACAAACAATTTAGTGACACAAAAGTGTACTTATGATGGCGGAAAATCCTATACATCAAGTGTACTGTTAGATGCGGAAACGTAGGTGGCTCCAAGGGAGTGCCATGAGAAGATGGGAATGACTGGGAACGTGGTAAACACCTACAATGTAATAATCTTGTGTACATTAACTCACTTTTGTAAATTTAATTTGCCATCATGAATATTCACACACCTAAAAAGAAAATACAAAATATGGAAGGAAAGTTTATCAGTAAAATGTGAAAGCTCTAAAACACACTTTGAAGGTGAAAGGGTATCTTCCAAGAGGCACATATTTAGCATTCAGAGGAAAAAAAAGTAAAATGAGAAACTGAATTGGTATCCTAAAGCTAAAGATAACCATTAAGGAAGCATCACCTTACGATGGAACATTTCTCACTTCTGGGTTGTACATTTGCACATGTATTTATAATTTTCATAAATGTAGGTTTGGGTGGGATGGGGTTGATGAGAACACTATACAAGTCATAAAACCAATCAAAACGCAGGGGACAACTTGTGAGGAATTGATTAGCAATCACCAGTAGGCATCTTCAAGAGGAAAACATGGTATTGGATTCTGAAGAGCGACAAAAAAACCAACATCATCAATTACTCACGCTGGAGCTTGTATCAATGATACAAGTTACAACGTATGTCTCACTTAATTTGCCTTTCGCATACATTTTCCTTTCACAGCACCCAGTCTCCAAATATTACATATCCAGAAAATCAGTTGTTTTATAGTTTTATTAATCCAAAGGAATTCATTTGATGGGGTGAATCAAAGAAATTATATCTGATCATTGTGTATTAAACACCTCATTCAAGTCGAGTTCAAACTGAGTTTAGAAGTTCATTTACAGAACTAAGGACCAGATGTACGTACCTTTAGAATAACAATTCCCAAATAGCAATTTTTTTCCCTGGGTCGCTATTTGGTAATTGGTATTCTGAACAAATGAAATTTGTATTTCTAATTTGTGATTCCTAGTGGGTCCCACATCGATCTACCTCATGAATATTAATGAGGTAGATCGCAATGTACGACCCATTAGGAATGGCAGCCATCACAGGAATGGTGGCCTCCTGAGGTCAGCAGACCCCCCCCCTATGCCGGTGACTGCTTTTTATTAAAGCAATTTTTTTAATGCAGCTCGTTTCCGATAAAGAAAAATGGGATGCGTCTAAAAAGAAATAAATCAAGCTCTGAAGTTACTTTTTTAAAGACTGGGACCACTGCTTGCTTTTAACAAACACTTTTTCAACATTCTCAAAGGGGAAGGAGTCCCATAGGTACCCTTTCCCTTTTGGGAAAGGTCTAACATCACTTTTAAAATGATGGTAAAGTATTACTGTTTTTTCGACCAGAATTCGGTTGCAAAACAGTAATACATACCATATCGATTTGGTATTTGGAAGGGGCTCACAAAACATGCCCCTTCCGAATACCAAATCGCAAATGCAATTTGCGATTCGGTTATAAGCTACTATATCACATTTTGCACATTTGAAAAAGCATTTTTCCGGTCACATACGACACGATTCTGTAAATTTGCGACCGTAAAAACTATTTGTACAGCTGGCAGCAAGTGTTTCATAAAATCAAAGTGCTCAAAGTCTCGACAATCTGCACATTTCAAGATCTATACCTCAGACCAGTTTTGCTGGAAACAAGTTTTAAAATTCTCAAAATCCATCCATTCTAGTTCAGAAGTTCCATATCTTGATCCAGTTTGTAACACTTCAAATCCATCCTTGGATTCTGGCTCAGAGTCAGAGATTTTTTAATTCCTCATAATCCACCAAAGGTGTCACGGCTCGACACCAGCACATCTTGTTTTGGGGGGGAAACCACCTGCCCTCTACCTCAGGGTTTAATTGGAGTATCCATGTAACAACACGTCAAGATCCAGAAACAAGAAGTTACAACATATGATAGAGTAAGGCAAATACCTATCCTGCATGTCGGCCAGTGATATGGTATATTGAAAATAATGTAATCACCATGACAGCCAAGGACAAAACAAGCTCCGCTGCCAACGAAGTGCCTGACTTAGCACAAACTATATCTCCGAAAAATATGATAAAGATCCACATCATTTTGGTGGAAACTCTACAAAATAAAATAAAGGGGGGTAAAGGCACATATGCAAAACACATGACTTGATCAAGGATATATCCTTGCTAAAAGGCAATTAAACACATGCATACACATCCACACTTATTCAACCAGATCAGCTAAACCTAACACTTCAGAGATGTTAGAGCCATTATAACAGACCACTAATGTCAATATCAATGTCAAATATTCTTATAAAGCGCACAAATCACCGAAAGGTCTCAAGGCGCTAGCAGCAAAAAGACAGAGAACCAGAGAGTAACCTGAATACCCAAAGCAAAAACTATTGTGAAAAAAGCCAGGTTTTCAGCCTTTTACAAAAACATGGATGGTCTGCTATGGATAAAAGTTCTGATGGCAATTTGTTCCAAAGTATGGGGGCAAGGTAAGAAAATGAACGGCCACCATTACGAAGAGTTCGAATTCGCAGCTGAGCAAGGTAAGATTTAGTACCAGAAATAGCCAGAAGAGTACTAAGAAATCCATAACCTTGTATTTGACAGAAAATCAGAGTGCAAGTTCATTAGTCAAAGATCACTTGCTACTGCCTCCAAAACCTGACAGAGTACCCACACAAAGAGGGAGAATTAGCATAATCTATGTATAAGTAGCCTACAAAAGGAGAAAAACCATATTCATCTTCAACTACCATCCTGGGAAATTAAACAGTTACATCTGTTCTCGAACCTGTATGAAATGATCTTATACCTCAATAGCAACTTCCTAGATAAAGCACAAAGCTCAGTCTCTAATTGATCCTTCACCGGTGTTAAATACATTCGCATAAGGCTCTTTCAATCAATTAATCCATCAATCAGTCCTTACAGAGAGCGGCTATTCACCAATGAGGGTATCCAGGCGTTGAGGTCTCGCTGGTCTCAGTCGTAAAGCCAGGTCTTGAGTCCCTTTCTGAAATCCGCAAGTGAGGGTGATGTTCGCAGGTGCAGTGGTAGGTCATTCCAGGGCTTGACGTGAGGTAGGAGAAGGAACATCCTCCACTGTAGCTTTGGCTAATGCAGGGAACGTGTGTGAAGGGAAAGGAAGCAGCGCAGTTGTCTGGTGGAAGTTCAGGCCATGGTTAATATATGCTGGACGTGGATGTGGTTTGTTTGAGGAGATTGAGGATGCGTCTGGCCGCTGCATTCTGTATGGTCGGGAGGATATTGAGGAGTTGGTTGGTGGTTCCAGCATAGAGTGCGTTTCAGTAGTCCAGCTGGTTGGTGATGAGGGCGTGCGTGACCGTTTCCCTTTGTTTTAACGGGGATTCATCTGAAGATTTTCTGCAGCATACGGAGGGTATTGAAGCAGATGGAGGCGACTGCGTTGACCTGGCGATTCATGGTGAATTTGCTATCCAAGACTATACTAAGCTTGCGGGCATGGTCAGTTGGAGCGGGAGTTGGTATGGGGCCGTGTTTGGGGGGCCACCAGGTATCGTCACATGGGGAGGTGTGTTTCCTGAAAATCTGCACTTCCGTTTTGTTTGTTGAGCTTCAGGCAGTTGGTCCTCATCCAGTCAGCGACGCTCATCATGACATTGCGGAAGTTTGTTCTTGTGGTGGCAGGGTTCTTTCGTGAGTGAGAGGATGAGTTGGGTGTTTGCGTAGGATATGATGTTGAGTCCATGGGTTCTGACTATGTCGCCAGGGGTGTCATGTAGGTGTTGAACAAGATGGGACTGAGAGAAGAGCCTTGGGGGATACCACAGATGATGCTCTTGGGCTCGGAGGTGAAGGGCGGTAGGTGGATTCTCTGGGTGCATCCTGTGAGGATGTGATCCATTTGAGAGAGTCTGCCTGGACACCGACATGGTGGATCCTTCTGAAGTGGGTGTGGTCTGATATGGTGTCGAACACAAATGAGAGGCCGAGGAGGGTTAAGACCGATGTTTCACCCCAGTCGAGGATGAATCTGATGCCGTCAGGACCACGATCAGGGCGGGCACGGTGCTGTGGTTGAGGCAGAAGCTAGATTGGGAGGCACTGAATCAGTTGTTTCTTACTAGGTGTTTGGTGAGCTGCTGGTTGATGGCGTTTGAGGACTTTGGCGGGAAATGAGAGCAGTGAGATGGGGTGGTAGTTTTTGAGTTCGTCGGGATCAGCTGAGGATTTCTTTAGAAGGGATCGACCTCTGCATGTTTCCATGTGTCAGGGAAAGCGGCCGTGGTGATGGATGCGTTGAGAAAAGAACTGAGTGCACCGCTGATTTCTTTGTGTCCGAGGTGGAATTCTGGGTGAGGGCAGAGGCAGAGTGGATGGAGGTCATGATGGCTGTAGTGTTCTGCATGGTGAGTAGGTTCCAGGTGGTGAGCGGGAGTATGTGGGTGGTGTCCGTTGGTGTGAGAAGGTTGTCAATATCGGTGGGTTGGGAATCACAGTTGCTGTAAAATGGCGAATATTTTGTTGTGGAAGTAGTTCACGAGTGTGTCGCAGGGTTCTTGGGAATGGCCGACCATGTTCTCGGAGGCAGGAGAACTCTCTGATGATGCTAAAGAGTTCCTTGGTGTGGTTGGCCCTTGCCTCGATGTAGTTTGTCAGGACTTCTCTTTTAGTGTCCTTGAGGCACTGGTGTTATTTGTTGAGAGACGACTTGAAGGCGACGTGGTCTCTGGGGGTTCTGTTTAAGGACCATGGTCCTTCTAGTCGCTTGCATCCACGTTTGATGTTCCGGAGTTCTGGTGTGTACCAACTGGCATGTTTTGTGAACCTGTTGGTAATGGCAGGCTTCATGGGGGCGACTCTGTCGGTGCACTTGGAGATCCAGGCAGAGAAGTTCGGGATAGCCTGTTCCAAGTTGGTTGTGGTGTTGGGTCGGGTGGTGTTGAGGGCGTCTGTCCAATGGGTCTCCGTCACTTTGATCCAGTTGTGGTGGGAGGGGCTTAGTGGTAGTTCTGGGGAAACCTGCAATGGTGAAGTGTATGATGGCATGGTCGGTCCAGGTGAGCTTGTTGACATGGCGGTACTGGACTCTGTCCCTGGCTGTAAAGATCGGGTCAAACTTGTGGCCTACACTGTGTGCGGGGCTGGCGACTAGCCAATTCTTTCAAATTTGGACAGACACTCCCTGTTGACGAGCAAGTGACTGTGTCCTAACTGGCTGGGCTCTTATCCGACCATACCTCAGTTTGCTGTGTGATGGAGAACTGCAACAGGGCACGCAGGAGATTCCCTGCGGATGTGGTCTCCGATGCAGTGGGTAGGGAAGTTCTGGCCTAATCACTGACAGATTACATGGACCATAATTGGGGGAGTGCTTCCAACAGGGCCATTGATTGGGAGGCCATAAAGGCAGTATTGCGTGGTCATTGTTTGAGTCTGACTTGCAGGGTGCGGCGAAAGTTGGGGAGGGAGCTCAAGGAGAGAGGGGCAGACCTGGCAGTCCTGCAGGTTGAGGATCTGGATGACAGGGGGAATCAGGAAGAGGAGGTTGCTTTGCGATGTGGGTCGCAGATATATGGGACAGATTGGACAAGTACACTCAGGCAGTATAGACAACACCTGCACAGGGAGGGTGACAAATCGTTGAGTCTTTTGGCCTGGATATTGCATAGGGAAGGGCCGGTGACTCCAAATGTACACTTGACGGTGGAAGGTGGCCACTTGTGCGGCTGTGGTAGAGAAGTTTCTGCAGCACCTGGAGGGGTCTACAAGAGGGATCCGGTGATCCCACAGGCTGGGATACGGGGCTTTCTTGGGAGCCTTAATCTCCCCGAATATGAGGGAGGAGGTGGGTTTCAAGCTGGAATCTGACCTCACGTTGAAAGAGTTGGGGGTGGCGTTGAAGTTGCTCCGTAAACATAAAGCACATGGGGGGATGGATTCCCAGTGGAATTTTATCAGACTTTCTTGGCGACTCTCACAGAGTGTTTGTGGGCAGTATACCTGGAGACGCGATACAGGGGTGTACTACCCTCAACCATGCAAGAAGGGGAAATCTACATGATGCTTAAACTTGGAGGGGATAAGATAAACTGTGCAGCATATCGTCCACTTGCTATGCTAAATACCGATGTGAAGGTCCTCTGTAAAATGATAGCAAGCCAGCTGAGCCCTGTAGTGGACGGGATGGTACAAGTGGATCAATGTGGGTTTAACCCAGGTTGTGATACGAGTATGAACCTGATTCGTCTAACGCATGCTCTCCATAAGGTAAGGGGGCAAAAGAGTAAATGGCCCTGGTACTGGTAGATATCGAAAAGGTGCTCGATATGGTTGATTGGGGATACCTATTGGAGGTCCTACGGTTTAGGTCCAAAATTCCATGTCTGGGTTTGCCTTCTTTTTATGAGACCTAGTGCAAGAATCATGGTGGGGAACTGCGGCTCAGAAGGGTGGGAGTTGGGCGGGGGCACCTGCCAGGGCTGGCCCGTGTCCCCCTTGTTGCTCGCTTTAGCATTGGAGCCTCTGGTGATAAGGGTACGTCAAGATTTGTCAAAGTCGGGTATAAAAGTAGGACACCTTGTGACGCTATATGCAGCTGATGCGTTGTTTTATCTTAGGGTGCCCTGCAAGTCACTTGGAGAGCTCCTGGATATTTTGGATCAGTTTTAGGGTTGCGACTGAACAGAAGGAAATCACTGTTATTTCCACTGGCGTCACAGGTGAGTCCCCCTTATGAGGAGCCTTTGGACTTGGCTCTCCGGTGATAGCTGGATAGGTTTTACTGCCTATGGTTGCTCATTCGCAGAAGGCCCAAATTTATATTATTATGTGACTGGTTTTGGACTACAGTCACTTTTATGAAAACCCTGCCATTGTCACTTAAGGGCCGAAACCCTCTCTCTAATATGGTGCCCCTTCCGCATTGTCATTATACGATAAAGCTCTCCCTTTGCCCTCTGCCCGCTTGGGGGTTTAGGTGTTTGGAGTCACTGCTTACCTTGCTGTTATGGGTGGGCAAGCGCAGTAGGGTGACAAGGGCCACATTGATGAGAAGCTATGAGGAAGGAGGGTTGGGGGCACCGCGATAGGCGTTCTATTATTTCTCTGCAATAGCGCAGCCCGTTAGCTGGCGGAAGGGAATAATTGGGAAAAGTGTCTGTTGGAGGGGACTCTAGGAGTAAAGGACCTCTCAGGTTTATTGATAGAGACGTCAGGATTTCAGCTGAGTTGCCCTAAGTGGGAGGGCCAGTGTGAGGCAGCGACTGGGACATGTAGTGCTTCGAAGGGCACCCTTTCACCGAAAATTACTTAATCCCATTAGGCAAATGGAAGCCAACATAACTTATCATGTGTGGCGTGAGGGGGGCTGTGCAACTTGGGGAGATTTGTACCCGGAAGAGACTCTTATCTCCTTTGAGGATTCACAGCTTGCCTTTGAAGTGGGACAGGTAGACTTTCCGCAGTATGGAGGCTTGGTTGAGTATGCACAACAGACTTGGGAAACTTTACCTCCCGACTCAGGCACATTGGGGGTCATGTTGTCCTGAGGCACATGAAGACACCTGTTTTGGCTGCTATATAAGGACATGAGGGTGGATGCTGTAAATGCAATAAAAACTGGCCCTTGAGGGCTCGAGCAGTTTGGGAGATGGATTTGGAAGTACCTATGGCAGATGAAGTCTGGGAAGGGGTCTGTGCTTCGACTAGGACTGCTCCAGCAATGCGCGGTTTAAGCTAATTCATTTTAACTTTCTTCATCGCACTTACATGAAACCCCTTGCACTGAGCTGCCTTTATCCGGACCGGGCTTCCGTCTGTCCCCAACGTCGCTCAGTGAGAGCCGATTTTATAAATTTGGCTTGGGGATGTCTGCTAGTGTATGTTTACTAGGTACTAATTGTAGACAGACTGATACATACCACAGCTTTGTAGGGTGCCCTTAACCCCCAATTTTGCCTTTTGGGCAACATGGTGGGACCCAAAGGAAAGAAAATGGCCTATAAATGCTTGCAATTAGCACTGGTGTTGGACAGAAGGCGTGTTGCTATTGTAATGACGAGACACCGTCGGTGGATCATTGAGAAAAGGATGTGGTGGAATGGTTGCTGGCTGAGGAGATACATATGAAGAGTAGTAGATCTGACGAAAAACCTCTGAATGAAGTTGTTGTGTGACAATTTCTGGCTCCTGGGGATGGCCTCCGTAACAAGGATGTTGATACTGATGATTAGTGAAGTGATAATCCATTATTGCTGTCATGCTGGCTATTGAGCGCTTTGAATTTATTATTGCTGTGCATCCCTGGCATTACCAGGTCCCTGGGAGGACCTAGACGATCATATTCTCCTATGTGACTTATTGAACCTTGTTTGATCCCCATTGTACAGACTTGCACAGTATACTAGTATGATCTTATTGCTACACCTACGTTTCTTAATGCACTGTTTGTATGATGCTGTTGGTGTATTTTGTTATTACATACATAAATGCCCCCCAAATAAAATCTTGACAGACTTTACTATAAGACCCAGTCACTACAACATTCATAGACCAACTAGTCAACCAAAACTCGCTGAGATTGTTTATAGCAGATCCTATTAACATAGCAAGCCTTTCAAGCTACTACTAAGGCAGTGTGATCGGGTAAGCATGCAGGCTGGTTATTACTTCTCCTCCCACGATCACCAAATTCTAGAGCCTGAGGAGAAAGACCTAAAAACCTGCCCGCAAGAAGACTTTAAATTCTATTTATCGCCAACCTAAATACTAACCTTAATTTTACATTTCAGACATCAGCCTCACTATTCTCATCAGAGGCATAAATGTAACAGCCTACTCAAGCCAGGTGGAAGGACTCACAGCCTCCTTGAAGGGAGAAAGTCGAACAGCATAGACTAGAATACATAGAATGCCCTAATGCACAAGGGGGAGTGACAGACTGGGTGTCCCCAGCTTGACAGAGCAGGTACTGTGATGATATCAGTAGGTGGCATTGGTCATATATATATTGAACAAATGAGGTGGCCCTCGATGTAGAAAGGGGCCATTTAGTTAGGAGTACTGAGCATTTTACTGGCTCAAATTGAGAGCAGTAAGGACAGGGGGGAGTTATCGAAAATTTAGGCATAAATATCTGTGATGAACATGGAAATGTGATTGGTAATGTATGCTGTGTTGAAATGCAATAAAAACTATATGGAAAAAAACTGTTGGAAAGTGGACCAGTTTCATCCACACACATCTCAGTCCATAAGTCTGCAGACAGGAAAGCAGGAGCAACCTTGAAGCAGACCACGCTGAGCAACTCCCCACCGCACCCCATAATGGAGCAGATGCTTATAGCTGATGAATCTTTCCAACCAAGAGAACAAAGGGCACATACAGAGTCACTTCTATGAAAATCTTCACTGCCTTCTATACCCTATCACAACACCAGAAAAACTGTTCTACAATACTGTCCCCCTCACGAAAACGATAGGCAAAAATAATTCAAAAACACAGTAAGTCCTCAGGAACAGCACCAAAGTTAAGGAAACAGTACTTCCCCCGTGTGCTCAATTTTTCTTCTTAAATACATTGGATGAGCAATTTGACAAATCAAAACTATACAGTCTAAATTTAGCTTTACTGTTAGAAATATACCCTCCCGTTCTCACTTCATGCCCAAGTAATCCTCAAAAAAGCCTTAACGGCCTACACAAACCTCCTTCCTTTTACACCTTCATATTAATCATTATATGTAATAGTATCACTGTGGCATTCATGGGTTAGTACATAAATCATGGTAATAAAAGTCCATCCTATATTCTGTGTGATGTACTTGCACTGCTCCTATAAATCAGTCTGAGGATACTAATTCAATTGTAGCGTACAATTTCACATTCCTTCCCATTTACAAAACATTTATATTTTGCTTCTTGATTTATATGCACTTTATTAATCTGTTAAAATTATTAATTTTTCTAAGCAGTTGCAGACCTCTTGTGTAGGCCTAGCGGGCCTCGAGGAGTCCCCGGACAGGTTAAGAACCACTGCTACAGAACACTATTGTATTTTTAACTTTGATTGCACTTTGCGACTATAAACACCTGTTTGAATTGAATTCATAGTAACTACACATGATTCTCCTCTACTATAAAAAAAAGAAACTTCACACTTTCAGGTACGGTATGATCTCTCCCTGCAATGACTACACGAGACAAACATCAACTTCTACAGTGGCAGTCACTTACGAAAAATCTCTCAGTGGCTCAAAACCAACGATAATCAGATGTGCACGGTGATCTATCTGAGCCTTCATGTAAAGACATCTCTAAACATACCCACGATATAAAACAGTGCTGCAAAACTCTTATCTGAAGAGAATCATAGACGATCAGCCAAGAGACAGTGAGTAGTTTTTGTTGGAGTAGCCACTCCTACATAAAAAACAACCTATACATGTCACAGCAGATACTTTTCCATGGGCAAAGACAGATACCTACCTGAAGTCCTACGAAAAATGTATAGTCTTATTTCTCCATAAACAATAGAAAACCATTGTCCGCTCCCTGATGCCATTCCCAGAAGCAATTCTCTTCCCAGACCCTGCAAACATGCTGTATATTCTATATTATGCCTCTGTCTGTTTCCCTGGAATGGAAAATTGGAATAGCAAATTTGTTAAATTTTTTACACTAAAACTAAAATCGTATTTGTGTGATCACACACTTACAATCAATTTTGGACGCATACTAAGTTTAACATCTACTACACAATACACTGTGCTCCTCCAACGATTAGATGTGATCTATTCAGTAGAGTTGTATTAAAAGTCAAATTTGTCACTTGAGCATCCCCAATTATAACCTATAGATCTTTGTAACATACTCAGCCTAACTTCTTACATCAAAAATCGTTTTATACTTGTTTACACAAAAAGAAACCAAAATGTGATTCTCTTATTTCTCACTTACAGATCCTGCAACTCATTAGCTCTTACAGGCAATGTATAATTTGCTAGCTATCCGCTTCTTTACCATAAACAAACTGAACTTCCAGGCTCAAGATAGAACCTCAAACCAATGTAGAGTAGATTAGGAAGCATAAACTGAACTTCAGCTTCTAGCGAATTATATCATTGGGGCTCATGTATCCACCTAGGGAAGTCTAAATGGATGTGAAAGAATTTCAAGGTTGCTTCTTTGTTTACTTTATAAAAATTATGTTCTCGTAAAACGTAAATATATATATATATATACATATATATATATATATATATATTCACTTAAAAAAACCATAGGTTTCACACATGTTATAGTTAGCTGGGCATTTCACTCGTGAAAAACCATTGAAATTCCCACGTTATAGTTAGTGCAGGCAACTATAACTCACGCGACCGCAATCCTCTGCTGATGCTAATACTGTATTTAGACACTTATTTACCCATGTCTTCTTCCATAAATTTTTATCTATACATATATTACAAATATTTTTTTTTCATAAAGACACATATGTCATCAGTGATGTAATATCTGACGTCATCAGCAGAGGATTGCGGTTGCGTGAGTTATAGTTGCCTGCACTAACTATAACGTGGGAATTTCAATGGTTTTTCACGAGTGAAATGCCCAGCTAACTATAACATGTGTGAAACCTATGGTTTTTTCAGTGAATTTGTACGGTTTTTTAAATGCTAAGTTATGTATTTATTTATTTATTTATTTTAAGGTTTTTCACCGTGCGCGCACCGTGCGCGCGCTGTGGGCGCACGGTGCGCATCGCATACCGCGCGCCCACGTTACGTAGTTCGCGGAATTTTTCCGTTTCTACTGTGCGCGTACACTACGCGCACTCCGCGATTTTTCGTAAAAACATTAAAATACATTTTTGCCCTTGGGGGTCCTTCTGGGACCCCCTGACCAAGGCTAGGGGGTCAGGAACTGTCCAGCCTGCCCCCTTTTCACGTTATCCACCTTTGTTTTTCACCCCCTCAGACTGCGAGAGACAAAATGGCGGCCGACACTTCCTGGTTTCGACCGATTCGAATGTTTACTAAGATCTAACAACCAATCAGAATCGCGCTCGCGCACGTCAGCGTGCGCGTACGGTAAGGATTACCGTACGCGCACGGTGCGCGCCTATAGATATATATATTGATTTAAATGCTATTTTCTCAGGAAATACTGAACAGATTTACACCAGACCTGCAAAAGGCACATCCCTGACCTGAGGACTACCTCTATGCCAAATTTCAAGTAATTCTGTTCAGCCATTCGGGCTGCAGCTTGGACTAAAGGTCCTATGGAAAAATGCATGGGGAAAACGCGTTTTGGGACCCCCCCCTTTTTCTCAGCCCCCGCTTGACGAATCCCCCTGAGACTTTCAGGGAAGGAGCAGAGCGGAGCGCCCCACCTATTTTGAAAATTTCGCGAGGATTCGTCAATCGGCACCAAAGTTATTCAAAATAGAATGTTGCGGATTTCCTATGGAAACACGGTCCTAACTATAACTATCTACTGGCGACCGCCAGTAGATAATATATATATATATATATATATATATAACAATCAGTAAATTAATCATGTCTACCTGTTCTAACCTCTTCCTTTCATTGAGATTCGGCCCCTGCCCATTCCACTTCTTGCACCCAGGATGCCACTGATGGAGTGCGAGGGGACAGCCAAACTATTATAAATCTACACTCACCCAGCAAGAGGGCCAATGTCCAAACCTATATTGCGTCTTGCGAATGTTAGAATTAGGAATAACCCCCTAAATATTAATCTAGCAGACCACAGTTATGCTCTGCTAATATTCTTTACTTAAAAAATTAAAACCAATTAGTAGCTTTAACCGTCCTTAAGACTTTGTTCAGTAATTAGTGGACATATTCTGCCCATTCACCCTCTTATCCTTCCTTACCAATACAGAGGCTACTCCATTGCTCCTATTTGAACACCCAATTGTACCTTTTTGCAGAGTGCAAAGTATGAAAGTAACCCCTGTTATCACCCCCATTCTCCCTCTCAACATCCTGTGATTCTGGGCAAATCATTGAATCTCCACTTGCCTAAAAAAAGAATGTGAACTTGTTCAATGTTACTGATACTCATGTAGGTAATGTTACTGATGCTCATGTAGGCATACAAGGAACAGCTCTGGACTGGATCCGATCATTCCTCACCGGAAGAAGCCAAAGGATCAGACTCCCAACCTTCCTCTCCGTCCCCACGAAAATCACCTGCGGAGCCCCACAGGGTTCATCACTGAGCCCCACCCTCTTCAACATCTGCATGGCCCCCCTCACAGCCATCGTCCGACAACACGGCCTCAACATCGTATCCTACGCCGACAACACCCAGCTCATCCTCTCCATCACCAAAGACCCCACCACTGCCAAACTCAACTTCCAGAAAGGAATGCAAGACGTCGCAGTCTGGATGACCAACAGCTGCCTGAAGCGCAACGCCGAGAAAACAGAAGTCCTTATCCTCGGTACCACCCCTTCTGCATGGGACAACACCTGGTGGCCGACTACCCTCAGAAGCCCACCTTCCCCTTCAGACCACACCAAGAACCTCGGCATCGTACTCGACTCATCACTCACCATGAACCGACAAGTCAACACCGTCACCTACAGCTGCTTCAACACCCTCAGCATGACCCTCAAGTGGATCCCCCCTGAGTCAAGGAAGAAAGTCACCCACGCACTCATCACCAGCAGACTGGACTATGGAAATGCACTCTACGCCAGCATCAACAAGTCCCTACTCCGCAAACTCCAGACAATACAGAACACAGCCGCCAGACTCGTCCTCGGCATTCCCCGACACAAACACATCAGCCAACACCTACGAAGTCTCCACTCGCTCCCCGTGGAGAAAAGAGTCACTTTCAAAATCCTCACTCACGCCGACAAATACCTACACAGCAACGGACCCAAATACCTCAATGACAGAATCAACTTCCACGTACCCAAAGAAACCTCTGATCTTCCAATCTCGCACTGGCCAAAACCCCACGCATCCACAGAGCCAGAGCAGGCGGAAGATCATTCTCTCACATTGCAGCCAAGACCTGGAACGAGCTACCGGCAGACATCAGACGCGCCCCCTCCCTGAACACCTTCAGGAAGACCCTCAAGACCTGGCTCTTTGGCTAAACGGATCTGCTGACCCCCCTCAGCGCCTTGAGACCATCACGGGCGAGTAGCGTTCTTACAATTCCCTGATTGATTAATTGATTGATTGTAAAGCACTCAAATATCTTCAGGTCTCGTTCACCCTAAATAAAAGTGTAGAAAATGAGTTGTATTCTTGTAACTATTTTTCCCTTTGCATGATTCTAAAGCATTTACTGTTTACTACTGGGTATGAGCACATGTCCCACAGCTTACTGTTTTCGCTTAGAGTGAATGTCTTAATGCAACCCCTCCCTCATTCCAATATCTTGTAACTGAACACCCACCTTTTATTCACAATTATTTTCCTGTTTTTTTGTTTCTTTTTTAAGTCTGCCCTTTAAGCAGTCTATCGTTTTCCCAAAAAGCCCAATGCATAGGCTCTCACTGGCCAGTTAAAGTGGCATTCACATTTTGGGTCCATCCACCACACCATACTGCATGGGAAAAGAGTCAGCCCACTTTACCCATTGGTTCCCTTCACTTTGAGTGACTGCACAAAGCCCATCTGCCTAAAAATAGTTCCTTTACCCCGAAGCCGGTTCCAAGTGTGTTTTTTAAAAAATGTTATCACTTAACACGAGCTTTTCATCTGGATCTTGGCTGCCGAGTTAGATGGAGATTTATTTTCGGTTAGTGTTTTTTAAGTAGCTGTTATAACGTGTGCAAGTGACATTGTAACATTGTAGCTGCTTGTGCAGAGTGCGTGGTTAGGTTGTGAATCCTTCTCCTCTCCCTCATAAACAAAAAAACACAAATAATTCGTGGAGGAGGTGGTAGACTTATTTAAACAGCTATACTAGTAGTAAGCCATCGATATCACTCAATGAGTTTTAAACGTATTTTTTTTTGCAAGCAGATGGCAGCCATTTTTTAGGTGGCAACGTATTTGATCTTTTTAGGTCTCGCGAGCCAAAGGCTCGAAGAGACATTTTGTATGTGGGATTTTCAAAGTGCTACCCACAGTTTTGGCTGGCCTAAACCTTGAGTGCACGTTGGCGTGCACGTGCACAGCTGCTGCTCACACTCCCTCCTCCCTTCTCCCCTTCCCTTTTCATCAGCTTTGATCAGGCTCCTCTGTTGCTGGCATTCCCCCCTCCCTTCTCGCCCAGCCCTTCTTGTCACCTCGGCTTGTTTAGCACAGCTGCTGCTCGCACTCCCTCCTCCCTTCTCCCCCTCCCTTTTCTTCAGCTTTGATCAGGCTCCTCTGTTGCTGGCATTCCCCCCTCCCTTCTCGCCCAGCCCTTCTTGTTTTTATTTGCCTCAAAATCTTTCGCTTTAGTTTCTTCGCTTTCTTTCTTTCTCCGCAGGCCCTTTCTTTCCATCTCTCTCAACCCCGTCCTCTTTTGTTAAATTCCCCTCTCCTATTTCTTCCCGCCTAACCTCTTTCTTTCCGTTTGTTTTCTTTCCTTTACCTTCTTGTTTCCAAGGTGGAACATTCGCTATGGACATTCAGCACTATTATTTTAGATGAACGCAATCAGCGCTGTAATCCTGACACCCACACAGAAGTGAAGTTTAAATGACCTTGGATTCCGAGTGCCGCAAAGCAATAAATATCACCCGCTGCAGCAAGAGCAGACCCGCTCCTCCTGCTAATTTCACGAATCTCCCAATAATACCAGGCCACAAACAACCCCACTTGTTTTGGTTTTGTGTACACGAATATAGGTTTGGAAATTGATGAACTGTTCCCTGTCTCGTGTTTTGGGCTCGGACTCAGAGCAGCGCAGTACGAGAACTGAGGTGGTTATTTTATATGGCAGAATGTAAATGGAGCTGATTATCACTTTAGCACTCTTTATCCATGCTCCAAAAAATAGGTCTGGCAGATCGCAGCGCTCAGCACCTTTCAAGCGCCGTCTATCTCTCCCAAAAATATGAAAAATCACAGAAAATATTTAGTGTCACTTTGGTGTAGGTATCCTGCATTAAATCAGACAGCTACATGTGTATAAATGACTTAATCCTTAAAGTTGGATGTGGGAAGGAGCTTGGATGCACACCAGTCTGCTTACAACATTAAAAGAAACTCCCGGTTTGTGTACAGCTCATGCAGTTGAGGAGGAGGGGTGGTGGGGTCCCAAGCCTGGGTTAGTGGGCTGCCTTCTCATCAGAGCCAACATTACGTTTTCAGGTTATCCGCTGTCCCAAGCCCCGAAGGAGGAACCAGGGCAGTGGTGTCAAATTTATTTCACCCGTGTGCTTGCCTAAGACCCTAGCGAGAACCACTTTGAAGTGTTCGTAAATCTCAGTTACAGACAGGCGCGCAACACCCATTGGACTCAAAGGGCTTCAGCCCCCCCCCACCGCCCCAGTCGTGTGTGGCAGTCCGGGATGAGACAGCGTCCAGGGCACGCACACAGCCGCGCCCAAGCATTTCACAGGTCTTTCAAAGACCATGTGTATGTTAATGAGGCCTTGCTGTTGTTTCACCCCTTCTAAGAGCCCCTGCAGTTCCACTTTGCCTATGGCTTAAAAGATTCAGCGGCCCCGGAAATTTTTTCTTAGCCCCCCCCCCCCGAAATGTGGCTCTAGTTGCGCCTCTGGTTACAGATAATGGGCTCTGCATGCTTTGATCTGCCCCACTCCACATGAGTTATCCACTATGTGACAGCAAGCGGTTTTACCCCACGCTTTACCACTGTGAAAAATCATCAGCCGCCACTGCCTGTGGGATGATAGCATCCTATTGGGGGATATCTATTCCACTTTGTCTCTCATGCTTGAACAACCTCTTCTACCCGACCCCCCGATTGCTTTGCTAGGGTACGTTAGGCCATTACCATTAGGATTACATTGTTTTACATCTATTGCCTTACTCCTAGTGAAACAGCAGATCTCGCTTCACAGCCTAGCTGAAAGATCTGTCCTATTGTGATATTATCTCTGAATTGTACGCTTCCCTGCAGCTAGTTACTTCCAGGCCCAAAGATTTCTGGCAACCCCTGTAGGACGACTTGTTGTCCATTGATAATTCGGCAGATGATAAAATGGCAAGTTAAACACTCGTTATCTGTCAACTGCTGTATAAGGCGCTCTCCTGTTGTGTTCTGAAGTGCCCCGATGCGCTAGGTCTGCTTTTGAAGTGTAACCTGTGTATCATTTGTTCGCCTTGCCCTTGTATTTACCTGCATCATTTTCTTTCCTAGTAAATTTGTGGTGCCACACATGCATTATTGTTTTATATTTTAGTTCTGGATTCATTGAATGTATTTGTTGTATAAAACGATGCATAAAGTTTAAAAAGAAAACAATAAAAGTATTAGAAAAGGGATGAAAGCTCATGTCAGCTATTTCATTCTTAGCAGCTAAGCAGATGTATTTTTTATTCAAACAAATTAATCTCTGCAGTCTATCATTAAGAAGTAGAAGTTACATAATCGAAAGTATCTATTTATGAAGTGAACTTTATTTTTTCAGTCGATTAATATTCATGGGAATATGCAAAGCAACTAGATTGTATATCAGTTTTTAATTAATTCACAAATCGGGCTCTTTTTGGCACTGGAAATTTCAAGCAAACCCTAAAGTAACATACTGACGTCTACAGTTCCTAGTGCTCCTATCCAACGTTCCATAAAGCGATGTACAAGCCTGCTTTGCCAGGCACAGACATACATTTACACATTGGAATGTTGGGTGCCGCACTGAAGGTACAGCGGTAGAGGGTCAATAATGACTGGTATTGGCCTCCTTCATCATTTCAATATTTGCCTTCCTGTTACATTGCCGCATTCTACCCCATTGCCTGTAATATTACCCTTTGTCTCGGGCTATGCCAGTCTTAAAAGTGCCCTAGATGGAGGCGCTTGCCTGCAGCTCAAGTCAGTAACTCTGGGCCTTTAAGGGCCTCAGAGCCCTCGGCAGCAAACTATAATGCTACCGAAGAGCCCAGTTATCCCACCTCCAGACAGAACACAAAACACCAAGCATCTCTCAGCTGGGGTAGTAATGTTCCTGCCTTTACATATAAATCCACTGTGCCCCTATGTGCGCAGACTATTTCGCGACTCCCATACTGATGGGCAATGAACTTTCCAGTGCCAACGATTCAAGGGTCGGCAAAGTGCTTGGCAAGGATAGCAGCAAGACGTGTCAAGGTCTCATCATAGCCTGCGTAGAGAAACCATACAGGACATTTTACAAGACTTTTTAAAAAGGGAGATCGCACAATGCAGCTGCAATGTAGGCATAAAATTAAGACTCTGAAAGAAAGAAGGGCAACTACATTAGGCACAGACTATAAACATTCTGGCTCCTCTTAGTAATGTTAAAGATCACTATAAACTTCCGTATCAGACAGCTCTTATGCCCATGTATCTTCTTACCCATTTCTTAATCATAACATATAACTTGAACTCCATACCTTTTCTTGACTTTCCTTCACAATTTTTTTTTTTTGTAATCCAGGCCTTCCATATGCATCTTTACACACTGGGTGCTAGGAATGCTAGCCCCACTCTTACCAGTGGGGGACAGGATGTGGCCTAACGGCCAGAGTTGCCGCATTTGGAGCTGTGGAACCAGGCTCGAGTCTAGGTATGGGCTCAAAATCCAGTGAGTCTGGGCAAATCCCTTAATCTCTCCATGCCTACCAAAAAACAAGCATTTGCAATGCAACAGGTCTAGCATTTACGCAAGTTTGAGCTATTGGCATTGTAAATGATAATGCCTTTTATTTATGTTTTTGTTTCTGAAACATAAATAAAAAGCATTGTCATTTACAATGCCAATAGCTTAAACTCGCGTAAATGCGAGACCTATTGCATTGCAAATGCTTGTTTTCTTTACGTTTTCGCAGCCTACGCTTTCATTTAAAAAAGAATATCCATCACACAGCCTGCCTAGGCCGGACTTACTGGCTTTGCCAATGTCTGTTATGACTTGCTGGGAAAAAAACGTTTGACCTGGCTAGTAAATGTGAGGTGTTAATGCCTGCATTTTGTTTTGCGGTTGTCAACATCTACTGCAGTGATACCCAAACTACAGCTTGTGACCCTCGTGACCTTCACATACGGCCACCTGATCAACTGCAGCACTGGGCTGTTGTTCACTTGACTCAGCTCTAACCTTGGAAAGATGTTACATAAACAGGCAAGCCTATATTTAACGGTGAATTGAAGTTAAAGGAAGGCAGTAACTAGGTTGTCCTGCACCACTTAACTTTAGGAACACCTTCATTTTCAAAGCCATCTTGCAGCAAAAGTGTAAAAATATGATAAGTTTTCTCACAATTCAAACAATGGGCCCTATATGATGTGGTTGGTCGGAGGCAGCGGATGGAGGGACCGACCGACGTCTCCGATAGGCTCAAGGAGCCCGTTGGAGCAGCGATCGGAGTGTAATACCCTACAATGGGGGTGGTGTCTGCATAGGCACCACCGTAGAATTACGATGTCCTTTTACCTCTGCCTTTACATGGCGGTCCGACTGCCATGTTAAGGCAGATGGAATTGGACTTTGGAGGCTCCTAGCAGGGCCTCCATCACCTGTGGGCTTCTGCTACGGGCCCAGGGGCCACACGTGGTGCCACCCCAAACATCAATGCAATGTGTGTCAGGCACCACATGGTGCCTGGCACACGGTGCATAGATGTTTGGAAAGATATCCTTTACTCTTGCGGCGTGTGCTGCAGCCCTTTTGCGGCCTGCAGCACAAGCCGCAATAGTAAAGGGTATGTTTCCGACAGCAGTGCTGGCAGTCGCATTGTAATGTGGCGGTGGGACCTCTGACTCCTTGTCGGGAGGTTCCATTCCTGCTACAATTTCGGTCAGACGCTCATCCGACCGGGATCATAATGAGGACCAATGTGTATTTCATTACCATGCTGAACCATGTCACCTTAGTACATCAGATTATATCAGTGCATCGTGAAGCATTTTTTTTAAGTGATAGTTTTCAAATATAAATTTAGAAGCATACATTCCGCCCCCCTCACTCTGAAAACAATGCCAATAATGAACTAAGAGGCAAGGCAGTTTTTATGTGCACTGTTAAGGTGGCCTGGGTTCCTATTACACATGACAAAGCAGGTTTTGTACAATGCACATCCTGAAGTCCTGTATTTCGAGCTCCTCTTATATGTGATAATGAAGAAAACGGAGGAAAGGTGAAATAAAACAACTGCCTAGAATCACACAATTTGATAAAGTGGAGGTGCTGGGAATCACAGGTTTTGCAGTTTCACATGTGCAATTCAGCCACTAGAAGTATATGCTTTGCTTGAAAGTGAAGTAAGAGCCGTAACATCCAAAGGAAACGGCATCTAGCTTGAAGCTCTGCTCTAAACAAGTAAGGAAAGGAAAATATAAAATGTGTGATACACAGTAGAGCTGTTGATTCGACATTTACGGCTTCCTTGGAGAGCAGCCCTTTTAGTGTTGTATTCTGCAGCATTAAATCATACGTTTTTAGGTCTTGCCTGATCCAGCGCTTGCGCTGATCTGGCCAAGACATTTTGTATACAGGCTTTTCAAAAGTGCTGCCGTGGCCTAAAGCTTCAGTGCACGTGAACGTGCACGCGCGCAGCGCCATGTGTCTTTCCTCCGCACGCGATCGTAATCGCGAACGTGATCCCTTTCACTTTCGCGGCTGTGTTGCCAAAGCTTGTTTTTTTTGTTTGTGGGGTTTTTTTGACCGTGGTATCCAGTTTTTTTTTAATCTGTGGCAGTTCTACATAATGTAGAGGGTGGGGGAGATAAATCTATAAACTTACTCGTTAAACTGGTCATATCTCTGCAGCCATTGCACATATTAGTGCGTTGCAAATATGCGAGGCTGCAGTGTCGGGTTCGTTGCAGGTTCTCGTGTCACGTGGCCTTAATTGGGCTAAAGGTCCTTTTGAGGGTGAAAGGGTCGTGCCTTTCAGGGCTCGCAACACAAGAATGTTTCCAGCCAGTGTTGATGAACTAATTCCCAGACCAGTTATATATTTTTATTGTTCAGTCCCACAAGTGAGCTATTAGACAGTAGCGCTATGTCACGGTTTCGGATTTCCACTGTACGCTGCCTGGTAGTGCGTATACAAAGGGAGGTGGTGCTTGTGGCAAGGTTCTGGTTCGCAGGTGTATCATTCATACTTGGAGAAGCTACGTCGGAGGCTTTAGTTTCACTTTGGGGGTCGCACTGAAATATGCTGTTATGATGGTAACTGCGTTAGACGTATGCCTGTGCCCGAACGAGAAGTGCTGGTCCACAACATTTAAAATAGTGATGTGATGGGCTTTCTGGGTGACGAGGTCAAATCGGTATACTAACTTCTTCGAACAGGGAGGCTGCTAATACTAAGTAGCTCGGGGAAGTTCCGTCATGCCGGTTGAGGCTTGGCAAAACTTTCAAATGGTCGCTGTTCTAATGGGGACGCTGCCTTTCCATACTCTTCCCCCAATATTTTTTTTTTTTTAAAGCTTTGCCACCACGCCATGTTGCACTTTCAGTTAGCCTTACTTTTACTCACACTGGACTTGTTTTTCCTCGTTGCCAAGCTTTGTGTTTGGTGAACATCAGGCCTGCTACAGAGCAAAAGGAAGGGAGGCAGCGCTTATTAGTGTGCCCTGTAATGCAGTAGGGGTTAGGATCACCTGCCATCCTGCTGCCTGCAGAGCTAGGGTCTGCACTGTAGGAAGACTACACCACCGCCGGCACAGTGAACACTTGACTAGAAATTAGTTGTGCCTCAATCTCCACCACAGACAGGCGCCCTGATTGAAAGCAAGATGCTGTGTATTTTGTTGGCTATATTTAAAAAAAAAAAACTTTAGTCCTTATTGATGATGTTTGTCTGTGCCCCCAATGCCTGCTATAATTTTGACCCCAGTCAAGACCTGTGAGTTCCTTGCATTCCCGCCCCGAGTACCCCCCAGCAGCAGCAGTGCACACAGAGCAATAACTCATAGTAAACTTACATCGTTCTGCAAGAACCAGGCACCACAAGTACACAAGCAACCAGCATTTACTCTGCATGCTTACAGTAGGTTTATTAACCCGTAGCGCTATTTTTGACAATACATACAACTCCAAAGTCTGCATGACTTGTCTATTTACTAAACTTCTTATGGCATATTTGTTCAAAAGAACTTTGCAGCACCTCGGTGCATGTCACTAGCTGAAAAACAGTAAAACAAGCATTGGCATAGCCAATAGGTCTCGCCTTTGGGACCTTATAAGTGTTTAGCCATGCGACAGTTGCATAAATAAACACTTATAAGGTCCCAAAAGCGAGACCTATTGGCTATGCCAATGCTTGCTTACTATGCATATGTGTTAGTTTTAAACTTGCTCACTTGGGTATTCAGTTCTTGAAAATCCAAGAGACAATCTTACAATTGCATGTTGTGATGGTCCAGACTTAAAAAGCCATTCACAAAATGTTCTCAATGCCAATGTACATAGATCTCCACCAAAGAAAACGAAGTGTGAATTGATCCACATTACCTCACATAGGATACTAATGAGAACATGTTAAAAACAAACAAAAATGGAAGACACCGTGGGAGCAGAGGGGATGGAACGAATCTCCCAAAATAAGACAAGTGACTTCATAACACCAATAAGAAGACAAGTGTGTCCTGCTGTAATGATAACCATTCAAATCAATATGGTACCACACCCACCAGTGGGAACCCTGATGCCCTAATCTCTACTGAATTCATAAACAGCTGTATCGAAGAAGATATGTAAACCTATCAATAGTTTCTATACTTATTTATGATACAGAGGTAGCTGTTGATTCGGTCATTCAAGTACAAATTACACTTGTGTGCCAAGCCAAATCAATCAAGGAATATGTTATTGAGACATAAAATTTATAATTCTATCGGTTTTCATCAGGTGTTCTCCTATGCAGCTTGCTTGTGATATCGCGTGAGTAGCATTGCCTCCTACACAATGCACCTTAGATATGTATGGATAGGCATACCCTCACAAATGCTAGGTTCTACATTTGCAACACGTTGGTCAGACGAATCAGGGAGTACACATGAAAAACTATCTGTTGAACAGTTTGTCACAACATTACTGGACTAACCATCAATGTCACAGCAATGTAAATAGATTTTCATTTCCTATATTTTATCATGTGCACAACATTGCACAGATGCCTTCCGCACAGATGTCTGAACGTCAAGGCATCTGGAAGCCTGTTTATTTGCATGTGAATGTATCGCTGAATTTTGTAAATCACACACGCTATAGCTAATTGTGTCGTCTCTGATCACATTGCATTACAGAGTTTGCCAGCTACATGGAAAAAAGCATCATCTTATTGGAACAGGAAACTCTTTCACATTGTTCTGAAATTCAGAAGGACAGAGGTTAAAGGAATCTCTCTACTTAAATTTAGCAAACAGAGAAGACAGATGACTGGTAGACCAGGACCTAAAAATCCAATTCGCAAGAACTATCACCATATTCAGCAACATGTAAAAACAAAAATACCCCTTTTTTTGTAAAACATTGCAGCTACTTATGCAAACAAAAAAGCACTTTAAAAATCTGTAATCCCTGATCACAGACAATGCCCCCTCGAAGTTCCCTTTCTGATGTCATACCTTGAAAGAGTCCAAGGCAGGGTTTCCTCTGCATGGTATTGTAACCTGACCAGATGAGGGCAAGGGAATTATTAGAAATGTGCCCAGCAGATCTCTTTAAATACTGAGAAGTATATATGTTCAATACAATTAAAATGTGTAAATAACCTGAAGTTGCTCAATGAGTGAATTAACACATATCTACCAGTGGCTACAAATCTCTGGTAGCACAAGATGGCACTCAATACATCTTCCGGAGACAAAATTATACAGGGCTTATTTTGTGGTTCTAAATATCACACCTCACTGCTTGTTTCAGGATGTTTTCCAGGCCCTCCACTATCTTTAGGTCGAGACTACAGCAGCGCATACGCTATTGCTCGACTTTTAGTAAGTGGGTTTTAAAAGTGTTTCCCACCGGCTTTTGCAGGCCTAATGCTTGCGTTCACGTGAGCGTGAACGTGCACAGCTGCCAGCTTTCGGATTACTTTTACTTTGGGCGCTGTTGCGCGCGCACCACTCGCGTGTTTGCCGGCACGCGTGCACACAACTCCCTCCGCCTCTCTCTCCTGCTTTGCATTCCCAGCGACCAAGCTTGTTCCTGGGTGGCTCTAGGTCTATTGATGCTTTTATTGTCAGATACTGTCAGCCTGGCTGTATTTACTCTGGTCTTGGTTTTAATGCACATCTGTACCTGTGTGTCCTTGTACATCTGAATAGACCTAGTGGATACTTTCTTGGGAATGGGAAAAGCCATTGTTTATGTTATAATGTCTATTAATTAGGACATAAGGGGGAATTTCTGATCAGGGAACTCTCTATTCAAAAGAATGCACTCACAACAAAAGGCAAAATCTTAGCTGTCATACGCGGCATCTAGTTAACAAACAAGCATTGGCAAAGCCAATAGGCCTCACCTATGTGTGAGCTATTGGCTTTATCAATGTGTTTAAGACATGCTGCACAGCAGCGCAGGCTGCTGTTCAACATGACTTAAATGTCAAGAAAGAAAATGCCATGACGCAGCCAGAGTCGACTGTTTCATATTGCTTTTATTTTAAAGCCATGTGCAATATGTCTGAACAAGCATTGGCATAGCCAATAGGTCTCGCTTTTGGGACCGTATAAGTATTTAGTTATGCAATTGTTGCATGGCTAAACACTTATAAGGTCCCAAAGGCAAGACCTATTGGCTATGCCAATGCTTGTTGTATCTTCCTGTAGTGTAGGCCAACTGTTTAACTTCAACTTGTTTGTGCTACATGCAACAACCAGACAAATTTGGTGCTTTTTTTCGAACCCTTATGGCAATATGGTTTTCTTTTTTTATACAGGACCTCTTACAATAGTTTTTTTTTTTTTTTAAGTTACATTGTTGTTGCTTTTCACTTTTATATGCATATACTTGCATTTTGGATTGTGTAATTGACCGTCTCATTATTTGTGTGATTATGTCCAAGTGCTTTTTTGTGGTTGTGTTTATGCATCCTGTCTATTTCGGGATTCGTGTGACTACTATTTTTTGTGCATGTGACTTTTGTCTCGCAGCTGTCGCGGGCGTGAAGATCAAAAAAGATGCCCTGCAGAGTCTATGCTCCACAAGTGTTCAGTAAACTTAATTGGATTGAGGGACTAGAGATTGTGTCCCCATACCAAGCAGGGTTTAGGCCAAAAGTTAGCACTATCAACCAAGTTCTAAGGCTGCTGATCATCCTCAGGAAATATTCAAGACTCAGAGAAGGACACATATATATTGCATTTGTTAACCTCAGAGCAGCCTTCAACATGGTCCCCAGGGGGATGCTCTGGGCATCTTTAAAGGATTTTGGAGTCCCGGACGTCCTCCTCACCCAGACTATCAGACTCCACCAGGGCAGCTATGCCCAAGTCCGTTGGGGAAACATGAAGGCAATTAACTGAAGAGAATTCTGATTCCTAGGGGAGTGAGGCAAGGATCCGTCCTGGCCCCAACCCTTTTTTCCCTATTAGTAACAATCTAGTGGCAGCTATCTCCTTAGTGAATATAGACGCACCTAAACTAGACGCGGCTAGGGTGCCCGCATTCCTATTCGCCGATGACACCCTTTTAATCTCCCAGACCCCGATGGGCCTCCAGCAGCTCTTGACTAATTTTAATGCTTTTTGTCTAGCCAACGGCCTTGAGATCAATATCTCAAAATCCAAATTTTTGACCGACTGTTAGACTACACAAAACATTTAAGCAAGTTATATCTCTGGCAGATGAAAACCTGGGACGAGTATCTAGATTTGAGTACCTGGGCATAATGCTTGACAGTAAATTGTTGTGGTCAGCACACAGAGAAAAGAAGGGTTGTGACTTAACACCAGGCCTCAGCAATATACAGGAGGTTTCAGAGCCCTAGTCCCGGCTCCTGAACTCTACAAACTAAAGGCTCAATCAGCCACGTTGTACGGGGCAGAACTCTGGGGATATGCTCATCTAGATGCTCTCAACATAAGCGAAAACAAGTTTGTCCGCTCACTACTCCATCTCCCATCCCCTTAATACCAATGTTCTATGATAACATAAAAAGAGTGGAAGAAGTAGCCACACTAAGACCCCTTTTGTAATGGGTGAGGTTCTAGAACACGGAAGAGTTGAGACGTACCGTAAGGCTGCTGAAGAATTGTTGGTCCTCAACAAAGCCCTGACTTTTCCCTGGTTCAAACACGTCCACCAATGGTTTGAAACATTGGACCATGGATCCTTTTGGTTAGATACCGCCTCGTTGTAGGCTTCTTCTAAGTTTCTGCTAAAAAAACACTACTAGGAGGACACATACACTAGCCTTTTTCATAGTCCCTCACTTGGTAGGCTGACAAATCAATTCTTGTCTATCAAGGACTGCCCATTTTATAAAAACTTTCTTGACCTCCTGCACCAGCAACTAGAAAAAACCTTGTATCTAAAATTTCGCTATGATACACTGAAGCTGGATTCATTTACTGCTCCATGGGATTCGAACAGGAGCGTTGTTCACTCATCCGTATGGACTATGTGCTCGCTAGCAGCAAATGGATCCATACACCATAAATTATTTTTCTGCCCAGGATACGCAAAGCCTAGAGGGAAATGGATACGCCGACTCCGTTTCTATCATGGCTTCCGGAGATACCAGGAGGAAATGGCGTTCATGAAGGGCAACACCACTATTTACATTGTCTTTGCTCTAGTCTTATTTATTGCCGGATTAATAAGGAAAGCTAAAGGTCTTAAACTCTAGCGAAGGCCAAAATGGGCTGCTTATACAGATTGCCTTCTTTCCACATGTCTGACTCTGTTTTTTAGGTGGGGTTACTGGAACTGCTCCACTTTATATTTATTTTAAAGAGAGCCATCTTGTGATTTTATTGTTTTTAAAGAGAGTTATGCTATGTTAGGTCTCAATTGATCTTAACAATTTTGTAACATTGCATTTAATTCATTGTTTTATTGTGTTTAAGTTTTATGGAATGAATTTTCCGAAATAAACTTTTACTTCATAATATACATTTCTGTATGTCAGCAAATCTATTTAACCAGGCTTCAATGTCTACAAGTACTGCAGATTTGTGAATCATTTTGCGAAATATAGAATAATATGTAAATCCATCAACATACTGTTTGATTCATTAGTTACTTAAATTGATGATGTTGTTTCTTATGTCTCAAAAGCCCGCAACATAGTGTTGTAGTATAAAAATCCATATGCAGACAAGTTGTTAGTTCCAAGTAGTTTCTTTATTACGTTTCAGTTATAGTTGTAGTAAGATGGTAGTAACATGGTAGTAAGCTGGTAGTGTAGCCCCACCAGGAGCAGCCTCCCTACTGCTCAGCCTCTCATCTGCAACTGACACTCAAACCAACACCACACACCAACATTCCATGACATCATCCTGCATTCTCCAGTCATTCAGGCTGAAAAAAAGGGAGAGTATTGGTGTAAAGAAAGAAGGGGAGAAATCAAGCTACAACATATCTGCTTTCTTTACATCAACAAAAGAAAAGGAATGAAGAAAGAAACAAGAAATAGAAAAAGTCAAAGAAGAAAATTCAACAATTGAAAGAAAATGAAACACGGTAAAAGATGGCAAGAAGTACTATCTTAAATGCAATAGTACAGTGACAAGAAAATCCAAAAGTACAAAGGCAAGAAAATGTAATGCAATAATAATAAAAATGCAATAATACAATAACAAGAGATTGAAAGTGCAATGCACTAATAAAACCGAATAAAAATGCAATCATACAATAACAAGAAAATTGCAGCAAAACAATGGCACGCACACCATCCCCTTTTCTCCAAAGGAAAGGCACAGCCCAGAAAACAAAACATATGCCATGAAATGCGCATACCTGAAGGGACCAAAAGTCTCAGGCAAAACATGAAGCAAACACAAATCGAAACATGAAGCTGCGCTAAAATGCATAAAACACTTACAGCACTTGTACGCCTGACCTCTCAGGCACCCCTACAATCCGTGAATCCAATCACCGGCAAACCAAAATAGAAGTAGACAAAGGAGAGCCGTGAAGCAAACAGCGAACCAGCGCTGCAAATATGACAGAACCAAACATGGAACATAGAAAAAATATGTACGTGAAGTATACCCACTAAGCAACCAGCACTGTGGTAAAAAAAAAAGTATACAGCACCCCCACACGAGAAAGAAAACGCAGCCAGAAGCCACTCACCCACCAAACAGCATAAAAAGCACTGGAATGAACTCACCCATGAAACAAAAAACAATGTACTAGGATACACTCACCCATGAAAACAACAGGAAAATGTACTGGGATGCACTCACCCAATAAACAGAATTAAAACAAACTGGGATACACTCACCCAAGAAAACAGCAGAAGATGTAATGGGATACACTCACCCATGAAAATAGCAAAAGAAACTACAAGTAAACAACGCAATCACACAAAAACAGGTGAAGAACCAGTACGTGAAAACACTGCAGTCCCAACACTAGGGCTGCACAGGCAATGAAACCAAATAAGAGGGAATACACTGAGCTGGTAATAAGTAGCTATATGACTCAGTATCTGTGTGGGAAACTGACTCCATACCCCAAACTTGGCACCTGAGAAGCGGGACCCATAGAGGAGCAGGGAAGCGGCAAGCGAGACCGCCAACGAAGGAAGAATCCCGGCGGACGAGGAGGGGGGACTACAACTCCCATCACCACCAGCGCACAGGTCGCACTCAAAAGCGAAGCGCTGACCCAGGACGCGCGCTGGGAGGCGCGCGGGCCAGGGGTGGGTCCGTCCACGCCCGTCAAAGCCCGGAAAAGGCTGGGCTGCCCCCCCCCCCCCACCGACACCCAGAGAAGACCAAAGGGTAAAGTGCTTTTTCCTGAGCTTGAGTGCGTGTTTACCTGATATTGACTGCACCGTTCCTCGTAATACGGGGTCGATGTTACTAACACTACACATTGGCAGTACTGACTGCATTCAATATAAAAAGACAAGATGAGTAGACGAGAGGGCCAGAATGTCTGAGTGGGCGCAAATATAGTGGGGATGCTGGACTCTTTTCTTACAAGGGCAACAACAGTCTTGACGCACGAAATTGAACTAACGGAACGCCGACTATCGCTGGAGCCTCCTAATCATAAAAGATCCTCATTGGGGAGGATTTTGTCTAATCATATCTCAAACGAGCCCCTGCTAACAGATATGGCCACGGAAGAAGTCATCATCACAGCACCCACATCCCAGGACTCGGAATTGACCGGCATCTCACAAAGGGTTTCTTCAAGAGTGGCAGCAATTAAAAGACTCCCGAAGAGCACCATTGACACTACAGTAAAAAGAAAGAGGGCTGGGGGACAGCAAAGACCTAAATCGGCAAAATCCCAGAGACCGAAGAATCATGAGGGGGATGTAACATCAGAAACAGCCCGGCAGGAACTAATTGATACAGAAATAGAAAACACTGCTCCTTGTTCCCTGATGACCGAAACTATGTGGCAGAGACTAGAGACATTGATCTACACTATGCTAAACCCTACCTCACTAAAACTAAACTTCCTTAGAATCTCATACTAAAGATAATTGTCGTGCATTAGAGGCAGTTTTAACAAAGTATAGCCCAATTATAGCAAGTCAGCCCTCAACCTCCCAGGAGAAGCCAGGAACTGATTCTAGCATAATGACATTAAATATACCTCCTGGTACGATGAATAGGGCCCAACAGGTAAGTGATAATCAGGAGGGAATATTTTCCAAGGCAGCTCCAGTTACAGTTAGCTACCCGGCCTCTAGTAACACAAGGACTCCTATTGTATATAATTCGAAAGAAACGGGTGATATGACAAGTCAGGAAATGACGAATCCTAACACAATCTCTAGGTGCCAAAATAGCCCATTGATAGGGCGGGGCAAACAGGATAGTTTTCTGAAAGAAGGAAGTTCTGCCCTGACAAACCAAACAAACCAAGCACAGATTCTACACTTACCCCCAGCAGAATCAACTTCCCAATTAATGTCCACATCTCTCCATTGGTTAACTCAAAATTTGGATATGGTAGGGACTACAGGTAGGAATATCGCAAGTCAGATAATTATGGCAAGAAGAGTATTATGGGTGGGCCCAGCTCGGAAACAATTGCCGGGAGATTGTGTTGTCTTAAACTTCAAGAGTGAATTTGTTGTTGGTTTCCTCTTGGAGCAACTGGGCAATGCTTATATTAGAAACTCACATATTACTGTCCTACCATTGGGTTTCTTCTATAGACCCCCCGCACTATTAAGATCTATGGGCCATTTACAGCCGAAGGAAACATTGATAGAGGGCCCATCTTGGTGAAACAGTGGGAACATGGATCGGAGGCTCGAGAACAGATATGCGCCCCTGGCCGACCTTGATGCCCGTGATTGACTACAGTCAGCACACACAAGCATACAAAGGACCTATGAAAGGCAACTCCCCCAAACTATGGCTAACATTGAGAGCCTACAGCCACTTGCTATACAACAGGAGAGACAAAGGAATGTATGGAAAATAGCTTCATGGAACGTGGCTGGTATTGCCCATAAAATGACTGATACTAAGTGGTTAGAGATACGGCGGGATCAGGAAATAGTATGTTTCCAGGAAACATGGGCCCCAGACCCAGTTTTCATCAATGGGTATAGATCCTTTCAGACCCAAGCAATTCCATCTATTTCGGGGAGGGCAAAGGGGGGCATCTTGACCCTAATCAGGAACGATTTAGCAGTAAAAGTAAAAATGAATTTACAACCAAACTAAAATATTCGCATTTTGGTAATGGAGATACAACAAGAAGGGACATGGGTTTTAATACATTTTTATAATAACAGATTTGGCCCAAAAAATGCACACGATTGTGGGGGAAGTCGACAAAGCTACCTCTGACATTGTATGCAGTAATAAGTCCTTGATTATAAATATCATAGGGTCAGGTGATATTAATATACACCCTGGTAATTACAATACACTGCCAGTTTGACTAGAGGACATGAGGGGAAACCCCATACATCACTTTGTACATAGTGACTATGGTAATGGCCTAAATAAGTTCAGCCTCCTTAAATATGGAAATAATCTGTGATCCAGACCCCAAAACAGACACCTTGCCGGAAACTTTCCAACGAAACGGGGTGGGGTCAACGATTGATTATATACTTCTGACCGCTCCTCTTATAGCAAGGGTTATATTAAGGTAGATACTTCCTTTACGACTTTTAGTGACCACGCCATTCTTTCAATGGAACTGAAGATATTAGCGCCTGAGAGACAACAGTGCAGTAATGCTGAAACACCAATTGTGGCTAGGAAAAACGGGGTACAGCTCAAATGGGCACATAATGATGAAATTAAGTTGGTCCCAAAAATCAAAGTAAACACACAAAAAGACATACAACTATGCTTAGACACAGAAGCCAAAGCAAGGGAAGTTGTACCAGCATTTTGCAATATCTTGGAAAATATAAAATGAGCCCTAACAAAAACAAAAGCGCCAAACAGTTGCAAAGGTAGGAGCTGGTTTGATCCCGTTTGCACAAAAGCTAGGAAGGCTCTGTTATATGCTTTAAACGCTAAGCCTAGAAATAATGATCAAATAAGAACATTGCGGGCCTCATATAAATCAGCAACGAAAATTAGAGAAGAGAAAATTAAGGAGGACTTATGGGACAATTTGGACAAGGCAGCCAGCTCTGGAAATAGTTCAGATTTCTGGAAGCTGGTAAATTCAATATTTTAATACCCCCAGCTACCCAACACTGGACACAAATGTTGACGAGGAGGCATGGGTATCTCATTTCGAGAACATTTTCTCTTCAAATCCTGGCATAACAACCCACTATGTAGCAACGCAGGAGATCCGTCATGTGCCCTTATCATTTTCACTTATTGAAGTCAAAGCAGGGCTGGACTCATGAAGCTTGGGAAAGGTCCCAGGACCGGACGGAGTCCCAATAGACTTTTTCCAAGCCAATCCAGATCTATGGATCCCACTAACTAATGTACTGAATAGTATAGTATTGGCAGTCCCCCCCTCATAGTCTTCAAGGGTTATAGTACCTATCTACAAAAAAGGGGATAGGGCAAACCCAAAAAATTACAGACCAATTTCCCTGCTGGATACAACATCAAAGCTCATGGGCCGCCTTCTCCTCTCTAGGTTAGAGGGATGGGCTAGAGAAAAGAAGATCTTGATTCAGGCCCAGTATGGCTTCCAGCAGGGAAGGGGTACTGTGTATCAGTGTTTGAATTTAGCACTGATCAGAGAAAAATATACTAGAATGAAGGAGGGGAAACTATACATGACCTTCATGGACCTCAGTGCGGCGTTCGACTGCGTGGTCCATGATAAGCTATGGTCTATAAAGGAGTTAATGGGGGTTAAACCTGCTATACTAAATTGTATCAGGCAATTGTACGCAAACGCGACGGCATCAGTGTGTTACACTAAAATTGGAGACTGTACACGCTCCTTTAAAATCTCCAGGGGAGTGAGGCAGGGCTGTGTATTGGCCCCTGTTCTCTTCTCTCTGTATACAAACAGAGTAGAAGAGGCAATAACAGTGGCTACTAGGGACGTCCCAATTTTTGAAAATAAAACGCTACCTTTACTGGCTTATGCAGATGACGCGGTTTTAATCGCCAGAACAGGGATTGGGCTACAAAGGCTGATAAACGCGTATGTCTCTTTTATGGATTCACTTCAGTTGAAAGTGAACCAAACTAAGTCTTTTGTATTAATAGCAGGGCTACAAAAAAAAGAAAAGGTACCGCACTATTGTGCGGAAGCAGAAAAAATTGAGGTAGTGGACTCTTTCCCCTACTTGGGTATCCTTTTTGAGATCTGTCGTGGGCAAAACTGATGGAGGGAAGAAAGATGGTGATGGAGAGGGGTATTATTGCCATATAATCCTTTGCTAGAAAATTGGGTGCTAAACCCTTATTACCGTTAAAAAATATTTACCAGGCCAGTTAAAGTACCAGCGACCTATGGAGCTGGTGTGTGGGGTATGGCTGCATCGACACCACTACAAACTATTGAGAATACATTTTTTAAATCTGTAGTGGGTTTACCCCCCTCTCTCACAAATGGTATTTTACACTCTGAATTGGGCCTGCCTTATATCTCAGATGATACACAGTTAGCCCCACTTCTCCTCTGGCATTCAATCTGGAAGAGAGATACAGTTCCACTGAACCAATCAATATTAAGGTGCTGTTTAGTAATGGACAAGTGGAAGAGGTCTAGGTGGCTTAGTTACGTAGAGTCAGTGCTAAGGGCGATTGGTCTTCACAAACTTTTAACGACCCCCTGGCCTGTAGGAAGGTCTCTAAACAGAGGGTTAGTGATATGTTTATGTTGTTGGCTCAGTATAAGTGCAAGGAACATTACAAAGAGAAACAGGCAGCCTGGGTATATGGCCTCAACCCACCATTAACTGAAGGAGGTTTCTCATATCTAGTAAATGTAAATAGGATGCAACATAGATTCATATTACTGAGGTTTCGCACTAACCTGATTCCCCTTATGTTAGGTTATCCTGAAAAAACGTATAATCATGCCGATTTAAGTGCATGTCCATGTGATAACCTATCACCACATACAGAATAGCACATATTTTTATTTTGCAGCCTATACGAGAATGAAAGGAATGCCCACCTCAAACCAATTTTAAAGAAAATGAATTTTAAGCAGTATCGGGTAGCATTATACTTTCCAAAAACACTCCCTGACCCTTTGGTCTGTTATTCAGCTGCGTCATTCCTATGGACATGCATGAGGAAGTGGAAAGGGACAGCGCGTAGATTACTGAGTTCGCTAAACATAAATGTAAGTATCCAGATTTAGTATATGAAATGGATCTCTTTTTTTAACATTTTTATGTATCTTTATCCTAGAATTGTGATGAAATATTTGTAATTTTAAAGATAGAATATCCGAATAATTTTAATGTGACTTATTTATATGTGCTTTTATGATCTTTTCTTAACATGATCGAATAAAGATGAATTGATTGATTGACTCAGTAAAAGCATAAATCCTCAAGCAGTAATAGGGGAAAATCCCTACAGCACCCACACGCAGCAACATATGAATAGGCTAAAGACAAGAATAGTATCATTAAATTCACACCACATTTCAATGCACCGGTGCTAATTCCGCAGAAACATAAGAACTATAGCATTTAAAAAAATTGAGAAAAATAATATGACTGCAAGCACACTCACACCATAATAGGCATAGCGAACAAACAATACAATGAAGAGAAAGTCAAACTGCGGTGAGCAATGTCTCACCCGACGTCTTAACCCAAAGCTTGATGTGGCTGTTGGCATCCAATGCGGTGTGGCATGGTGAGTTCCACTTGGTTAACGTCCCATAAAGATTAAGGAGAGCAAAAAAAATCTAGGGTGTACTTCAATGAAATGACACCTCATACTTTTGCTGAAGATCCGTGAGGGAAACCTAAACATCGTTGTGCATAAGGACATAAGCAGAACTCGAAGAAGTCCACAGGAAAACAAACTGTCGAGGTACGGAGGTAAAAAGTTAAACATCCAAAACAGGCCAAAAAAAAAGCGCCAACACTCACCGAATTTCACAAAGTCATAGTGTTTGCTTGTTTAATCAAGTGCGACGGGTCAAAAGATGCCACTCAATACACACTAAGTCATCCCGGTCAGTTCCAAGTAGAAAGTTTAACTAGAGGTGCCGCTTTACACAGAATAAATTGCTGCAACAGAGTCCAATAGACTAGTAACGTTCACGGTCAGGGTGTCCAGTTTGTAAAGAAAAACAAAATGCACAGCTAGTACACGAAGAAAATGGACAAAGCTTGCTGTCAGACAAAAAAATACATCCCACGCAGGTTGAAGACTCAAAAGAAACAGGGAAACACAAAACAAATCTGCTCAAATGTGTTGCGCCATTTGGAAGTTGTTCAAAGGCAATAGTCTTCCAGGTGACAGAAGGGTGACAGCAGGCTCCTCAGCAATAAAATGACAAACTCCCAGGCTGCAGACTGTCCAGGAAGTACAGAACACTGGTAGTTGAAGGTCAAACAGCTTAGGTGGACTTTGTAGCATATAACACACCTGTCAAGTACAAGCAGGACACAACTCACCAGACCTGAGTGAGGCAGAATCTGGCACGCCCATGTTGAGGCTGACCGGTCTTATGGTCACTGATGGGGCTGTGGCTGCCAGTTTCTTTTAAGTAGTACTTGATAAACACGTAGATACTTCGAGTTTGAATTTCCTTAGTAGCATCCTTAGTTGATTATAAGCCAACACACGCAGGTTTGAAGTCCAAATCGTCGCCAAAATGTTGCAAGTAAAGAAGTCCAAATGTAGACAAGGTGGTAGGTTCCAAGATGTAATTTATTAAGTTCAGTTCCAGTTAAGTAGAAAGATGGTAGCTGGTAGTAAGATGGTAATTAGTAGTAGCCCCACCAGGAGCAGCCTCCCTACTGCTAAGCCTCTCATATCTGCAACTGACACTCAAACCAACACCACACACCAACATTCTGTGACATCATTCTCCACTCATTCAGGCTGAACATAAGGGAGAGTATTGGTGTAAAGAAAGAAGGGGAGAAATCACGCTACAACACATAGCAAACAGGTATAAAGTCATGTTTATTTTATTTTACATTCAGCACCACATGAATGCATGTGTTTTCTTGCTCTCTTTTATGTCGAGCCTGCAGGCAGCACACATGTGCTGTAGCTTAGGGACCTGCGGTGTCTAAAAACAAAACAAAAATAACTCTAAAGGGTGCTTTTAGCTGGCCTATTACTTACCATTGGCATCATGATCACTCTTGTTTGCTGCCTTCTATTCCGCAGTGTGCACGATGGGTCATTTACTGGGACAGTCCCTTCTCTTTCTGTGTCTCACGGACCAAGCACAGATTGATTTATCTTAATTAACGTCCGTCTGCTGCATGCGCTATGACTGAGGTACTCTCATCTTTTTGGGGATTTCATTTATAGTGCGAACCCGACCCGAAGGTACTGGAGTGCTTTACATGAGCACCAGTTACATACATAAATTCATATCCATTTATTTTAGTCACGGGGTGATTAATGTAATTAATTATTTCTAGAGCACCAAATAAACCACCTGGAGTATGTTTTCATGTCATTTGTGACACGTTCAACTGGCTGGCTTTCTAGGCACTTTGTTTTCTTGGGTTCACCATTTGATTATTATTGATATTAACAATGTTAAAAAATCTCAGCGTGCAAATTATTTTGGGCAAGAACCCTGGACTTACCATGTGGGTCTTAAATAAAATGAGGTTCCTAGGCAAAGATCTGAACTGGACATTAAGACACTTCTTTGAATCATAGAAAGATTGATTTAATACTGAGGCATAATCAGTAGGGGTTGAGGGCATAGAGCGTCGTAGCGGCAGGAAAGGGAAAGACCAGGGTTCCTGACGCTGGGCATAGTCCAGATACTGATGGGCGCAGATGGGTTTCAATTTGGTCCGCCTTCGGTGTTCCAGTGGCGGGACTGCTCTACAATTGCCATTAAGTAGGTCTGGGGAGGAGGGCTTGGGGAGGGGGTGGGGGGGGGGGGAGTGATGTCACTTTTTCTGCAGGTGGATGATGGGAAATCCAGTTATGCCACTTCCAATGCAGACAGACTATGGGAAATCCAGTGAGGTCACTTCCTACACAGATGAATGATGGAAATTAGTCCTTTTGCTTGCCACCTTCTTTTAAAGACAGTTTTGACTATAAAAATTGTTTGGAAGGTATATTTAATAAATATAAACACGTTTTCAAAAGAGAGTGGGGACTGCAATGGGTTCTCAGAGAAATGAAACTAAAAGCAACAGCTGTCCCAGTCGAACATATGGTGAGGAATGTGCATTTCGGTGTGAGAGATGAGATAAGTATGATGTTGAAAACAATGTGTTGTGAAAGGAATTTTGAAACCTGATGATTTTTCAAAGTGGATTTTGGCCATCATCCTCGTCCGCAAAAAGCTGAGAAATCAAAGATTAAGCATGGATTTACGCTCTGTAAATTAACATATGTTTGTGAATTGCCACTCGCTACTGAAAAGTCGAGAGTAACTTACAGTGTTATGAAGCTAAAAGTTCGACATTGGATCCTCTAGCAGCACATCACTAGATCATTTTAACACCTGAAAGTAAACAACTCACCAAATTAAATACACCGGATAAGGCCTTCTAATATGTTTTTATGCCTTTAAGGTTGGCATCTTTAGATGGGGAAGTTACCCTGCAAGGCCATATTCTGAAATTCAACAGTGCTGTAGATGTACATTACTAAAGATTGAAAAGGGGTATATATGATATTAAAGCAGGAATAGACCTTACATAAAGGTAAATATACATTTATTGCATAAAAGTGGATTCTTTGGCACACAAGATCACAAGTGAGGGATTTAGACTGAAGAACTTGCTGCTCAAAGCTGCTGAGGTCAAATACATTCCATGTACAAAAAAGCCAGGTTGGATTATTTCTCTAGACAAATGTTACCTTATTATAAGAAAGGTGGAGGCAAGGATGAAGAACGCATCTTAAATGAGTACAGGGTTGCTCTCATGGGGGATCCTATCAAAGGTGTAGACCAAGACATTATTGTGTCCACTTGTTGCACAGCTAAATAAAGGATAAGGTTTTGACAGAAGTATTTCATTGTTGTTTGAAATGGACTGTACTCAATTTTCTCTCTGACCCACTCAAAGATGCTGTTTTAAAATATTTAAGCTTGTGCTTCATTGCGAGGATCTGCCTATGTCAATTGACAACATTGTTCGATTATTTATGAATAAGGAACTATTTTTACAAAAAAACAGGATTGTTCAGAAATTAACACTGCTGTATACACTACCTGACAATGGGTATCATTCAACTGATAGTTGAACATATTCATATGGCCTTAGTTGCTGTCTTGGATGTCAAGGAATAACGTTTGCAAAAAGAACCGGCAAAATCAAGTCAAGCCTCAATCACCTTCTTATACAATAGAAGTAGACATGGCTGTATCCACTGCACTGAGTACAGATGTAGAAGGTACCCTGCAGCGACCTTGGGAACTGTTAGAAATGGGAGCCTCCAGTTGGCAGCGGCTGGAGCCGGTGTCAAATAGTGACCCTTCTTCCTAAGTCAGAGTAAGGGGGCTACACCCTTTGATAAACCCTGCTCAACCCTGTGGTAACGTAGCAAGGGCAGACAGGCCTATCTCAGAGGCAGTGTGTGAAGCATTTATGACCATACACAATAACGCTGAAAAGACGCTACAAAACGGACACCACAAGCAAGTATAGAAAAATAGTTATCTTTATAAAGGTTAAGCACGAAACAAAGAACCACAATGCAGATAATTACAGATTCATTCAGGGCGATGGAAGCACTCGTGCGTGCGGGTGGAAAGGGCTTAGTTCGAGATCGGGCCTAGGTGGCCCAGTGATGCACAATGTACCTGGGATATAAAGGGGGGGCACAGCGCACAGCTTCACGGGGAAGGTGCGGGGTGACAGGCGGACTCTCAGCGGCCACAGTTCCTCAGCTGCAGCAGTCCGCGGCGTGCACTCACGCTAATCCTAGGATGGGGTTAGAAGGCGGCGCCCAGCGGCACACACAGAAGATGGCAAGGTTTGTGACGTAGGGGATAGCGTGGGCGCTCAGCTGCACAGGTCTTCAGCAGCAGCGGCCCGCGATAGCAATAGCGATGGTTCCTGTAGTAAAACAAGGGTGGGCACTCAGCGGCACAGCTCCTCAGCAGTGGCGGCCCAAAAATAGCGATAGTACTTATTTTCGTAGTATCCTCGTTGTAGGACCAATGCGGGCACTCGGCAGCACAACTCTACAGCGGCAGCGGCCTACACTAGCGACAGCAATAGTTTTCGTGGCCGTGCCAAGACGGGCACCCAGCGGCACAGCTCCTCAGCTGCAGCGGCCCACAATGGCGATAGCAATGGTTTTCGTAGCAAGGCAGATGCGGGCACTCAGCGGCACAGCTCCTCAGCTGCAGCAGCCCACAACGGCGATAGCAATAGTTTCCGTAACAAGTCAAATGCGGGCACTCAGCGGCACAGCTCCTCAGCTGCCCACAATGGCGATAGCAATAGTTTCCGTAGCAAGTCAAATGCGGGCACTCAGCGGCACAGGCGATAGCAATAGTTTCCATAGCAAGTCAAATGTGGGCACTCAGCGGCACAGCTCCTTAGCTGCAGCGGCCCACAATGGCGATAGCAATAGTTTCCGTAGCAAGTCAAATGCGGGCACTTAGCGGCACAGCTCCTCAGCTGCAGCGGCCCAAAATGATGATAGCAATAGTTTCCGTGGCAAGTCAAATGCGGCGTTCCCTACAGTAGAACTAGAGACCCTGGATTTCTCGACAGAGGCCTCACCTGCAAGTAGGATTCCCTTCAAGATGAATCCGGGCTGCTGACGAATGAAGTCTAATGTCCCTGAGACTTCGGCAGGAGGCAAGCTAAAATCAGGCCCTTGGGTAGTTGCTTCAGTGGATGGATGAAAATTTCAAAGTCCTTTCCCTCTTGCTACGCGGACAGAGGTTCGTCTTCGCATCCCGAAGTTACACCTCGAAGGGGTTTCAGCCCAGATCTTTATACCCCAAAAGTCTTTGTTCTTGAGAAAGTCACAAATCACTCGACCCGGCCAGAACAAGTTTGGTGTCGACTTCGGTCACTTTATTTACGAGGCGGCATCCTCCCTTTCAGGGAGAGGGGGCCCACCATCAGACGCCCAGTGGGAGGTGGAGCCATCATTCACCTTGCAAGGCACAGCCCTGCTCAGATCAAAGGGGTCACCCCTCCCCATACTTCAACGGCAGATTCCTCCATTCGACCCAGGTCAGCCTCAGCCTGCCCTGACCCTCTAAGCCAGACGGCCAATACACATACCAAGAAAACACACAGGAAGGTTTAGACAAAAAGATACCTGCTTTCCAAAAGCGGTAGTTGCACGGTCAGAATATAACGACAATCACCACTACCAGATGCACGTTAATATTTTAAGCTCAAGCATACCAAATTCGACTTTCCTAACATGCTGACGCCAGCAACCACGAAGGAGACAAAAAGTGACAAAAAATAGAAGGGAGACCTACACCAATGGTGCCAGGTCTAACAGGAACAATGTAATACAATGACTAATACAGTATATGCCTGGCATAGACTAAACAGAATTGAGGGAATAGATAGTCGCCGAGCCTGCTGCTGTTAGACAACCCGCTGTTGGCTCCAACTTCAGAGCTCAAGGCAAAACAGCAACTCACACAACTGAAACTGATGACTCTTGGGGATCTATATCTGAATAAAGTTTATCCTTAAAGCAATTCAGATACATTTCTGTACTTCGTACTTCTGACTCAGAAACACAAGAGTTGCCTCCTTTGCTTCCTTTCCTATGGCACTGCCCACTCTACAGCCATTAGATGTGCTTATCTCATCAAGCTTGCCTTGGGGCCTTATAACCAGGCTATATAAAGCTACAGCTGAGACAACACACGTGTAAGAGTGTGGGACCATGTGGGGCTGGACAGTAGATCTGGGGGGAGAAGTGACAGAAAAGCTGCAGTACTACTGCTGTGCACAGACAAGTGAGGCATTGCTCAATAGCAGATACAAGCAGTTACGGTAGAAGTTTTTACATAAAGTATACTACATTCCGGCAGGCCTACACACTGTAGGAATTGATGTGAAGAATGCATATTCTACATGCCGACATCCTCTTGCGGATTTTCTACGCTTGGCCTGGAAATACCCACTGGTGCGGACTTTTGGTCTCAAATATTTAATGCACTCTAAAAAATTATTAGCATGAGATTAATTCCTCGTCACACCATTACTTGCCTTGATGGCATACTGAAGGAAGTGAGAAAACTCGCTATACCTGGTTTGTTAAGCAAAAGAAGAGTGGCTCTCCAATGGGGGAAGGGTCCAGTACCTAGTCTTAAAGACTGGCTACATGATCTGATCTACTGTAATGAGATTATTCAGAAATCAAATTTTTATAATGTGAAATAGAAAGGGTACAAAAGATTGAAGCAACACAGAAATGACCAAGGTTTACAAAAGATTAAAAGTTACCAATACCTCAGTGTCATTAGTGTGAACATCTATTCCAAACAAAGTACATAAATAGAACAGCAAGTCTGATCAATACAGAAATCACTTACCAAAGGAAAATCAATCAATAAGTTAATAAATGAGGTTGTCGACGTTTCGGTCTTAATGGTGAAAGTATCCTTTAGACCATCTTCAGAACAATGAGTAAAAAGTTGTTGAACGACCCTAATGAGCATTCCATGTGGAATATCTAATCCTGGCTAAGTAAGCAATTAGTAAAATCTTCCTGGTTGCTAACTCCGGGGAGAAGGCTAGTGAAAAGCACTTGTTTAATAATGCATCCAAGTGAGGTATCAAACTTGGAGTAAAGCAATCGGTAGGGATTTGTTGTTGTACGGGCTCGCATTTGTCGAGCTGGTAGTCGGGCGCTGCTCCACCAACAAGCTTCTCTCCTCAACACGTCGACAACCTCATCTATTTCCTTATTGATTGATTTTCCTTTAGGAAGTGCTTTCTGTATTGATCAGACTCACTGCTCTATTTATGTACTTTGTTTGGAATAAATGTTCACACTAATGACCCTGAGGTATTGGTAACTTTTAATCATTTGTAAACCTCTGTCATTTCTATGTTGCTTCAGTCTTGTGTACCCTTTCTATTTCCCATTATAAAATTTGATTTCTGAAGAATCCACACCCGTTCCAAGTTGGAACCAATATACATTGCTGTATGTTTTAATTGTTTAACTGAGTGCGCTTGAATAATTCCCTTGTAGGCAAAGTTACCTGTTAGTACTTACATTACCCAAGCCTCCAAGGGTTAATTGGGTTCCCCACTTTTTCTTGCCCTACTGTAATGAGAGCGCACAAATATAAATTGAGCCCTTGCCCTCAAGCTTGTGACCGAGGAACATTTGGATCCCCTTCCGCAGCTCTTTAGGGAGTGAAGCCCAGAAGGATAAGGATGATTAAATATCTTGAGATGAGTTGCACACAGAAGAACTAACCGTAGGCTACAGACTGCAAGATGGATTCCTCACCAAGACTGAGAATTATTCTAAGGGACAGATTAAAGTGATGAGAACTTATTCTAAATTTAAGGAGCTTTTGGACTCTGTACTGTGAAATGTTTAAGTGACACATTGATGCTTCTGAAGATTGATATATATTGCTGATAGTTTGTTAGCTCAGACCTCTGACAATGGACGGGGACATGACTAAGAATGGCATATAAATAAAGCGTTTTCTATTTCTTTTTACTACAAGTGATGTCAAACAAGCAAACAATGTAAATGGTAAAAGAGACTAATCTCTGTTGAACATGCACACAGAATGATACTACCAGGAAAACATGCCACTGTCGTGCCCCTGCCCAAGGAACCATACACTGGCCCAGCCACACTTTCTAACTACGGACCCATCTCCCTTCTACCATACTCGGCAAAGGTATTAGAGAAACGAATCAACTGACGCCTCACCGACCAACACACTAGCTCCTCGACACCATGTAGTCTGTATTCAGACCCAGTCACACTAGTCGTAATGTCGTAAATAAAGTATTACGCGCTCAGAATTTCTATAATATCAATATGATCATGCATAAAGCAAGAGGCTGAGTCTGTGGTATCAGGTTCAAAAGGGCTTTATTCCAATAACTCGAGTTATAGGGAGAATAGGTCCATCACCACAAGGGATCAGGAAGGGTCTTCTCAGAACATTCTCAAACTTTATTCACAGAGTACAGTATATATACATTGTAATAATATACGTAAGCAGGAGTGCTTCAGGCGAAGCAAGAGAGAATGAGATAAGAGCATGTGGGTGTGTAGGTAGGCGTGAAGGTGGGCGTCCACTTGATGATAATAGGTGAGTGTCATAGGTGGGTGGATGCCTGGAGGGGGTTGCGTGATCAGCTGGAACTTTACTGGAACTTTGCCTTACTTGTGCTCAACTCGAGCATGATGTGTAACTGATGTGGGGAAGGGTTGCTGTGCAACCGGGGAGTCTGGAAGTGAGGCCTTCAGTGTCAGGACGACCAGCACATCTTGTATTATCTGATATCTAAAGTCTGGGGCAGGGACTGATTTGTGACATAGGTTGCCCATCACCAAGAGCCAATGTGGCATCTATTTCTTCATTTACTGCGTAGGTCTTACATGGGGGCTATGGGCTTTTCACTGACGTGAGCTTTGCAATCACACAAAAAGAGACAGAAAGGCTAGGCTCTCTTCTTTGCAGACGGGTCGTGTTTATTCCTCCTTCTCCAGGCAGGAATGTGGTTTCAGTAGGAGTAAGCAGATAATCGTGCTCAATACTGTCTCGGCACCTCGGACAGGGCCCCTTTGGCTGAGGCCCAAGTGTGCAAGGCCAAGGATACGCAGCTGTAGCTTTCAGCGTTCTGAGGCCTGAAACCTCTTTTCGGCTCTGGCTGAGCCACAAAAATGGGCTTTCATGAAAATGCGGGAAAACATGATGCAAAACGTGTAGGCCTCGGTGTAGATTTGTCGTTTCTCTCATGGGAGACTGGATGATGGCAGGCCACGTTATAGCATAAGCATCATGATAGACAGGCCATGGAGGGGAAATACATAGGTTACATGCATGTGCACATGAGTGACGGGGAACACACGGGGACACATAGGCCTTATGATATTTTAATTTCCTCATTCCCTCCTTGTCCCCTAGTGGACCCTTCATGTCACATCTATTCTCATGAGACAGTCAATCTGTTCTTGCAGCATTATTTTACCATTTTCAATGCTTTGTAAATGGGGATGTGGAACACATGCAGTAGCACACAGGCCGCAAATGGCCGGGCCACACTGCAGACATAGACAACAACTGAATATCATCAGTAGTATTAATCCACAGACGGTCAATACTTTCCATCCCCATGCCGATATTACTCCCCAGAGCCAACTGGACCAAGTCCACGTGCCTGGGTCTTCGTGTATGCTTTGGGCAATCTTGTGGAGCCTTGTTATTGCTTTGTATACAGACGGTGCGTTATTAGGAATGAAAACGCAACAGCTGGAACCGATGACCCTACAGGCCCCGCCCCTATCCGCCAGGATGACGTCAATAACAAGACGATTCTGAAGAACGACCATTCTCATAGCAGACTGTTCCTGGGTCAAGTTCCCCAGGGCTGATGCAGTCTCATTAGCAACTGTTTCTAGAATCCTTGGTAGCCTGCGGATGAGTTTACTATTCTGGACGGGACCTATGAAGAAAAAGAATCCTTTGTTGAAATCTGTATATTGCTCCCAAGCTGTTTCAGTCTGGTCAATGCCAGAGGCATCGAGCCCTTGTCTGTGTCTGATAAGTGCTAGTTGGAGATTTTGATGATAGTTCGATGGGGCCAAGAAAACGGGTGGTAAAAGAAATGATATATAGCACGTCCCACCCCAGTCTAAGGGCAGTTGCACATAGGCTGTCTGGCCACAAATAAAGTAGGTGTGTCGTGATGCTCTGAAATAAGACTTTCCTTTGTCTTTAAACACTATTATAGTATTACACTCGCTGTGCCCCAAATGTACTGAGCCTTCTTTTCTGACACACAAGTTCCCTTTTACTGGCAGGACTGTAATTGAGGATGGACCTAAATTGTGTATGGGCTTGACATTCAACACTATAAAGTCGAGGGTCGCATTTCCTTGCAGATACTCTACATTTTCCAGGTCTGTACCTTTCCTTTTGGGAAGACCTTCTTCATCTGGGAAACATGCTTCATTCATGACTTTATTCAAGTTACCCCATACCTAGTCGCCTCTACACTCCTTGTCTTGACATTCTTTGGCATCACCGTTGATGGATGTCATTAAGGCAAACCATGCTCCGCAAGAACCATTATGGGAGAACGGAAAAGGGAAAAGAGGCAACACTCCCTTCACCTTCTGATACGGGGGCATTGCTAGTCTGATGTGAATGGTGCAGCATCTGAATAAAGGTATTGTTGCGTAAGGCAAGTCGATATGATAGCTCATGGGATGGCAGATCACTAAATGTGTGCATTATGGTATCATTAGTGGAGTAGTGTAAGAGTGTAAGAGTGAGGCAATAGGAGGAAAAATAGCATGTAGTATTAAGCTGATACATATTATCGTGATGCACAGAAGAGATAGAAAAATCAATGTCACTATACATCTACCACGTAATATTTTACAGTATTTGCTTTTCATCTTGCTCTTTTTCTCATTATGATTGTTATGCAAGCCAGAATACATGTTCAACCGCTTCACCACCTAGTGGACTTAATTGATCAAACGGGTTCTGACTTTTTAGATCTAAGTTTAGCTTTGTACTCCTGCTGGGGAGTCTCCTCTAGTAAAGGGGGCTCAAAGTCTGAAAAGTTTGTGTCCTTTTTAAAAGAATCGTTATTCCCGAAGTAGCGTTTACAATGATGAAGATGAACCCATCCTTTCCGTCCTTCGACTTTAACAGCGGTCCTCGTGGTTAATAATACCAACTTTGGCGTCTTCCACCTCGGCTCAAGAGGGCTCGTTCTATCAAAGTTCCTTATTAAAACATAATCCCCAGGAGCGAGGGAATGTTCCTTGACCTGGGTGTTGTCAGGGAAGGCGGCAGCAACCTGCGAACGACAAGAGAGTAGTGCAGACATCAAGGAAGCCAGGTAATCTGTCAGCATGTTACTATCAACATCAGTGATCTTTTTAGGCATTGGAGTGCCCCACATATTCGGTGGTCTACCAAAGACCACTTCATAGGGAGATAAGCCTGTTCTAGAATGGGCTACCATTTGCATGTAAAAGAGGGCAACCGGCAGGGCTACCATCCAATCTACACCTTGGTCTGCGCAAATCTTTGCTAGTTTTATCTTTAAGGTCTGATTGTGTCTTTCTACAAGGCCTGCTGCCTCAGGATGTCGTACACAATGGAACTTCCAGGTATACCCTAACAGAAGGGACACCTGTTTCATGAGTTCAGAGGAGAAAGGCTGACCGTTGTCGGAATATACGACACGCGGTAATCCATAACGTGGGAAAAACTCTCGCACCAATTGTCTGGCGGTAGTTACAGCAGTATAATCAGGAACTGGATAGGCCTCTGTCCATCTTGATAGTGAACATACTACTACCAGGACATATTTGTAACCTCTACATCTGTCCATTTGGATACAATCCATTTGGAGGACTTCAAAAGGATGATCAGGTGGATGGAATCCACCTTGTTCCATCGGAATGCCTTTACCTGGATTGAATTGGCAACAGATCATACATGTTCTGACCTTTTGTTTCGCTGCTGCACGCAGGTGCTTGTTGAACCATATATTCTGCAAGCTGTCTAGCATTGCTTTCTCCCCTAAGTGTGCAGGACTATGTGCGGTATTTATGATCACTTGTACCATCGCATCAGGAAGAAACCATGTTTCTTTGCCCTTAGTCATCCAACCCTGATCAGTCAGTACCCCTCCTTGTTCCGACCATTTCTTTAATTCGTCTAGAGTAGCATGTGTCTGTATGTCTTGTACATCCTTGGAAGGATCCCTGACTGTCATGGCTTTGGTCATTGATGGTACCTGTGATTTTGTCATGTCTAGTGGGGTCTGAGCTGTCTGTTTAGCTGTTCGGTCTGCCAGATCATTGCCTTGAGAAATGGTATCTGTGGCTTTAGTATGTGCTTTGCATTTCAGGATAGCTATGGCTGTTGGTAAATGTATCGCTTCCAGAAGGGCTTGTATAAGGGGGCCATGCTGTATCTTGGCCCCGTGATTGGTCAAGAAACCTCTTTCTCTCCACAGTACTCCGAAGTCATGAACTACCCCAAATGCGTATTGTGAATCGGTGTAAATGTTTACTCTCAAGTGCTTAGCTCTTATGCACGCTTGTGTCAGAGCGATGAGCTCTGCTGCTTGTGCTGACAGTATGTCTATTCTTTTAGTCTCTATGATTTCAGTAGCAGTGGTCACTGCATACGCTGCCACTAATTCTCCCGCCCCTGTCCTCATGCATGAGCCGTCAACATAGAGTGTTAGGTCAGGGTCTGGGAGTGCAACATCTGTCAAGTCTTGTCTTGGTTTAGTCACGGTATGTATCACTTCAACACAGTCATGTGGTGGAACGTTTTCTGTACTGGAGGGCAAAAGAGTAGCAGATTCAATATGTTGCATCGTCTGATCTCTATGTGTGGTTGAAATAACGTCAGCTCATAACCTGTCAGTCTCGCTACAGTCAGGTGTTGTGTTTGTGTCCGGTTCAAGAGAACCTCTACTGCGTGTGGTACTTGTACTGTCAGGGGGTGGCCCAGCACTATCGAGTCACTTTGTCTTATGGCTAAGGCTGTTGCTGCAACAGATTTTAGGCACGCAGGCAAAGCCTGTGCTACCGGGTCCAATGTACTAGAAAAATAAGCAAATGGCTTGTGTTTTCCTGCATGTTCTTGTGTTAGGACAGATAGTGCTGTTCCATCCCGCTCTGTCACAAAAAGCATAAAAGATTTGTTGTAATCAGGGATCGCTAAAACTGGTGCTTGACATAAAGCTCTTTTTAATTCTTCAAATGCCACAGTGTGTTCTTGTGTCCAAGGGAGGACTTTAGTAGAAGCTACCTCCTGTGTCGTCAACTGTATTAGTTGTTTGGGTATGTAAGCATACTGGGGAATCCACTGCCTGCAATATGAAGTGAGGCCAATGAATGCACGTACTTCCTTTTGTGTCTTGGGCTGTGAAAGGCCAGAAATCAATTGAATACGTTCTGGTGTCAGTCGCCTACCCTCCTTGGATAGCAAGTGCCCAAGGTACGCCACTTGCTGTTCACAGAATTGTAACTTCGAAGGGGACACTTTGTGCCCCTTGTCAGCTAGGAAGTGTAAAACAGTGAGTGATGCATTTTCACAGTCAGTTTCCGATCGTGCAGTGATGAGAATGTCATCTACATACTGTATCAGTGCTGTAGTGGTAGGCATATGAATACTGTCTAGTTGTCTTTTGAGTGCCTGACTGTAGATGCTAGGACTTTCTGTGAAGCCCTGTGGTGCTCTTGTGAATCTGAAGCTGCGGCCTTTTAAACTGAAACCGAAAAGATATTGGCTGTCCGGATGTATTGGGATACTGAAAAATGCATTCTTCAGATCGATAACTGTAAAGAACGTAGCCTTCGCATCAATGGCAGTCAATAATGAAGAAATGTCCGGGACCACAGGGTACTGTGGCACCACACATTTGTTTAATTCTCGCAGGTCCACAACTAATCTATAGACAGGTGATGTATTGGGATCAGTTCTTTTAAGAATAGGAAGAACAGGTGAATTGCATATGTTTGAATCTGTCTCTATCACCACCCCTTGTGTGATGAGTTCATCGATTATTTTCAGCAACCCTACTTCAGCCTCAGGTGGAATTTTGTATTGTCTAATCCGTGGCAGCACCACTCCTTCCTTGAGGGTGACCTGGTGTGGTGTGATGTTCATGAACCCTACGTCAGTCGGGCCTTGTGCCCATAGGTGCTGCGGTACATTTTGGAGCCTGATGTCAATATCTTTCATTACAAAATGGCCCTTGAAATCACGTAAATACAGTCTCACTCCTTCTGGCGAGCAACAGATAATTGCTCCCAGTTCCTTTAACGTTTTTATGCCAAGTAAGTTTTCTGGACATGATTTAGTAAGCAGTAAGTCTGTTGTATGTATTAGCGGACCAATTCCTAAAGAGACTGGTTCTGAAACCTCATTGATAATAGGCTTTCCTGAAAAGCCCAGGGATATACTCTTTGAGCCCGAGAGGGGTGCCCCTGGAACCTCGGAATGACTGATGGTAGTTCTACTCGCCCCAGTGTCAATCAAAAACTTTTTATTTTGTCCTAGTAAACGTGCATGCACATAGGGACCCGCTTGGTCCACAGGAACTGGAATAAGGGGCAAGTCGAATTCCCTCTCTGGGCTGCTTCATGAATATGCTTGGTATTCTGGATAGTTAGTCTGAGCGTGCTCATACATTTGTGTTGTGGCGTGGGCTGGTGAAGGTGCATGGACAGGCGGCGGCGGCGGTGGAAACGTATCTGATGTCTGATGCGTGTTATTTTCCTTGGGAGGATATGGACGTGGCTTTGTTTTACCTATAGCTATATTGTGTTTGAGGACTGCACATTCATTTACGAAGTGGCCTGGCTTCTTGCAATAATTACAGGTCCCATTACTTTGTTTCGTGCTATTCTTGTTCGTGTTTGTGTTTACCGGTGTCGATTGGGCCACCAGCATCTTCATCTTTGTGTCTTTCATGCGTCTCTTTTCCTGGTCGTGTTCTTCTCTAATTCTGTTCTGGTGGTATTGTAACATCTGTAACATTTGGGAAGGGCTGTTTGCTTGCCAAGTACTCTCAACCTTCAGTACCCTATACTTCACCTCTGGCAGGGAATTTTCTACTAGTTTGCTCACAAAAAGATGGGGATATGAATCGCTACCGGGCTTAAGACCACTATTGATAGTGAAACACTTCTCAAACCTAGAGTAAAAATCGCTAGTGTCCTCGTCTGGTTTCTGTTTACAGGCTGAAATAGCATCCCAGTCTTCTTTCTTGGTAATTAATAATCTGGGCAAAACTTGTACAAGGAGTTCAGGTAGGTCTTTAGCTCGGGGACCCAGACCAACCCCCGGGCCTCTTCCCTCTTCCTCTCTTTCCAACAGATCCCAGCTGAGCTTTTTCTCTCCCACCTCCCAGTCCTGTCCTTTCAGCTTCTCGTAAATACCAGCAGGCAATAGTACTTTTAATAACTTTAGAATGTCAGCATATGTATATTCTCCTAAGCGAAGAATGTCTTTTAGTTCTCGGTGAAAACCCCCTGGGTCTTTATCATGGGATGGTAACATTTTTTTAATTTCCAGTATCTCTAATTTTGACAAGGGGGTGTAGACATACACCCGTTGCAGTTCATTGTTTGCATCCTTTACAGGATGAACCTCTCGTAGGGGGTTCAGCTTGTCGTATGACTGTCCCTTAACCTGTGGTGGAGCGGGAAGCAGGGACCTAGTCACGTATACTATATACTTGTGTCGCTGATCCAGGATGACATTAATCAATTCAGTACCCATGTTCATCCACCTGTCTAGTATTATGTCGTCCAGCAACGTATACAATAGACCAGGACCAGAATATTGACTCTCATATAACGTGATCAAATGTTGGACCATGTAAACACCAGCTATGCGCTGTTCGTTTGGTGGGAGGCTCAAGAACGTTTGTGCTACGATATCATTATTATATATATCATATTGGGATACCCACAGGGTGGCTGACCGTGCTAATTCATTTTCGGTCGGGGTGAGGGGCTGATCGTTACCTAACCATTTATTCACCGCTTTTTCGGTGATTTGGAACAAACTTTCAAGGGAATATCTTTCTTTTATAGCCGTTCCCTGTTTACGGTGATTGAGGCCCTTGGGCCTTTCGAATCGCCGGGCATGGCCCACATAATGTATTCTGTCTTTGTCTCCTGCTTCATCATCAGATGATAACTCAGCCTTTTCGTTCGGGCCTCCTTCGTGTGACGCTATTATTGCCTTTCGGATTTTGGTCAACATGTTGTCTGTCTGGCCTGATTTATCATGCTGACCGGCATCTATGCGATCACTCCAACCAATATAACAACGGTCTACGTCCCCGTCACCTTCGTCTTTTTCCCTGATCAGACAATTAATTAGGAAGCGAAGGATATAGTTCTTAATAACTATATTTCTATTTTGTACAGCTTCTGCTATGCACTCAGAACCTTCCCCTGTTCTTATGAATGTGTACATTTTCTTTAGATGTTTATCCATATCTGGTAATTTTTCCAAATCTGCGACTGCTCGTCTAAGCCGTAGTGAAAACACGAGCATTCTGCCCTTTCCTGGATCTGGGTCATATATACATTCGGAGATGTCTACTTTTACTGTCGGCCCCCCTCCTGATGTTGCCCCGGATCCTCCCTCCCCGCCGTCCTCGAGCTCCTGGAGCTGTTCTTGCGTTGGGGGTGCAGGGAAAAATCCGTCCACGTATGCTGGTGGGGATTCCTCTAGGTAGGTGTTAATGAACGTTTCGGATGCTGTTTGTTTTATTTTTCGGGGTACTTGTGGTGGCACTCTAATGGGTCTTTCTACTGGGGCCACTTTTGCTAGTTCCTCTGAAAGGACGGGGTAAATACCAGCAACGACAGTATTTCTTCTTCTTTCAGTCTGCTCTCTTTTTACCCGTTCCCCTTCCTCCTGTAATTTCTCTTCTTTGGCTTTTTCGGACTCCTGTCTACTTCTCTCTGCTTTGTGGAACTCTTTCTCTGTTCTTCTATGTGACTCCTTGCGCCATAACTCAATGGCATCCTTCTGAGCAGGTCTAGATTTTCTCTTCCATATCTCTTCATCTACCTTCATAATGCATTCCGCATCCCACGTTCCCGTGATGGGCCATCTATACTTTGTCTCTAAATCCTTCGTGTAATCCACCCATAGTTCTAAAAACAGCACGGCATCTAAACCATGCTTACAGTACATGAAATGTCCAGGTGTGTCTCTAGGCGGAATGTTAACTGGTTCCTCTAGTACACCTTTTCTGGTACATATCTTACGCAGTTTTGAAAATAACGGCATGTTGGAATGTAACCGAAAACAAAAAATCACAATGAACAAAAAAACAAAAATCAAAATGAAACAAACTTACATAAAAACCTGACACATTCAAACCTAACTGAACCTGACTAAGACAATAACATTCATACAGTTATATCGGTGCACCTGAAAACTTGGACTTTAATTCTTGAATTCTTTCATTCTTGATGCATGCTCTTGAACATACCGGTCTCACAAGTGAGACACGTCTTTACCGTGTTCATTAAATGAACCCGTCTTTATTGCAACCCCCATGAAAAACTCACCTGGAAGCAGAACTTGAAGGCCTCGGACACTTGACGCTGCGCAGGGAATGGCGTATCTTAGGTGGATCTCTAGAAACCTCGGACACAGCTCTCCCGCAGGGTGGGCTCTGGGTCGGGACGATCCGCAATCCTCACCGCCTCGTATGGATGCCTGGTCGCAGTCCGTCTCCTTCGTTGGCCTGAGGGAGTTGGCGGGAAAACCCGCGACGTGTACACTCGAAGTCCGTCACGGCTGTGGAAGGGGGCAAAACTGGACCTTCATCTCCGGCGCATGGGCAAAGAGATTTGTCCCTGTTCGGGCGCCATTTAATGTCGTAAATAAAGTATTACGCGCTCAGAATTTCTATAATATCAATATGATCATGCATAAAGCAAGAGGCTGAGTCTGTGGTATCAGGTTCAAAAGGGCTTTATTCCAATAACTCGAGTTATAGGGAGAATAGTTCCATCACCACAAGGGATCAGGAAGGGTCTTCTCAGAACATTCTCAAACTTTATTCACAGAGTACAGTATATATACATTGTAATAATATACGTAAGCAGGAGTGCTTCAGGCGGAGCAAGAGAGAATGAGATAAGAGCATGTGGGTGTGTAGGTGGGCGTGAAGGTGGGCGTCCACTTGATGATAATAGGTGAGTGTCATAGGTGGGTGGATGCCTGGAGGGGATTGCGTGATCAGCTGGAACTTTACTGGAACTTTGCCTTACTTGTGCTCAACTCGAGCATGACGTGTAACTGACGTGGGGAAGGGTTGCTGTGCAACCGGGGAGTCTGGAAGTGAGGCCTTCAGTGTCAGGACGACCAGCACATCTTGTATTATCTGATATCTAAAGTCTGGGGCAGGGACTGATTTGTGACATAGGTTGCCCATCACCAAGAGCCAATGTGGCATCTATTTCTTCATTTGCTGCGTAGGCCTTACATGGGGGCTATGGGCTTTTCACTGACGTGAGCTTTGCAATCACACAAAAAGAGACAGAAAGTCTAGGCTCTCTTCTTTGCAGACGGGTCGTGTTTATTCCTCCTTCTCCAGGCAGGAATGTGGTTTCAGTAGGAGTAAGCAGATAATCGTGCTCAATACTGTCTCGGCACCTCGGACAGGGCCCCTTTGGCTGAGGCCCAAGTGTGCAAGGCCAAGGATACGCAGCTGCAGCTTTCAGCGTTCTGAGGCCTGAAACCTCTTTTCGGCTCTGGCTGAGCCACAAAAATGGGCTTTCATGAAAATGCGGGAAAACATGATGCAAAACGTGTAGGCCTCAGTGCAGATTTGTCGTTTCTCTCATGGGAGACTGGATGATGGCAGGCCACGTTATAGCATAAGCATCATGATAGACAGGCCATGGAGGGGAAATACATAGGTTACATGCATGTGCACATGAGTGACGGGGAACACACGGGGACACATAGGCCTTATGATATTTTAATTTCCTCAGTAATAGGGCGGTCAGGTGACTGCCACTGTGAGTCTGAAGGTCCGTGGACCGCCCTACTCATAATAAGGCCCAAAGACAGAATACACTTTTCCTCACACCAACTGAGCTTGGAAAAGCGAGACAGCATGACTACTGACTACTGAAGAGTAAGATTATACAGTCTATATCTTAGAATGTTAAATAGTGGTCATCAAATTTGACACAGAGATCAGTTTTAATTTACTGTGGATCAACTTTGGCAACAGCCTGATCTAAAGAGAGTAGCAAACATCATCAACCCATAGGCACTAGTGGGGAAAACTGTTGCTGACATGGTATACAACTCTGATCTGCTTTGAGGATTGTTCTCCTGCAAAGAGAACAAGCCAAATCATTTAAATCCCTAAAAAGATGCTATATCAAGAATGCTCCTTTGAGTTGTGATTTTCAAAACATTCTGAAAACTCAAAATTTTAAAAAAACGTAATAAAAAAAGAAATTAAAAATCTCAAGGACTAAACACTAAGGTCTATGGAGTATCCTTGTAGAATGCCCAAAGGAAGGGTGACTCCTCCCTGTAATCAGTCCCCCCATACACAAAATAATATATGCGAATGGAGTAAAATGTCTCCCTTAGAGGATTACATGCCAAGATCCTCCTAACATCAGGAAGGTGAAAAGAGTTAAACTATTGCAAGAAAAGAATCGAGAAAGAAACAATTTAACCTGATAGATGGAAAAATCAGTGCCAAAAATAGCATTGCAACTAAATATTACACTCTGCGATGCATCTTCCTCTCCAAAGCCTCTTCTACATATGCTTCAGACAGGAACTGGGATTGAGGCAAAGGCTCTGCACCATCTTGGACTGGGAAACTCAGATAACCTCCAGAGGACAGACCGCCATCTTTGGAAAGGGTTATTTATAAGGATTGTTTCCTTCCCCATCTGGGAGTTCATGGAGTTTGATCAACTATAAAGAAGCCTAAGTATGACATTCTGCACACTGAGCAGAACCCTGAAGCCCCAGCACTCCCCCTTCTTCACATTAATTGTGGAAAACTCCATCAAAGTCTAACACAAAAACCAAAACTGACTAAATAATTTATGAAATTCTGTCCAAGTGGATGGCAATTTTGCCTTCTTTTCATCTCTTTAGTCTGTCCTTTCTCCCTTAAACCATGCATCTTTAGTTCCGTTTGGCCAGCCCAATCTCAGTTCTCATGTATTGAGTTGCCGCAATATATATGAAATTAACACGATAATGTGATTTTTGTTGCATGAATGGCCTTCTCAAAATGACAACGAATCTCCATGGAGGCTATTGGAAGCTCTATGTATCTAAATCAGAAAGGGACTGCACTGTTATTCACAAAATGTCTTCAAAGAGTTAACGTGCGTGTCAACTTTGGGCAGATTGCTGCTTATTCTGATGATGTTCCTGTGATAGAGATTTATCTTTTTCTGTATAGTTGGCCTGTAATGAACCAATACTTAATATATTGTCCAGGATTATATGATACACAGAGTTCCTTGGATGAAACTAACATGTCTCTTCACTTTGTGACATTGACCAACTTAGGTTTCTGAAGAATTCCACAAGGATACTATTTGTAGAAAAGTATATGCAAGCATACCTGTGCAAGTAAGAATAAGATTTCTCAGTTCTTTATCAAACCAGATTCTGCAGAGTAAAGAATCATGAATAAGTGACACAGACCCAGGAGGTATATTTTCTTGTCCTGTGATTACTTAGGAATACACCGATTACTTAGGAATGCACTTCGACTTCTGTCTGGAAGCCCTGGTAGCCACCCAGTATCAGTGCTCCTAAACTAACACTCCTCTAAATTATATAGAGTCCATCTCTCCAGACTGCTGAGTTTTCCTGCAGTTGTGTCCCACCAAAGCATTCTTCACCACAACACGTGGGTCATATTAATAACTTGTTTTTGCATAATAATAACAGTCATAACTTATTTTTATACACTTTATAATACACAACTTAAGAGGGCTTAATTTACCGATCTCAGAAGGATGGAATGAAAAGTATTTTTGACCAATGAATGTTTCTAATGAAGTGCTGTACTGAAAAGAAAATACATACGTCCACTCCGACTCTATGTCGGGTAGCTTCCTGTAGGCAGCAACTACACCAACAGCTAATTCCAATCTCTTCTCGTCCTCCAGTAACTCGACAACTTTGTCTGAATCAAGACAGGTGAATAACACCATGGAGCCGTAGGACATAATCTTCTCGTCCTCGTGCTTTAGGCAGGTCCTTCAAAAGAAAGCAAGAGGAGAGGCAAAAACATATCACAAACAGCAAAAGACACATGCAAAGGTACATTTTAGAGACTACATAGGCATTTACCCATACACCTAGACCTTTTTCAGCAGTAAAGTTAAAGAGGAGGTTTCAGGCTCGGTAATGCATTTTCGTATTCAGTCTTCCCCAATTTATTTTCCGTATGGATTGTGTTAGACTTCTTAACAACATTTATGACGTGAACCTTGTTAGGTATAATATTGTTTTAAGATCGAAAATTCTGTTTTGGTGTACTGAAGGGTGAGCATGATCTGCAGGTGGGCATAGTGAAACCACCTAAAGGTTGAGGTTTAAAAATCTTTATTAGTAAGATCTTGCAGTGCAATCACGGCATGAAAAAAATAAAAGGAATGAACTACACTTCGGGCCCAAATTAACAATACAGTATATAAAATGCTAGCAAATGCTTCTAGGTTCGCTAAAACGTTAATAAATATGGGTGGCATTTAGACATGAGACAGATACCTCCATGAACTTCAAAGAGCAAGCAGCCATGTTTGCATCTATCCCGCTTAGGGCGCATTTCAAAGCTGCTGATGCACAGCAAATTCCTTTCCATAAAAATACAAGGCTTAAGCCATCTGCGGCGAGCATACGATAAGTTAGCACAAATATATATATAACACACATGATCGTGTACTTGGTTAGCTCCTACACGGACGACATCGTTTGTCATGGATTACAACGGTTTCGCAAGCGGACCTAAATTCGTGAGCAGGTTTAAACAGAAACCTAAGACGCAAAAGGTTCAAAGCTATGCCTTATATGTCTTACCTGTGGTGGCCTCAAGTGAAATGAAATTAAATGAAAAGTGATGCTTATAAAGCGCAACTGCCACTCCTAACGGAGTCTCCTGGCGCTATCGAAAAACAAAGATCAGCTGTATCCGATTTGGACCTAGGTTAGTGCCAGACAATAGGCATCTGATGTTCCAAAGATCCATGTCTTTCTAAACTGCTCTTCCTGTTTCGCTGCTCTGAGTTCCTTTGGCATGCAATTCCAGGCCTTTGCCCCTAAAACCGTGGCAGATTTCCCTCCTCTGGTTATCAATTTGAAGCCAGGCCGTTTAAGCAGATTTGCAGCACTAGGTCTAAGTGTCCTCACTGTAGTGTATGGTTTAAATCTTGTTGAGAGGTATACAGGACCCAGCCGGCGGGTTGCTCTGAAGGTTGTCAACAGTAGTTTAAATAAAATTCTTTTGTGAACCGGGAGCCAGTAAAGGGTCTTCAGGGCGGCAGCTCCAGACGCTCTATGAGGAAGCCCTAGGACCAATCTGGCTGCTGCGAGCTGTACTACCTGCAGTCTCCTCAGGGTAGCTTTGTGAGTCCCTGCCAGAAGGCTATTACAGTAGTCCAGCCGCAATAGTATAAGAGTCACTACCACTGTTTTCCTTGCGGCAAGCGGGATCAGGTGAAATAATTTTTTCAGAGTTTTAATAAGGCCAAAACAGGTTCCTGTTACTTTTAGGACATGAGGTTTAAAAGAGAGGGAAGAGTCGAACCACACTTGCAGATTTTTTGCAACCTCCACCGTTGATGGGGGTGCTACAGTGTCCTCTGGCCACCAATCCTTTGGTTAGAAAGGATTGTCCTTTCCAATCAGTAGGATTTCCATCTTATCAGTATTACAGCAGAGATGGTTATTTTTCATCCATTTGATGACTGCCGTAAAACAAGCATTAAAATTTTCTTTGGCTTCCGTGGAGTTCTTTCCCAGTGATAGGATCAACTGGTGTCATCTGCATAAGATGTAGTTTCGATCCCAAAAGTCGAGATCAGCGAGATAAGTGGGGCCATATATATGTTAAAAAGAAGTGGACTAAGAGATGCCCCCTGTGGGACACCCGTGGTGACGGTGCGTTCGGACCACGTGAATGCAGAATCCTTACTATCTCTACACACAGATCAGACCTTATTGTGTTTTTAGGGGCCAGGCACAGTAAATAGCGGTGCAAAGGAACTGTGGCATTAGTTTAAGTAGCTGTACGTTCAAGTCTAGTCTAACTCCTGGCCTCTGCACCAGGCCCAACATCGTCCAATTCTGGGCAAATCACCTAGTCTCTGGGTGCCCCAATGAGTGTAAAATGTATTTGTGCAATCCCCCCATGATCTGCAATGGTTTCCCATACCCTCATGTTAGGTACAGTATGTTATGTACAATACCCCACTGCTTCACAGCTAGGTTTGCGCTATATAAATACCAATACATAGCCTCACTCAAAAAGCAGAGCATTGAAGTATATCTAGGCGTTTCCCGGGATATATGGGGGGACAATGGATAAGAGAGGGCATCAGTTTGGCAGCTATGACAGACACAGTGGGTAAGATAGATGTTTGGAGAGTACAAATTATTGTCGGATTTTTGGCAAACCGCCAATCTACAAATAATATATTTTTATAACAAGAGCTTACTCTTAAACCCATGCGAACCTGGGCATTTGGCACTACTTCAAGCCAATGCCTCACATCGGTAGAATTCAAAACAAATTACAATAACCAGTGACATTGCAAGAAATTAAATGTCTACATTTGTTGTCCAATTGTTATATAAACAAGCACATGAAATGTGTCATTCCTGCAAAAAACGGAAAAATCCCAACCAATGGACTGAAGAGACAGGAGGTGAGATGGATGTGAATATTTGTGTGTTTATAACAAACAAGTGTATGATGTCCTTAGCAAGTTAAACAATGAATTGTAGTTTGTTACTCAGTCGTCAATTACGTTTTGACCCTTATCAGGATACAAGGGTCTCATCAGGACAATATTGATATAGGAACATCTGTAATAAATTAATTAAAACTTTAGGATATGTGCTATGTGGTCTTGTCATATTGTATGTGAAAATGACTGGAGGAGAATTACCTGTCTTGGCCAGATCCCTAATGTTCACCCAAAAAAGAGGTGAAAAGCCTACGCATCCTTATCGATTAAGAACGATCCATGAAAACGCAGATAGGTGCAGTGACATCATTGTGCTTCCAGCAACTCCGGGAGATAAGAAAAATAAGAAGATTCTTTACCTTTGAAGCACTCACTCACATCATAATTGCATTAGACATGTCCCGTATAGATTACGCTAATGCTCATTACACAGGACTCCCTGCTAGCCTAACTCACAGACTGCAAATCGTGCAAAACCAAGCAGGCAGGCTGATTTTTCATAAACCTAGACATTGCCTTACACGGGTTCCCAGTAGCTTAGAGATCCTTTATCAAAACCGTCTGCTTAGTCTTCAAATCCCTCCATGGCAAAAGTCCAGCTTTAATATCTACCAGAATCCAGCGCTATACCCCTAACATCAGCTCAGACCAGTCCACCTCAACCTGCTGTCTGTTTCTAGAAGCAAAAGGAAGAGGTTAGGTGGGTCCAGATTTTCGCTTTCTGTCTCCTGCACGTTGAATACATTCCCCCTTGACATAAGATGCTTAGTGAACTATGAAGGATTTAGGAAAAAATTGAAAACTTGGCTATTCAAGTAAGCCTATGACTAACTTCGATAGCAGCTGCATCGTTCTACCTCAGCGCCAAAAGACCTTTCAGTGTAAGTGCACTTAATAAATTTCCCATAACATGTTAATGTATAACCTAGTCCAAAGATGGTGGTGTTGCAACATGCTTGAGTTCCCATCAATGGTAAGCAAAAAAGTACTTACTCAGGAGTTGTTAAACCTACAATTGAGAAATAGGGATAATGATATTAGTTTATAAACTCTTTGTAATATAGATTCTAGCAGGAGTGAGGCACCTGCAAACAAACTTACCCGCGAGTTTGTAGTTAAATAAAATCTTCTGCAGTTTTCAACTCTTAAATGGGAGCTTAACCTGGGAGTGCAGGCCCCCGAGTGAGAGCCTAACATGCTAGACTGCTGTTGGTGCACAAATAAAAGGTTCCTCTCTGCTGGCCACTCAAAAGCGATGTAACATTGACCGTCACTCTCTGCTAGAACAGAAGGTGCAAGGCGTGTCTGCTTTCGCTTACACAGCAGACCCCAAAAGTGAGGCTTGGAAAGTGGCATGCGAGCCATGCGCCTGAATATCACAGACAATGACGGTCTGGACGCCTCCCAAGGAAAGGTCGGCACCATCCAAATATGTGGATGTTTACGTATTATTAAAGGAAGTGGTCCTTAGGGGCCACCCGGGTTACTTACAACCACCTGCTATGCCTTCCAAGAATGAAGAGTCGGTCACACAGTAGAGAATACAAACATCGTTAATTAGCAATATTCTGCAGAGGAGTCCAATCTGACCTGCACCCTAAGATGTCTGCCGAGGGACTGACCCCCCCCCCCCAACAGTCTGCAACACGTAATGATTCTTCCCAAGAGCCTCCAACCATGCCCACAGTGGAAAGTTACCGGCCTGGGCCAAACATGAACAAAGGAGGCACAGAAGGATGAGCTACCACCTGCCAGATGGGTACATACTATCTGCAATTCAAGGTTACAGCGCGGAGTCTCAGTCTCCTAACATGGGGGCAGGACTACACACTTGGATAGGTATGCGAGGGCAGAAGGGCCTATTCATTAGTAAGTCGGGAAGCAGCCTTGAACAGAAGAGAAAATAATACCGAGATACAGTGTTCTGCTGAGGCAAGCAATACTGAATAATGAGGCCTAGTTCGAGCACAGCCTAATAGGGATTACGAAATACAAAATGGAGTCACACTCGCTAACTGAAGCCTGCACATTACGGGGATAACTCAGTGGGTTGCATAACGTGAATACGAATGGCGTCTATTTAGTCACACACTGCTAACCTAATATAGCATGAAACGAGTGCATAGCAGGAATGGGATTTTCAAAACCTAACATTATGAAGCTATCAGAAAATAGTGAACACAGATTATGTACCAGGCATCTAAGGTCAATAGGCACTACTAGAATTTCAAAGAAGCATTGGATACTCCTATATCAAGAAACCACATAGAATTGAAAGAAATAGGTTATCAGTAAGAGTGTAAAAAATAAGGGAATCTATTGCCAATTTATCAATTGCAATTAAAAGGAATCATAAATCTGTATGGTTAAACGTAAAACTGTGTATCATACTACTAAAGCAATCTTGCACAATACAAATTGTTTTTACAGCAGTCGAATTCCAATGTCACATCATCAGGAACCACGGACTCAACATTGTCCCGGACGCCGACGACACCGAGCTGATCCTCTCCCTCACCAACGAACCCACAGTTGCCAAGAACAACTTCCACAACGGGATGAAGGCTGTCGCCACCTAGATAAAGGACAGCTGCCTCAAGCTAAACTAAGAGAAGAACACAGTCCTCATCCTGGGCTCCACTCCCTCGGCCTTGGACGACTCTTTGGTGCCGGCAGATCTTGGATTCCCCCCACATCCACAGACCTCAAACAAAACCTCGGCATCATCCTCGACTCCTCACTCACCATTAATCGCCAGTCTCATCATCCTGCTTCCACACACTACGCCTGCTCTGAAAGATCTTTAAGTAGATCCCCACCGAGTCCAGAAAGGAGGTCAGCCACACACTCATCATCAGCAGACTCGATTACGGCAATGCACTCTACGCCGGCATCACCCAGAAACTCCTCAAGAAACTGCAGAGCATTCAGAACGCCTCCGCCAGACTCAACCTTAATATCCTCCACCGCAGGCACATCACCGGCCACATGAAAGAACTCCACTGGCTCCCTGTCAACAGATGAATCAACTTCAAGCTCCTCACACAAAGTCCTACATGACCTGCATACCTCAACCACCGCCTCACATTCAACACACCAACCAGATACCTCTGCTCCGCCCAACTGGCCCTGGCCACCATCCCATGTATCCGCAAGACCAAGGCTGGAGGAAGATCCATCTCCTACATCGCAGCAAAGACCTAGAATATTCTGCCTCTCCACCTTAGGCAATCACCGTCACTGCCTCAATTCAGGCAGGTAGGACCTCAAGACCTAGCTCTTCAACTGAACCACAGTGCCTTTGATGGATCAGCAGTCACGCCCCTCCCCCCCTCCAAGTGCCTTGAGACCCTTACGGGTGAGTAGTCGCATTTTACAAGGCACTTGATTGATTGACATATTGTTATGATATCTAAAATTCAAAGTGGCCGATAATCACTGGAGCAATTCTGTAGTATCACAGGTGTCGTTACAATGTCACCAATTTAGAACATCAGTCCCTTCTTGGGGGAACTTGTTTTGTTACCAAGGTCTAATCTCCAGAAGGTGGCACTGAACCGCACCATTGTTCCGCTGTATTAAGTACATTGCAATAGTCACATTTTGTTATCCACTTGCACTCTAGCCTTTGTAGATTGAGTACCAGATCTCCACGCCTCTCTGGTTGATGAGCCAGGTCAATCAGCTGCCACCTTAAGTCATTCGCAGTATGGTTTATACCTTGATAATGTAGGACCACTGATGGGGATTCTGCTTCGATGTTGACCAAGTTGTACATTTTCACTTGGTTTGCCCAATATAGACACTCTTACATGGGCACTTGATGCATTAGACCACATTGATAGAGTTACAGTTAAAAAAATATCTTAGCTCCATATCTATAGTATTTTGTACCAATCATTTAGCATTACATGTAAATTGGCAAGCTACACAATCAATCTTATGTAACAGTACAAATGTATACATGTAATTGATTGCAGTGATGTTGCTGGTTACTAGAATTTATTTTTTAGGTATACTGATGTGAACTATTGTTTTTGAAGCAGTATCCACTAATAGGTCACCAATTCGCCATCTGGCAAATTTTCAGTGACTTTTTCTAAAAGTTAATAGTGCAGGTAGACTTCCATGCAAGTTAGCTTCACATTTAGTACAAAGAGCGCTTCAAACCTGCAGCTGTATGATCAATCACAGGAGTAAGAGTCTGGTGAAAACACTGGACTCTACATCTAGCATCATTCTGTAGTTGGATACTTGGCTGGGGTCACCTTTCTTCCAAATTGGATGGAGGATTGAGCTCCTCTATGACAATCATATGATTTGTAGCTTGAATGCAGTTGTGTAGATGGGTGGCACAACCACTTTGCCCAATAGCCCAGTTTGATCATAAATGCACCGAGAAAGCTGGGCTAAAACAAAAGTATAGTCCAGCACGGTAGGCGATGAATGTATGTAACTAATAAGGGGCATCAGGGCTTAGCTTTGCATTCAACGCAGGGGTGCCGAAGCCTGGCGGCGGCACTCCTTGGAGGTATCGTTCCGAGCAGCTGCAGAAATGCGCTGGGAGGAGAGGGGTGACGGCGTGCCACACGGGGCCTACAGACCTGCAGTGCGCAGCATCCAAGGGCCTGGCGCCACCCGACCCCTTACGCTCGGGTCGGACCACTGGGGGGCACGAGCTGCCGGGGCCGCTCGGCCTTCGCTCTACTGGGTAGGGTGAAGGGCCCCCCGCCAGGCTGCAGGCCCTCCTGTCGGACGGTCCATGCAGGGTGGAAGCTCTTTGCTTGAAACAACAGCCGAGGCTGGCCAAGCAGTCCATCCCTAAACGGACAGAGAGTGCCCAATCGATCGGAGTACGGCCGGGGCCTCCCCTGGCAGGCCGCCCTGCGCAGGGGATGCCGGCTTCGCATCCCTGCCTGCTCCCGGGGTGAGCAGGCTTGGAGGAAAGGCCCATCGGGAAGGGGCTGAGAGGCAGACTCGGACCCAGGCCCTGGCGGGCGGGCCCAGGTCTTGCCTTCCCCGGTCTCAGAATTGCCAGACCTCAGAATCGCCGGACCTCACGGAGGTCTGACTGACCCTCTCTTACCCCCCTTTCTTGTGACCTGTGCGCACCGAGTGACAGAGGGGACCCAAGGCGCGAACGTGCCCGACCTCCTGGAGCCCTCACTGGGATCTGGGAGGCAAATGAGCCCTTATTGGGACTTCCAGGGAAGCCCAACCATCAGGTCAACCCATTGGAAAGCATTGCGCGCGACCAGATGGCCGAGGGCAAAGGCATGACCAGATGGCCTGGCTCGAAGTGCGGCCACCTGGTCGCTCTGTGCCCTAACGAACGGGTGAGCGGGCGCCGAGGCATGGGGGGCCGGAGGTCCGGGGCCCTAGCTTGGCCTCAGAGATGGGGTTGCGAGGGGGGGAGCCCGCGGACACCTTGACAAGCAGGCGAAGCGGGGGAAGTCTGCACGGGACCGATGGACCCCCACTCCGGGCCCTTGGCAATGTGGCAGGCTGGGGGAAGGGGCCCAGGGCTGGAGCACCCGACCCGAGGCTCGGTGGGGCCCCTGGACCCAGCCGGGGCTCCCAGGCCCAAAGGCACAGGGGAATCCTCCCCGGACCCGTGGGACCCCGTCCCGGGCAGCCTGTCACGCGACAGGCCAAAGGACGGAGCCCGGGGGGTAGAGGCCCCAGACGGAGATCCTGAACCCAGCCAAGCAAGGGGGACACGACGGAACCACGCCTCGGGCCTTTGGCATAGCGGCAGGCCAGGGGACAGGCCCAGGGCTGGAGCACCCGACCTGGGCCCGGCAGGACCTGGACCCAGCCGGGGTTACCAGGCCCAGAGGCACAGGGGAAGCCTCCTCGGGCCCACAGGACCCAGACCCGGGCACCCTGCCACGTGGCAGGTCTGAGGACGGAGCCCAGGGTGGAGAGTTAGCCCTCTCCAGGGCCCTCAGGTGCCCCGGCTGGAGCTCCTGAACCCAGCCAAGCAGGGGGAGGCTCACCGGGCACGACGGAACCCGGTCTTGGGCCTGTGGCAGAGCGGCAGGCCGGGGGACAGGGCCCAGAGATGGAGCACCCAACCAGGAGCACGGCGGAACCCTGGACCCAGCCTGGGCTCCTGGGCCCAGAGGCACAGGGGAAGCCTCCCCGGGCCTGATGGGACCCTGTTCCGGGCACCCTGCCACACGGCAGGCCCAAGGATGGAGCCCAGGGTGGGGAGGCCGCCCTCTGGGCCCTCAGGGGCCCCAGCTGGAGGTCCGGAACCCAACCAAGCAGGGTGACGCTCCCCGGGCACGGCGGAACCCCCTCGCGGGCTGCTGGAGGAGCGGCAGGCCAGGAGACTGAGCCTGGGGCCCATGGACCCTGTTGTGGCTCCCAGGCAGAGGTGAGGCCTCCCCGGGCCCGCGGGCTCCGATCCTGGGCACCACGCCACACATAGTGCCGGAGGACGGAGCCCCGGGCTCGGAGGGTGCGTCCTGCCTGTCCGGCTGCTGGCTGAGGACTGCTAGGGCGAGAGGGGTTTTGGAGTACCCTATCCAAAGTAATCCGGAGGAAGGTAACCCCCCTTTCTGGTAACCCGTGCACACAGCGAGACTGAGGGCACCATAGGCGTGGAGGTGCACGACCTCCGGGAACCCTGGCTGGGATCGGGGAGGTAAATGAGCCCTCATCGGGACTTCCAGGGCAGCCTGCCCTTCGGACTGCTCGGGGGCTCTGCGTCCTGGGGGCTACGAGACCCCGGCTGGGCCTCAGGCCCGGGGCTGCGGATGGGGTCCCCGACAGACCTCTGACATGGGGTCCCCCAGGCACCTTGACAGGCAGGCAAAGCAGGAGGAAGGCTTGCCGGGGCCGACGGACCCCCGTCCTGGGACCATGGCTGAGCAGGGGGATGGAGCCCAGTCCCCTAAGCCCAGCTGGAGGGCTCAGGCCGGTATGCGCAGGTGAGCTCCCTCAAGCCCTGCGTCCCGGGCACCCTGCCAAGCGGCAGGCCCGAGGATGGAGCCCGGGGTGGGGTGGGCACCCTCCACCCCAGGGCCACCAAGGTCCGCTGCCGGAGCCCCTGAACCCAAACCCGACGGGCCCCGGGCCCATGGCGGAGTGGAGAACGGAGCCCAGTGTAGGGAGCGCCCAGCCCAGACGCCCAGGGAAGGACCCCCCGGGCCCGATGGAGCCTGTCCCAGGTGCTTTGCCACGCAACAAGCCGAAGGACGGAGCCCCGGACATGGGGGAAGGTGGTGCCCGGTCCCAGCCCATCTGGTCCCCGGCTGAGCGCCACCAGCCCGAGAGCGGTTCCGGCATACCCTGTCCCTAGTAATCCGGAGGAAAGCTACCCTTCTTTCTGGTAACCTGTGCGCATCGAGTGACGGAGGGGACCCAGGGCACGGGCGCCCAACCTCCTGGAGCCCTGGCTGGGATCAGGAGGCGGGTGAGCCCTCATCGGGACTTCCAGGCTGGCCCAGCCATCTGGTCACCCCATTGGAAAGCATTGCGCACAACCAGATGGCCGAGGGGAAAGGTTCGACCAAATGGCCGGGCCAAAAGGAAGTCAATCTGCCCTCCCTTAGCCTTCACCGGAGGGCTCCCTCCTGCTCATGCAGTGCTCGGGAGCTCTGCGTCCCGAGGGCTTGGAGACCCCAGCTGAGCCTCTTGCCCGGGGCTGATAATGGGGGTCCCCGTCGGCCCTTGGCTGAGCTTAACCCATCCCTGAGCCCACCCCTAGGCCAGGACGCATGAGGAAGGCCTCCACGGGCCAGCATCGGGCCACCAAGGGCCCCGGCCTATGCTCCTGAACCCAGCCAAGCTGGGGAAGGCCCACCCGGGCACAGGGCACAGGGCGTGGGACGAAGCCCAGGGTGGTTGCACCTGACCAGAGCTCTCGGGCCCAGACGCCCAGGGGAGAACTGTCCAGGACCGATGGAGCCCGTATTGGGCACTTTGCCACGCAGCAGGCCAGAAGAGGGAGCCCCGGGAAGTGGGGAGGTGTTGTCTGGGCCTCGCCCTTCTGGTCCCCGGCTGGGAACCGCCAGTCCGGGAGCGGTTCCGGCATACCCTGTCCCTAGTAATCTGGCGGAAACCTACCCTTCTTTTCTGATAACCCCTGCACACCGAGTGACGGAGGGGACCCAGGGCACGAGGGCGCCCGACCTTCTGGAGCCCTGGCTGGGATCGGGGAGGCGGGCAAGCCCTCATTGGGACTTCCAGGCCAGCCAGGCCATCTGGTCGCCCCATTAGAAAGCATTGCGCGTGACCAGATGGCCGAGGGGGAAGGCGCGACCAGATGGCCCAGCCCGAAGGACGCCAAGTTGCCCACCCAAGCATTCTCCTGAGGGCTCCCGGGTGCCTATGCAGGGCACAGGGGCTCTGCGTCCAAGGGGGTTCAGAGATCTTCTCAGCTGGGCATCAGGCATAGGGCTGAGAATGGGGGTCCCCGGCAGACCTCCGACCCGGGCCCACGGCAGAGCTTAACCCATACCTGGGCCCGCTCGGCGGTCCTGGGCCAGGCTGTGCGGGGGAAGCCTCCACGTCCCTGCGTCGGGCCACCACGGGCTCCGGCATATGCTCCTGAACCCAGCCAAGCTAGGAAAGGCCCGCCCGGGGCGTGGGACGGAGCCCCGGTTGGGAGCACCCGGCCAGAGCTCTCGGGCGAAGACGCCCAGGGGAGGACTGTTCAGGACTGATGGAGCCTGTCCTGGGCACTTTGGCGCGAAGCAGGGCAGAGCCCCAGACGGGGGTGGGGGGGGGGGGTGGGGGAGGACAGGTGGTGCCCGGTCCCAGCCCATCTGGTCCCCAGCTGAGAACAGACGCCCCGGGAGCGGTTCCAGCATACCCTGTCCCTAGTAATCCGGAGGAAAGCTACCCTTCTTTCTGGGTCTCTGGCACGAGGCTGCAAGGGGGGGCCCCCGACGGAACTCTGACCCTGGGCCCGCAGGCACCTTGACACACAGGTGAAGTGGGGGAGGCCTGCCCTTGTCCGATGGACCCCTGTGACGGGCACCCAGACCCTCTGTTGGCCACAGGACATGGGCTCCCAGGGCCCGCGGGAGCCCAGGTCCCAGAACCTGTCCCCGCTTTTGGACCCAACCAGGCCGTGGACAGGGGAGCCTCCCCGGGCACCAGGGACCCATTTCCCGGGCACACTGACCCTTGGCTGGCCGCAGGACGGGGTTCCCACACCCCAGGCCCTATCCAAAACCCAGGCCATGCTTACTCTGCAACAAACTCTGTATATAAGGCCTGTGTTCTGTGACTTCAATGTACTACCTCAGGCAGCACTTGAGAGTCCTCTGTGGACGTAGTCCCACTCATGAGTGATTAATAAACTTGTTATTTGAATTCCAGCTTCAGTGCCAATCTCTATTTTGTAGGTCTAAGGACCCGTGGACAGAGAAGGGTGATGCCTGCACCGGAGTGCTCATTGAAAAGCACATTTCCACAGTTGACGCCCGACACGAGGGTCCTCATCGGAGACGTGGCCATCCAAAGGAGTGTTCTTGATGGAATAGTGGAATATTGCTGAGGAGACGTCCTGCATGAGGAGACCCTTGTCTTTGCAGCCGAAGTGGTTTTTCCGGTTTTCTTGATTTGACCCTCCAGGTGTTGGCCGGTCCCGACTGAGGTATCCTTTGGTGTTCTTTTCGACCAAGAGATTGGCAGTTGGAAGTTGGAGACTCTTATTTGGTAAGGTCGCTGAAGCGGCACTCTTGATTTGCTTGGCCAAGATTCTAGTTTTGTTTGTTTTGATTTATCCTTTGCAAAAGATAAAGGCAGGTAATGTGGAGATTTTTCTCTACTTTGGTATATCTTGGAAACGTAATATTTTACAAAGATTTGGTAGCATGCTTGTTCCTAGCACACTCCGTAGGTTGTGTTGCTCTCTTGGTGGTACCAAAATGGATTTAGATAGAAGTCAGTCGGCTCCCCCAGAGGGGACACCTGATAGGCATATGTACGTTAAATACGTTTTTTCTCCCATAATGTATAGTACTCTGTGGAACAAATATACAAAAAAGGATCCTTTGTGAATGGCCAATGAATAGGACATTTGATTTTAAAAAGATTCAGTATGTAGAGCAGTATTTGTTTTAGCATAAGAGTCGACAAGATATGTTTGATTGTGTACGAATGTGAGAGAAAAAAGTGCAAGAGAGTAAGGAAAGAAGAAGCTATAGCAGAAAAAGAACAGCGTAAAACGATATATATAAAAAAGCATTGGAATTAAAAAATAAAGTGATGAAGGCAATAAAAGAAAAAGAGGAAAGGGAGCGTTGTTTAGAGGTAACTGGCCAGTACCCTATTAGGCGCCCCATTTATCCCATACTTAATAAACCTCAGTAGGACTCCATTTTGTTAGATAGACCTCCGCCCCAGTATAAATTTCCCTCAGCCCCAGAGGATGATCTTTCTGAAGAAGAACATCTTTCTTCAGATGATAAACACTTAGATAAGCAAGATGGGCGGCAGACTCGCTCTACTTTGACTGCTGATGAAAAAGCCACTATCAGATCGACTGCTCGCAAAGAAGCTCATGGGACTACTTCTGCCCCATACCTTGTAGCAATGGTTCAGCAGTGGAAGGATTTAGAGCAGCTATATATTACAGAGAAGTTTACCTGGGAGGTAATACTTGGTTTTAGAAACGTTTCTAAAAACTTAGAGCCCACTGATATCAATTCTGATTATAAACAATTAAGTGATGGAACTTTTCTTTTTTCAAATATACCTGATTTAATTAGGCAAGTAGTTAAATTAAGACATGATACACTATGTTTAAAAGCGGAGCAAAAATCAGTTGGTAAAGTTAAAACTGCACGAACAGTTCAGACCCCAGTGCAGAAAGAAGTAGTTTTGGGGACAGACAATGACCCTTGTGATAGTGTGGTTACTGTAACACCGATGCGTGAAGCTGCGCCTCTGTATGTTCCTCCAAAGGGTACGGGAACAAGTGCTGATCAAGATTCAGATGATGCAAAGGGATATTTTGTCTATAATTGGGTCTATACTCCCTGGAGTAATGCAGATGTTATGGCTCTTAAAGCTGCTTTGCCTGATCCACGGAAAAATCTGGCTGCTTTTTATGAAGAAGTGGAAGGAGCTATTAGCTCCTGCACTATGACTCTGCCAGATATTGACATGTTTTTAGGTCTTGCCTGATCCAGCGCTTGCGCTGATCTGGCCGAGACATTTTGTATACAGGCTTTTCAAAGTGCTGCCGTGGCCTAAATCTTCAGTGCACGTGAACGTGCACGCGCGCAGCGCCATGTGTCTTTCCTCCGCACGCGATCGTAATCGCGAACGTGATCACTTTCACTTTCGCGGCTGCGTTGCCAAAGCTTGTTTTTTTTGTTTGTGGGGTTTTTTTGACCGTCGTATCCAGTTTTTTTTTAATCTGTGGCAGTTCTACATATTGTAGAGGGTGGGGGAGATAAATCTATAAACTTACTCGTTAAACTGGTCATATCTCTGCAGCCATTGCACATATTAGTGCGTTGCAAATATGCGAGGCTGCAGTGTCGGGTTCGTTGCAGGTTCTCGTGTCACGTGGCCTTAATTGGGCTAAAGGTCCTTTTGAGGGTGAAAGGGTCGTGCCTTTCAGGGCTCGCAACACAAGAATGTTTCCAGCCAGTGTTGATGAACTAATTCCCAGACCAGTTATATATTTTTATTGTTCAGTCCCACAAGTGAGCTATTGGACAGTAGCGCTATGTCACGGTTTCGGATTTCCACTGTACGCTGCCTGGTAGTGCGTATACAAAGGGAGGTGGTGCTTGTGGCAAGGTTCTGGTTCGCAGGTGTATCATTCATACTTTGAGAAGCTACGTCGGAGGCTTTAGTTTCACTTTGGGGGTCGCACTGAAATATGCTGTTATGATGGTAACTGCGTTAGACGTATGCCTGTGCCCGAACGAGAAGTGCTGGTCCACAACATTTAAAATAGTGATGTGATGGGCTTTCTGGGTGACGAGGTCAAATCGGTATACTAACTTCTTCGAACAGGGAGGCTGCTAATACTAAGTAGCTCGGGGAAGTTCCGTCATGCCGGTTGAGGCTTGGCAAAACTTTCAAATGGTCGCTGTTCTAATGGGGACGCTGCCTTTCCATACTCTTCCCCCAATATTTTTTTTTTTTTTAAAGCTTTGCCACCACGCCTTGTTGCACTTTCAGTTTAATAGAGGCTGCATGCGCCTTACTTTTACTCACACTGGACTTGTTTTGCCTCGTTGCCAAGCTTTGTGTTTGGTGAACATCAGGCCTGCTACAGAGCAAAAGGAAGGGAGGCAGCGCTTATTAGTGTGCCCTGTAATGCAGTAGGGGTTAGGATCACCTGCCATCCTGCTGCCTGCAGAGCTAGGGTCTGCACTTTAGGAAGACTACACCACCGCCGGCACAGTGAACACTTGACTAGAAATTAGTTGTGCCTCAATCTCCACCACAGACAGGCGCCCTGATTGAAAGCAAGATGCTGTGTATTTTGTTGGCTATATTTAAAAAAAAAAACTTTAGTCCTTATTGATGATGTTTGTCTGTGCCCCCAATGCCTGCTATAATTTTGACCCCAGTCAAGACCTGTGAGTTCCTTGCATTCCCGCCCCGAGTACCCCCCAGCAGCAGCAGTGCACACAGAGCAATAACTCATAGTAAACTTACATCGTTCTGCAAGAACCAGGCACCACAAGTACACAAGCAACCAGCATTTACTCTGCATGCTTACAGTAGGTTTATTAACCCGTAGCGCTATTTTTGACAATACATACAACTCCAAAGTCTGCATGACTTGTATATTTACTAAACTTCTTATGGCATATTTGTTCAAAAGAACTTTGCAGCACCTCGGTGCATGTCACTAGCTGAAAAACAGTAAAACAAGCATTGGCATAGCCAATAGGTCTCGCCTTTGGGACCTTATAAGTGTTTAGCCATGCGACAGTTGCATAAATAAACACTTATAAGGTCCCAAAAGCGAGACCTATTGGCTATGCCAATGCTTGCTTACTATGCATATGTGTTAGTTTTAAACTTGCTCACTTGGGTATTCAGTTCTTGAAAATCCAAGAGACAATCTTACAATTGCATGTTGTGATGGTCAAGACTTAAAAAGCCATTCACAAAATGTTCTCAATGCCAATGTACATAGATCTCCACCAAAGAAAACGAAGTGTGAATTGATCCACATTACCTCACATAGGATACTAATGAGAACATGTTAAAAACAAACAAAAATGGAAGACACCGTGGGAGCAGAGGGGATGGAACGAATCTCCCAAAATAAGACAAGTGACTTCATAACACCAATAAGAAGACAAGTGTGTCCTGCTGTAATGATAACCATTCAAATCAATATGGTACCACACCCACCAGTGGGAACCCTGATGCCCTAATCTCTACTGAATTCATAAACAGCTGTATCGAAGAAGATATGTAAACCTATCAATGGTTTCTATACTTATTTATGATACAGAGGTAGCTGTTGATTCGGTCATTCAAGTACAAATTACACTTGTGTGCCAGGCCAAATCAATCAAGGAATATGTTATTGAGACATAACATTTATAATTCTATCGGTTTTCATCAGGTGTTCTCCTATGCAGCTTGCTTGTGATATCGCGTGAGTAGCATTGCCTCCTACACAATGCACCTTAGATATGTATGGATAGGCATACCCTCACAAATGCTAGGTTCTACATTTGCAACACGTTGGTCAGACGAATCAGGGAGTACACATGAAAAACTATCTGTTGAACAGTTTGTCACAACATTACTGGACTAACCATCAATGTCACAGCAATGTAAATAGATTTTCATTTCCTATATTTTATCATGTGCACAACATTGCACAGATGCCTTCCGCACAGATGTCTGAACGTCAAGGCATCTGGAAGCCTGTTTATTTGCATGTGAATGTATCGCTGAATTTTGTAAATCACACACGCTATAGCTAATTGTGTCGTCTCTGATCACATTGCATTACAGAGTTTGCCAGCTACATGGAAAAAAGCATCATCTTATTGGAACAGGAAACTCTTTCACATTGTTCTGAAATTCAGAAGGACAGAGGTTAAAGGAATCTCTCTACTTAAATTTAGCTAACAGAGAAGACAGATGACTGGTAGACCAGGACCTAAAAATCCAATTCGCAAGAACTATCACCATATTCAGCAACATGTAAAAACAAAAATACCCCTTTTTTTGTAAAACAGTGCAGCTACTTATGCAAACAAAAAAGCACTTTAAAAATCTGTAATCCCTGATCACAGACAATGCCCCCTCGAAGTTCCCTTTCTGATGTCATACCTTGAAAGAGTCCAAGGCAGGGTTTCCTCTGCATGGTATTGTAACCTGACCAGATGAGGGCAAGGGAATTATTAGAAATGTGCCCAGCAGATCTCTTTAAATACTGAGAAGTATATATGTTCAATACAATTAAAATGTGTAAATAACCTGAAGTTGCTCAATGAGTGAATTAACACATATCTACCAGTGGCTACAAATCTCTGGTAGCACAAGATGGCACTCAATACATCTTCCGGAGACAAAAATATACAGGGCTTATTTTGTGGTTTCAGGATGTTTTCCAGGCCCTCCACTATCTTTAGGTCGAGACTACAGCAGCGCATACGCTATTGCTCGACTTTTAGTAAGTGGGTTTTAAAAGTGTTTCCCACCGGCTTTTGCAGGCCTAATGCTTGCGTTCACGTGAGCGTGAACGTGCACAGCTGCCAGCTTTCGGATTACTTTTACTTTGGGCGCTGTTGCGCGCGCACCACTCGCGTGTTTGCCGGCACGCGTGCACACAACTCCCTCCGCCTCTCTCTCCTGCTTTGCATTCCCAGCGACCAAGCTTGTTCCTGGGTGGCTCTAGGTCTATTGATGCTTTTATTGTCAGATACTGTCAGCCTGGCTGTATTTACTCTGGTCTTGGTTTTAATGCACATCTGTACCTGTGTGTCCTTGTACATCTGAATAGACCTAGTGGATACTTTCTTGGGAATGGGAAAAGCCATTGTTTATGTTATAATGTCTATTAATTAGGACATAAGGGGGAATTTCTGATCAGGGAACTCTCTATTCAAAAGAATGCACTCACAACAAAAGGCAAAATCTTAGCTGTCATACGCGGCATCTAGTTAACAAACAAGCATTGGCAAAGCCAATAGGCCTCACCTATGTGTGAGCTATTGGCTTTATCAATGTGTTTAAGACATGCTGCACAGCAGCGCAGGCTGCTGTTCAACATGACTTAAATGTCAAGAAAGAAAATCCCATGACGCAGCCAGAGTCGACTGTTTCATATTGCTTTTATTTTAAAGCCATGTGCAATTGTTGCATGGCTAAACACTTATAAGGTCCCAAAGGCAAGACCTATTGGCTATGCCAATGCTTGTTGGGACTTATTTTGCCCCCTGATATGTGGAGAACAATTCGGAAAAAATATGATAATGTAGCCTATGGTGATACTTGAGTGCATTTAGAAGAAATAGAAGCGGCTAGAGAGCCTGCACATAAACCACAACAGGAGATATAAGATCTTCCCAAACCTATTGTAACTAAGTTAAAAACTCTCATCCCCCTAAGAAAATAGATTGGACAACGCTAGCGTCTTGTAAACAGAAAGCGGATGAGTCAGTTTCTGATTTCTTTACACGATTTAAAGAGACATTCCATGACTTTAGTGGGCAGTCATTGACAAATGACATGGGTAAGCATCTGTTCGTCAACAAATATGTCGCTAACAAGTTGCCAGAAATAGCTAGTCGCCTAAAGGCCAGCGAGAGTTCATGGACTACGTCTTCCCCAGTCTCCCTTTTGACTATGGCCCAGTATTATGAGCGTCAGGAATTAGAAGTAAACGGCAAAGAGGATAAGAAGGTTAAAGACTTAAAGACGAAAGTTATGTTGGTTCAAGTATATGGTCCACCACTCAGAGGTGGTGGAAGGGTGGACATGCAGTATATACCCCAGGTGTACCCCCTTTCTCTCAATCAACTTTGTCTTCTGATCAGTGTGCTTATTGTAAAGATTGGACATTGGTGTTCTGAGTGCCCCCTTTTGCGAGGTCAGCAGTATCAACGGGGTCGAGGAAGCATGAGAGGACGCTCAGGGGAGGAATAGGAACTCGTCCCTGGTTTGAGGCAGTTGAACATGAGCCAAATTATTCTAATACTTTTGACAGACGAAATCAATATCAAATGTCAGATTATTCGGCTGATGGTTTTAGGGATTCTGATTATGCATAGGAATGCCTAGGATGGGGTAAGGAACCGGTTGAGGTCCCAGTAGATTAGAAAGGTCCTCATGTTGATGCAAATGTTTTGGGCTCAACTGATCGGTTTCTGTTTGATACAAGAGCTACTCGTAGTGCTCTGTCTAAAAAATTGTTTCCCTGGGCTTCCCTGTCTGGCGCAATGATAACATCGATAAGATTCTATGAGACACCTACATCTAGCCCACTGTCACAGCCACTTGCATTTAGTCTTGATAAATTCACTGCAGCATGTCCATTTTTGCTTTGCCCTACCACGCTGGATAACATTGTGGGTATCAATATGCTCAAACATTTTCGTGCTACAATACGTTGTTCCCCAGAAGGTGTGCGTGTTATCTTAAATTATAACTATCCAATGGTTGAGAGGTCTTGTCTCATTAAAGAAGATATTGCTCTAGCATCTTTACCTAGTACTTTATGGGCTACATCAGATACCGATGTGGGACAAATGGTTATTCCACCAGTGCATATATAAGTGAAGGAAGGTGCTTCATTGCCTCGATTGCCCCAATATAAAATATCTCGGGAAGGCGAAGAAGCATTGACGCACATTGTTCAGGATTTGATTAAGGTGGGGGTTGTGGAAGAAGTCCCTTATAACATTTGTAATAGCCCTATCCTTCCTATTTTGAAAAGAGACACTGACACTAAAATTTACAGATTCATTATTGATTTACGAGAGGTTAATAAAATTGTGGTGCCCTAATACCCGGTAGTCTCTGATATCACAACACTCCTTAGTATGGTTCCTCCTACTGCCACTACATTTAGTGTCATTGAGTTAAAGAATGCATTTTTTTCAATACCCATTCACCCTGATGGCTGTTATTTGTTCGGCTTCACTTTTAATAATAGTTCATACAGATTCTGTAGAGCTCCACAAGGGTATATAAAGAGTCCTAGCATTTATAGTCAGGCATTGAAAAGGCAGCTTGATTCGTTTCCTGTACCGAAAGGGATGGCTCTTATTTAATATGTCGATGACATCTTGTTGGCTGCCGATACCCCTGAACAGTGTAAAGAAGGAACACTGTCACTATTATCATTCCTTGCCTCTCATCAGCACAAAGTCTCTCAGAAGAAACAAATTTTGTAGACAGCAGGTTACATATTTAGGTCGCCTCCTGTCTAAGGAGGGACGTGCACTCACACCAGATCGCATTCAGACCATTTTAGACACACCTGTGCCCCATACTCAGAAGGACGTCGGTGCATTGATTGGCCTTACTTCTTTCTGTAGGCAGTGGATCCCTAGCTTTTCATACATTATTAAACCCTTATTGGCCCTTTTGACTCTCCCATGGACTACTGAATGCCAGAATGCCTTCCAACAGCTACGTCAAGCGCTTTGTTCTGCACCAGTATTAGGAACTCCAGACTACACTATGACTTTCACACTCTATGTACACGAGAGGGAAGGTTGTGCCCTCTCAGTTTTAACACAGACACACGGTGATAAACAACGTCCTTGTGCATATTTCTCAGCTGTCCTTGATCCAGTTGCTCGCGTGCTGCCTGGTTGTTTCCGAGCGGTAGCAGCAGCGGCTGTGTCCATACGTCAGAGTGAGGGAATAGTCTTGTCACATAGATTGTTTGTGTTAGTACCTCATTCAGTCAATGCTTTGCTAAATCAAACAAAGACACAGCATCTGACTAGTGCTCGCTTGACAGGATATGAATTGACACTTTTGGCCCCTCATATCACGCTGAAAAGATGTTTGACTCTGAATCCTGCTACATTATTGCCACTTTCAGCACCCAGTGTCAGCCACAAGAGCTACATGTCTGTATAACCCTTACTGAAGAACACACAAAGGGTCGTGTTGACCTACAAGATACACCACTTTCTAGTGTGGATGGGGAATTTTGGGTTGATGGATCCTGCCTGAAATTGCCTGATGGCACTACATCTGCTGCTTATGCAATTACAACACTTCAGACAGTAGTTGAGACAGCTCGTATCCCACATAAGTCAGCTCAAGCAGTTGAGTTGATAGCACTGACAAGAGCATGTGAGCTTAGTACAGAGTTGCTTGTTAACATGTACACTGATAGCCAATACGCCTCCGGCATGGCTCATAACTTCGGGCAACTCTGGAAAGAAAGAGGCTTTCTCACTTCACATGGGACACAAATAGTGGATGGAGAATTAGTACATAATCTCCTTACTGCCTTGACCTATCCTAAGAAAGTAGCAATTGTTAAATGTAGCACACACAAGAAAGTGACCGATAAAATAGGGGCAGGCAATGCCTTTGCGAATCATACAGCTCGAGAGACCTCAATGCAGCGAAGTACCACATCTATGTATGTCGTCAAATCACAGGCTGAACGTTGGCATGATGCCAGGCAAGAAGTGCTGAACATGCAACAATCTGCTTCTGTTGAAGAATTAGACCAATGGTCTAAGGAGGGAGCATTGGATGATGAGGGCTGTTGGAGGAATAAAGAAATGACAAAATGGAAGTTACCCACAGCCTATTTACATCCTATGATTCACATGGCACATGGGCCGGCACATGTTGGAGCATCCTCAATAGCAAAGCAACTTATGCAAGTTTGGGATCATTCAGAGATTGCCGGTACGGCTAAGAAAATAGTCCAGTCCTGTCTGATCTGTCTCCAGTATAATCCTGGAAAAGGAACACGAACTCAAACAGGAGGGTTTGCAATACCTACTGCACCTTTTGAGGTTCTGCAAATGGTGGAGCATCCAGCTTGAGCGCTGTAACAACTTGAAGTATGTCTTGGTAGTGGTTTGTGCCTTTAGTAAATGGGTGGAGGCATACGCTACGAAAGATAATACAGCTCTTACTACAGCAAAGGTGCTCCTAAAGGAGTTCTTTCCCCGATTCGGCATTTGTCGAGTTTTGTGGAGTGACAACGGACCCCATTTTATTTGGCAAGTTGATTATTACCTCATGAAAGGGTTGGGAACTAAGCAGACATTTCATGCTGCTTTTCACCCACAATCAGCAGGGCTATTGGAACGTTACAACTCTACCCTAAAATTAAAATTGGCCAAGATACAGGCTTCCACATCTTTGAAATGGCCTGATGCACTGCCTTTAGCATTGCTATACATTAGATCAATACCACATACACGACCTGGCATCACACCGTATGAGGTGGTTTTCAGAAGGCCAATGAATATTTGGGGGATTCCTAAGCCACGCCCTATACATGATGTACCCTATGTATTGATGAATGACTATTTGTCTCAGTTGACTGACAGTTTGTCTTCTATTTATTAACCGGTTCGGGAGACTCTTCCAGACAGGTCGCAAGGTGAGGGCCACTGCTTGCGTCCTGGTGACTTTGTGGTCGTAAAGTCATTCCAGAGGACCAGCTCCCTAGCACCGATGTGGCGAGGACCGGAGCAGGTGCTGCTGGATACTAGGACTGCGGTTTGAGTGACCAACCAGAAGAACTGGGTTCATGCGACACATTGCCGGAAAGTGTTGCAAGGCCTAGTGAGCCCAGCTGCGTTGGTAGATCACTGCAATATCCTGGATACCGAGAAAGGACAAGCTACGACACCTGAAGGACCTGAGGAAGTATTCCCGGACCACACGATCCCTGGTACATCTCGATATCAGCTGCGACCCAGGAAGAAAGACACTTCATTGCTGAAAAAGACTGTTTGAGCCACTGTCCTGAGTAGAGAAAGCCTGAGTTACACACTACTTGTCTCAATCTCAGTGAAGAAACCAACGTCTGCCCAGGACCTTAGGGCACAATCTGTTTTGTCGTCTGACACGAGATGAACATGCCTAAGGAAAAGAGACCAACCGCTGCAAGAGTCTGTGTTTGAAAGAGCATGATCATTACTGGACTCACTTTGACTGTTGTTATCGTTGCTATAATAACATGGATTGTAGAGGAAGTAGCTCCTGTCCAAAATCTACTGACTGCTGCTACTCCTGTCCCCATTGAACACCACTACTTCACTCTTCCTTATCATGAGCAGAAACATAGAATGTCCTACCTCAATAACACTTTCATTCAGATGTTGCACCATACCCACAATGCTACGAACATTACCAATTGCTGGGTATGTGGAATGATGCCAGCTCATCAGAAAAAGGTAGGAACGCCTTTTATTCCCTTGCTGTTTTCACATAATGGCTCCTGCAGAGTCTGGTTTGCACTATTGTGGGCTTCTCATATCACTAATATTACTAACTTTGATGTAGGCAGCCTTAACGCTCAGTTGAATAAAATCTGTTACCCTGATGAGGAAGGAGAACCACAAGCTAAAGGAACTGTATGGGAAATGGAGGAGTATCGTCGAGGAAATTCCTCCACACACTATGTTTTCCCCAACACTCGAACTATCAAGGGAAATGGGCCTCCTGTTATTGCTGTTACTAGAGCTTGAGCGGATCTTTGTGTTAGCAGTATTGGCAATATCCCTGTGGGAAAAAGTGACTGTACTTTAGTGTTAAATATTACTGGAATGAACAATAGCAGTTGTTTGTCATCACACAACACCTATTTCATTTGTGGAAGTAAAGGTCATTACCACCTACCTATTGAGTGGTCTGGAAGCTGCTTTGTGTCCTTTTTGCTTCCACCTGTGTTTTTGGCACCTGTATCCTACCATAAAGACTATAAACTGTATAATGACATTTCTAAGAGCCGGTTCAAGAGGACAATAAATCATGATGAGGTGGATCAAACTGATACTGCTCTACAGCAGTATATTGACTTTAATTTGGGACTGTTCTTTCTTGGTGCGGCCTTGAACAGCAAAAAGATAAGGCGCTTAACACGTGTTGCAGAGGCTGTAACCAATCAGACAGCAATGGCGCTTGGAAATATCACAGAAGAACTACAAATTGCGAGAATTGTGGCGCTCCAAAATAGGATGGTGCTCGATGTGATCCTAGCCAACCGTGGTGGAGCATGCGGCATCAATGGGAGCAGCTGTTGTGTGTACATCCCTGTCCACGCCCCTTCAGTTTTTGAAACAATTTCTAAAATGCATAAAATAGCCGCTGAAATCCATCAGGATTCAGGGACATGGACTTTGACTGGATGGCTATGCACTACGTTTACTGTATGGGGCTGGATAATATTGTCAGCCCTATGTATATTTTTTGCAATTCTTTTCACCTGTTGCCTATGTATCCAATGTGGCCAGACGCTCTGTTCCCTTTGTATTTCTACCTGTACCTCATGTATACCAGCTAAACAAATTGTCAAGAATGTAAATGCCCGCCTAGCAATGGACCAGGAAATTAATGAACTCATGAAAATAGATGTACAGGATATGTTCCATGCCCCTGCTAAGTCATAGAGATGTCTTCAGCCAATGCTAAAAGGGTCGTCTGTGGGAATCGGAAATAATTGCTGTTAGCATGAGCTGAAGCCATCTTGTTTGCAGCATCCATTTTGTTAGCCTTGTGACTCTTCCGTCTTCATTGTTGCTTGCTTTTCTATTCTGCTTGAGTCATCAACTTTCGTTCACTCCTTCTGTTCTAAGCTCAATCAATGTATATGTGCTGAGAAAAGGCTTCCTCAGGCAGCACTTGAGAGTGCTGTGTGGACGTAGTCCCACTCATGAGTGATTAATAAACATGTTATTTGAATTCCAGCTTCAGTGCCAATCTCTATATTGTTGGTCTGAAGACCCGTGGACAGAGGAGGGTGACCCCTGCACTGGTGTGATAATTGAAAAGCACATTTCCACAGCACTGCTCCGGAGAAGTGAAGCAGGAAGGAACTTTGTGATTCAAAGGGAGATTACCCTCACTCTCCAGCTAATGAGGCCTGGCTCACTGAAAAGGCCCAATTGTGAATTGATCCCGTGTTTTCTTCAATCTCCAAATAATTTAATAAGCACTCTTACCTTCTGTTTCCATTTTGTGACTTATACACAAACAGGATGGATACGTATTCCAATATACAGTGAAACAAAACACACTCAATCCACGCTCGCTCTACCACCTACAAGCAGAGTAAACATGCAATAGTTATTGGGACGAGGAATATCTTATACTTAGGAGAGGCCAGTAGGCATCTCACATGTGAAGGAAGTAGGCAAAGAGGGCCCATGTCTTCTACTATGATCATTTCCTGCCACTACTACCAGTACAATTTCAGCCCAGTGAGGAGACAGTCACTCATAAATGAGTGTGCACTTTGTGTATTCCCCCCCAATCTCAGGACCCTGCTCTGAAGTCTCTTACCTGGACATGAGAGGTCCTCAAGGAACATTCAGGACTGTTTCCTTCACTGATGCTGAGAAAGTAGATTTACCCAGACATGTGCCTTGAAACATAAATGTGTACTGTGAAAACTTCAATGCTCATATGTGCATTGGTATGTTGTCATATACAAGCTTAAAGACCACTGAAATATTAGTATTCCTGTGCATTTCTATACATTCTAAATGTGCTGCCGCCATATAGCTTCATGTTGTACAACTGCACATTTACTGAACTTTGTTAGTAAAATGTAGTCTCATATTAAGGGTTAGCACAATGAAGCAATGATTGATTCGAGAAAGTTGTGGAAACAGCTGCTGTTAGTGTTACTTGTCATATATTGTCAAGAATTTCTCCCATTCCTTCCCACGAGATGATTCTGGCACCTGCTCCATAGCAGTCATCTCCAAGCTCTGGATTTATCACCTGGTTGTGTTCCTATTCGCTTTGATTGGGGAAAATGTATACAGATATGTATAAATCATATGGATTTAAGCATTATATACTCCAACTAATTTGGGGGTGAAGCTCTGGACTGTTGAAATGACAATTGCCTTGTATTATTTCTGATTGCTTGCTGGCTATTTTGCATTAGACACGATAGATTTAATATGCTGTGTTTTTTCTTTAACAAAGTGAGAACCTAAGCCCTTGAAACCCATGCTGTGACTTTCCTAGCAGTCTAAAACCGATCAGGGCACACACTCTCCAGAGTCACGCAGGAGACCTCTACATCCCCACAGTTTCAGTTTGTAGAAATTGAGTGTCCTCCTAGGAAATCATCTAATAGGATGAAAATGTGATAATATAGCCTGTAAATCATAAAATGTGAACACTTGGGGCCAGATGCATCAACAAACCATTTTGCGATTTCGATTTCCTAATTGCGAATCCTTGCGATTCGCAATTAGAAAATCGCAAAAGGGAATGCATGAAAGTGTGTTTAACACTTTCTGCGATTCCTAGGGGATCGTGAATTACCTACCTCATGAATATTAATAAGGTAGGTCGCAATTTGCGACCCCCTCGGAATCGCAAAAAGCACGAGGATGGTGGCCTGCTTCGGTCAGCAGACCACCATGTACGTGATTGCTTTCAAATAAAGCAATCTTAATTTTTTTTTGTAAAGCATCCCGTTTTCCTTAAAGGAAAACGGGATGCTTTACAAAATAGAAAATAAAAACTTTTCCTTTCTTTTTTTAATAGCAGGCAGTGGTCCATGGGACCACTGCCGGCTCTTACAAAATGCTTTTAAATACATTCACAAAGGGGAATGGGACCTCTTTCCATTTGCAAATGGGTTACCACTTGATGTAGGTGGTAAAATGGGAATGTTCTGCAGCCGCATTTCGGTTGTAAAACATTCATGCATACCAATTCGATTCGGTATTAGGAAGGGACGCCCGAAACTCGCCCCTTCCTAATAGCAAATCGCAAACCAATTTTGCGATTCGGGAACAGGTTACCAAATCGCAAAATAGGGTTAGCTGCATCAAAAAAGCATTTTTTTGCGTTCGCAATCAGCCGTTTGCGAAGGCAACAAAATGCTTGATGCATCGGGCCCATAGTGTAGTTAACAAATGATTAGTGCTACTTAACCGTGTGAGAGTGCAATCACAACCCTCATACCCATCATTTTGTATTTTTTTGTCCATCATAAGGTGAATAAATGAGATTTGTAGCTGTTTTTAAGGAATGCGGATGTTCTGTGTAGCATACATTTGCCACGTTATCTCACTTCATCAGTAACCAGCGCTCACTCAATCTCATTTGCTGCACAGAACATATTGCCCGATTGCATGGATTCTCAAAGCTAAGTCCACTTTGAATACAGTTTAAGACCATACAAGATGAACAGGGGTTTATTTCCCATCACCATGCTCGGCAACAAACTCCCCGACAACCACATAGAGAAATATCACCTCGCCCCACATACCACTTCTATGTTAAGTATATTCCATGAGTAGCATTTCTGATACCAATGCTTAAAACTGAATACATAAAAGTCTGGGCGCTGAAGTACATTGCCATGCCTGGTGTTTTAGGGCCATGTAGGGTCATTTCATTACATTAAGCGCCAGGGCAGTAAAATCTATCAAGGCACACCCTATTGGACAAGAACCACTGACTCCACATTAAACAGCCCACATACCACAAAGGATTGTAGTACTAGCAGCGCTGAAAATACCATATGTATAAAGTCAATATAAACGACATGTTAGAAAAGGTGCATGTCAACACTTACAAGAAAAGATCTGGAAAAGCATACTTCCAAATGCTATTTTGGGAATCCCCATTTCCTGATGCAATGTTTCCAAGAAACTGAAGGCCACAGCGAATGGCTGAAACAAATGAGAAATAAAAACATGAAGGGAAATGCGTATCAACGGACAGAGCTAAACAATGTTATGTACTCTGTTTATTACAGAGAAAGGTACACTTAAATTGTTTGTTTTGGCTGTACAAAAGACTAACGCCGTGGAGGGGAACCCTGGAATCATCAAAGTCGGCGTTCCACCAGCAATAAATAATCTACATACTTCTCTCCAATTCTGAATCACGTTGTTCTCTGTGCTTATTACTGTAACCTCTTTAATAACCTTGGACCCCCACCATTACCTCGACTATTATCCCAGAAAGGTAGTTCAATAAATCCTTGCTGAAAAATAATTTGTCAAAATTGTATGTATGCATGAGAAGAATACATTATTCATTAACACATGGACGAACCAGTTTGTGGTGTAGTGACCAGGATGATGTGAATGTTGTTGCAAACAGACATAGAAACTTGAAACAGAAAAGTCAGAAGTGTTAGTCTAAACTACCCGTTCAACCTGTTCTATTTCTAAAACAAACAGTGTCTGAAAAATGAGTTTCCAGCTGGTAGCACACTTCCTGTTGAGCTGGAGAGGTCGACTTCCCATCACACTGTCCAAGTCAGAACCACCAGTCTCATCAGCAACCTCCAGAAGGCCTTCCCAATTCCTGCCATGGTCATGAGTAAACGAAACACTTAATCCACAAAGATGTTAAAACGTCAAGCTATTCTTGCTGAGTATGTTGAAGGCATGTACGCCTGGCTAATTCTGCATAACAGGAAGTGGTCTAAAGATCTACACGGGCTCCTGCTCTTGCATACTGTCCATCAGGGCATAACTTCCAACTGGCTCCAGTCATGAGTGTCTCGGTCAGCCACAGTCTAGTCAACGCCATTCTCCATGTTTGGACTTTAAACTAGGATTCAAATGAACCAAAGTGCTCGAAGCTAGTCAGGGCTGGCTCAAGGTGAACCTTGTGACCTGGATGTAAGCAATCGTTACATATTCGTACCAAGTAAGGTGATGCTGAGGAGATACATCCGTAACAAAAGAACAATGGTTCATCTGGAACTTTTTGTCACAGGACTAATGCTTCTTTTTTCGTTGGACCTTCTAATAGACCATGCAAACACAAACTGAAACTGAACTAAAAGGAAAAAGCACATCGATGCAGGCTTGTGTAAGTGGTGTGAGGAAATATACAAAAGAGAAATCTAAAATTGTTTTTACTATTAATATACAAATAATTGAGCAAGGTATTTTTTATAACACTGTAACAAAATTTACAGATGAACCACTGATCTCATGACAGAGCCAGCTGGTAGCTAACTAGGGCAAAACCATGTATACCTTTAGAATTGTTCAAAAAATCTGCCTAGTATGCCACCTTCTTGCATACAACAAGCTCATTCCATGCCAGAGGAATAACCCAACTAACCCAAACATAAGAAAAGCAGCAGGGCGATAGGTTTGGCAGGCATGCACTCGTGGTTGTATCTGGGTTTTATACTGTACTTTTTCACAGGGGGTGGAATGGGGCTGTGATTACCGAAGCATTCTGTAAGTATAGGTGTGGAAGGTTTTGAAGGCACACTAAACCGTCGAAGACCAGAGCAAATAGGCTGTCCGAACAGAAAATACCACCAACAAAGAATATCCCAAACTCCATTTCAACCTTACGCAATCGCAGACCTCTGGCGGTGATTCATAGAGACCCTCTCCTATGTATGCCTGAGCTGTAATATTGCAGGCAAAAATGTGTTCTTGGGTATTGTGACCTAAATGAGGCCCTCAACAGGCACCATGCTTTCCACCCACAGCTCAGAAGCATCATCTAAAGTGGCACCAGTAGGGCCCTACCCACTGTGTCACCTGCTTACTTCCCACCCCGTCTCCTTAAATTGCCTTAGGCCCGATCACAGTCTGGCATCTTATGTCAGGGTACACAACATGTTTATTTTAGAGCGCCCTCCTCTAATTGACAGGGCCATCCAGACCACAGGCAACATTCACCCCATCCAGTACTACTACTGGTGAGTTCTACTTGAGGACGAAATATTCTGTTTCACATATTACAATCAGGAGAGCATTCACGACCATGCTCTTTCTTTTGATGCAGATTCTTGTCTGTAATATATAGCATAACTGAACACTAAAAGCTAAAAAAACAAAAAGTGTCATGGAAGGCAGTCCCAGCATATGGCATACCAATGAAGTATATTTGACACTGAAAGTAAAACAATTCGTTTAATATCCTTGCAAGACTCCTTCCACATTAGGAAATTCGCATCTCTTCAAATATATTGATTAATATTACAAAATAAAAAGTTTAGTACAAAAAAATGAAATATTTCAAAATTATGAATTACTTTAATTTTGACATAATTCTTGCCTGAAATGCTGTGCTGTAGAGGGGCGAAAGTCACCCAAGAGATGCGGTCCAGTGTTTAGCTAGCTGATCTTGGAACAAAGGACACTTGGGTTTTAAATGCTGGTTTTGGTAAGAAACCAAAACTTATGGGATTCTGGGCAAATCAAAATATCTGAGTGTGCTTTAAGCTATAAATATGTGGGATATGGGTATTTTAAAAGTAACTCTACAGTGACCTTGAGCTACCTATCAGATGTCTTAAACAAAATAAATATCACACTAGAATATAAACCATCACATACAATGGAGATTATATAACCTGGATTGAAGCCAGTCTGCTGTTACAGAGACTCGCATCCTTCACTGTATACTGTGATATAGGAATCAAACCGTGGCAAAGCCAAAATGGCTCAGTTAAAGTAGACAAATTCATTCCTTGTTGTAACTGCTAAAAGTCATTGGCAAACGGGCTGCTGTATATTCACTACGGATTGCAGGAGCTACTAACTTTTGCTGCTGAATGTTGTGAGATACCAAGACATACTACTGCAAAAAGCCCGTTAGTAGCAAAGAGCTGCATGAGATAGGATGAAGACAGGGCAAAGTGAAAAAGTAATTAAGACTGATCTCTCAAGTTAGCAGGTTCATGTGTGAGTAGGTGTTCCACACAGTCTGGGACTTGCCCTGGAATTCTAATGGGATAAACAAGACTACAGTTTCCAAAAATGCAAAGAGAAAATGATGGATTGCGCGTGCATGGAAAAGGGAAACTTGAGATCTCGGATTCAGGGTATAGGGGGTACTGTACTCGGCAAATATATCGAGTAGGTAAATATTTTTCTGACATGATCGCCTATAAATGTATAAAATAACAAAACTGGCAGAGCAGAGAGAGACTGCAAGTATACTTCTGTAAATAAATGAAACCTGTATATTCCCCACAATCTCAGGGTTACAAAATCATATTTTAATGTTTAACATTATTAAAATAAATACAGACACTATCAAACTCCAGTCCCACAAAGCATGACAACTCATTATTAAAAACTATCTGTTTGGGAGGAGTCGAGGCTGAAGCTGGATACATGCTGTAAAGTCAACAATGCATTCCATTTTGTGGAGTCTGCAGCAAATGCCTTGTAGTGAAATTAAATATAATACCCTCATGTGCAGTAGGGAAATAGACTATTTCACATAAAATAAATGACATTTCATAGATAAAACAGACAAGAAAAAGGAGGGAAATTCTGTAAATAGTGTAATCAGAGGACAAATACTAAGATTCCAGTGTAACTTTATGACAACAATGGAGGCTTAAATCATGCATTTCCTTCCTGCTTCATTTATAAAAGCAGATAGATAAAAAGGTAGAAATCACAAAACCTTAGCGCGCCCCCCTGCAAGGAATAGTGAGGGGGCCCCCTCCAATGCCAATCCCTCACAGTCGCCAACCACCCTGTGGGACCAGGGGCCAGAAATCTGCACAAATCGGCCCAAGGCAGTATACATATTCATAACACCAGCAGAACAATGCTAAGGTCCAGCCTATTCCAACAAGGAGCTGGTCGAAGCTTGATCCCGAAGCTTGGACAACATTTCTGGAGGCCACATCTCCTAATCTAAAGGGCAATTTAGATGAGGGTTACCAGCACGAGGCACATTGGATTGCACATTCACTGGATATATGCATCCCTATAAAGGGAACCAATGCAAAAACATACACAAATAAAGCCCCCTGGTTTAACAATCATCTTATCTCCCTAAGAAAAGAATGTGCAAAACTCGAGAGGAACTGCAGGAAGGAGTATGAATCACTCCTAAAAACAAAATATAAAGCTTCAATTAGTATCTACCATAACGAAATCAAGAAAGCTCTGACTAAATTTTATGAGGAAAAGATTATGCAGTCCTCAAGGAATTATTCAATGTCGTCGAAGCCCTGACCACCTCCCAGGAAGGTAATACAATGTACAAAGGAAAGATGTAATGAGACAGCAATCCTTTTTTCAAGAAAAAGTTGTAGCTATTTACGATCAGTTTCAGGGCAAATCAGAGCCAGTTTCTAGTCATAAAGATGACTCTAGGGAATGGCCTATGATTCCAGTGTTATCACAGTTCCCTATGGTGAACGAAGACGGTATATGTAGCCTAATGAGTGTAACCAAATCTGGACCCCCACTAGACCCTGCACCCCCGCATATTCTATCCAAAGGGATGGATGTCATCGTCCCCTCATTAACTGAGATACTTAACCGCTCACTGGATGCATTCCAAAAAACTGGGGGCATGCAGTGATTAGGCCATTATTTAAAAAAAAAAAAACATCTAGATCCGGCATCATCTGGCAACTTTCAACCTACATCGTTACTACCTTTTGTGGTAAAACTTCTGGAGAAACATGTCAGCCGGGCATTATCCTTCACCCCAACCAGATGGGCTTTGTGCCCAACACAGTACAGAGGCAGTGCTATTGGCAGTCACGGAGGACCTTAAAGACATACTGGAACACGGGGGTTCTGCTGCAATTTTGCTCCTTGACCTAAGCTCGGCGTTCAATACTGTAGACCACACCATCTTGAGAGATAGGCTCACGGAAGTAGGAAATCAGGACAAAGCCTTGGATTGGCTCACATCCTTTTTAGAAGACCGATCCTACCAGGTCATGGAAAATGCTTGGTTCTCTTATAGTCTGCCATCCATATGTTGAGTGCCGCAAGGATCGTCTCTCGGCCCCACCCTGTTTAATGTTTACATTCGACAGCTAGCCACAATGGTACAGGAGTTTGGTATCTCGGCTTTCTCCTATGCAGATGATCGTCAGTTGGTGGTTTCTTTGGCATATGGGTCAAATATTGAACATCAACAACTGGTACCCTGCCAGGAAAGAGTGGCAAATTGGATGATGAACTGCTGCTTGAACTGAACGGCGATAAAACGGAACTTATGATTCTAGGGAACACGGTCATACACAGACCATTGGATAGCTGGCCGAATTGCATGGGCAGCACCCCAGATCCTAAATCCCCCATAAAAAGATCTGGGAATGTAGTTGGATAAGGTCCTCTTCAAATCTCTTTGCATTGCACATAAGGCCATAAAGAATAAAAGGTGCAGTTAAACCTAGAAGTCTGGTCTCTTCCTATGCCCCAGCCAGACTCCTAAGATCTCTCAGCAACACCTTCTTACCACTACTAGAATTATAAGAGCGATATGGCGCAGAAGATCATTCGCACACCTGGTACCAAAGTTATGGAATGGTCTGCCACTCGGAATAAGACTACTGGAAGACGAAATCACTTTTAGAAAAAAACTCAAGACCTTGTTGTTCCCCCGTTAACCTGTTTACCAAGTCTAGTCACCCAGTTCGGAACTCATCAGCACAAGGAAGCCCTCGGGTAGCAATGCGCTCTACAAACCATAAACATAAGAACTCCACCTTTGCCACCTGCATCCACATGACATCAGCACATGTTTCCATGATACGTTTATTGTCAAAGAGAAAAAAGTTATCCTTGTGGGATGAGCATGCTTTACATATATGCACACTAAAAACCGAGCTGTGTTCATACTTTTTATTATAATATTATTATTTTTATCAACAAAATGTAACTTTAGGGGCTGAGTGAATGTCCCCCCCTCACTGACCACTAAATAGGGGAGTAGGTTTGTAAGGGATGTGCAGATGCAAATTAAATTTAGTGGTATCGATTAAGCAAGTGCTCTATTTTGGCAGAGCTAGTCAATCTATCATAAATTTGCAGAACTCCTATTCTATGAGACTGACAGTTCAACTTTGCATTAAAACCCTTATTCTGAGTGCCCAGGTGTTGCACCAGCTTATTTGTGATTTAATGTGTGACACCCCCCGCCCCCAAAAGTTCACTTCTAATGATAGTCCGGCTAGTGGTATTTTAAACATTGCATATAATACAACGCATAGAGAACATAATGCAGATGTATGTAATGTTCCACACAGGGATGGGTAATATGCTGCCATATAATTTAGTCGTTCTATACTGCAAAAGGCCTTGAAGAAAAAAAAAAAAGACTTGTTGAAAGGGTCACATTCTCCTTGGATTAAAATCACATGTATGTGCAGAACTCCTCCCCTTGGTTTATTACACATACAGGGGACACCGTGCCTACATCCTATGTCAAACAAGCATTGGCTTTGCCAATAGGTCTCGCTTTTGGGGCCTTATAAGTATTTAGTTATGCAGCACAATATCCTTGGTGCAACATCAACTGTTGCATGGCTAAACACTTATAAGGTCCCAAAGGTGAGACCTATTGGCTATGCCAATGCTTGTTTGCTATCTAATTCACTACTGGAGGCCACTTTATTTTGGTGCACTGGTCTATTTTCTATCCTAGACCAGCCCTGTAAGCAAATCTTAGGGTATTATATAAAAAACACTCTTTCTGAGACAAGTAAGCACTTATTCAGTAACTGCTAAAACTATGGTATCATAGGATCATAGACTTTAAGAACCTGTCCCAAAACTATCTCTTGCTAACATGCCCTAAATTCCTTATAACAATGTTCATCCCATCTGAATTCTGTTCTTTTATGCAATAAATTTGTTATTACCTGATTTACACAGGATTCCCTTTAAACGGCCTAGAGCAAAGTACTGGCACACCTGTTTCCGAGCATTCAAAGGAATAGCTGGCATTGCTATTTAAAAGCCTCTTGGAGGTCGAAGCCTTTTATGAGTTATGCAGAGAGATGAAGTGCTGCCACTGTCCTGTTCAGGACTGGCAATGAAGTATCACTGTTACCTTGTACAATGTTAGCAGTGACGTCAATGAAGTGCAGGCACAGCTCTTTAAAGTTAATGCAAGTGCAGCCTCTGCCCTTTACTTTTCATGCAATTATGTCACTAAACTGCTCTCCAAAAGTCATATCTGGCGCTGCCTTTATAAAATTCCTTCAATGTAGGAAGTGCCCTTTAAAGAGTTTACGTTGAAGTGCTGGCACTTTCTAAAAGAGACTCTGGAGAGTATTTCTAGTGCTACTCTTTAAAAGCCCCCCAGAATTATACTGACATTGGCTCTTCAAGAATGGGGTAGGAGTGGGGGGTGGGGGAATGGGGCACGCCCCTCTTCATGACGTCAATTATCTAGCGAAAGAGGCAAATGTGTTTATGTAAACTAATCGTGCGAGACCGATTATTTCAAACCATATAAAGAGGCAAAAAAGAAGAGGGAAAAATGAAAGTTAGAAACAGAAAATAAACAAAAGAAATTAAAAATTGAATCGGATATGGTGCAGTATTGAGTATGAAAATAAGAAATAGCATAATTAAAACACATTTCAAAATGGGGAGAAGAGTTGGCCTAACGGCTAGGGCGCTCGTCCACAAACATCCTGTGATTCAACATCCTGTGATTCTGGGCAAATCACTTAATCTCAGTGTGCCTAACAAAAAAAACAAGCATTGGCACTCGCCTTTGGGACCCTATACGTTTTTAGCCATGAAACAGTTGATGTTATTGCACCAAGGATATAGTGCTGCATAACTAAATACTTAGAAGGTCCCAAAAATGAGACCTATTGGCTATGCCAATGCTTGTTTCATTTAACAGTGTGCGCATTTGGTAGCCATATCTACTTCGTAATTTGTTTTCTCTTTCTTTTTTCTGGCATATGCTTTAAATAAGTAAATAACCACTGCACCACCTTGTCCTGGCCAGGCATATTGGCTTTGCCAATGCTTGTTAATTCATCTTGAACGTCGCTTGCTGTTTTCCGATTCTCTGCAGACCTCTGATGGCATGTGGTATTTTATAACCTGTTTGTGCAGTGGGCATTCCTGCCCAGTAGTGTTTCCTGGCGGCAGCCACGCCCCCAGCGGTCTGGGAACCAGTTTGGTGGCGGTGAATACCTGCTCGGTGACTTACCATCGCCCACACCTTTGGGCTCTAAGAACAGCTCGACGGGGGGGCCTTGTCGTGGAAGTTGTGGTTACTGTGGTCGCCCGCTCAGCACTCCCTTGCTCTTCCATCCGAGCATAGCGCCTTGGGTGAGAGCCTGGCTCTTGGGTAAGTTGGCGCTGCGCTGAGGAGCACAATCGAGTAATTTACAATCACCTGTCGAAGGGCTCGGCACCCGCACAAGAGTGTCTGTGGACTTCCATTGGAGTGCTTGTGCCTGGGCTTTTCATCACTAGTGTTTTGTTTTTATTTTTGTGCGGTTGTTCTGCTTTGAACTTTGTCTTTTTTGGTTTTAATTGTAATTTACAAATATTCCAACTGCCGCCGCGGAGCATTTTCGGAGGTGACTTAAATGGAATTGCTCTTGTATAAAAATCCAACTGTCCTTGTGATGGATAATTGTGATGCATATTCCGCCGCACCTAGAGATGTACTTATCAGCTCAGAATCACACGATTTGAAGTCAAATGAAGCGCCATAGCCGAGATTGGAACCCAAGTCCACCCGTTTCGGATTCCACTGTGTCCTTCACCTCTGACCTCAACGAGGTCAAGACAGCGGTTGGAGGCAGTCTAGTGCTCGTTCTGACATTGGCCCTTCACGCTTCCAGTTCGTGTGATGGACGCACAGTTGAGGGGGCCACACATGTTCATTGACCCACGACACGCGTGCATCTACTCGCATCCTCTGGACCAAGCCCCTGTGGTCCGAGTGAGCTTGGCATCAGCAGGCCGGCAGCAGGGTTCAAAGATGCCAGCTTAATGCCAGCTGCCTGCCTAGCGTCTCCAAGATGCGGGACCTCTGGTGCAAGACCCCGGGTGGTAACGAGGGGTGGGCGCAGTCGTGAGGTCGCTATTTCAAAGCAACTTTTTCAAATCAAAAACTTGATAAATATTGCCTGTCTGCGGAATTAAAACCTGGAAAAATCAGGTGACACAAACCGGAAAAAGTTGGGTTCGAGGGACGAAAGTACTCCGGTAAATTGCACTTTGTGAGTAGTGGCTTCGTGTTTGAAGGTGGAGGTTGTCATGGAGGGAAGACTTTCATTTGCGGTTCCCCTTTCAGATGAAACAAGCAGCATGCGCTGCCCACCCCTCGCACACACAGGCCGGCATTTTGTTTGTCGTGCGCATGCGCCGCTGCCATGTTTAGGTCAGGAAGCGATGCGCAAGACAAACAAAAAGTCCGAACAGTGCGGACTAAAACTGTAGTTGGTGGCCGCTGTTTCTGGACTACACAGAAGTCAGTTGGGCCGCTGAAAAACAACACCAACACTAAGCCAATGGCAAGCAGCAGGAAAAACTACCGGCTGCTTGCCAACATATAGAGATTACTTTAGGTCTCGCTGAGACAGCGCATGCAGCGCATGCGCTGCCAAGGCGAGACCTAAAAATAAATGTGTGTCCTCATGTAACGTAACTGGTTGTAGGAGAGTTGCATCGACTGCATAGTTGCCCCCAACTTTTTGCTGATGTTTTGACTGTTTTATGACTCTAGCCAGGCTGTGGCCATGCTATCCAGGACCCCAGCCTATCTGCTTCTTCTCTAAACTGATGTGAGTACCCTAGGTACAACCCAATTGGATACTGAGGATACCCTGTCAGCCCCTGTAGATGGTAGCCTAGGTACCCAGGGCATGGGTCCCTCAGAGGCCTACCAGGGCTGCAGCATTTATTATGCCACCCTGGGACAGCCATACCAAATGACACCACCAGACCACTACTGTAGTCTGGGTTAGGGGGTGCTTGCACCCCCTTACAGGGTGAGGTTCTGTAATTCTCGAGTCTGACTCCATTTTGTTCTGTGCCACCATTTTGTGTTGCCCTCACGTAGGCCTGTGAAGTTAGCCTGGCGAATAAAGTGGCCTGGCCTTCTTAGTTCATGTATACATTAACTAGGTTTCTTTTTGACTCTGAAATGAACTGTAAGAAACTGACCTCTGCACCTGAAACTGACCCCGCACAGCTAATTTCCCTGATCGATCTTTGTCTGAGATTGCCAATCAATGTTCAGGACATCGTTAACTTTTAGTTTCCTTGCACATGCCTTATCTTATTCAGCATCTGTTACCGTTTCTTTTTTTATGTTTCTTCATTACATGGGTTATGCTTTCAATTATAGGTTTGTCCGGCTTGTGGAGATTGAATTTGGGACATTCCTAATAACTAACTTTTGGGTTGGGATACTGTAAATTTTTGTTATGTGACACTTTGTTTGAAAATGTACCTTATTGGCTAGAATTTTGTGCAGTGGGTGTACATTTATAATGTGAATAGTGGGTATAAAAGGAGACGTCTCGCCTTAGTAAAATGAGCAGTTTCCTGAGAATTTACACCGTGATGTATTTCTAGGATCACTGTTACTAGCTGCAGCTAATAAACTTGGTCTCTGATGCCATCCAGAAGTATTCCGTGTCTCTGTATACCAAGACAGGTGAACTCGAAGATCTTAGGCGTGCCCCTGACGCCGCTGGGTTAAACCCCGCTTCTTCAACTGGCACCCAACGTGGGGCGACTTCAGCGGTACTGGTCCAAGCCCGATTCTGGAGGACGGCCGCCACTTCATCGACCCCTGCATGTCGATATGGACCGAAGGTTTTTTTCTGCGAGGCTTCCCCTGTCCGACGGCTGCGAAGGACTGCTGCCCTGACTGTCGCCCTGTCTTGGACCCTCTTGTGATGATTTGTAAGGCGAGACGTTAGACGGTCTTCTGGTGGCATGACAGACATTTTGATTAAGTATAAGTGGGTCGCTCCCACGACTTTGTTTTGTTTGTTGGTTTTGATTCGGCCATTGCAATAGTCGAAGCCGGGGGGTTCGTATATTTGCGGATGTATCATTTTTGATAACCCCTTGAAGTTTGAAGCAAGACTAGTGAGCTAAAAGATGCCTGGTTTTAGCAAATTTAGGAAATGGTTTTGTTGTAGTTGTAATAGGGATTCCCGATTAGAGGATTCGTGTCCGATACCTCCGGTTGGAACTCCAACTTATGAGCTCTATTCAAAGCATGGTGGAGGTCCCATTACCTTTAATGAAGTATGGGTCCGTTATACAAGGAAAGATGGTGTTTTACGATGGCCCCAACATTGTAGTTTTAAATCAGATTTTTTAGATAACCTAGAAGTTGCGCTATTTAAGAAGAAAGTCCGGCCGGCGATGTTTGACTCTTTCCGCCTTTGGCATAAGGAAGCCAAACCGCGAGAAATTAAGCAAGCTAAGAGAGATAGGAAAGAAAGGAATATATCGGTAATGCAAGTTGCTAGGCAGTTTAAGGAAGATGAAGAAGATCGTGCGATTGAAGTGTCAGATAGACAACATTGCATGGCCATTGACAAATGTTACCCGGCTTTGCCACCTCCCCTTTCAAATAAGACTAGAGACCCTGAAAAGGATCCTTTGATGTCACATTTACTGAGATTACCACCCCCTTATGTGCAGGGTGCTACTGCACCTCCGTTACCTCCAGTTGTTGCACCCCTTGTTGTCGTTCAACCCCCTGTTGTTGTTCAGCCACCCGTTGCTTCACAGGTGGTTCTTACTCCCCCGGCGAAGCTCCCTCCAGGGCCGCCAGCCTTGCCACCAGCCTTGCCTCAAACTCCTTTGCCTTACACTCCTTTATCTTCGACTTCTCTTATTTCTGTCCCTACGTCTCTGTCACCTCAAAACACTTTGTCTCCTGTCCTCATGTCAACTTCTTCTCCTTCTGCTCGGCAACGAATGACTGAGACTGTCACTAGTCTTTTGTCTCCTTTCTTTGGGTCACTGAATATGACCCCTGTTTCTGAACGTAAGCAGAGACGTAGTCAGCTCCCTGGTCCCGAAGAGCGGGCAGTGTTAGATCTCCTTGCTCGTAGATTGTTTTAGAATGCCTCCAAGTACAGTCCACAAGTAGTTATGGATATCTTCCTACAGTGGGAGGCACCAAAACAAAGGTATGTTTTTGATGTCATGTGTACCTTCCTTCGTCAGGAAAGGGAAGATAATGAGTTGGGTTCAATTCCACTGGAATTGCTTAATGTTCAGTCTGAATTTGCTAAAGGGACGATAGTGGGTTCCGATGTTGAGGAAGCGGTAGAGACACTACTCACTTTTAGGTCTAGACTTCCACCTCAGTCATTGTTCGAACCTGACCCTTCTATTAGGAGAAAAGTGAAGCAGTATCCTATGAGAGAGGTTCCCCCTTTATGGAGAGAGGCAGTTGTGGCTGATGCCGCTCATGGTATTGCGGCTGCACCGGCTCATTTTCAGCGAGTGTGGGTGCATGTCCCTTGGAAGAGAGCGGAGGTCCTGGCTCTTAAGCAGACTTTGCCTGACCCCCGTAAAAATCCTGCTGGTTATTATAAGGAGTTGTCTCAGACAGTTGATGCGTGTGTTATGAATTTAGCTGACATAGATATGTTGATGGGTAATGTAGTTCCTCAACCCTCGTGGGCGAAGATCCGTCACGAGGATCACACGCCAGAGTTAGGAGATAAGTGGGTTAATATTACTGCTGCAGATGGTCGGCAGGTAGGAGGTGCCAAACCTGAACCCTTAGATGCAGAACTACCTGGTAGGATTATTAATTTAATGAAAACTATGATGCCTCCCATGCGGGTGAATTGGGACAAGTTAGCAGCATGCAAACAAAAGAAAGGGGAGAGAGTGTCTGATTTCTTCACTAGGTTTGAGGAAACATTCATTGATCATAGTGGTCAGGATATGAGTACAGAATGTGGTCAGAGGTTGTTTGTAGATAAGTTTGTTTTTAATTTACTTCCTGGACTTTCTAATAAGTTAAAGGACTCCGAGTTCATGGGCTGTTTCTTCTTCGGCTCAGATATTGCCTACTTCACAATACTATGAGAATAGAGATAAAGAAGAGAAGGATAAAGTAGAGAAGAAGACTAGAGAATTAAAAACGAAAGTTCTTCTGCAGCAGGCTTATCTGCCTCGCCCTAATCAGCGTCAGTTTCAGCAACCTTCCCAGTTTCAGCAACCCCCCCAGTTTCAGAAATTGTTGCAGGTCCTGCCAGATGGGTTGTGGAAGGAGGAATGTGTGAAGATACAACAGAAAGTGTGAAGATGATTCAGGCAGAAGCTACTGAGAAAGAATTAAGTATGTGGAGAGAGAGTACGGGAATGTTGGATTCAACAGACTGTTGGGTTGAGTTGTGAGAGCACCAGCGATGGTTGTTGCTGGATGCATATGTGCTTCCGGTGGTTACTATGGCTCATGGGTTGGCTCACATTAGTTCAAAAGGGATATGTAAGTTGTTGGCTCCGGTATGGCAGAATGGTGGAATTCCTAAGTGTGCTGAGAATTTGGTTAAACACTGCATGATTTGCTTGATGCATAATCCTGGAAAGGGAACCCCAACTCCAGCGGGTCATTTTGCTCCTCCAACGTATCCGTTCGAGGTGCTGCAGATAAACTATATTCATATGGAAAGATGCAATAACTTGAAGTATGTCCTTGTGGTTGTTTGTGCCTTTTCCAGATGGATAGAGGCCTACCCCCTAAAGGATAATACTGCCTTGTCTACAGCCAAGGTTTTGCTCAAAGAATTCTTTCTCAGATATGGCTTGCCGAGGATGGTATGGAGTGATAATGGAAGTGAATTTGTGGGTCAGATTATGAAGAAAGTATGTGCGGGTCTGGGTATGAAACAGAAATTCCACGCTGCGAATCACCCCCAGTCAGCAGGCCTGGCCGAGTGCTATAATGGCACTCTGAAGCTGAAGTTGGCCAAGGTGCAAGTGAGCTCTGGACTTACATGGCCCGATGCCTTACCATTGGCACTTTTGTCCACGAGAACGACAGTACATTCTCGCATGGGACTTAGCCCATACGAGATTGTTTTTGGACGCCCGGCGAATGTCTGGGGTGTGCCGAGGCCTAAGAAGTACAGTGATATCGAGTACCCTATGTTGGTTGACTACTTACATGATTTGACTGCTAAATTGCGTGTTCTTCACCAACAGGTCCATGACACTTTGCCTTCAGTTTCTGTAGACGCAAGCCACACGATTCAACCTGGCGACTGGGTTCTAACCAAGAATTTCCAGAGGTCAAAGAACTTGGAACCAAGATGGACCGGTCCATACCAAGTCCTGTTATCAACTCAGACTGCTATTAAGGTGTTCGGCAAGAAAAACTGGGTACATGGTACCCATTGTAAGAAGATACCTTTGCCCTTACCGTACGATAAGTGGGTCCGGGAAGGTGTTGCCGATTCCGAGAGTGAAAGGGTTCCGAGATTTGTACCTTTTAGCGACGCACATCTGGAATGGACTCAGTCAGAACGTGCGGATGATAAAGTCTTGCAATAAGCTGTGCCGCCGTGTTTGAGACTTGATACTACGCACCCAGAGACACTCTTTCAGGATCAAACTGTGCCTGGTAAAGAACGCTACAACTTAAGGTCTAAAAAGGACAAATAAAATTCGAATTTTTTTGTGAATTACACTCTTTCAGACAAGAGACTATTTTTCTTTTTCGAACCACCATCCGGGTTCAGCTGCAGGGTCGCGGTATAAGAACTTAAGGGGTGGCCCGCGTATTGACGAAAGGTCTGCGGTTCTAGGGACGTCTAGGACGCCTGGAAGCACACTTGAGTGAAGAAGGAAAATTGCCGCGAGCAGCACGTTAGAGGATGGAGTCTGTTGTAACTGAAAGAGATGTTGAGAGAATAGATCTTAAGACAAGATTTTGTACATTGATACATAGCAAATGTTTTATAATATTGTGCTTTTTGATGTTTTTAAGTATCAGATTAGCTTGTGTGGGTTGGACTGTCTATGCTACACAACAGACATCTGCACCCACCTCCCAACCTATGCTTTCTTTCACTACTGTTTCTTTGCACCAGTTTTATACATTGCCTGAACATGAACAGACAAGGAGATCAGAATTTGTCAACAACTCGTTTATACAGTTGTTGCATCAGCATCAGTTAGTAGTAAATACCACTAACTGTTGGGTTTGTGGTCTTATGCCTCATACGACAGATAAAGGTATGCCATATTTGGTTTTGCCTTTTTTCTTTTAATGGGTCTGTGTGGGCTTTTCAGACCATGTTTATCTATGCAAATGAGGTACGCCCCTTACGTTCCCTTAAAGATAACTCGAGCAATAGTGCCTTAATAAGGGGAATAGTAGCTATGATCCGAGATATTGATGCATATAATGATATCCCTAAGGATGAGGTGCAGGCTTACGTTGGTTGGAACGTGACTGGACATAGTACCAGTTTGACAGAGAAGGAGAGACGAAAAAGGTCTCCCCCTATTTGGATTGTACCCCACCGAGGCCACTTTTGTTTTCAAGGTAATGGTCGGAATCCGAAAGCTCAGCTAGGTAAGAGTGTGTGTGCTCAAACCTATGTCTATTCATCTCGGACTTCTCCACCGTTTGTGCCAGCTAAAGGCACATATTTTGTTTGTCATGACAGAGCCTACACATGGTTGCCACCTGATTTTTCAGGAACGTGTTATGTGGTGTTTCTACTTCCCCCCTACATGCACTACTGCTTCAGACTATCATAGAACGAGATATGGTAGAGGTGTCTTCAATAAGGAAGATACCGCAGCACACGAAGTAGGAGATTTCTTCAAGGGCTTCTTGCCCTTTTGGGGTCCTATGATCAATAGTAGGCATATTCAACAGCTTGTCCGCGTTGTTTAAGCTACTATTAATGAGACAGCAGGTGCTCTTAGTAATGTTACAGCTAAGCTTCAAGCGGACCGCCTTATGATTTTTCAGAACCGTATGGTATTAGACATCATACTTGCAGATCGAGGAGGAGTATGTAAATTGATTGGATCCAGTTGCTGTGTTTACATACCAGATAATGCCCCTACAGTGTACCAAGCCATCTCTAGGTTGTATAAAATCTCTGAGTCTATCCATGTAGACGAAGGAGACTGGTCATTGACGGGATAGTTTTGGGGACTGCTGTCCAAATGGGAATGGAAGATTTTGACATTCCTTGGTATGGTTTTAACCATCCTTTTCTCTTGTTGTCTTTGCATCCAGTGTGGTCCCGCCATTTGTAGTCTTTGTGCTACTATGTGTGTTCGGAGACCTGTCCCGAGAGAAGTAGAGAATAATAAGATGATGCTACTGCAACACCTTAATGACCTAATGAATATCGACATAGACCTAGATTCAGATTAACATGAGTCTTAGGTTATTGCCTACGTAATGGCAAAAGGAGGGTCTGAGGTTCTGTAATTCTCGAGTCTGACTCCAGTTTGTTCTGTGCCACCATTTTGTGTTGCCTACACGTAGGCCTGTGAAGGTAGCCTGGCGAATAAAGTGGCCTGGCCTTCTTAGTTCATGTATACATTAACTAGGTTTCTTTTTGACTCTGAAATGAACTGTAAGAAACTGACCTCTGCACCTGAAACTGACCCCAGCAAAGCCAATTTCCCTGATCGATCTTTGTCTGTGATTGCCAATCAATGTTCAGGACATCGTTAACTTTTAGTTTCCTTGCAGATGCCTCATCTTGTTCAGCATCTGTTACCGTTTCTTTTTTTATGTTTCTTCATTACATGGGTTATGCTTTCAATTATAGGTTTGTCCGGCTTGTGGAGATTGAATTTGGGACATTCCTAATAATTAACTTTTGGGTTGGGATACTGTAAATTGAGTTTTTGTTATGTGACACTTTGTTTGAAAATGTACCTTATTGGCTAGAATTTTGTGCAGTGGGTGTACATTTATAATGTGAATATTGGGTATAAAAGGAGACGTCTCGCCTTAGTAAAATGAGCAGTCTCCTGAGAATTTACACCGTGATGTATTTCTAGGATCACTGTTACTAGCTGCAGCTAATAAACTTGGTCTCTGATGCCATCCAGAAGTATTCCGTGTCTCTGTATACCAAGGCAGGTGAACTCGAAGATCTTAGGCGTGCCCCTGACGCCGCTGGGTTAAACCCCGGTTCTTCAAGGGATACAGGTACCCTGTATCCCACCTATGTACAACACATGTATTCTCATTGGTCACCCCTCAAGCAGGCCTTGCTAATCCTACAAGGCAGGGTGCTGGGATATGTGTGAGGGGGGACCCATACCTGAGTAGGGCCCCTCTGCAACCCTTGTAAAAAGCATTGCTGGGTTGTTTGTAGTATAGCCATACCATATACTCTTAACCGCATTATAAGTATATCGCGATAGCGTGATAACTTTAGAATGGCTACACAGAACCATATCGTGGTTGATGTCAAACATGTAGGAATCATACCTCCAGTCCAGCCATGGGCATGAGGGCATGATTCCCCCCTGCTAGAGGGGCGATATGGGAAAAGCGGCAGAATTTAGACACCAATTTAAAAGTGCACACGTATCAAAAAATGGATGCTACTCGCCACCCACACGACTCTGGCTGCCTGTTGCTGGGCAAAACCCCAGCCTCGGCAGCTGGACAATAGGGATCCTGTTGCAGGGAGGTGCCAGCACCTTCCGAGACAGGCTATGTGGATTGGAACTGGGTGGGTGCACCATAGGATGCCTTTCAGAGTTGCACGTAGGCTGCTACAGCGCCTACATTCTGCATACACCGCCTGGAACCGGTTCAGGGGCATCCTGCCCCTCGCCCAGGCGGGAAACAGACAAAGGGGAGAGGGTGTAGCCACCCTTTCCCGCCTCAACTTCCATTGGTGGACACTGATCTGGACACTCCCCTAATCATGTAGATGAAGGTGAATAACGTGTCCCCAGAGAATCAGATTAATCTTGGACTTTACAGACTTGACCTTCGACGAGCTGCTGCCCAGCTGACTGAAGAAATCTCCTTTGGGGTAAAGGAGTTACCCCCCTGCTTGGCAGGCACCTGAAACACTGCAAGTGACCCGGTTGGAACTTCGCTGCTCCTTCAGACATCGACAACTCCTCTCAACCTTGAGGTGGGTTTCCAAGCATCCCAGAGGCCAGTGAGTGTGCCCAGCAAGTGGCCACTATAACTAGTGACCAGCATATGCCAGGCCAACTTCTCACACTGGTGCTATGTAAAGCGCTCCGATACCCGATTGGATGCGGGTCAAGTTTGCGCTATATAAAACTCTGCAAAAATTTTTTTAAATCTTTTGCGTAAACTGGGTGCCAAAGAAAATGTTGCATGCTTGGTGTTTGTCACGTGTAGAGGGGAAAAAGGGATATAAGAACTATGAATACGAAAGGAAGGTGTTCTGACGAGGGAAGGAATGAGACAGGGAGTAGAAAAGGGAAAGCATGGTTGAATAACGAGGGGGAAGAAAAGGGGTGAGGTGGGGTGAAGTAGTCTAAATAGTTAAAAGTATGAGATATTGAAACGGGTGAATTCTAGGATGAAGACAGAATGTTACTTGTAATAGTAGGGGATTATTATGAATTTTTCAAAAAATGATCCTTTTTTGAACTGCATGTGATAAATTAAGGTGAAATGAAGGACAATTTAAAAGACTGAGTTTTTTAAATGTGATAAACAAAATATAGTATGGAGGATGTATTTTAATGTATGTCTTATTGTTAATTTCAGTGTCCCCTGACGAAGGGCCCACAAGGGCCCGAAATGCATTGGGTTAATAAAACTGCTTCTGATGAATACAGCGCTTGTACGTGTTCTGAATTAGAGGTTCGGATGGCCCATTCTTAACATTAGAAACCAAGAAAATTGCTTTCCTTGCATAGCGGTCCAAAAGATGTTCCAAGAGTGAAAGAGTGATGAATGACATGAGTAAATATGAGTAAAAACATACAAATAAAAAGCGAGAAGATTGCAAATGCAATATTGGCAGTGCCACTGGCTTCGGGGTGAAAGGTCGCCCCTACTTGATGTGATTAAGTTTCAACGTGTTGTTTGGGCTAAGCACGTCTCCAGTGATAAAGCACGCTACAACGAATTCTACGGTAAATAAGGAGGAAGATTCTGATAACACAAAGGTGTGCAATCCATCCCAAATTTGTTGTTCATCGTAACATGCCCTACCGGATTAGCACCCACAAAGAACAGAGTAAAAAGAAGAAAAATACTGTTGGAAAACATGACGTGACTTTCGTGCAAGGCGGAATATCAGTATTCATGAAGTATTGTTTTTTAAAGAAGTCAGATTAAGATTGAAATAACAGTAATAATATTGGTTAGATTATACATTTGCAAAATCATCAGCGTACAACGAAGATTATAAAGGATTTTAAACTGTTTTCAGAGACACATGCAGAACCAGCGTAGAAACACGATATCTTTACATAATGGCTATGGGTATTGTGGGAGATGAAGTGTTGTCAATAGTTTCGGGAAAGTAACGGGTGATTGGATAAGGATAGTACGTGGCAAAAAAAACGGGTCACGTGGGCTGCACACCATGTTTAAATTAAGGCGGTTGCTAAAGACAAGGATTTATTCGTGTGGAGATGGGGAGAGAAGGATGGTTGTCAGCTAGCAGGTACGAACACGGGTTGATTGTATGGAATCAGGATGGAGAACGTAATATATTCACGGTCACGTGTAGAGGGGAAAAAGGGATATAAGAACTATGAATACGAAAGGAAGGTGTTCTGACGAGGGAAGGAATGAGACAGGGAGTAGAAAAGGGAAAGCATGGTTGAATAACGAGGAGGAAGAGAAGGGGTGAGGTGGGGTGAAGTAGTCTAAATAGTTAAAAGTATGAGATATTGAAACGGGTGAAATCTAGGATGAAGACAGAATGTTACTTGTAATAGTAGGGGATTATTATGAATTTTTCAAAAAATGATCCTTTTTTGAACTGCATGTGATAAATTAAGGTGAAATGAAGGACAATTTAAAAGACTGAGTTTTTTAAATGTGATAAACAAAATATAGTATGGAGGATGTATTTTAATGTATGTCTTATTGTTAATTTCAGTGTCCCCTGACGAAGGGCCCACAAGGGCCCGAAATGCATTGGGTTAATAAAACTGCTTCTGATGAATACAGCGCTTGTACGTGTTCTGAATTAGAGGTTTGGATGGCCCATTCTTAACATTAGAAACCAAGAAAATTGCTTTCCTTGCATGGCGGTCCAAAAGATGTTCCAAGAGTGAAAGTGTGAAGAATGACATGAGTAAAAACATACAAATAAAAAGCGAGAAGATTGCAAATGCAATATTGGCAGTGCCACTGGCTTCGGGGTGAAAGGTCGCCCCTACTTGATGTGTTTTGGGGGAAACCCATAGTTTTCTTTATGGTGCACTTTCACCGGCGGCTTCAATGGAGAAAACCAACAGCCCTATTTAGAGGCTGAAAATGCGAAAGGGCTTGTAAATTTCTAAAATTAGTTCCTCACGCAAGTATGTGAAGCGCTGTTTGATGGCGGCGGTGACCTCGGAGATTTCAGAATAATCCCGGCATCGGAGGTGTGCTGGACTGAACCACTGCAGACAGAGGGAGGGTGGTGACGCGTCATATATGGCTTCAAAGGGCACGTGGGTGGCGGAGAGTGGGAAGGGAAGCAAAGCTTTAACGTGCCCCCACGAGCGCTTAGAAAGTAGAAAGGGACCTGTGAAGAGAAGCAGGAGAGGGATAATGTGCCTAAATAGAAACGACCCACCACCACTGTGACCACTACACCAATATACAACTTTATTTATCAGCTGCTCTACATTTTCAGATGCCCCATCCCTCAGCGGTGGAACATTCGTAAGAAACAGCGCCTAGGGAGAAGCATGGGGGGAGATCAAAAATAGGCTGACAAAACTTCACGCATTTACCACTCTCTATGATTGGCCTATATGCTATCCCCACCCATAGTGGGATCAACAGGCCCAGCAGGAACTAGGTGAAGAGAAAGGGGGTGATGTTAGACCATAGGGGAGGTGCAAGGGAGTGCTCGGTGGACGTAATGTTCGGACCCACAAGACCTCCCTCAGCCGATCTAAAACTTCCCTGGCACTCCAAAAACAGGGAGAGAGGAGCTTCAAAACCACCCACCTGGCTTTCTGCCTGTTGTTCACTAAGTTGAGAATTTGGGGAGAGCAGCAACGATGGGGAGGTGGGAAGGGGAGGAGCACTTGCTGCTCTGGAAACCAGGCTCAGAGAATCAAGCTCAGTGGCAGAGAGTCTGACTAAAAGCACGTCAAGCAAAGTTTTGACAAGCTCTTCCATCTTGCAGAACATCTGGAACAGCTCCCAATTATGGAATCGCTGAGCACCTCCTGAAGCAATATCACTACTAGGGCAAACACACCAAAAACCCTCCATGGTAGTTCTCACGTCCCGCAGAACAGCAGGGACGGGGCAGAAAACTATAGTGTGTGTCATTTCATTTGAAAACAATGCCGACATAGACTTTCTACAGCAAGGTCTTTGTATACAGAAACCACCCCACGCTGCCGAGGACGGGCCTTGTGGTGACAGGGAGGAGGTGTTTAGCCACATCGTCCTCCTCAGATGCGCACCAAGTGTGAAGGTGAGGTCTGGACTGCTCCCGTTCCACTCCACACTCTCGCAGCTACCCCCGAGTGTGCCCAACGCCCAGGCATCCCAGGTCACTGGCGGGCTGGGCTTTACGCCTGGGCATGTCTGGGGCAAAGTATGAAACACAGAACTGCATTCGCTGCACCCGCTGTCTGTGCTGGTGATGCAATACTTAGAACGAATCCTAGACTGAAGGGAGCCGTACAGGGATGTTTACAGGAACAAGCATTAGCAATGGCAGGGGAGGGGGGGCGGCAAGGCATGGACAGCGGAGTGCGGTCACTGGCGGGCTGAGCTGTACGCCTGGGCATGTCTGGGGTAAAGTATGAAAGACAGAAATGAATTTGCTGCATCCGCTGTCTGTGCTGGTGATGCAATACTTAGAACGAATCCAAGAATGAATGGAGCCGTGAATAGATGTTTACAGGAAACAAGCATTAGCAATGGCGGGGGAGGAGGGGCGGAAAGGCATGGACAGCGGAGTGCGAAGGGGGGAGGGCGTTTCCCTTGCGGGAGCGAGCAGCAAGGTGTGATAATTGCTGACAGATGGGCGACAAAGTTCGCTCCCGCAAGGGAATCGCTAAACGTGCACACGTTGACATTGAAAGCAATGCAACGCGTGCACGTTTTTGCCTGCAAACGTGAAGCGATTGCTAAAGGTCTTTTTCCTATGCAGCGCATGTGCTACCAAGTTTAAGTGAGTCTATGTGTGACATTTCATTGTTTGCAGCAGCTAATGTGTGACATTTTCAGGCCTCATGTGCGACACGCTGACTGACAACTTAGGGAACCAGTTGTCTTTGACCCAAGCAGATAAATTTAATGCACACGTAACAGGAATTTTTCCTGATGCACGTTCAAGGACCTTTTGCGGGTAACTAACCCTAATTGTGTCTGAAATTTGACCTAGCAATATAAATTGACTTCATTTGGACCTCTCACATTATCGCGACTCCCCTTACAGCAATTATTCCCTTATGGCCGCCTGCCTCTGTCATCACCTGCCCAATAAAATCATGTGCTTGGTCCCTTGTAGCCCCCGAGACACTTCCTTACTATTAATGAATGCCTTGTTATACACGAGGAAATGATTTTATTTTGTAACCTAAAATAACCCATCCTGCTGCACATTCCTGCTATAGGAGCTACCAGTATGAAAACACAAACTTACTCTGTGGAAACAATGAAGGAAAAGTCTTCCATGCTCCATATGTGTACAAGAAATAGTCACTTAGACCTTACACAGTGACCTCGCATTTTACCATTTCAGCTATGAGTACTTAATGCATTGTATTCTGGTACTTGTAGTCCTGTCTTTAATGGGAAAACCAAAATAACAAGAGTCAGGTTTAAAAACAAGTTACATCTGACAAGAGAGGTTCAGATTTTTGCTTTAGAATCCTGCAACTTAATGTGGTCACTTAAATATTGAATTCACCGATTGTTTTTATGTAACGCAGAGACTTTACTTTGGTTTAAAATAAAATACATGAAGCACTTGTAAATATTTCAGTAAAGCTGGTCACTTTCATTTTTCAATGCTGTGCTCTTATTGATTCATATTTGTTAATGATTTTTAACTGCATGTATTGCATATTGCTTTTAACTTTGGCCTGGCGGCCGAGCACTTTGTCAGGGCCGGTTTTGGTTCCCAGTCCGGCCCTGCCACTTCCAGTAGAGAAGACCGGGCCCGGAGTTTGTTACGCCCCTAGTAACAACAGAAAACATACTGTAAAGCAAGTCCTTAGAGAATATAGAAATACATTGCCCAGCAAACTCTAGGATAGAACTACAATTGTAATAATCTCAGGTATCTAGCATTGTATAATGCCCCTTCCAAAAGTACTCCAGTGTACTACTTGCAGTTGCGCTCTGTTCAGGGCCGTTTCTAGGTGTTTTGCCGCCCTAGGCGAGAATTGAAAAATGCCGCCCCCTCCATTTTACTTCCATCACTCTCTCCCCCGGTCATCCAGGCTAGAAGAATTAATGCATTAAATATTCCCAAACTGGTTTTTGCCGCCCTCGGCGGCCGCCTAGTCTTGCCTAATGGTAGAAACGGCCCTGGCTCTGTTCACAATTTTTCTCTTCAGCACAGCGTTTTTTTTTCATTCTGTTTAGCAGTATGGCGGAGGGATTCAATGTTGATGTAGGTTTAAAATGATCTGCAGCATATATGACGATTATACAAATATGTGCACCACACATAAGCCAGATGGCATCCCCAATGTTTATCATTTTCTATTTTCACTGTAGTTAGTATGTCTATTCCAAGAGTCAACTGCTTTGACAGCAAATTTGCATGATGTACCTTCACCCGGGCACTAGCTCAAACAAACGTATTCTTGATTTTACAGATAACTCCAAAGGTCTCACGGTCAATTGTCAGCAGTGCCTGCTCAGACCTCAGTCAGTTTGTAAATATACTTACCCTCCCCAACTTGAAGCCATAAATCAGAGTAGGATGGAACACATACTCCTGGTGCAATGAACAGCAACATCAGCAACAAAGAAGGACAAAACAGATTCAATTATAAAACTCTTAGAATAAAATAGAACATTAGCAGATTTATTTTTATTTTTTAATAGGGTTGCAGTTTCTGCCTCAGAAAGCCTGGAAATAAGACATAAAAGGAAATCGGAAGTGCTAAAGGGTAGTCCTTGACATGTATAAAGCTGTGCACAGATGGAAGAGCTTTAACACTTACTGTATAGTCAGTAACACTCAGATTAAACCTGATCTGGATACTTTTAATCTCCGACAGTATTTGTCATTTGGAAAGCTGTGTCCACTGTGTTGCACATTATCATAAGACGGCAACTTATATTCCAGCTAGAACTTCGCAGAATCTCAACTTACTCCTCAATCAACCTGCTGGATTTGGATTTTGAGTACTTCCCACACGGGGAATCTAGAAGAATTATCACAAGAGACCAGACTTAATATTTAGATCCCATCTTGCTGGACGATTTCTCCTTTCAGGCTGGTTGTTATCGGATTGCCTCTCCAATTAGCTCAGATACTTAGTTTAACTTAAGGTCCAGATATGGATAAACATTTTGGACAAAGGCTGTTTAAAATGCAGTACATTTAACTTTTATTTCTGTTTTATTTCGCAATATTTTGATTCAGTATATCTGAGAATTTTGAACTAGCTGTAGATGACAATGAAGAGATTTAAAAGGGCAAACCATGACATTTGCTTAATCTTTGAGTCTTCCAATGGGGAGGAGATCTCAAAAACTGTCTTACTATTTCTGCAGACCTGTGGATTATTCAGACTTAAAGGGGTATTACATTGAATTTATTATTGCACTGGTGCAAACTATCTTTCAAAAATCATGTATTCTTTCTCAAGCTGATTGCAATTTAGAAATTTTGGATCTATTAGTCAAATAGGCAACTGACCTAGACATTTCTGGTTTTGTAAGCTGCATCTTCCTAGCATAAGGAAAAACCTGAAATGATGTCCTATGATCAATCTCAGACATGTCAACACAATTGTCTTAACCTCATTCAGATAGAGATTATTCTGAATTTCAGGAACTATCTCCAACCACAAGGTTGGAACATCCATTTAGATCTGAAAAACACCTATTTATCAATACTAATTTCTCCTCCATCACAGGAAGCATCTTCAGTTTTCTAGAAAGCCTTTTGCACTGTTGTCAACTCCTTGGTACTAAACCAAAGTTTTCCAGTGGTCGCGAATATTAAATCTTAAGGAGTTTGACTTGAAATTTATGTCAATAATAGTTTGATTATGGCCCAAAACAAAATGACTGTCTAAAACATCGTCTGGCTACTATTTCCCTTCTGGGAACAATTGGGAATTTATGATAAATAAGAACAAATTCCTGTTACAACTAGTTCAATCTTTAGAATTTCTGAGGTTCTCGGTAGATTCCATATTTTGTACTCTCCATCTCCCAGACTCCAAGCTACAAGCAATTCAGAAGGAGTTGTCTCGTTTTTTCAACTTAACTTACATTTCTTTGTGACATGTAGCCAGAATAAAGAGCCTCATAGCTTCTTCTATTCAGGCAGTCTTTCTGCTGGACTTTCTTCATTATTGTGGATTACAACAATTGAAGATTAATTATCTCAGAGGTGAAATACATAAATCATTTGTGGGACACTGGTTCAAACAATACAATTTCCCACAGCCTTCACAACGTTTGGAGTCACTTTTCAATTATATTACTAGTTTCCAGAAAGAACGCGGAATTACATCAATTGGATGCCAGATGCATTAACCCTAAACATGAATGCATTTCTTTATCTCTGGAATCAATACTTTTTTATGTCTCTCCTTCATTTTTGTTCATATCATGTAGTCTCTCCGAATTCATGAGAGAGATGATATGCTTTGTGATGATCAGGCCTGTTTGGCCATCCAAAATATGGTTCCCTGATCTACTCCAATGTCAGTAGACATCCCTATTCTTGTCACACTTTTCAACCATCTTCTTTTGAAACCAGCAGGTATTCTTCACAACCTTGTTGTGTCCGCCAATCTTTGGTTAGAAGCACGGAAAGTCTCAGGCCACCTTGGATTGTCCCAAGTGTTTTGTCAAAGTTAATAAAACTCTTTGAACTCGATGAAAGTTCCTGGGCTCCAGTGTACAAAATTGGCTTATTACGGATGCAAAAATTGGCATCTGGGATATAAAATATCAATTCAATTACATCAAATGTCTCACATGTTGCAAATTATCTCAGCATCATAGTTTCTTCAGGCAAGTCTTAAATAGCGATTAATAAAAATATATCAGACATTCGGCTGCATCATGATTTCTTTGTGGGGAAACCCGTGGGTGAACACATTTTGAAACTAAGACTTTTAAAGAGAATAACTATTCGCCCTTCTACTAAGTACAAATCTTTAAGGGATATTAATGTGATTCTGAACTTACTCAACTCTTGGCTGGATAGTCCTCCTTTGTGTTTAAAGTTTCTATCAGCTAAATTGACAATCCTGTTGTACTTAATTTCATTCAAAAGAGATAAGAGATCAAAGGTCTGGATATTTCAGGCAGACAATTTGTTCATTTAGAGGTTGTTTTTCTATTTCCAGGAGAACTAAGACCCTTTTTTCTGCAGAATAGCCATCTTTTCCCGACCATCCTAAGCGTTGTGCTGTTCTATAAATTAAAGAATAGGAGGATCGCACATTCTTTCTCAGAACCTCTGCCACTCAATTCATATCTTTTAGAAAACACCATATACTTGTATTCTCCTCTGCTCTCGCAAAATTAGTTGGTATTAAGGTCTCTTCTTTTGGTATCCATTCTTCCAGGGGAGCCGTGGATTCCAAAGTCTTTTGGATTGGAACTAGATTGGAAGAAATTCTAAAAGCCACCAGTTGGTCTACTGCTTAGAATTTTGCAACATTTCCTTATAAACGCATTGGACTTGCAGCTTTTCTTTGAAATAGCATAATATGATCCTTCAGTCTTGTCATAAAATTCAGATTTTCCAAAATATTTTAAGCTGTAAACTCCAAATGTTATAAACACCACAGAGGCGAATATTATCCCGCCTCTTTGTTACAGCTTATCATTTTGTAATTTGTTTTCTTATTTTTCTTCCTAGTTGTTTAATGATTGGTCATTAATTTCTTCTAAGTCAATGTGATGTTTCTGTTCATATGAAAAGGAATGGACAAAAACGCTATTTGTCTTTTGATTACCTGTTGTTTCTTCGTCATGTTTCTGTTTCTTTGATGACCAAGATGGCTTAGCATCGCATCAAGAAAGAGGGAGCACTTCTGCTACAAGGGGCATTTATAGGAAATTAATTAAACATGACATGTTATTACATTTGTAGTTCTATTTGAGAGGTTGCTAGGCAATTAATTTTTTGCATTCCGTGTTTAGGTCTTGGACAGCATGCGTGTGTTTTCCAGCTGTCTCCCTTGTGACTTCTCTTTCCCCCTCCGTTTTGCTGTCACTCATCCCTTGTGCTTCTCCACTGCCCCCTTCAGTGTTGTGCTCGCCCTTCTGTGGCTCTCCCCCATTTAACCTGCCTACTCTACATTGCTGTCTTCTCCTCTACCACCATGCTTTTTTCTTTTCTTTTTAAGAAACAGACAGCAAATTTCTGCCCTGGCAAATCTACCTTGAAACTTCTATATCTTTTTTCTTTATTTATAAATTAATCTCAGACCGATAAAAAAAAAAAAGCAGTGGTATCATCGTGCTTTTCTTTTCTTTTTCCTTTTAGCCAGGTTGCATAGCATCCTGCTTGTGCTGTACGGACTGGCTAAAAGGCACTGGCAAAGTCAATAGGTCTCAAATGCAAGACAAACCTTTGGTAACACTTTCTCTAGTTTAAACGCTATCTAACCACATATTTATCATCTTTAGAATACTCCCCAGGTGCAAGACTTGATCCAGAAGATTTGAACCAGCTGGCTTCGTGCAGCTCCACGATTACTTCCTTTCACCTTGGAAGTGTGCCCAGAGCCACTTATAAGCACTACCCCTGCGCACCAATATCAGCGAGGAATCTGAGGCTAGATAGAGCATCTACTAGAAAGAGCGTTACTGAAGGTAAGAAACTTGTTCTTCTGATGGCTACTTCTAATGCCAGATTCCTCACCTTTAGAATAGACACCAAAGCAGTACTTCAGAAGGTGGTGGGTCTGTGGTATGGCTCCTATCAAAAAGACCTGGAGGACCAAACAGGTGAATATTCCGTCTTCGTCAGACCTGACTGTCAAGGCAGTAGTGCTTTATGAACATGTGCACTGAAGAGGATGTCACAGCCTGATATATAAAAAGAAAATGTACTCCACTTACCAAAGCAGTGGTAGTACCCTTGGCCCTACTGGTCGAATGGGTCCCCAGTCCTTCTAGAAGCAGCTTCCTGGCCAATACATAGCAGATTTTAATGTAGATGACTAGCAGGCAAAAAGCTAATTGTCCACCCTTGATCTTTGGTGCAACTGATGTAAAAGCTCAAAGTTCTCATGTGGTCCAGCTAATAGTCTCTACCCGTCCTCTTACAAGGCAGAGCAGAGAATGTTGGGGGCCTTATGGCTTGCCCTACATAAAAAGGAATCAAACTTTTGGCAAAAAGGCCACCGTGGTATCTGGAAAAATGCGATTTAAGGCAGCAGCACCAAGAGAGTTTGAGGCTCATTAATGCAATGAGCTGAAGTTATAGTGATAAGCAATACAGTCTTCCAAGTCGAGAGGCATTGGCTAGAAGACCTTGCACATGAGTAAAGTGAGGAACGAATTGAGATCTCACTTTCTCATCACTCAGGGTTTGGAGGAAACATTAGCATCAAACCTTTTATAAACCTAATCACAACAGGTGATTTAAACAAGGGTGGTTGGCCAGAGATAAAACAAAGAAGTCCTCCTACAGTTTGGACTGTACTGGGTCTGTATTATGGGTGCCACACCAAGCCACAAACTTGTCCCAGTGACTGGTGTGAATAGATATGTGTAGGAATGCCTGGTAGCAAGAATGATGTCCACAACATCGGGAGGCAGATTGAATGCAGTCCACAGCTGCCCCTTAAGATTCATGCCTGAAGGTGCTTACTGTGGATGTTGGGTGCAGTACCCTAACGTACTGTTGTGACATGAGATACTCCCAAAGTGGTAGCCTTATCAGAGGACAAATGCTCAAGCCTAGAAGTTCTGGTAACCACACTCAGGATACCCAGTGGCAGAAAGTGTTCTACTCTAGCCAGAATGCATCTCAGAGAGAAAACCTGCTTGAAAAATGCAATACGGAAAGATTTTGACAAGGTGCATTCTCAACAATGGTTCTAGCCAGCGTTCTCCCCATTGTTGGAAGATGCCCCATGCCTCATTGGGACGTAACCGGCATTTGTGAACCACCAAGCGCAACTGGTGGAGTTAATCTGCCATGGCAGAGGTGGTGTCAGGAAGAACCTGGACCGGCCTCCATTTAATGTATGGTAGAAGGCTTTTGGTGCTAGGCGAATGGCCCGCATCTCTTAACAAGTTGATGAGCAGTTAGGTCTCAGCCGGAGATTACAGCCCTCTGACCTCCACCTTTCCAAGATGAAGTCCACAAACCCAGCAGTGATGCATCTGTCAACACCTCAGCTCAGGGTGGTACAGGGAGAAGGGTCTGCCACCAGTCCAATTGCAGTTGAGCAGCCACCACTGCTGATCTTTTGCAGTCTTCTACTAAACCTGAATGGAATCCAACATGTTTGCTTGGTGCTGGACCCGTGAGACCTCATGCTCCACAGCAGAGCCCGCTTATGCCACCTGGTCTAGTCAACGAGACGGATGCAGGAGGCCAAGAGGTAACTCTCACTTAGATCCAGAACTGAGGCTTAAACATCGGGATCATAGCCTGAATGTCCTGAACTTTTTGTGACTGAGGGAGTCCTGAAACTGCACAGTATCCATAATGACTTACATGAAAGAGAGCCTCTATGAAGGAGTCAGGTGTGACTCCAGCACACTGACCCAGTAATGTAAGGAGGTTCATAGTTGTCTGTAGGTGGCATATGACTATCTGTTGGGAGGCCACCTTCATCAGTCAGTTGTTGAGGTGATTCACAAGGGGCACTGGTGAGGTCGGAGGAGAGCACTGCAAAATGAAAATGCTCCTAGCCTACTCTGAACTTCAAGTAATGTCTGTGGGACTGAAGGGTGGTAAGTTGGCGTCCTCCAGGTCAAAAGCCACCATCCAGTCACCTAGAAGTAGGGCAAACAAAACCTGGCCTAACGTGAGCATCTTGAATTTGTCACTCCAAAGATGATGTTCAGAGGGTCGAGATCTAAAGTAGGATGAAGGCCTCATCCTTTATCTTCATGAGGAAATAGTAGGGGTAACAACCAGTCCCTATTTCAATGGCCTGAATCCTCTCAGTAACTCCTTTGTCTAAAAAACGCCTGCAACTCTTGAAGCAACATAGACGGGTACTCCTTTGACAGCTGCCCTGATGTGAGCTTTTAGACTTGGCCTTTTCTGCAGGGTCATCTCTAAACGTTTAGCCTTTGCCCTCCACTTTCTACTGAATTCGGTTTTGATGGCCTTGGGACTCTGTGCACTTTACCGCTGCTAACCAGAGCTACTGTGCTTGTGCTCTCTCCGTAAAACATATTAGTTTGGCTTATGCCAATTAGCATATTTAATACACTTAAAAACATGTATCAGGCCTGCCATTGCAGCCAATGTGTGTGCAGTTTTAAACTGCCATTTTGGACTGGCAATATAAACCTTTTGCCAAGCCCAAATCTTCCTTTTTAGGTCTCGCGCCTAGCGTTGCACTGCGCAGCAGTGCTCGCGCAGCGAGAGTCATTTTGTACGGGGTTCAGAAATGGACCCTGGAATCGTACACCCTTGTGCGTGTGTTTTTTGTTTTGTCTTCTATTATTGGGCTTTTAGTGGCTGTATTTTTTAGACAGAGCATGCAATAGGCCAAAGGCGGGCGCATCCCTCCGCCCACGGCCTATTGGTGTCTGTTACGCGTACTAAAGCCTATCTGGTTTCAATTATCGTGCCCAGACACGGGCGCGATAATTAAAAGCATATGGCTGTTTGTGGTGCGCGCGCGTGCACCCTTGGCGTCTCTGCTTCCAAAAGCGATTGCTTTCGGTTTTGCGATCGCTTTACATGTGGCTTTGCTTTTCAGTTTTGCGATTACTTTACTTGTGGCTTTGCGGCTGCAATACAGTTTGTTGCTTAATTGGGAGGAATGCGTGGCTAATCTTTACGCGGTTACAAGGTAAAATAAATGAAGGCAGTTACAAGGCAAAGTAAATGAAAATGCGCTGCAAATATTTACTTAATACAAGGTAAAATAAATTAAGGCGGTTACAAGGTAAAAAAATGAAAAATGCGCGGCAAATATTTACGCGGTTACAAGGTAAACAATGCGTGCCTAATAATTGCACTCAGGCTTACTGACATAACTGACTGTATCTGCTTAGCTACCAAACAAGGACTCGTTGGGGCTAAGTCATACTTTCTGACTGGACTGAAAACGTGTGATTTTGGATAGAGTTATTTCTCTTTCCGTTACCAAATTCCCTTAATCTAAAATGGCGCTTGCTTACAAATAGAGTTATAGACATATAGACAGAAATACACAGAGCTAGACCTAGGTACAGGAAAACAGATGTACACACATATAGAAAAGGAGATTAACAAGCAAAGAGATATACAGAAACAGAGACACATACACAGCTAGAAACTGAGACAAAGAGGAACAGAGGTAGAGATAAAGACAGTAACGTATAAACACTAATAGGCACATATAGAGTTTGATACATACACACAAAAAAAGTGTACACATAGGTAGACACATATAGCGGAGCATGACGGGCACAGAGGAGCATATACAAAGACAGACACACACAGATAGACACAGAGAGATAGAAACGCACAAACTAAGAGAAAGATGAATACACTATGAGAGAAGAAACGGACAGTAAAACAAATACATCTTGTGGCTTTGCTTTCAGTTTTGTGATCACTTTACTTGTGGCTTTGCGGCTGCAATACAATTTGTTGCTTAATTGGGAGGAATGCGTGGCTAATTTTGATGCGGTTACAAGGTAAAATAGCGGTTACAAGGCAAAGTAAAGGAAAATGCGCGGCAAATATTTACTTCGTTACAAGGTAAAATAAATGAAGGTGGTTACAAGGTAAAACAAGCATTTGCAATGCAATAGGTCTCGCATTATTAAAGTTTGAGCTATTGGTGTTGCATTATTTAGCAATGCCAATTGTTCAAACTTTAATAATGCGAGACCTATTGCATTGCAAATGCTTGTTATAAAATATACATGTCTCCTAGGTTAGGCCATGGACAGCCCAGGGGGAAAGGTGCTGTATTTAATACGTACGACATGTACTTTTAAGTTTTACATATCCTGGGAGTGAAAACCTCTTAGATTTGTTTTCACTACAGCAAGGACTACCTCTTCCATAACAAAACATTGGAATTACCTTATTACATTTTATGAGTGTAATTTCCAATTGGGAACAGTTACCCTACTTCATTTTTGGTATATCCAGAATCACAATTTAAAACCCTATCTAATGATGCAGTCAGATATTAAATTGCAATTCTGAAGATGCCACTTTTAGAAAGTTGGCAATTTCTTTGGTACCTGCAGCCTGTCTCTAGGTTACATGACTAGGTGTAGCGGCAGTTGGGCTTGGAGTATTCCTCTTGGAAAACCACACAATGAGGAGCTTAGGTGTGACTGGATAGGCTATCACCGGCAGGATGAGTGGGAGGCGCTTGGCCCAGCACCACTTACACCTGAACAGTCTGTGTCCTGTCAGCACACAAGGGGCTGCATACTCCCTCGAGTTGGTCTGGAGCCAGGGCCAGTAAGGCAGGGCATCTGTGCACTTCAAAGGCATGCCTCTAGAAGCTTGTCCCAACTTCAAAGGAACAAGTGTGTATAAATATTGGACCTAAACACCAAATTTTCAGTATACTTCAGGACCTGTGGAAATTCTGCCAGGAAGGAGGACACTCACAAGGACTGCCACACTGCTGCTCTAAAGGATCAGCAGCCCTGCTATGCTAACCTGCTGCCCTCTTGCCTGGGGCAGAGAACTGGAACTGCAACTCATCTTGAACCAGGGCACCAAAATGATTCCAAGGGATAGTCTCTTGGCCTCCTGATATGAGCCTCAGTGGCATATAAGGCTCCCCAATATCCTGAACTAGCCCATGGACTCAGCTGCAGTGAGGTACTGACCCCCAAGGGGTACTCCTCAGGTCCTGGACTCTAGGTATGGCTCAGGGAGCTTAAATCAAGCTCTTGGGTTCTTCACCACCACGAACGGGCCGTGTGCACCGAGAACACACCCCTCACACCGGGAATCAACACGAAGTGCCGCGAGCCCTACTCTTAGCACTACAGCAATGACCGCTCCTAGGAGACTGCCAACACGAAGCACCAGCCCATGACGCCCAGCCTGCTCTTGGCGCTACACCAACAGACTCCTGCGATGCTCTTTTTACTCCTCGCAGCCCTCTGCAACGCGAAACAGGAATCTTGGCATAGAAGTGGAGAAGGTAAACTTCAATGGGACTGATCTGAGAACTATATCTGACCTAAGCACCATGTCAGTTGGCCTGAACTTTGAATCTTGACCCAGTCCAGCATGACCAGATATCCTGAGTTGGTGCTTTGTGGTGATATTTTCACTAAATTCTTTAAAGAAAATCATATCTCCTGCTCTACTGACCATTTTGGTCTTGTTTTGTTTATTAAATTCAGCTCAATTTGTTTAATCTGGTGTGGAATCCTTTTTGTGTAATGTTTTCACTGTATTACTGTTTGAAGCGTTGCCCAAATGCTTTACAGATTTCCTCAAAGTTAAGTCTGACTACTCTTTGCCAAGCTACCAGGGGGTTGAACACATGTTAATCTGGGGTTTGACTGTGCCATACCCTGACAAGGATTGCCGTCGCTGCTGGACTAGGATTCACACCCCAGTCAAAGAACAAACCAATTTCTCACATGGGCGGAAGAAGCAGCCAGTCAGAAAGGAATGGCAGGGTACAGCCCCGTTAAACAATCTGAAGGACACAGCCTGGATCGTATGACGTATTTTGCCACATTCTGAATGATTTGAGCCAGGGAGGCCCAAAATTCTTCTGAGACTGCAGGCAAGATCTCGTTGACCATGTCTAGAGAGCATTGGGTTATCGTCCTAAGAAAAGCTGCCACTAATTGACCACAGGGCTAGACTGCAGATACAAATATTTGTTTCCTGACTGCCTCAATTTTCAGTCTGGTGGTCATTGGGAAAGATTTATGGTTTACCCTTGTGGTGGAAGCTTGAACCATCAGACTTTCTGGTGTTGGGTGTTGAATAATTAAGAAATCAGGATTGCCTGAGGCCAGCCTGAGGTACCTGGTGACCTGCTGGGTCCCAGTAATGTGTCAGTTAGAGTCTCACTCAACGGCAGTAGGCTGGGGGACACTTGTTCAGGATGTAAAATGTCAGTGTCTGGACTTCAATAGAAAGACGTTTTAAGTCCAATACCTTCACTTTGCGTGTTATTGCAACAGCACAGGAAGCACTGTAGTCCATCACCCAGGGGGAACCAACCCAGCATCCAGAGAAATGTAAAGGGCTGTCCTTGTAAAAGTATGGGGGTAAATCATCCCCATCATCTCCGATGTAATCTTGAAGGCAGGTTGACTTTGGTCAGATTCAGAATCGAAAAGTTGTTGGAGCACTGGAGAATGGCTTTGTGGTAAAAGTATTGGTCTATCCAAATCAGAGTGTAAAGGGAGTGGGTGAATCGCCGCGGTTTCAGGATGCAACCTTAGGTGAAGCAGAGATATGTTTTGCTCAGAGTCAGACATGGCTTTAGGTATCGTTAGGGCCTTGGCTTAGATGTGGAAGGGACAGGCGATGTTTTTGGTGCAGGAGTGGAAGTCAGCACTGAATCTGGTTCAGAATCCAGGAGAGATGGGTTCAAGGGGCACAGACAGCGCCGGTGACTGATAACCTGGTGGTAAACCAATTGCAGGCTGCACGGATCCTTGGTGCCTGAAGGAGCACCAGAAGAAGCCAGAGGAGCACAGAAAATACGCAACATGTCCTTTCTAAAGGCCTCAATCTCAATTGGGGGTGCATCGGATGCAGCTGAGGAATTGGATCCTCAGCGGGAGACCAGGAGCAAGAATGAGAGGCACCCTGATGTCCTTGCGAGTTCTCTGGCAGAGAGAGGTGGGACTGACATTAATCCTGCTTAGACTTCTTGTGCTTCCATTTTGACTTCAACTTCCCAGAAGGCGGACCACAATGAAGACTTTTCGCAGGAATGGTTCAAAAATTAGGAGCAAGTCCTAGAATACAGGGGTGTAGGCCAGGTCATATCTCCCTGATAATTCCAAATTTTTCAAAACACTAAGTGATGGATGGAATGCTTGAATTAATGTCAGCCACTGGCGACCACTCCGGTCTCATCACAATCCATCGTTGTTCGTCCACCATACCACTTCAGCTTGGACCCAGCCATTTGCAAATCAGCCTTGACCGTGCTCCATTGAGAACAGTCTAGCAAGGACTGCCCATGAGGGTCCACCCAGAGCGGGAATACAAGCGACCCAGGACCAGTTTCGCCCTTGTTATTATGCTCATAAGCAGTGTATAGCTTGATTCCAGTGGCTAGGTGAGCACTGGACCCACGTCTGGGCATACTCTTCACATCTAGGGTATCAGAAATCAAGGTGATGGATGGAAAAAATCCTCATTTTCCCCCATACTTTCCCATGCAGGCTTTCAGCAGCCAAAATCTCCATGTGACAGCAAAACACACATAATTCCCAAGAGGCCAATAACTTATGTCAGAGGCGAATAAGGAATTAAGAGGACAGTCGTAACGGGGGCCTAAGAGGCTATTGCCGAGTGATACTGTTTTATGTGCATTGCCTACAGAATCAGAGATAGCTCATCCAGTATTCCCTGAATACAGCGTGCAACAGTGGCAGCAGCAGCACCTCATAGGAGGCCCAAAGTGAGCACTGCTGCTTGAACACTATAAGTTGTATTCCGTGGACAGCAAATATTTAGTTGTTTACTTTCTTTTTTTTATTTTTATTTGGAGAGAGAATAGAAGATAAGAAGAATTATTCATAAATACAGATAGAGTAATTTCAAATATCAGTTTTCAAAATTTCATACAATTTCATGTATATACAACACGTAAAATCTACAGTCAGTCACAACAGGCAAAACGAAACAAATAAAACAATAATAAGAGGAATAAAATAAGAGAGACAAGGAAGAGGGAAGGGTGATACCCAATACAGTAACTCCTCCTACCTAGGCCAACCAATCCCTCCCTGGGTTATGCCTTGTAAGCTATTTGTTCATTGGAGCCCTGATTTTACTGCCTCTCTTGCTAGCATGCCGGCCTTTGAAATTATACAGTGATCTTTCAAGATTATATATATGGCCAGCAGACAACCCAACCAGGCATTAAATGTAGGAGGGTCAGCATCCTTGCAGTGTGTAGCAATAAGAAGCCAAGCTACAGCGACTGCGATTAAAAGAAACGTATTCGGCCTTACATCATATTGTTCCTTATTGTCATATCCCAGTAGCATCAATGATGGAGTTATATGGACTATACCCCCTAGTGCTGCTTTAAGAAATTTCTCTATTCCTTCTTTTAGGAGCCCTGGTCTCTCACACCCAAAAAACATGTGTATTGTGTCCGCCGGTCCTTGATCACATCTAGGCCATTTATCGTCCCCTCTTTTACCCCAGCTAAAGAGCTTCGTCGGAGTGAAATAAAGATCAAAGATGGTGTAGTAATGTTGGGCTTTTAAATTGGCTGAGAGTACTGTTCCCTTACCCAATGCAATTGACTGGTAAAGATCAATGTTGGGGTTTCCCAATTTGCTGGCCCACTTAGTTGCTACCTTTTCAAGATCATCAGGCAGTGTATCCATTCATAATTTATATATATACTTAATTCTTATCTGGGAATGAGACATAGCCTCCATTAGGGAGATTCTATTTGTAGAGATCTTTTCCCTCCTTATGTGGTTTAAGAAGCTGGTGATCTGCTTATACTGCCATTATTCCATATCGTTGCTGCAGATCTATAAATGAAAGCCTCTGCCTTTGTAATACCCTTTTCCTCCCATTACCTACCCAGATTATCATACATTATTTCAGGAAATCGAGAAGATCGCCAAAAGGGTGTATATCTATTATACATCTTTATTTGCATAAGTCCAACCATTTTGCTTCAGATCTTCCAGATTGCTATTATCACCTTAAACCGCGTCTTCTTATAATAACTAGCCTCTACTTGTCGAAGGAGTACTCCCTGCTCGGCCTTCCCTTTGGCCAACTCATATATGGAAGGGATGTCTATGTTAACCTCTTGGTTCCTAGTAGTCATATTTCTGTTTCCTAATGAGACTAATAACGTCATCTGTAACAGAAAAGTGGCGTAGTAGTAAAATCTTAGATTAGGGGCTGACCAGCCTCCGCGTTCTTGTGGTAGCGTTAAGAATTTAAGCGATCCCCACATTTTCTTGTATCCCCAAATGAAGTTGCTAAAAATGGAGTCCAATTTCTTTAAAAGTTGGTCTTTGATTTCTAGTGGGATAGATCTAAAACATATATAAAATCTTGTGAAAGATCCCCATTTTAAGTACGTTACACCTTCCTATTAACTGAAAAATGAAGTCTATTCATGTATCTTAGATCCATGCTGATCTTGTTTATCATGGAAGATAGATTTATCTTCCAAATGGAGTATACACTGCTACTGATCTTTATCCCAAGGTAAACTACTAAATCCTGGCTTCGAGGATAATTACAAGGGGTTTTGGAGTTACAGATGATCTGGGTTTTCCCCGCATTCAATAGGTAGCCGGATTTCCGACCATATTCCCAGGCCAGTTTTTGTATTTGAATTATCGCTGTTTCTGGTTCTGTGGTCACTTCAGCAATGTCGTCGGCATAGGCCATTATCTTAGTTTCAAAACTGTTGCAGCAGACTGGTTTAACTGTCTGATCTTGAAGAATTTGTTGGATGAATAAATCAATGTATATGGCAAATAAGATAGGAGAGGATGGAAAGCCCTGTCTTGTCCCAATGGCCACCTCGATACGACTTGACTCTTGGCCCATTATTTGTAGTATCGCATAAATTCTAAAATACATTGCCAGTATAGCCGTTATAAAGCCTGGGCCAAACCCTTTCTGTGCCATAATGCCCCATAAATAATGCTAAGAAACTTGGTTGAATGCCTTCTCTGCGTCCAGGAGGATCATAGACATCCTCTCTCCTGTTACTTCAGTTATGTAGAAAAAGGAGATAGCACGTCAAATATGATCTGTAGTGCCTCTTCCCGGTATAAAACCATGTTGCCATGGTGAGAGTAGATGAGCTATGACCCTCCCTAACCAAGTCGTGAAAATTTTAGAGTAGAGTCTGGCATCCACATTCATGAGGAATATGGGACAATAGGATGCAGGGTTGTCGGAGGGCTTCCTCTTTTTTAAAAAGATCACTATATCTGCTCCCCGCCAGGATTCCGGGGGGACCCCACTGTATTGTACACCAAGAAACAGGTCCAGAAGTAAAGGCGCAATCTCCTCCTGAATAGCTTTATAGAATTCCAAAGGAATTCTGTCGGGCCTGCCGCTTTTCCTGAGGCCATAGACTGTAGGGCCTGAAAGACCTCTTCGATTGTTATATCTCTTTCCATCTCCTGCCTAATTTCCTCACTTAGCCTACGTTGATTCCCCATAACAGTTTCATTCTCGCCAGATAGAATAGGGTCAAGATTATCTTTCCAGTATAGGTCTTGATAGAACCTCTCAAAGACCAAGGAAATATTCTTTAAATCTGTAACCTGCCCACCGTCCTGCCCTTTAACTTCAGCTATGTTATTCCTAGCGGCCCTCTGCTTAGTACGCAGAGCCAGCAACTTGCCCACCGACTCCCAATACTCATAACTCTCATTTTTATATGCTTGAAAGCCTGCCGCACCCCTCCTGCTGTAATAGCTATTAATCTCAGCTTTCGCTACCACTATTTTCTGCCATAATGTCACCTCAGCAGCTTCCTGCTGTTGCCTAATGGCGAGGGTGTGCTCTTTTTCTAATACTCCCAGTCCTTCAACCAAGCCATTGATTTCATCTTTCTCTAGTTTGCTGGCCTTGTCTGCAAAACTGATTGTTTACCCCCGCAGGCCCGCCTTAAAGCTATCCCACACCATGCACCGTGATGAGCTATAGCGATTTATCTCAAATTATTGTATCACCCACTGTCTAATATATTTCACATACAGCTCATTAATCAGTAGTGTTCTGCTGAATATACATTTGCTTTGAGCATGATTTCCCCCCTTGAAAAGCTAGATCCATAATTAGTGGGTTGTGATCATATAGTAATTTTGGTAGTTTCTCGATTTCCACCGCCATAAGCAAGGAGGAAGAAACCAGAAAGTAGTCTAGGCTAACGTACTTTTTATGAGGGCATGAGAAATTTGTATATCCTGGGTCAGTAGGATGTTTTGCCGACCATACATCCGTCAAATCTAACTGGTCATTAAGGCAGATAAAGCCTTATGTACTTTTGTCTTTCTTCCCAAATATCTTTGTGTTCGGTCTCTACTTCCTCATAATTGATGTTCATATCTCCACATACTACTAGTGGGCCTGGCCATGACACTAGCTCAATTTCCAGATCATTAAATGTTTTCGGATAGTCCTGACTCGATTCATATATCGTACAGACTGTCAATCCTACGGGCAGCAGTCTAATAGCCCATCTCCCCCATTTATTCTCCAACACACGTGTAGCTTGGCCGACACCATTCCATACGGGGATCGCAACCCCCCCTTATAGTGGAAGTTTGCGTAGAACATGCTACGAATGTATACCCTTTAATAATTAAAGTGTCCCGCTTCCCCCAAGGAATATGCGTTTCTTGCTGGCATATTATATCAGCTTTCTGCATTCATAAGGCCTCTGCAACCCTAATACGTTTCATTTTGTCATTTAGGCCCCCTACATAGATTGAACAAATACTTATTTTACCCATTTACAATTCACTCGCTCTTGATCGTCCTCTCTCTTTTCCCCCTCTTTCTTGATCAAATCTTTTCCTCAGATCCTTAATTCGTACTCTCTAATTTTCGCCCTCCCTTTCCCCTGTGACCAACACCCCTGAAGACCCTGCTCCCCCACCCCACATTGCCCCTCCAACTCTGCTCCCCCCTCCTGCCCACCGTGCCCCTGCTGCCCTCCCCCACCCTATCCCATGTTGAAAGGCATCCAGACTGATCTCAGTCCGTAGTAATGGTTGCTACTCCCTGACCAATATATCCTCCAATCAATTTTATGAAAGCATACGGCACTAGAGACTCCAACCCAGCCTATTGCACCAAAAAAAGAAACCTTAGATAGAAAAAAGAGAAATAACGGGATGCTGCTATCTTCCTATATGAGGTGAGCAGTTAAATTAACATTTCTTTCCCCAAAACTTTCACAACTCATATTCACCCCCTACATTACGTTGGTCTATCTAAGGTTCCGAGCCCCATCCCTCCAGGTACTCATTGGCAATAACCTCTGAGGTAAAAAAACGAGTATGGTTGCCTTTCAAACAGGCTGGATTTAACAAAAAAGCTTGCCCCCTCTGATCTTGAAAGGGTTTTATCATCTGGCATAAGCGCCACCGTCTCTCTACCCTGAAATGACAAAAGTCCGGCCGAACGAAAAAAAAATAGTCACCCCCCATTTCACTTTGCCTCTGGCCTAGCCTTTTCGTAGATGGTCTGCCGCAAAAGAAAATTGCCAAAATAAACCAAGATGGCACGAGGTTTTGCATCTGATCTCACTGGTTGCTTAAGGTTGAATGGAACCCGATGCACCCTCTGCACTTCCAACACCCAATTCCAGCCTTCAAAGTGCGGGACTGCCTTGGCCAACTTGTCAGCCATATATGACCGGGCATCAGATCCTTCCTTTCCCTCTGGAACTCCAAATACCCGCAGGTTATTGCGGCGTTGACGATTTTTCATGGTCCTCCAACTTCCATTTTATGTCAGCCAATTGTGCTTCATGTGCCATAGTTTTTGTTTGTGTGTCTGCCAACTCACTCGCCAGAACCTCTGTTCTGGTTTCAAGGGTTGTCAAGCGTTCACCGATTATAGTGCAAGACTTTGCAACTTTTCTTACTGCCCCCTGAAGCTTCCGCATGGCTGACTGTACTCGCCTACTATCCTGGCGGGTCTCTTCACCGTGGGAGAGTATGCATTGTAGAACAGTATCTAGGGTGATGAGGAGGATGTGATATCCTCTTGAGGGGATGGTGTTGTAATGCTGCTAAATGGCTCTAACCCGGAGTGGTCCCATTTTTAAAAAAAATATATGTGGGTTAGAGTGGCCTGCTCCTCTTGACACTTTATGCATTGTGGCCGTTGGGTCATTTTTGTCGATATCTGATGCCTCCTCACTAGAGTCACCTAGTGAGTCTGAGCCTGACCCCGACCAAACCCCATCTGATAGGGAAATGAAACAGTCATTGCCCTCAGTATCTTGTTCGCTATGGTTTGAGGAGGCAGTCCGATTTTTGACCTGGACATATCCCTGTTGGGAATGTAGAGGAGTGATTTAAAAAAACAGTTCCTTGAGCACTGCTTCTTCCACTCCCCCCATCTGCTCCAATTGATGGGCCCTAGACCCAGCTTCCGATCCCCCACAGCCTCCCCCGGACACTGTCTCCATAGAGTGCGAGCTGGGCACAGTTGACTCCTTATTTGTTTCAGGTCCTGTTTCGGGTTCTGTATAATCAGTTGCAGTGTCCTCCACGCTAGCCTTATTGCTCCCCACTTGACTCCGCTCACCTTCTGACTGTGTTTGCTGTTCTGCGGCTCCTCTCGCTTCTGGTACCGTTCTGAGCAGTTCCAGGGCGGAGGACTCGATCACGTGTTGCTGGGGAAGAGCCTCGCCCTTGCCCTTCCTTTCCTCCGTGTTCTCAGTCCGGGTTGTGGAGCTCCTCGTGGGCTGTTTCCTTCCTCCAGCTTTCACCTGGCTGACAATTCCACTTTCAGCCTCCGCAGCTCCGCGAGGGTCCAGTGATGTCACGAACTTCGGGGAGGGGACAGTCGCCAGACCGGACCGTGTCTTCCTCTTTGCGCCTCCCCCGACGGGAATTTTCGGTACCATCTCTTCCCAGGGATACAGCCACTGGCACCCCTGACAACCTCTGAAGCCTTATCGCTCCTCACAAGTGCCGTCCACAGACACTGCAGTGCCTTGATGAGCTCAACGTGGCAGATGGCTGTCCCACACCAACTGGAACTGGGGCAGAGCTGTAGGTAGGAAGATGCGGTTTCCATCCAGCCTTTTCTTGTTCTTTCTCTTGGGTTTTCTCAGGTTTCCTATGTCTGTTACTCTTTCATTCTGCCATCCAATGTGTTACTTTACATCCGCGGTCAGGGAGCTGCTGTGCAACCGTCTCAAGCAGTCGCCATCTTACCTCCCATCAGTTTTTGTTTACTTTCAGTGCGCACTTCTTCAAACCAGCTGGGGAAAAGATCCTGTTGGTGCCACAGCATTCGGACTGCATTCATTATGTTTTATCACAATAATCCCCAAATTTAATACAAACCATTAAGAGTGAGAGTATATGAGTTTCCCAGATCCATGTGTGAATAGCTCATCCAGTTACAAATTTCCTCAATGCAATCTGGTACTCGCAGTCCTAAATGTATTCAGCAATAAAGAGGACTACACAAATAAAAATCAAGTTCTTGAGCTGGGTGGGCCACTTACGCATTTCCTTGGGAAACTTGAGAGCTTTGAGATAACGTTTCAATATTCCCTGTTTTTTGGGCTTAGGGTGCATGGGCTACTTAGAGTAAACAACAAGTATGTGACAATGCAAGTGCGAATATAAATACTTTATTCACAAGAGCTTCATTTCTCACCCCATTAATTGCTTGCTGGGTATCCACGAAACAAACACTCTACACAAACACATCTTTACCGTTACTTTCCCATTTTTTGTCTAAGATTTTTAAAGGAGGCTAAGGCCTCACCTGTGGCCACCTTCTACCTTCACCTTACAGCCATTTACATATTTCAGACTCTTGTGAAACAAGCATTGGTAATGCATCAGTTTCGCCTATGTAACGAATAAAGAGCTGTTTTCAACAACCATCGTCTGGGAGAAGGAAAGAGCTCCCTGACAGATAACACAGGAGTGGAGAGGATGTGGCACAGCCGCCAGAGCTGCTGACTAGAGAGCTTCGGATCCCGGTTTGAGTCTCAGCGGCGTCGTGTAATATACCGTGATTCTATGCAAATCCCTTAATCTCTCCGGGTGATAAATTGTTATATGAATAAGCTGCAAGAGTAAAAGGCAAAACTTTATAAAAATATAGTTCCACCAAAGCAGATGTTAACAGTATTTCGACTACGGGAAACTGATAAGAGAAGCAGAGCAGGAACAAGCATTGGTAAATGCAGAAAAATATGCTAAAGCCAATAGAAATGGAGGAAAGGTAAATGGCACACACAGGAACCAATGAGAATCCAGGAAAGACAGGAGAAGGCATGTTAGTCCCTTTTAAGTTTATATTAAAAGTAATACTTTCCCCAAGCACAGCACAAGCGCTGTGCAGGCGAAACCTAAAAAACTAAAACAGAGTATCAATTTACATAATGACAATTGAAGCCTTATATCATCATATGCTGCCTGTGTAATATGTTGATTCATTTGTGTTTGTAGTGTAAGTGTGTGTGGAGCTTGTGAATACGTGTTCATGTGCGTGTTCGTAGAATGTGAATTTGTGCAACGTGTGTAAAACTGCGTGTCAATTATGTATGTGTAGTTTGCATGTGGCTCTGGTGTGCGCATGGATGTGTGTCTGCTGTGTAGCGTTGCGAACATTACCATTTCTTTCACAAAAGCTATAATATCGTGGACCTTGCACAAGGATTGCTTCATTTGTTTCTGTGCTGTCCCCTTCCTAGACAATTTAAAATCTATGCTTTAGTTTGCAGTATGAGGGCTTGGAAGCACCATTTTCTGTTTTTTAAACAGATAGACATAGGGGAGAGAAATACCGTACGTATGAAATGCATTTTCATGAAATTAAGTTGTACCTCTCATTCACACAGGGCAGTTCATAGGTCAAAGCAACTTGTCTGTTCAGTTATTGTTTGGTGTGACAAGGTATTATACGCACCAATGTAAGGATGGCAGACCCTCAACGAGGGAGCAGCTGTAACCGCCCTGCAATTTATTATGTTGTGCCTCAGGTTTTCCTGATTTTTATTTTCCTTATTTGTGAAGTTTAAATGGTCCCTATTACCCAGAGGGTCCTCCCACAATTTAAATTTAGATTTCTCGGAACACCTAAGTTGATTAGTACAAGACCCTAACTGTCCTCCTCGCAATGTTTTGATCCCTTTGGTGAGGTCTGTCAGGTGGTGCTTTTATATAGTTTTGGTATGAGGTAACTACACAAATGGTTTCCCTCAGGAGCAGACCTATCTCTGGAGAATGCATCTCCCTGGTGTCATGTAAGCATCAGTCTCCAAAGTGAAATCTTGAGGAAGGATGAGGCCTGATATACCAGGTTCCTATCTAAAGAGAGAATATATGGGCTCAAATCTAATCAGTTAGGTTCTAAGACTCTTAATGATTAATTATTTTCATACAGGCAGAATGCTTGTGCCCCACTGCCAATGACTGAGCATGTATACTGGGTAGTTCCTCCAGCAAAGGTAAGATCTCTATTGATAAAGACCTTTCTGAACTCTGCTATGGTGCTTCCAGAACATAAAGCCTGATGTGCTGCTGAATGTCTGCTGACCTGCTCTGGTGCTGCCTGTCTGTATGAAAGAGCACAGTCAGCTCACAAAACCCAGAGATGTGGACTCAGGATTTAAAATGCCACATCTATATCTTCCAAAGGAGATTTGCTAAAGAATTATCTATCAAATGCAGAAGAACTGATGAGTGACTGCCTGGACAGTACAATTTCAATTTCAGATTTATTTGTTTGTTGACTTTGTAAAACCAACCAACTTGTCCTTTCCTAGTACACATTAGGCTCTGTCCACCATGGTATGGAACACAGATCTATCACCACCATATGGACTGGGTACAAGAAGAAGAGTCCCTAGGCTACACATACAGCAGCTTCTGACCCAGCTATACTGAGCAATGGTCCCTCAATTAGCTGCACTGCACCCTAGCCAGATACTGAATCTCAAAGAAGACTGCATGGATAATGTGGGTGGCCTTTGTACCCGACTGAAGGTCAGACCTCTTTTCCGCTGTCTTCAGTACCATGGCCCCTTCAGCCAGATGTGGAGCAATAAATCCAGTGCCTTTGGGAGGTGAAGTGTCAAGGAATTCACTGGCTCTGACAGTTGCATGTCTGGATGATTGGCCATTTTGCTTACCCCTGATCCTCGGTCTCTCAATTTCCAATGCCATTTACGTGGCAGACCGTGTAGCACATAACATGACTCTCATATTGCACCCACACAAAGTCATTGTGCCCAAATTTCTTTGTGTGAACTATCACCAAAACTTGTAAACGTTGTGCCATTGCTGAGAGTAAACCTACGCAAGCGTAAGTATGATCATGCCTGTGAGAAGTTGGCCTGATGTATGATGTCACTAGTTCTAGTGTACACCTTATATCAGTCCAAATACCCTTATGGTGATTGGTTGTAAAGTCAACCTTATAGACCAGCTATCCTAGTGGTAGCATGGACAAGAGCAGTCTTAGGCTAAACTCTGAATGGCATGTGAAGCCAGCTGTGATACCATATATAATCCCTTGAATACCAAATGAGAGGACACCACAACAGATATATATATAAAATAAAGTGTATTTATTCTAGTCAAACCCTCAGCACTCTTTATGAGATTAGAGGTAAGTACAACACAGTCTTATTTAAGCATACATTAAGTCACACAGGTAAGTAATACAGTTAGGCCCTAGGGGCCACGCAAACCATATACTAAGTAAGTGGTATAAGGACCACTGTCACGGAAATAGAATAGGCCTAGGCCTAGGGAATCGCTGGGGCTACACTACACTAGCGTTAGTTAGGAAGTGGGAGGCCCACGGGATTCGTGTGCAGAGTGGAAACACTCACGCGTAATGCGTAAAAGTCACTAGCAATAGTACAGTTTAGAAAACGGTAGATTTAGGACACTTCCGGAGTAGCTAGGAAGTTGAGACTGGAAAACTAGACACTAGGATAGTCACTATCCTGATGAGCACCGGAGTACCCAAGTTACCTAGCCCACAGGCTGCGGGTGCATAGGGGTGAAGATGCGTCGGTTTTCGTCGTCGACTCCTATGGATGCCTGAAGAAAGATGCTGACAGGCAGTCAGTGAAGAGTGTCCGGTGGATCCCAAGGCTGGGATCAAGAAGAGAGGAGACCTGCAAGCAGAAGGGACAGAGTCAAGGTCACTAGCCAGTGACCACGTGGAACCAGGAAGGAACCAGGCGATGTCGTGAAGATTGCAGGTGAAGGTGAAGCTTGTCGCTGCAGCCAGGAGGACCAGGAAGCGTCGAGGACGACCAGGACCAGGAGGCGAGCTGTCCCACGAAGGCTCTTGCTGTCAGCGTCGTCGAAGTTGGACTAGGACTCACCAAGCCTTGGCAAGCGGAACCCACGAAGAACGGAGGACTTGCTTCTGGTGCAGACCAGGAAGGTCTGGGGTGCTTCTTCTTTGCAGAGAAGCGGGAGCCAGTCTGGAGGAGCCAAACCAGCGCAGAAGATTTCAGGGTGCGTCGTCATAAAGGCCACTAGCCAGCGGGCAAGCAACCGGACAGACCCGGCAAGCAGGAAAATGCAGAAGGGCCCCACGCAGGACTCGTGGAGTGTGGGGGGCTGATCTTCGGTGCAGATGGTGCTTGGGGTTGGGGCTTCTCAATCCCCGGTGCACAACTTCGAGGGTGCCTCAGAAGCTGCGCTTTAAGTTACTAGCCACTTTTCCCAGGTAGCCGGTCCCACGTCGCTCGTCGCCTCCACGGATCTCAGCTTTGCTGTGGATGTGGATCAGGGTCGGAGAAGTCTGGAAGTCAAGGCTCTGGTCGGGCTCTGCAGTTGGTTCCTCGTAGAACGTGGGCAAAGCAAAGGGCAGTCTCTTGATGGTGCCTGTTTGCACAGGGTAGCCACTCCTTGGCCACAAGGGAGATTCTTCAGTCTTCTTCTTTCGTCGAATGTCGAAGGTCCAGAGTTTCTGTTCAAGTTGCAGGTTCAGGATAATCTAAAGTCTTGAGGCCCAACTCCCACTCTTATACTAATCTGGGGGGCTGGGATACCTGCTAGGTCACGCCTTATGGGTGGGACCTGGGAGGGGGTGGTTACACCCACTCCCCTTTGTCCAGTTTCGTGCCAGAGCTGGGGCTGGAGTGCCCCAGCGCCGGTTTGAACTGGACTATGCAAGGAACACCTTGTGTGCCCCAGGCATGTCTCATTCCTTTCAGCCCACCCTGCCCCAATACACTAAAGGCTGTCTGGGGAGGTGCTAGCACCTCCCCAAGCAGGAAACCTATTGTCCAGGCCTCCCTGGCTGGGATCACTCCCAGCAGCAGGAGGTCAGACTTGTGTCTGTGGCAGCAGCATCCATTTTGTGATGCTGAGGCTTTGGTTAGAGTTAACCAGCAAAGTAGGATTTTAACATGTCTCTCCCTCTAGAAGGGAGGAATAATATCCTCATCACCAGAAATGGTATGGGGGTATTATTCCAAAGTGTTAGACACCTTACACGACATGTTTTGATAAAGCCAAACCATAGTTACCATAACCGTTTAAGATTATAAGGCACTTTAAGAGTATATGGTAGGCTATATCATAGAACAGCTATAAGGACATGGTTCCGAAAGCTGCAGACAGGCTCAGCTCATGCTAGAGCACCATCTCACATGTTACCAAGCACTCTGCCTCCAGGATTGTTAAGGCCTGCCATAGGAGTGACTGATAGGTACACATGTGTCTATATATAAGGGTAGATATAGGCATACTATATCTAAGCAAGGGGTGATTACACGACCTTGCCCCAGCTGAGTGATCAGCCAGTTGTGTCTGATTGGAAGGCCAGACCAGGGGTGGCATAATACATGCTGCAGCCCCTGGGAGGCCTAGGGTACACCTATGCCCTGGGTACCTAGGGTACACTGTACAGGGTCCAATAAGGTGATCCTTACCAATTGGTTATGTACCTAGGGTACATGGAGTCCATTTTAAAGAGAGAGCAGACAGCCTGAGACCCTGAATGGCAGGATCTCAGGCCAACTAAGTCGAAAAACCAGCTCGACACTAGGCAAAAAGTTGGGGGTAACCATAGTCAGATATCCACCTTCCTACAATGCCTCTGAAAGTTTATTTTCACTTTGAGCAGAATCTTTGGATGTTTCACAGGAGCTCTGTTGAACTCTTGTGATAGTTGCACCGCTCATCATGGAGTTGAAAATACTGTGGCAGACATCATGGGGCAGTGCAGCTATAAACAGCAGAATCTTCCTGATTGGGGGGCGGGGGAGGAAAAAGAATCAACAAACTTAATGCAGTTGTGCATGCTGATGCCATACTTTCACCCAGGTTCCTCAACTACAGTGAATATATGCTCAACAAAGGCAAAATATAAGGTGGAAGATCCACATTATACATTATCTATATTGCACACACCGAAATACACAACCGTGTAAAACAAACCCTGGGGAAACTGAACTACTCGAAGCAGAAGCAATATAAAAACACCTGAGCAAACCAAATATAAGTCATTTGCACACGGCGGATGAGCACTATAAAAACTGACTCATTTTCTTCCATAACAACTAAAAAGCGAGACTGTAAATATTTCCAATCTGGAAGTAAAAACTATAGCTCAGTACATCCATATACAACGATACAGCTTACAAATTCATCTAAAGGGGGCAAAGAAAAAGTTGAAATAATAATTTCATTGTAGATCAGAAATGGAGAGGTTCTGAGATAGCGATGGCAAAAGAACCTGATGAGGTTAAGAATGTAGAAATAGGTTTTGCGTGTAGTTAGATTTTGACTAAGCTCTAAGATATTGTGCCTTACCAGGCTTTGTATTTGTCTTATACAAATCCTACTACGGTTGAAAAAAAGGGAATAAAGCAGACACAATGGGAAAGTGGATGCTGGTGGTCAAACTACAACCCCGACAGACACATGGTAACTAAGATATAAATAAGATAGTCGTGTACTGTACACGACTAACTAAGTAACAAACATAGCTGCACTACCGTTGAACAACAGCTTCTGGAAATTGGGAACATTTAGGCCCATTTTCTGTGTCCTAAAGAGTTTAAAAAAAATATCTTAACGAAATATTAGACATGCCATTGTTTCGAACCCTGACCAGTGAATCAAAGGTTCGCTCTCGGTACTCTCAAAATGCCCGATTCCACGAGCGAGTAGTACTTACTGTCCGTTTTATTTCAGTACAAATTCAGAACTTCGGGCACCAGAATAAAAAGGGAAAAAAAAATGGACAGGATGGGCAAGTCGCATGGAGTTGGTAAACCCGGGAGCTCTGCAGCTTCATGGCATGTATGTGCTTTACAAATATACAGAACACACATGTTGGGATGTTAACCCAAAAATTGCTACACCCTATAATTTCAACATATTTGATATTTTTAAAGCATTCTTCGTGTGTGGGTTGCTTCAAGATATGAACCAGTTTAACCCAGTGGCCCCAGGGTGGGCATCTCTCTAGGTACATCCGGTTCCTACAGCATTTCACGTGTTTTGCTGTCGAAGCTTTCTCTTTACCTACTGGTGCGGTAGGGCTCTATTTCTAGGTCGTCACCTAGACAGATTGCACAGTGTAAGGTCTAATAAAACGGCTGCTGGAAACCCCGGACCAAAATACCCAGCTGAACAAGCACGCGAAACCTCCAATGTATGATTGATAATAATGGGCATGAAACGTTTCTGCTATGTTGACGCCCGCACCGGTTTTTTGCAAGTGGCGGAGCCATGAAAGAAAATAAACTGTTCTTCCAAAAGAAACGTTCAACCAGAACAAGTAGAAGAGCAACATTTTCACAAGCTAAGAGATGAAGGCAAGGGACAGGCAACCCTAGACGAGCCCGGTGAGAGTTGGTGCGCATTGTCTGCAGTGCAGGTAAATGCAAACTTACTACTTCAAAGACTAGGAGCGCTGTGACCAGAGGGTGAAATCAGAGACGTCTGAATATGGAATACGAACTGTGAGAAACTAGTGCTGTCAAAGTCAAAGGTCAAAGTCCTACCTTTAGTGTGTTAACACATGTAAACACACGCATTCACAAATGTTGTTTACATGTCTAACATGCAAAAATGCTGTTTATCACATTAAATCTTGCTCTATTGGCTTTCTACAGGCCGGGAAAAAGTAGCAAAAAAGGGCTGCTTTCTGTACAGAAAGCATATAGGAGATAAGAACGGAACATAAAACATGATATGATAACTTGATAACTATATGTTTCACTTGCAAAACTGTCCTTTATGTACACAAATGGAAGCACTTCCTAAAATGTCGAATGGTACACCTAATAGTCCACATAATGTGGTGAGAGAGTGATACCACTGTAGGTGCAGTTAAAGCTCACGCTTTCCATATTTCAAAGATTTGGAACCAATATATCTGGCAGACAGCTGCTTGCTAAGACACACCTATCAAGGAAAAACCAGGTCTGGGTTTAATGTGTTAATGCATGCAAACACATGAATGAATATGGGTGCAGGCTATTAAGTCATGTCTCTTTGAAATTTGCCTTTTTATCTGCCCTTATGTCTGAGCCCTATCTGTAGGCCTCAAGCTTGAAGTGCTGCAAGGCATCAGCATGAGAAGACTAGGACACAAGAAAAAGCATATCCGCAACTTAGATAATTAAAACAGGACATGTGCATAGGAGGCATAGAAAATGGGTACACAGAGTCAAGGCACAAATGGACATTTATTAAATGCCTGTGTTTGCATGCATTGGCACATTAAATCCAGACCTGTTGGCTTTGCCAGTGCTGGTTCTCAACATGATTCATGCCTCTAGATGTTTTCCATTTTCGTTTCTGGCTTAACATGTGGAGAGGGAGTGTTAACTTCTTCTTTCCTTTCAAGATCTTGACTTTATCTGACCAATCCACTTAAGGAGTGTTAGAGGTTTGTATGTATTTTTTATTAATACAAATAGAATCCAAAGAAGGAAACATGCAATGTTGTAGTGGACTGGTGTGGTGTCAAAAACGAAATATTGGGAGAGGCATGTGTGGGAGTCTTTGTCCTTTTTTCAGTGAAGCCTGAAATATGTTATGAAAATCTGATCATAAGATGAGGAGATTCGATCACTGCTATAATCAAGAAACCTATCAATCAAATATTTTAACCTGCTAGGTGGGCAGTATATGAGGTTCAGCCTCAATGATTTAGTTTGTTTGTAACCTCCACGTTGAGGAAGAAGATGGCGCTTACAGAGTGAATCAATTTGTATTTAAATGATTGCTTGTGTATAAATGCTAACCTCATCAGGATGTGCAGGACCAGGTTTCCCGGAGTTCAGCAATGTTATGGTCAAAGTCTTGGATAAGGACAGATCTGTACGTTGCATTAGAGACCACAGACGTACATTTCAGAAGGGCAGAATTACTATGGGTGATTCATCTGAGGTTGAATGGGTAGATTGATATTTCTTTGTGCTCACATTGTTTATTGTGGTAATAGGATGCGTTGTGGGATCGGTGATCAAAGTATTTGGGTGTTTGGAGACGATGCAAGAATGATTTGATGCCTTGGGACTGGCATGCACACTGGCATGCACACTGGCATGCACATTAGGAAACCAATTCCTGGGAGGAAAGTGCTTGGACGGGAGACATGGATAGTGTGGTTTATATACTTTGAATCATTTTATGAGGGTGTTTCAGCTTCAAGTTGATGTCGAGAGGTTCATTCCGGGGAGTGGATAAAGGATTTGATTTTAGCCAGAAGTAGCTGGGTGTATGGAAGACTCGAGCAATCTTAAGTTTCATCTAAATAATGCCTTTGGGTAGTCAAGTTCTTATGTGGAGAGTCGGTTTGGGTGCTGTTGTTTTGGTGTAGGTAGACTGGGCTAGGTAAGAGGCTAGTGGACAGGGGGAGACAGTATTAAGGAGGAGTCGTGACTCCCAGGAAAGCTGAGAGTTTGGTCCTTGACAGTATTTTGGTCTGTGTCAGTACAGGCGTTGCTATTTCCAGGGCATGGTCCACAGTATCAAGATGTTTTGCTGGCTTAAAGCTGTCGGGTTTCGTTCACCGAGGAGAGTATGGATGGTAATAAGTAGGCAGGTGAATGGTGGAGGGTGTATTGGTGGTGTTAGTAGAGATGTCAGGTGATGTATCAGTGTTAACATCTATAGCTGTGGGATGGGCATGGCTACTGCGACCAAGATGGTAATAGAGATTTGGGTTGGCTCTGCACCTGCAGAGCCCAGAAAAATCCAACATCCACTGGACTGGGAATGCACCCACACTGGGTACGGGGTGATTGGTGGGACCCTTGCTGGGGCTAGATGCTCCTGGATTGTGCTCGCAGAAGACACGGCACAGATCAGAAGTCCTGTGGAGCGGAGAGTAGTCTGTGCTACAGCCTAGCTGATGGAGTTGGCCTGGAGTGGTTCACTGACCCCTCTGAGGTGAGATGCGTCTGGGGCTGGAGAGGGAGGCCAGGGGAGGACCGGGAATATCTTGGCAGGACAGCTCTAGCTGCCTGTGCTGAGCACGAGACCTGAAAGTAGGGAAGGCATCACTAAGCTTGGTCAAGCCCAAGCAGTGGTGCAGGCATTCTTTCACCTGCTATATGGGCTTCTTAGGGGTCACACATACAGCTCGGGAGTGGACGGCCTCCAGACAAAGATGGGGACTTGTGGTTAATAGAAAGAGACATACACAGGGAGTAGAAACTGCAGGTGATTCCACTCCGATATCTGCCCTGGGAGCTGCAGGCAGTCCGGGTAATCAAAGAGATGCAGCTCTGGATGGAGCATGGGGCTCCAGCCTCCTTGACTGCATGACAGTCGGCAGAGATAAATGAGAGGAACATCCCAGGCGAACTGGCTTCTTGTGCTCCTCCAGGGCAGGGAGAGGTTTTCTAGTGGAAGGCAATTCTCACATAGTGGTTGCAGCTCATTTTCATGAATACATCTTCCTGACATTTTGACAGAATCCAGCACGGGTGCAGTGCTTTTTGGGACACCCTGTGGATGGGAGTTAGTGGTGTCTAGCTGAAGAGATCACAGACCAGCTTATGGGAAATGTTCAGGTCTAACAGGGCAAACTTAAAGTCACAGACAGCACATAAAACTGGTCACCCGCCGGAGCAGTCTAGAATGGCCCACAGAATGAAAGACTTCCAGATGATAGCATTAAAAACATGACAGAGAAACTGGATGCCATTCGATAGGCGATCAGCACCGTGAAGGAAACAATTGAGACAAAGAAAGTTGTAGTTGCAGTGAATTAAAGGCTCCTGAGGGAGGACTAGTTGATGTTGGCCGGTAGAGTGGCTCAGACAGAGCAGGTACCCACAGAACTGCGGCCAGAGACATTGGAGGTGCATCAACAGCTACAGGACCTCATGGTGCAGGAACAGTTCCTAAAAGGCAATCCTGAGGATGTAGGAGCCCGAGATACAGCACTGATGGCGGCCAGGGTGCAGATGCTCTTCATGGTAGAAAATCAAAAAGTGCTGATATTCCTGCTCTACACAACAGTGGTGCAGCATCAGAGGGGGCCTCCTTTTGGAGGTGAAGCGGAGGATCCCTGAAATGCGACTGAATTAAATATGCCCTACTCTAACCAGCTAAACTGAAAATAGTGAAAGACCAAACAAGTTATTTCTTTACAGAGCCTGACCAGGCTTGGGAATGAACTGAACAGCCGGGTTTCCATCCCACGTGGAGCTGGGAGACCAGACTGGCGCAGATGCCCACGTAGGACATGGAACCTGATCAGAAAAATATCAAACACAACTTACAACTTCAATGACAGAGCAAGCTGAACAGAATAGGAGGGAGGCACTCCGGGTTGTGTCAAACTTCTGTGAATGGGCTAGTCGGCCCACATCAGATGCTGCAATATTGATGGAGGATAGAATGCAATTCGGGCACAGTATTTGTATCAGATTGCTACCCATGGTGACACCGCAATCAGTTGAAACCTCCTACGACAACTATAGGTGAACTTGGTAAACCACAAGCAAGTTAGCCAAGTCAGTACCGGGATGGCAGGCAGAGAACATCGGAGATGGGTTGGTTGGTGTTGTGTCTGCTCGTTGATTGGGGGGGGGGGCATGCTCTAACTCTGGAGGGGAGGTGGCAAAACATTGTAAACTATCCATCCTACAAACACTAGCACCATGGGTCAGTTATTAAGCAACAGGGAGCTCCAGGACAGGAACACTATAGACCGTCAATCGCGAGGCCTCCCCTCACCAGATAATATGTGCTTTTATTTGTATTCTTTGGACAAGGAGCAGTTCGCTGTCCAGTCCAAGGTGGGAGTTCAAGGTTATGTTATGCTAATATTATGTTAATAATTTATTAAGCGCACAAATACCCAGAGGTGTCTTGGCGCTGAGGTCCAGAGTAGGTAGGTTCAGGTCTCTATTTGTTAAACAACTAGGTTTTCAGGGCCTTCCTGAAAGCAAACACGGTCGGAAGTGTTCTAATAGAGAATGGAAGAGCATTCCAGAGTTTGGGGCTGCCACCCTAAAGCTTCTGCCACCCCAGCTGCTTTTTAAAAATCTCGGAGTTGCTATCAATTTAACTCCATCTGAGCGAAGAGGTCTCTTAGGGGCATGCCAGTATATCAGGTGTCTCAGAAACTTAGGTCCAATTTAATTAAGTTCCCTATAAGTAATGCAGAGGACTTTAAAGATGATACAGCTCTTAACTGGGAGCCACTGCAGTTTGTGCTGAAGTTTTTTGACTGAGTGAAACTTGGGGATTCCCAGCAAGAGCCTAGCGGCCGTATTCTGAATCATTTGCAGCTTATTAAGTTACTTCTCAGGCATACTAAGATAGAGCCCATTGCAATAGTCTAGTTTGACAAGAATCAGTGAATTAATCACAATTTTCTTACTGTCCACAGGGATAAAAGGTAATATTTTTTTGATTAACTTAAGAAGAAAATAGCTCGATGAGGAGACGGCTTTAAACTGTGCCTCAAAGTTCAATTTGTTATTAAGAATTATGCAAAGGTTTATTGCCTTGGCAATTGGGCTGGGTGCCGTCCCTAGTTCATCAGGCCACCAACTCTGTGACCAGACCGGCAAGAAATTGCCAAAAATGACAATTTCAGTTTTATCTGAATTTAGTCTAAGACAATGGGAGCTTATCCATGAACTGACTGCCAGCATGCAGTCCTTTAAATTTTGCAACAGTGGCACAGTATTTTTGGAAACAGACAAGACAATTTGGGTATTGTCTGCATATAATGTTTATACCAATCATTGAGGTGGGGGAACTTTCCGTTCCAATTTTCAGTTTTGAGAATTAAAGAGGAGAAGGAGCAACAGGAAGGGGGCATAATTACGGAGTGAAAAATTAAACGATCTTGCTCAGGTGAGGATGGAAATATTGGCCATTTAGGGCATCGCCCAACATGGGAAAGGGCATGAACAAGTGGGGACTTAGTGTGCTTCCATACATACATCAATTGCTGCACCACAACTCTTCGGACCAGCTCACTATAACTGCTTAACCTGGAAGGTCCAGGGGCTGAGGAATGTCACGAAAAGACACATGCATATGAAAAGGTTGGAGAACCATATCGTTCGAGGGAGATTTTAATTGTGTGATAGACACCAATGCAGACATCACATCCCCTACAAGCGCCTCGCCCCCAAATGCCTTACCACCCATCCCCCCCATACAGCGAATGGGAATTTGACAACCTGTACTGATAAGTGAGGACTTACTCTTATATGGAGAGATGAATATCCCACTCAACATGAGTATTTCTATTATTAGGTAACCCAGACCTACACACCCATATAAACGTGTTCTTCACATCACCAAACCTACGAGGACAAGTACATAGAGCAGAGCACCTGGCATGAACATTGTCAGACCACAATCCTCTAATGAGAACACTGCAATGGGGTAGGTTCCTCATTAGTATCCCAAGTTGGGAGCGTCAACCACTCGCGCTTGACGATTCAGCATTAGGGGGTACAATCGTAGATGAAATAGGTCATTACTTTAGGATTAACAAGGGTTAGTGGGGAACACCCTGACTAAATGGGAAGGTTTTATGGTCCACTGATGGGATGCAGGCGGTGTTGCAGGACCAGCTTAGTAAGCTGGAAGATGTGCTACGATACTCAAAATAAAAAAATGCTGTGGGTTCTGTGCCTAGGTGAATGGCACTTCTGAATCAAAGGCGTGCAAGCAGCTGCACAGTAGGCTGGGGTAGCAGGATTGCCAAAAATATACTGCTCAACAACATTTGGAAAAGGACAAGGCTAGTAGAATGGTAGCCCATTAGCGAGGTCATACGTGTGACTAACAATTAGAACAGCAATGAGACACTGAGTGGGTCACTTGTTACACTCACAATCCGGCATAAATGAGCTAATGGTGGACTATTATAGACAGTTGTATGGCAGGCATGTGCATATAGATACGAGGAGCACTACAGAGGAGGCTTATATACATATGACAAACCTACAGCCGCTAAGCATCTAGTAGCCCTGCAAAATTTAGGTTGGTGGCCATAAACATACAATTTTGTTGTATGCGGTAATGTCTTGCTTTATGCGCGAGACATGATTAAAGAACTACCCCAGATGTTGATTAAGTTAGATAGCTTCAGGAAAGCTTCCAGTTTTATCATGAATGAATCAGACTCCTATATTATCTATAGTTCAGGGGAAGGATGGGGAAGGCGATCTGCCGGACACACTGGGGCTGGCACTTGAGCGCCATATGTTCACGTATTTAGGCACTAATACATATAGGCACAAAAATGATGTACTAACAGGAATCGTTTGCAGGGCACTAGCATCCGCTAGCATCATTGAGTCTTAGCCAATTGGTGCTCCTACTGCGACTCTTGTATTTATTCACAAAAACAATGTTGGATTTGAGTAGAACCTTGTTCTCTGACCTAAAAACATTACTATCTGAGCTAATTATGGTGCATGGGCAGACACAGGGTTGCCCTGGAGAAGCTTCACTTGCCTATTGGAGAGGGGGATTTGGAGGTGCCTGAACTATTATTTAGCAGTGCAGCTACATTGAGGGGGGCGCCATGATAAAGCAACACAACAACTTCTGAAATTGTGTAAAAGAAGGCAGAGCTGAGCAGCATGCCAATAGTGGGAAATAAATCAATACTTATACAATGACATGCTTGTTCACAGAGGTTGCAGAGTGGTTTGAGATCTCAGCGTTGTAGTTCCTAACAAATGCAGCCATATAGAGGCTACAGAGAGGGTGTGGGCCACCAAAACAGAGAAGCCTGAGACCGATCAGGTACTGCATTTGAGCTTGATGCAGGGGGTGCACCAACACACAGTGACTACATCATGAAGGTTGGTTAGGGACCAACAAAACGAGGATTTGGACGGACTACGTCAGAAGTGGGAATGCAACCATGGAGCAGAGTTCATAGAGATGAGTGGCACTCGAGCGCACAGCTAAATTCACCAAAAACCACAAGACTTAAATTGCTTCACTTTAAATATATACACCATGCATTTCTACACATGTCCCAGATGTTGCAAGGCATACACCTCTCTACCAGATATCATGATTTGCACGGTGTTAGGTACATACTGGGTAAAGAATACAGACCTGGTCGGTAAATGGACCCAGTGAGAGAACATGCACAACCCAAACACTCTGCCTGTTGCAGGTCAATAATCAGACCCAACCCATCAAAGAAATATGCCCTATGTAAGTCTCGCTTACATGAGGGATAACTTCACAGACAGATATGTCTCCTCTCTTGCTACCAGCTCTATTCCACACTCTTATTTTCTTCTCTGCTCTTCAACGTAATCTTCCGCCTCTAAAATCATGTTTCTTTGAGAAGGACCAATAAAAGAAGGGCCTTTGTTTTACTCAAAATACTACCAAAGGCCTTACTGCCATAGAATATATATATATTCTATCATTGACTATTTCATGTGAAACCTTTAAATATAACATGACATACCAACTCTTAGTGCATTGCTCCAGTTTTAACTGCTGCCCTTTCTGTGAGTCTTGTATCTTGTTGCATTTGTACCCTCTTGACCGTTAAAACTCAATAATAATTCTTGAATAAACAAAAAAAATAGATAAACTAATTTCATAAAACAAACAATATTAAAATGGGTAAAGTACTTTTGAGAACAAGCAAGCTTAAGGACCAGATAGAGTACTAATAATACTGCGACTTATAAAGCACATGGCTACTTCAAACGAAGTGTCCCAGCGCTGAAGTCCAACTCCTGAAGGTCTAGAACACTTTCAGTGTATCATAAAGTCAGCCCAAGCTAAATAGGCAGGTTTTTAAAACAAATTCAGAAAAGAGATTACGATGGGGCCTGCGGAAGCTGGAGGAGCAGGGAGGTCTATAGTTTGGGCGCTAGGTAACCAAATGAGGCACCCCCAATATGCACTATATTGACTGTGGGGATGCTGGCCAGCAGTGAACCGGAAGAACTGAGATTGCTTGCAGAGAGATAAGGTTTGATTAAAGAGTGTAGACAGCAAGGACCCTTATTTGCAAAAGACCTGTAGCAAATGCACAGGACTTTAAAAGGAAACTCTTTGCTTCAGGGGCAACCAATGTTGCGTGGAGAGTGCAGCCCCCATAAAAGCCAGTCTGGGAAGATCCAACAAAATACGGGCCGCCGCATTCTGCACACACTGCAGTCATTTTAGCCGGGTTTTAGACACCCCTAGGTACAAGACATTATAGTAATTCAGACTCACAGAAAGAGAAGGACTAAAAAATAGCTAAGGCAGAGACCCTGCAGTTATTCAATATCTCCGTGCCTCTATCCGGAGTATGTAATCAAAAAATGGGGGTTAGGGTAAAGAAATAGATGAAGAAATCATTACATTTTTTAATACTGCTCTCACTCCCTATGTAGTGGTATGCTTCATTATAGGGCCGCTAACGACACCCAGGTGCAGACCAACATTCTGGGTGGAGTGCTGATTTTTTTGATAAAGAAAAATAAGAAGAAAGGAAAAGTTTCCCTAGTGAGGGATCACTCGTGCAGATAAAAATGTGACATAAAACTACCTAAGGAGGTACCTTCCGAACTCCTTTATTTATAGGTCCCCCTTGGCAGGATTAAAAATCAACAAGGGTGTATAGGAGAAGTTACCACTCCTGCGTCCCATCTACGTTTATCAATATGTTTCAGCCAAATGTGATTGCCCTCTGGGTCACTGGCCTTCCTCAAGGTATAGACCCCTCGTGATAATTTTGAGGGTGGTTATTTAAACCTTACTTGATCACCGTGGACACACTCGCCTGTAGTATCCAAATTTCATATTTTATTCTTCAAACCCGGGACCGTTGTGGGAACACCGCCCTATAGTCACACATTTTTCAAGGGTCAATGTCTCTGAGAAGTGCCACTCCGCGTCCGAGGACGCGGAGTGGCACTTCATGGCACTTTCATGAGGGGAGTTAGAGGAGGCTCACTCCCTTGTCCCTCATTATGTGTTTTTTGATTACAGTAATCCAGCCTGGACATAAACTACTGTTTTCTTTTCAGACTTTGGCAGGAAATAGCCACATTTTAAAGAATCTTTAAGACCCCAAAACATTTGCCTGCCAGAGCTGCTGTGATTTAGCAATCGAAATTGAGCTTCTCATCAAACAAATACCCATTTTTAGGTCTCGCTGAGACAGCGAAAGCGGTCTCTTTGAGACATTTTGTAAGTGGGTTTTTGAAAGTGCTTCCCCTGGCATAGAGCTACAGTGCACGAGGCGTGCACGCGCGCAAAGCAGCCATATGGCTTTACGTCGCTCTCCCTCGTAGCCCCTCTCCGCCCCCTTCCCTGCTGCTATTTCACACCAGTTTATCAGAACTCGCGCTTCTCTCCCCCACCCCCCCTCACCATCGCGTCTCGCGCGTCCAATGCTTGTTTTTTTAAAGCAGCCTGACAACCGGACTTTATCATTAGCATTCGCTTGCTCATTAATATGGCTCCAGCTTCACTCGCAGCCATGCACGTTTTATGCCGATCCACTTTCTACCACTGCACACACGTTTTATTATACGGGTCGCCGCGCTTTGTTTCAGCGCAGCACCCACTTTCATTCAATCTCTCGTGTTTCACCCTCAAAAAATTAAATACAGCAGTGCCGCGATCCACTTCCTGCCACCGCATACACGTCTTTTATGTACGTGGGCGCCGCGTTCACCGTTAAAAAAACAGCAGCAGCGCTGCCCATCCATTTCCTAGCCCGGCACACACATAAGTGTTATGTACGTGGGCGCCACGTTCACCTTTAAAAAGCAGCAGCGGCGCTGCCGATCCATTTCGTGCCACTGTACGTCTTTCGCGCATCAAATCAGACTGCTCACTTTCTAAGACTAACAGCTGGGTGAGAGTTAGCCCTACAAGACCGAGCCTCCGAACCCAGTACCATTGCAGCTGCTGTTGACTCCTTCCAGGGCCTTTGCTCGCACACATCTTTCCCTGTGCGCCGAAGAATGAAGAGGCCTGGGGGCACTTTTCCGTACAGATAAAGTTACAAAAAGCTGTTCTGTGGAGCAGCGAGCACATACTTACATACTTGGGTCTGTACTTTGAAGCCGTGGGGTGTCTCTGTTTCGTGCCTCCAGAGGAGCCAGCAGCGGGCAGGTAAGTTAAAAGTTTACCGTTTTTTCTACTTTTAGCTTCTATCCACGAACCTCTGCACTGATAACACTTCTGGTGGCTGACTTACTGTGTCCATGGAGGAGAGTTAAACAGGATGTCGTATTGGAAGTAGCAGGAAATGGACAAAATGGAAATACACATCTTGGCTAAGATAGAGTTGTCTTTACTCAGCCTCTACTTCATATGGTTTCCTCAGCCTCGTTGGCTTCTTTCTGCATTCCATTTTATCTCTCTGGTTCCGCCATCACTCTTTTTTCGGGCAGAGTATCAGTACTCCATGTACACTTATGTGAGAGGACAACCGCTAGAAAGTTTATATCTGAAAAGGCGAATGTCCAGGTTAAGTGCAAAGTAGGTGTAGCATTCAGTGAAGGACAGCCAGACGTTTGGATTCAGTCATGGAAGGCTTCTAATCGGAGTCTGTGATTGGCAAAGTGTCACTGAGAAGTTTGTATTTGTTCACAGCCTTAAGAAGCAATAAATAACTAGGCGCAATGTTATTAACAGAACACCTGTGTTCTTTTTCAGTCCTCTCTCGGTGGGTTTTAATTCTTTAAGCATGCTCATTTGGCTTCATAAAGCCCCCAATACAAAGCAAATCCCTTTGGTGTTGTAAGACAAGATTGATGTTAAAAAAAAAACGTCTAGGCTTTTTCAGCTTCTTCTCAGCACTGAAGTCATTAGGGGCTGAAGAAACAGTGTTTATACTACGTTGAAATTTATTTGAGTTTTAACAAGCATTTGCAATGCAATAGGTCTCGCATTACTAAACGTTTGAGCTATTGGCATTGCAAATAATAATGTAACGCCAATTGCTCAAACCTTTAGTAATGCGAGACCTATTGCATTGCAAATGCTTGATTTTTTTAGCATTGGGCTTAGGCGTGGGTCCAAAAGAGTTCGGCCACTGTGCAGTGGTCCAGAGGGCGGTTGTTTGTCCATGATAAGAACCTTCTTTTTCTCTCTGTTCGACTTAAAACAGTTGAGATCCATCCACTGGGCAACCACAGAGTAATGTTAAAACTTTGAGAATTATTCACATCAATATCTAATTCGCTTTTCACTGACCACATGTAAGTAAAATTATAAGTCAGCAGTCATACATTTGCTGCGTTTCCCAATTTAATTTACATGTGGATAAATTACTTTTATTGTCGTAATTACAGGTATGCATATTTTGTATTGATGGAATTATTTACTATGTTTGTGATTAACCATGGTGCCAGTGAAATGCTATACATAGCAATGAAAATGGTACCTTGGATATGAAAGGATGTTCACATAGATCAGAGAAAATATTTGTATGATTACATCAAACATGGTGAAGGGTTGTGCATATTCAGGTAGGTCCAAAGTAAAGGAGTGTATGTATGTGGCATTTGTATAGCAGGTACCTAGCTGAAAAGGGGGTGGAATGTTGTATAGGATCAAAGGCAAGCAGCCAAAGAGTGAAAGGAAAGGTACACTGGGTATTGGATTGTTATTGCATATTGATAAAGTATCATTTAAAGAGGTGTGTCTTCAATGGTTTCTTTAATTGGAGCATCGTTGGATGGATAGAGTGATGTTCTAGATCTCGGGTGCATAGGTGGAAAATGCCTGCTGCCTTGTTTTTTTGTTGTTGTTAAACACTTTTTTTTAAACCTAGTCTCTAGACAGTGGCCTGGCTCGGAGTGTACCAACAGCCACCTGAAAAGGTGAGCTTGTCCGCAAGTTAAGTGAGGGTGCAGGTCATGGTGGCTTTATAATTGATACAACAGTGTTTTTTTAGCAGGAGCGGGCCAACAAGACATTCCATTAGGATGGGGATGATATGATCATATTTATTCTGGCCCTGGATAAGATGTGCTGCAGCATGTATGATGTCTTTAAAGGGTGTCAGTGCAGAGTCTGGGCAACAGAGCAGAGCGCTGCCACCATCCAGAAGTAAGGCCAACATACTGAGAGACTTTGGGTTTGTACCGGTCTCATACGCTGATGATACACAGCTCCTATTCCCTTTTAAACATCTGACCGATGAAGTAAGGGAGGCCTTTGCAGATGGCATGAAAGCTGTTGCAAATTGGATGAAAGTGAACTATCTCCAATGTAACGTTAGCAAGACCGAAGTAATGCTCTTTGGGGAGGTCAGAAATCTGTGGACTTCAGAGTGGTGGCCATGTGAACTGGGCCAAGTACCTGAACCCAAATTGGTCGTAAAAAACCTTGGAGTCCGTCTGGATCATGAGCTCACCTATAAGCAACATGGCAACTGGGTTTTCGGCCAATGCTTTCATACTATTGGGCTCCTACGGAAAGTGTTCCCACTATTGCCTGATTCCACTAGAAAAACATTGGTCCAGGCTCTAGTACTGAGTCGCTTGGATTATTGCATTGGACTCCTGTTGTCGGCCAATCAGGGAGTCCTAGCAAGACTCCAAGTGATACAGAACACAGCGGCAAGACTTGTGATGAATGCCCCCCCAAGAACTCCTTCTAAACCACTTCTTGATGAATTACATTGGCTCCCAGTGTATAAAAGGATCACGTTTAAGACATGTTGTCTTATCCATAGAACCATACATGGCTCTGGCCCTCCTTATTGGAAAGATAAATTCATTCCCTATAATCCCATTCGAACCCTCAGGTCCAGTGGCCAACTTCGCCTTAAAGTACAAACCATCAAGAGGAGCAGACAAGGTGGGAAGGCCCTGTCTGTGGTGGGCCCGACCCTATGGAACAAACTTCCTCTTGCATTAAGGCAATGTTCCGAATTCTTGGTTTTTCGGAAAAAACTCAAAACATTTTTATTCTAGTAAATTCCACCTCCTCAGTACTAAATGCTTAGTGTGTTGAGACCCAAGATCTCTCCCGTCTCCTGTAACCGCCAACCTTTTCCCCTTTTTCTCCTTCTGTGTGCAGAGATACTCTTATACAAGAGTCGATTCTAGCGCGGTATAAACTTATAAATAAATAAATAAATAAATAAGGGTGCCTTGGCTTGAAAGTAGATCTGTAGTTGCTTTCTGGAAGAAATGTTTTCACTCACTTTAGAAGAAAGAGCTGATACTAGGTCATCTTTGTTTTGTAGGGCAATGTCTTCCATGGGGTGAGTGGTGTCCATGGTGAAGCCATGTGATTTGGCATTCAGTGAAAGATGGATTTCAAGCCAACAAGATCATATCATTGGGTTTGTACTATTTGTTGCATGTTCTTGGCAAATAACAGGATGTCTGTCCTAGTTGGGTTGACCTTCAAGTAGGCGCTGGACATCCAGGTCTGGGTGAGGTGCAGGCAGTGTTTGAGGCCTTGTGGGTCTAGAGCAAAGAAAATGTACAGGAAGAGTTGTCTAACGTTGGCATATTGGTGACTCTTGATACTGTTATCTGTGCTAAAAATCCCAACAGGCCTCAATTTACTCACCCTAGAATATCAGGTTAGTATTTTAATTATAGTCTTTCCTTGTTAATTTTATTTAATAATTGCCTACTAAGTCATTTGCCCTTTCAAAAGCATTATTTTTGCGAAGCTTGCCATAGGCGAAAAAGTTGAACAACTGTATGCAGAAGAAAACCTCCCTAGAAAAGACTCCGCAGTAAAATTCAGTTTCCAGAACGGTCTTGGCACTGTTGAGTTATTCTTATGCGGCCTCAGCCCCCATGCAATAACAAGCAGATTGCATCTGCTCCACCGTGAATCATAAGGCAAAGAAGAGTTGTAGAAGTATTTCCCTTGGAAAACAGCCCGTCTAGACTTCATATGTGGGACTTACATGCCTTGTTCTCTTAGTAAAAAGGAACAAGAAAGACCAACACTTTCAGAACCGTCTGCATCTACAGAGCAAGACTGAAAGCTCAAGTTGTCGAAACAAAAGAGTTTTTTTGCCAAACAAGCGACTCAGTGTTTATGTAAGGCATATCTTCCACTGCAATGGCTTGATGCTAATTTCTTTGACAGCCAACTGGAAGGCAGCGAGATGCTCTCTGCTCTTATTTTTGTCTTGAATAGCACAAGTATTAACAAAAGTCAATGTTAAACTCACTACATATTTAAGTGTTTTCCCACACTACATTTAAGATCAGGCAAGTCATACGGCTATTATTGCTGCTGTCAATTCTCTATTTTAAGGGGAAAGTGAAAACATTATCTGTTATTTTTTCGGATAACTTTCACTGCATCGTTATTTTTAATTCTGTGAAAAAAGTACAGAGTTTGTATATTGTCGTATGGTATGCTCTTGTGGCAGTGGAGAACAAATCTTGCAACCCAGACAGCAAATAGAAAATGCTGGGACATATAAGTACAATAATTTACCCTTCTGTTGGTATCTAAATTACACGTTTCAGATATTCAAACTCGGATTAACATAATGTGCAGCACTGGGAGTCCCAGCCAGGAAACCAAAGAGCAATATGGCGGTGGACTGACCACCCACTAGGGCTATTCATGGTGTCAGACCACACATCTCAAGCATCATCCTGCCAGTCTGACCTAAACACACCAGGAAAGTTCAACTTCCATTGCTGTAAGCGTAAAGTCACTTTCAGAGAATGGCCTGCTTCAGAAAGGCAGGAACAGGAAATTGTGTAGATTGTCAAGGAACACAAGGAAACAAAATCTCAAGATAATTTGCAAGAATTTTATAAAACTCACAATGGAAATGTTGCTTTGATTTTGTTGCACTTAAAGCAAATATACATCTATAAAGCTATTCACTACTAGATTCCACAGCACCATTATATTTAATAAAGTTGCTGTTTTCGAGCCTTTCTAAATTTAAGGTGAAAAGTTCACTATTAAATTAGGACATTTTGGCTGCACAACAGAATTAGTTATGAAAGAGATGATGTATAAAGCTTTACTGGCAAAATAATGTAATTCTAATGATGTGACTTAGCATTTCTATTGCCTTACATTGCAAGACATCATGAACAAACAGTGGTGCAAAATAATATGAGAACTAGCTATTACGATTATACAAATATTAATACGTTTTTATTAATATGAATTTTGAGAATAATTTACAAACATGAATGTTGAAATTTTGCGATAATAGGACACAGTTAACTTTAGTAATATCTATGTGACAATACACTGATGATTAAACTGCTGTTTCTTTATGAGTTGCTTGATATATTTAATTATGTTTGATTCTAATTAAGAATTTACTTTACTGCAAATGAAGTTAGTTTCAATGTCTTTTTCCATGTTCTTTGCTGAGCTGCATTATTGCATAGCTTAATACAATGAGCTTTCTTTTCACATTTCTTCGACTGTTGATTTATCTATTCTACATATGCAACATTTTGTACAAATGATGACATTCTTCTAGTGTCCACTCAATAGTGAATTGGTAAGAACTTGAACTTTGTTCAGATACCATGGACTACAACCTAGTTAACTTTACTTTGTCAACTAACCCGTGGGGTAGGAAAAGACAGTTGTTTCTCATGACATGCATGGAACAGCATGCTGGAGCATCAACATATTGTACCTTACGACTAAAAGACAAACCACATGATGATCTGACCAATATTGTGTGATGAAATGAAATGAAAACGGGTGATTAGTAGAGCGCACATCTACTCAAACAAGAGTGTCCTGGCGCTTAAGCAGCGATAAGAGAGGAGTGAAAGAAACCAGTTATTTATTGAACAGCCATGTCTTTAAGCTCTTTCTGAAAGAAATTAAGTTAAGGTCAAGCCTCAGAGATTCCGGCAGGCTGCTCCATAATTTTGCAGCCAAAAGATCTACCGCCTGTACGAGCAAGGCGTGTTTTGGGCACAGTTGACAAATTAGTGTTTGAGGGCCGCAAGGGTCCGGATGTGGAGTAATGGTTGACTCGTTTAAAAAGAGACTCAGCACCAACCTTGTGAAAGTCAATCCGCTCTTTGATGCGGAGCCAGTGCAAGGATTTAAAAACCGGGGTCAGATCTCGTGATGGCTCTGGCACCCGCATTTTGGACCACTTGCAGGCACTGGGTCAGAGATTTTGGAATACCAAGGTACAGACAGTTGACATAGTGAAGCTTAGACGTCACAAGAGCCTGCACGACGATCCTTCTACTCTCCAGCGGTAGGAGCGGCAGAATTTATTTTAACATTCAGAGTATACCGAAACAAACACCAGAGAGGTGGTGAATCTGAGGGCGCATCAACAATGTTTTGTCAATGATTATTCTCAGGTTTTTTACTTTCTCATTTTCAACGGGCCGAGGTGGCAGATCCTTGGGCCACCAAGAGCTCCAGTCAGGTGTTTCAAGATTTCCAAAGAAAACAACTTCCGTTTTGTCCGGATTGCATTTCAGCTGGTTAACCTTGAGCCAATTAAAAACCTTCTAAAGGCAGGAATTAATCTTTGCCCCATCAAAGTCAGAGCGTTTTTCACTCGAGAAGATAAGCTGCGTGTCGTCAGCGTAAGAGACAATTTTGGCGCCCGCTTCCTCAGCCAAGGGAGAAAGATAAATATTGAAAAGGGTTGGGCTAAGAATGGAGCCTTGAGGGACGCCGACATTGATAACGGGGACTGGAGAGGAAAAAGGTGGAAGCCAGATGTCCTGAGAACTATTTTCCAAACAGGAAGACATACACTTGAGGACCGTCCCACTGAGGGTAATGTTCTTAAGTCTATTTAAAAGCCTCTTGTGTGGGACCGTGATGACTGACCATATGAAGTGTCATAAAGCTCATAATAGGAGAGACCCCAAATGAGGGGCACACTACACACACTCTACTTTCCTTTTCATGTGTAGAATGCTTTAAAGAACCATCATTTTGCTTTTGGATCATCTTTGCTGCTACCTTTGGCAGACTGATTTAAATTCTTCTTTTGCTGATAAGCCTGATTTTCTACGCCTCAAGTTTTTGCCCCTTACCAACGACTTTGCCGGCTGAACTTACTTGGGCTTTCAGGCGAGCAACCAGATTTTGCCCTTTTCCCTTTAGCTCATGCTTATGGACTTGCCCTTGAGGACTATAAACTTGACACTTTTTGTCCTTTTCCTTCTGCCTTTGATGATGATAGGAATCTGTCATTTCTATTTGATGCAAGATCTAAAAAACTTCCTTCTGCCTTTGGTGGTGGTAGGAATCTGTAACTTCTATTCGATGTAAGTTTATTCTGTAAAGGAACCATACTCTGCTTTTGATGGTAGTAGGAGTCTGTAACCTTTAAACCATCCTCATTTTGATTAGAACCTTTGACTAAATGTGTGGTTTCATACTACATACTATAAGACTATTGACTGAAGTGCTTTAAATGACACATATGCATTGACTTTGGATCATTAATACAATAACCAATTTATCTAAATTTGCCTGAGCCTGTTTATGTCCTGATGTTCTTTCTTCAAACTGTGCTATTTGATATTGATTCTCTATGAGCTATGGCAGTGGCGGCTGGTGACATTTGAAAGTGGTAGGGTGTAAAATGTCTGGCTGAGTGGCCTGAAGCGATCAAGCTCAACCATCATATTGGGGGGAGTAAAGGGGGGCTTCTTGGCCAAATGGTGCATTTTCATGCAAATTTGAGAACGCAAGAAGGTTAATTAGGCATTGTGAAAGTGTAGTTGACAGTGCTTTTGGCTAGAATGCTAGGACTAGCAAAAGGTTTCAGTCGCATAAGGGAAGGTCACTTTGTAGCTACTGCATGACCTTATCATTCCCCAGAAATACATATGCTGCAATATGTAAAGAAGGATTCATATTGAGTGATATTCCCAAGTCAGAAACACATTAAAAAAACACACCCAACCAAAACACTGAATGTTACCGAACCGAACCTCTCTGCCATTGAGAATAAGTGGGAGCAATAAGGCAAACAGCATGTGGGCGAGACAGCTAAAACTGATGGGAGGAAAAGAAATACAAAGCTTGTGAAATAGTAGAGTCGGGAAGAGGATTACTGAGTGGTTGGCTCATGCTAAAGTGCCAAAGACTCAGATGGGTGTTGTACAGCAGAAGGACCTACGCTGGCTTTTCGACAGTTCAAGATTAAACTTGAAGATTTAAAATTTCGAAAACTGTTTACCTTGTCGCATACAAAACAGCAGTTTGGAAATGGCCTTCAACATTGACTTTAATAACATTGAGACAGGCAAAAAATATATTGACAAATTGACTGATTACTGTTTATGATGTCAGTGTAGGCCAGCTACCCAACTACTCCCACGGTGCTGCTGAGGGTGGAGGGGGGAGGCAGCAGCCGCGGATAGTGTAGAAAATAAATAATGGAGGATCGCGCTGTTTTCAGTGCCTCTGCGGGCAGGATGTACAAGGCGCAATGGAAGAGAAGGAAGAAGAGATGCTGCTTGGCGCTGAAGACAGAGGACTGTAGTGAGACATCAACCCCCACTCATAGCCATCCACATTTCTTGCCACCATATATCAATCCAGGCACATGCTTGTTAAGTACAGCATACACGGAATAGTTGTGCAAGTACTTGTTTATAGCCAGGAGCACCGTTGTACACGTCTGACCTGCAAGCCAGTATTCCTCTTAATCCCCCACCAACATTCTACATTACATACACAGTATTCTACATTGAATTCTATAGAACCAAGAGAGTACACACAAGTATACAACACATCTCCGTTCTTATAATGAAACAAAAACAACAAAACTTAAACAATACATAAATTAATTTCCTATCTAATACAGAAGTTAATACCTATCTAGCTGAAAAGAAAATAAGGTTATTCACTGTAATACAATAGAAATCTCACTCAGAACTATGAGAATTCCGAGCTTTAATTCCATCATGGACATAATCTGATAACGATTTTGGAGGTCTCCTTGTTCTTCCAGTAACACTGTCATCACAACTCTGAGAAGGAGTAACTTGCTCAGAAGTTACTTCCTCTGAGTTTCCAAATGATTGACTAGCATAACTGCTGTTCTGTGCTGATACACACATTCCATCATTGTTTTCTGCAACTACCTTCTCAATATTTGGATCCACAAGAACATCGCCATCATTAGGAACATTCTCTCCATCCTTACACACACTTTCCCCAACGATGTCAAAATCCAACCAATGGAAATCGCCAGGCATAGAAAGATGAGATGAATTGCCACAACCAAATAACTTAGAAGGCAAAGCAACACTGTGCAAATTCCACACTTTTCCACTTCTTACTCTTACAGCATTATTTAGAACTTCCACCACCTCTTCTGGCTTAAAAAATTGGCTTTCACCTTTTTTCACTTTAACTGGTTTCTTTACGCGATCCCAATCGCCAACCTTAACCTTAGATTTAGCTCCACGTTTTTCATCACAATAAGCCTTTACTTTAACATGATGTTCCATTAATTTACTGCGAACCAAGGAAGGCGAACAATGGCAAGAGGTAGAACTGGATAACCACACCGGGTTATACTTAGACCTGGGACTCCGTCCTCTCATCAACACAAAAGGTGAAAGACCTGTACAATCATTCTTGGTAACTCTGTACGCCCACACTGTCTTATGTATTTGAATCACCCAATCTCATCCTCGTCGCCAATTTGTTAAGTACAGCATACACGGAATAGTTGTGCAAGTACTTGTTTATTGCCAGGAGCAGCGTTGTACACATCCGACCTGCAAGCCAGTATTCCTCTTAATCCCCCACCAACATTGTACATTCATACACATTATTCTACATTGAATTCTATGGAACCAAGTGAGTACACGTAAGTATACAACAATGCTGAATGTGCATTCCTAAACACAGAGCAACCATGGGCACAGAAGGGATTTCCACTTTTCGTAATTAGAATTAAAAAAAACAATACAACTTTGAAATGCAATGCAAACAAGGCTTTAGAAATCCAAGAAAAGCGACACACACATTTCAAAAAGAACTGTGAAAAGTAATGCGTTCAATGGAGCATACAGTTCAATGGTCACAGTTGGCTAAAAGTAATTCCTCAGAATGCTCCAACGCGATCTAATTTTGTGTTTCTGTTGGACTGGGCGTTTCAGGGATTAAAGTCATGCACGCACCACTGTTAATGTGGGGAGAAGGAATCAAATATGTTCACGGTTAACCTTCAAATTTTAGTATAGGATGCCGTTTTTGTTTAAACTTTCCCAAACATATCAAAAATGGCACAGAGGTTGTGCAACATGGTTTAGAAATAAACCTGTGTTGCAGTGCGCCATGGGGTAATCTCGGTGTCTCTACTTCCTGTTTATCTGCGCTAGAAAAGTCCTGCATATGGCTTGCTTGTCATGGTCCCGCCAGCGGCATGATGACTGAATCTGAATGTGAGCCTTGACATTGCTGACACGTGGGGTTGCATACAAACCTACAGCGACGATACAGAGACATACCTTTACCACATCCTCATTGATGCGCTTGGTATCCATGTCCAACAGGTCGATCTCATTGGTGTGCAGGTACCGAATGATCTTCTCCTTGTAGAAGCTCTGCCAACCGCGGCCCGCAGCAGCCAATACAGACACTGCTCTCTCACTGTTATTGCACAGCATGAGAGTAGTGCCAGAATTGGTGTGAGTAGGCAAACTCGCCACTCATTAAGTGACTTAGAGTTTGAGGTTTCGGCAACCCCCTCACACTTAATGTGCAGTACTGAGAAGCCTGCATTGCGCATGTCTGGTTGGCAGAAGAAAGGCAGTTGTCCAACGCGACATTCGCACTTTACTGCGTTCGGTATTGTGACGTGTCTGTCCATCATATTTCAGCCCCAACCCCCTCAGAGGTGCCTCGGTCGAAGGCTGACTTGCAGGCAGATTGTAATGTGAATATAAATATGATATCAATATATCCATGTAATACGGAGGCCAGCCAGGGGGGCAGTAATGACTTGGGCAATTATGAGTGAGGCAACGCCCGACACCCCAAGGGATGCACCGCCGCTGAGCAATAAAGAGAGTCATAGACTGTTTTTAGAGCATTAAGTTCTGCTGCTTCTGTTCTGTGTGGCAACTGCAGAACTCTTAGTGTGTATAATTCCGGTTAGACTGAACTTCTTTTAGGACGGTGGGTCTACTCATTGTGATACTTTATTTCTATAGTACAGTCCTTAGAGTGGTATATTTTGACCTGATCTCAAAACTTGTGAGTTGGCTGCCAATTAATGGTCCTCACTGGGTGGACAACGTGGATTTGGATACCCTAATTCCCACCCCTTTCTATCAATGGAGAAAGAGCCATGAGATGACTATCGCCCTCTGTGGTAAAGTGCAGTAATGAGGAGTTGATTAACTGTAGACGGCCCAGTAAGGCTAGAGTAGTGAGTAAAATCCAAAAACAACATGCTTAAACTGGTTCAAAGGTCAAAGGCACAAATCCAGAAAATGAGTACCTGAGTAGTACATGGGTTTCGAGATTGCAGTAGATTGTTACTTTATCGTGATGTAGTGTTTTAATTTGTTTTTTATTTTTTTAAGAAGTGTTGTCTCGAGCTCGTTCCTAAATTGGAGCAAGGTTGGCCGAGTCCTGATGGGTGAGGAGATGTTGCTCAAGATCATGGGTGCAGATGGATGGAGAAGGCATGGTGATCTGTTTTTATTGCACTTCTTCGTCCCAAGCTGATGGTGTCTTGGCTGCTGGTGTGTCAAGAGCTATCGGAGTAGGTGAGCTTGTTAGCCAGAGAGGTGGTGGTGTCAACAGTGATCACTATGGGCAAATGTAGCTGATGTAGAAAATGGTGCGGGAGTCAAGAGAAGTGGAGTTCCATTGGAATGGGGGTAATGTAATCATATTTCTTTAGGCTCTTGATGAGGCACGTTACCATGTGTATAATGCCCATAAAGGGAGGGGTGATGGATACTAGTGGGAAGCCTGTGAGGTCATGGATCATGATGTTACCACCTTCGAGATGTGAAAGTGTGAAGATCTGAGCGTCAGTTCTCATGTCCCTTTCTGGGAGATACATTTTCTCTTTATAGATTTTATGTTATAAAAACGAATAAAGCTAATTTTTTTGGTCGGTAGGGTAGTCATGGGGTGCTATTTTCAGATTTTATTTACTCCCATCTTTCAGTTAAATTCTTCTAATGGGTAGTGGAGGGCTACCACAACCTTATCGCACTAGAGCATTTGAATTTCAACAATTCTCGCCCACTAGAGTAGTAGATGGTTTCCTGCTGTGGACTTTATGGCACAATAGCCCTTTCCATTATGGGAACGAACACCCACATCACAGGCGAGGCTATGAGAGGATAGGAAAAACTCCAGCCATACATAAGTGTGACCGCAGTCGTCCATAGTTGTCAAAGGCAACAGCAACTAAGTACGAGCAGTGAAAGAATTAAGAACTTTCAAAATGTAACTCGAGAAGGAGTTCCACAATAAACATGACTGAAAACCACCAGAGGGGTCTCTTATAAACCACTTTGGAAGCATTTGTGGCCCTCAACTACAGAAAATGTCACTGAAAAGTAAGCAGCAATTCAGTTTCTAAGAAAGGGCCTGATCTTAAGATATTAAAGGACTTCCAAGGGAGGGCAAACATGTACAGTATACTGATACAAGCAACATAGGAATATATAGTCAATTCTGACACTATTTCAACCCCTCCTCCCCCTCTCCCTATCCCCGCCTTCCATTACCATTCACATGCATCACCAGACAGTTCTGTGGACCACCAAAGTGATCCCAGAGCAGATTTACAATACTTAAATGTCGGAGAAGGAACCTAGAAGACAATGGTAGCAGCCAGCTGCTGGTAAATCAGACAACAAGTGCTGGACACTGCTAGAAATGTTTGATGAACTAATAATGTCGGGAAGGATCAACAACTACATGGGATCTGTTCGTCCCCACTCACTGTCTTTTGGCATCTCATACCTCAGCAGATGTGAATAATCTGATGTTTAACAGTGTGCTTTCCTAAGCCTACAATAACGTGTATGCCATACTTTTCAAACACTTAGTATAGGACTACAGTCAACCAAGGGTAGGCAACTCAGAAGCGCAAGATAGCAAAGCCTTATGGCAACCATTGTGAAATCAACTGGTTAAGATCCCCTATAAAATGGTAGAGTTGTTATATAAAAGTATGGCACCACATTTGAGCCCATACCTTGCTCACATTTGAGTGGAAATGTAGACAAGTTATTTACTTTCTGTAGAAGATACTTAAGATAAAATGCCTACCCATGTCCTAGTGTGGCCAATGGTTTAGTCTGACTCGTGATAATTATTCAAACATACTATAGGAATTGCCATTTTAAAGACGGATAACTATGCAGAATACAGACTAATTATCTTTTCAATTAATTGGAACAAATGTCATTGAGCATTTGACTCACTGTAGGAAGCTGGCTTAGTATATGGTGCACACTTATTCGAGTGATGCACTCTGCACTAATCCAGACAACCCTTTTGGGGATTTTTTATTGTTCTTTGAGAACCATAGAAAGTTCTCAAAGTGGTAGCTGTGGAGAGCAACTTTCAGGCTTATCTTGAAGGAGTGTAAAGCAGCTTGTTTTACCAACTTTAATTAGTAGTGTAAGTTAAATGAAAAAGAACCACAAAGTGTTTATATAAAAATAAGTCTATTTATTACACAACACTCACTAACACATTAGTATATCTCCTACCCGGAGATATCAACACAATACACAAGAATACTTTAAAATAATCAGGTAAGTAGCACAAATATATACTGGCCTCCAGGAGAAGACCGAACAATATATTAGAAAAGTGGAATGCGAACTGCAAATGAGAACGGGACTAGCACCAGAATACTCAGAGGAGCGGGGGAAACAAGGAATCACCCAAGGTAAGTACACAGGAACCCCACGGAGGCTGTGTGCAGAGTGGGAACACAGCCTTGTGCCCAATGGAATTCAATGGAGAAGTCGCTGTTGCAGTTTAAAAGAAGGACGCTTCCCGGAGGACTCTGAAGAAACCCTTTGGAAGACAGAAATTTGGAGAGCCACCCAATCCATGAATGTTCCAGGAACCAGGTTATCTGCACAAGGGAAGCCAGGTGCATAAGGGTGAAGTGACGTCAGAAACCTGCCGTAGACAACAATGGGAAACGTCAAAGAAGATGCCTCTAGAGACGACTGTGAAGAAGTCCGGTGGAATCCAAAGGTGGTTTCTGGAAGTGAAGAACCTGCAAGCAGTGGGGACAAAGTCTATGACACTCAGGTGGCCAGTAGGCATGGAAGTTCAATGGCCATCAATGTCGAGAGGTTCAGAAGAGACAACGGTGTCCTTGCCGCTGCAGCTGTGAGAACCAGGCGATGCTGAGGAAGACCAGGAGCCATGCATGAGTTGTCGGATGTCGGTGTCTAGGTGGTCGGAGTCTAGGTGGTCAGTGTGCGGCGGGGGCACCAACAACTCTAGCCACAACTGGTGTGGAATGCGAAGAGACGCTGTTGTTGGCACCAGAAAGGTCAAAAGGGACTCACCAAATGCAGGAGAGTCAGAGCGGGCCTGAGCAAGCAGGGAAGCCCACTGAAGTAAGAGAAGACCTTCAGGAGAACCCACAGGTCGAAGGCACAGAAGTTGCATGAGGACCTCGGGTAGCTTCTCAAAGATGGAGGCACACGGTGCAGAGGATGCAGTGAGGACGCTGATCTTCAGAGGATGAGGTGCAGGAGGCTGGAGCTTCCTGTAGCCCGAAGAGCTCCGGAGTGCAGAGCCGACAAGCCTTGGCAATGGCATATCGATGCGGTGCACAAGGGTTCAGTCCCAGCAGCCCCGACGAGGGATACTGTCTTCCAAACTTCAGGGAAGACAGGCCAGGCCTTTAGGGAGCCACAGAACCACCACCTGTGTTGCTGAGCCTGGGGATGTCCGTGGGACGTCAGTAGCAGCAGACCAGTCAGCTTCTAGCGGGCCTGCAGCTGCAGGGGAGTGACTCCTTCACTCCATGGGTGATTTCTTCAGGTGTCCTTGATGCCCACAGATCTTCTAGAGAACCTGGATGAAGCACAGACATGGAGAACGCAAAAGGCTTGAAGAACAGCGAGACCAGGAGCAACAGGAGTCTTCCTTGATGTAGTCTCGGTTCCAGTCTAAGACCAACAAAGTCCAAGTGTCCAGACGATTGAAGAGCGACGTAGTTTCAGGCAGGGCCAGACTGGCTGTAGCGGGCACTAGGCATTTACCCGGTTGGCCATAGGGGTGGAGGCCGGTTTTGTGGCCGTGGGGGCTGGTTTTGTCACTAGAGGCCAATTTTGCAGCAGTGCTGCAATATCGGCCCACTGTAAAAAAAGTGAGAGTGGTGCTTACTAGCCCGGGCCAGTCACGCAGCAATCTGCCAAGGCTGGTTGCTGTTTCCAGTTCGGCCCTGGTTTCAGGGTTGAGTCTGGTCTCACGACAAATTTGAGGACCCACCCACAGGGGAGCCCTTAAGTACCCTAGGGAAAGGGTTGGAACGACTCAAAGGTGCCTCCCAGAGGAGGGGCTGGACAGATTGGAATATACTCCCCTGTTCCTAGTCCAGTTTTGTGCCAGAGCGGGAACCAGGAGTTCCTGAGCTGGCTCAAACTGTAGTATGCAAGGAGGACACCATCTGTGCCCTTCAAAGCAGTCTGGTGGTTCTGGCAAGCACCCCCATCTCAGCAAAATACACTGATTCCAATCTGGGAGGGGATCACACCTCCCTGTGACAGGAAACCTATTGTTCTACCTTCCCCTGATCAAGCCTGGCTCAGCAGCAGGATGGTAGAATCATCTCTGTGCTCACCAGCAGTGCTAGCTTGCTTGCAGACCCTGGAAGGCTGTTACCATGAGTATAGGGGGAGTCCCCTAAGCGGTCACCCAGTACATGGGGATCATATTTCCAACACTGGAATCGATGCTGTGGTATGATTTCAAGATGTTTAATACCAAACATGACTGGGTTTGGTGCAGTCATTATATAGTTCGACATCTTGTAATGACTGATGTCCAATATATTTCTTAAAATGGCTGACCGAACTTATAAAGCCTTGAGAATCGACCTCAGTGTTTGTATGGGGTGTCTGCTCCTGCAGGGCCACCCACAAACTTGTAACCAAGCACCCTGCCCTCAGGACTGAAGAGCTTGTCAGAGGGTGACTTATAGGTTTAAGTGCAGTGTCCTCAGATATAAGGAGCCTTATATCTGTTGTGATAGGTGCAAGCATCAACTCACAAAGGCTGAAATGGCCGCCTTGTAGCCACAGTTTACGTGCACTCCCCTGGGTGGCACTATACATGCTGCAGCCCATGGGAGATCCCTGGAGTATCTATGCCCTGGGTACCCTCAGTAGCATATAAGGGTATGCCAGTAGCTAATTGTGATGGTACCAAAGTACTTACCAAAACCAATTTAAGGTAAAAAGCACAAATGCTGGGATCCTGATTAGCAGGAACCCAGCACTCTAAGTTAAAAACACACTGACACCAGGGAAAAGGTGTGGGTAACCATGCTAGAAAGATCCTACCTTCCTGAACTCGCTATAAAATGTCTGTTATTCATTCTAATTAGGTTTTCTGAAGAATTATTAATAATTATACAAGGCTGAATCCCAGACTTCTCCTGCAGGAGCTCGGAATGGACCCCCTGTTGGTCAACAGAGAATGTCTATTGGTCACTAAAGATCACTGATTAAACAGGTTTCATTTGAGGATGTATTTCAAGTCATATTCTGCATACTTACTAGGAAGGAAGCCAGTCAGAACTAGTCATCAGCAATGTAGGCACTGCACAGTAGGATGTGATCACTTCAGCTTCCTCATCATGGTGTTTGTGATGCTGAAATTTTGTTTTGGAGAAAAGTGACTCTGCGCCTTTGCCGCGGCTCTGAAGGCAACAGAGACTAGTTTTGCTACGAGCAAAACAAATGTATTAAACATGGCTGGGAAAGCCAACAGGTCGGATCTGAACAAGCTTGTAAAGGTTTTTTTGCAAGGAAATAAATATGGAAATAAAAACACTAAACTGAAAATAAAGGAGGGGCACTGCATCCTCAGACTGCCAATCAGTGAAGTTGACTGACCCAATGTTCATGGCTGTATAATGTGTGGGGTGAAAGTAAAATGTAAATGAGACTTGAACAGACAAATGGAAGAAAAAGGCCCACCGAAAACCCTTCTACATATGTATGTAATTTTACTATGAATTTTCTGGAAAAACTGTCTTTAAGCCAGATCTAGTGAATGGAAGAAAACATAGAAAATGATTAAACAAAAAAACACAGACATATGAAGAAAGATCATTAGGAAAAAGTCTTGTTTGTGAGGTGACCAAAAAAGTAAATCAGCAAATATGTAACTGAGCGTGGTAATAAAAAACACTGTGGGGTGTTTCTGAGGGAAGTTATTTGAATATTTGACACTTATGTTCTTGGATCGTCGCCCATCTCGACTAAAGCGAAGACTCCTGTGTTACGTGGGATCCGAAACATTCTGCAGTTACTTCTGGAAGTAATAACTACGTTGCTGGACTACTTAAAACATTACAATCAAAGAGTGTAGGACAAGGTCTCTTACCCTGCCTGAATGGACTCCAAGCTGTCGCAAATGGAAGATACACAGGCCAGGTGTATAAATAGGATATCTTTATTGAGGTTTGGTTCCAAGATAGACGAGTAGGAGAAGATAAGAAGATAAAGCGTAGCCTCACCAGGAGCAGCCTCCCTGCTGCTCAGCCTGAATTCACCAACTGACGCTCCACACACACAGGCACCCAAGCATTCTATGAGGTCATCACACATTCCAGCTGAGCAGTAGGGAACTAAAACAGCAAAGGAGTGCAATAGTGGAAATGACATTATAAATGTTACATCAGAAAAGAGAAACAGAAACATTACAAAATGTTCATGTATGAGAAGAAACACATTAAATAAACATGCATGAAAGGAAAGGAATAATTAGGTAAAATACATCCGGAATAACATTAGCATGAAAAGAAACACTTCTGAGTGCATATAACAATGGATGTAATACATTATGAAAAATGGAATGAACACCACGCCCCATCCCCCTACTTTGGGAAAGAACAAAATTGCGAGGGCATGACTTTTCGGACACACACCGTCTCCACAACCTCCCCGTAAAAGGGTACACTCTATGTTTGAGAATATGACTGGGCCACTATCTGCCCCCACAACCTACATTTAACACAGAATCGGAGCACTAACCGCTCCCACAACCTCCCCAAAAATGGGCACACTAAACGCAACCTCCCCATATCAGGGTACCATAGGATATATGTCACCCTAGAAAACTGACCTCCCCATGGCAGGGTACAACCTCCCCTAACCAGGGTACACCACAGAGTAAACTGAATAGGGGCACAAAATGCCAACACAACAACTGACCTCTGCATAGCAGGGTACAACCTCCCAATACCAGGGTACACCACAAAAAAAACTAACAGACTACACCTGAAAACTGTACGGAACACTCACCAAGCAAGAACACACTATCCTTGAAAAACTGAACTGGAGCATGCACCGCCCCCACCACCTCCATTAGCTAGCTGGGGTACTGCAAACTACCCCACAAGCACACCATAAAAGAGGAAAAGCAGGCATGGACAGGCTAATACAAGAGATGCACTTCGAACAAGTACATTTCAATCCCAGAAAATCACCATGAAAATCGCCATCACAGTCACTTCAGATAGTTCATTTCATTTCTTGCCGAGAAGGAAAAAATGGAACACCTCCATTGTTCAAATAATGTGGCTCACAGTTCAAAGGACCCAGCTGGTGTCTAGATCCAAGCACAAAAGTTTTAATTACTTTGGGGAACTGTGGAACGTCGTCTGTTTTTTTCTTGGTCATGTGGCTTAGGATTCGTTGCACAGGTTGGTGATTTTTAAAAAGAATGTCTCATTACCTTTGTGACTTGAAAAGTGACGTTTGCTGAAGGTCTGCGAGGGATACAGATAATCGATACCAAAACGCAGCAGACCAGCGTCTTTATACTAGACTTTATTGTCAACGCGGTCGGCAAGAGTTTACACCGCAACGTAGAAGATTGGCAAGATGGCGGCAGGCATCCATGACGGCACCGGATGGCTAGAGGCAACAGCATGCACCAAAACTTCCAGCATAGCAAGAAACCAGTAGAGGGTGCACACGTCATAGGAGACAGCCTAGAGGCATCGCAGGTTCGGTAAAGCTGCGCGCGTTGAGAGTGTACGCGCGGTCGGGCTCGTGAGATGTTTGAATGACAGCAGTTCAACTGCAATGGTGCAGCGGTAACCACTTAATGCATCCAAAACAGCAAAATAAAGAGCTCACTCCCCGCACATATGGTCGCAAAAGATGCCAGTTCAAACACAACAAGTTGTTGCGCCAGTTCCTCCGGGGAAGCTCCTCTGGGAAAGAGCCTAGGTTCACAAATGGTGCTGCTTTTCTCAGAGCGGGTCGCTCCTTCAAATTCCTCTGGATGGCGAAAATTCAGAATCCTCGGAATACAATCAACTAATTTCACTCAACACGCCAGGACGCCGGCACAGTAGAAAGTACATAGGATGCAGACTCCAATACTCCAAAGCAGGTTGAGAGCCCAAACAAACAAGAAAACTCAGCAAGGTATACAAGATCTGTTGCGCCCCTGAGCAGCTTGATACTGGAGGACTCTTCAAAGACTGTTAAATGGTACAAGTCTTCAAGGACAGCAGGATGGCAGTAGACTCCTAGTGTAGTAAAATGACAAACGACCAGGATGTCCAGATAGTAAAGGACACTGGTGGGGCTGACCAGGGCGTTTGTTCAAAGTTTCAATGTCTTGGTTCCTTAGTTCCTTTGTAGAGGGCCTTCCTTACTCAACACGTAGGTTCTTCAAGATCGTCGCCAAAATGTTACAAATGGAAGATACACATCTGCTAGGTGTATAAATAGGATATCTTTATTGAGGCTTGGTTCCAAGATAGATGAGTAGAAGAAGATAAGAAGATAAAGCGTAGCCCCACCAGAAGCAGCCTTCCTGCTGCTCAGCCTGCATTCACCAACTGACGCTCCACACACACAGGCACCCGAGCATTCTATGAGGTCATCACACATTCCAGCTGAGCAGTAGGGAAGAGACAAGAAGTAGTTTATGACACACTCCTAATGGCCAACAAGATGCATTGACCTTTTGTCAAGCTCCAGACATGGAAAGATACTACAGAGCTGCGTAAACCCTACATGCACATGTATGGTTACATGGGCCTCAGAATTTGCCACACCACCTTATCGAACACAATGCAGTGTCCCCTACTCCTTTGTCCAGTCTGTTGACAGGTGCGGCACGAATCGCTCCACGCACAATAGATCTGGTAAACTGCACTGGTCACCAACTCTCCAAAACAGCTCGTAGGCAACATATACAGCTAATATACTCTCCTAAGTTGCCAATTCAGTAGTGTGATTTGCTCCCTCACAAAGGAGATAAGGCCATAATGACGACGCTAACAAAGCTAAACCTTCATTGCATGGGGGACCTGTTCATTGATGGGGTGGCCAAAACATGGGAACAGGTATCCGCACAGGTTCTGGGAGTCACGGCGCTGGATACTTTCCAATATCACAGATTTCGTGGCGCCTTGCGTGTTTTATTAGGATCAGACATGAGGGAAACTGCAGCAATGCCGTCATTCACTTACATTTTGCAAGCACAATCCCCAAAACACGGTATCACTATAATATATTCCCTTTTTCTTGATACCCGTGAACAGAACAAACAAAAATTTCAATTAGATTGGAAGGAAGACTTGGACATGATTATCACAGAGGCGCATTGGTCCTGGTGTTTTGCTACGGTTAAGTCAATCTCATTAAATGGCAGACATCGTCTAACCCATTTTAAATATATCCACAAAACATATTACACGCCGGCTCGGCTTTATAGATATGGTTTGAGAGAAGACGACACTTGTCTGAGATGTTTCGTTAGTAACGCAAACTTTATCCACCTGGCTTGGGAGTGACCAAGGATACGCACCTTTTTGCACAATGTCTACAGGATTCTTTCCAAAATGCTGGGCCATGAGATATCAGAGACTCCACTGGTTGCTCTTTTGGGGTTTGACAACGTAATACCGAAGGGTATACGTAAGTTAGCTGCTCTTGGTCTCCTTTTAGCTAAGAGATGAGTAGCTATGCGTTGGATGAGAGGGCCTCTGCCCACTATTACGGAATGGGAAAAAGATTTAGCATATTGCTCAACTCAATCAGATAATTATAATGCTTTGTTGCCAGTAGGGGAGAGTGCTTGCATTGCTCAACACTCCGTCCATCATCCCCTTTGGTTATGCTTTGTTTGCCCTAAGTTGGCAGGGTATGCCCAGACGTGGGTCCCTTGCTCACTTTGCCACTGAATTCAAACTAGCCTGGCTGATGACGGCTGATTAGCCAGAAACCGGTCCCAGGATGCTTGTTTCCGGTCCAGGGAAGACATGGCTTGGCAGTTCCGGCTGGACTGTTCCCATGAGGCACAGGGTCAGACTGATTTGCATATGGCCATGTCTGAACTGGGGTGGTGGAGTGAGCTAAAGAATGATGATGGATTAAACCCAGATCAGTTGACTGGGGGTGAGTGCTTGCATTGTTCAACACTCCGTCCATCACCACCTTTGGTTTTGCCAATACGAAGCGCACCCAAAGATATATGGAGCCCGTATCGTCAATATCTGTTAGATGTAGAAGGAGCCACGGACTCCCAGGAAGTGATCGATCGCACCGAGGGGGGGTGAGAGATCTGAAGGTGCCAGGTGCTATTGGTCAACTGCTGATTCCTTTATGTAGTTTAAGTTGTAAACTAATACGATCAAATATGTTTAATAAGTAGACCTGGACGACACAAAGGGCGTGTACAGACTGTGAAATGACTATTGTATTAATATTGAAGTGTATGTTTTCTTTCTGGGGCACCGTATATTGCTCACTAAGCAAAAATGAAAAATAAAGTTTAAAAAGAAGAAAAGAAAAAACTTTTGAACCGTTTGAGCTAAAAACAAAAAAAATGTTGGTTAAAATCTGTAGATTATGCAGCAGATATTGGATAATATGGCAAATGTATAATTATGTGAAAATCGTAGCGGCCACACAATTGCATAATTCCAGTGGCCCTGGTTATAGTTATCTTAGGGTATGAGTTACCTGAGGTGGCTTGAATTATATATGAATGTATGTGATTTTTAGAGTTTAAAACGTTAAGTTGTTAAGTTTAACATTACAACTAACTAAAATGTTACTTTAACCTTTATTTTTTTCAATTAAATTGCAGCTTTTTTAACGTAAAATAATATTTTATTACTATACATTAAGCCAACCATTCGCAGCAGCCAAACGCATTCCATGCAGGGCCTTCAGCCATGCGCAGTAGGGGGTTGGCTGCAGAGCCAGGCCATAGGTCAGGCTAGGTATGACCAACAGCCCGCAGTGCTAGGCGAAAGGTTGCTAGCCCCACGCCACGTACAGCCGTTGACGACGCGGCATTGGGTTAGCCTCTGGGATCCCATCCCCTTAGGAGTCAAAACATATATGTTATGGGGTGGGGGGCATGCAGCCCCCCTCCCCAAGCCATGCGAGACCTGATCCCCCGGGGCCAAATGCAACAAAAAAGGGGAGGGGGCGGCGCAGCCCCCCTTCCCGGTCCGACACCATTACCCTGGGTAGAATTCTATGGGGAGAGGGCACGCCCCCCCTTCCCTGCCCCGAGGCTTATCAGGCCATGGAAACCCAAAATCCCTGCGGCCAATTAAAAAGGAGAAGTTGTGTGCAGCCCCCCTTCCCGGGCCTTCTTGGGCCTAGTGGATTTCATCCCCTGTGGCTAAAATTAATAAAAAAGGAGAGGGGGCATGTGCCCCCCTCCCGAAGTCTTATTAGACTCCAGGGACCATCGCAAGTAATTAATAAAGGGAAGGGGGCACGCTGCCTCCTCCCTGAGCCTAATAAGGGACCTCATTCCGCGGGCAAGAAATGCAAATAAAGGGGATGGGGCCAAGCGACCCCCTCCCAGAGCCTTTAGCCTTTATAGGCCCATCCCGGGGACTCTAGCCCCCAGGGCTGTACCCTCTGTAAAACGGGAGGGGGTCATGTGGCCCGAGCCTATCTTGACCCCGGGCCCGCATCAATTATAGGTGGGTGCCCTAGGGCAAGTGCCTAATTTGTATATAAAACAAAAAATGCCAGGATTCTCACTACGAGGCCACTACAGACTGCACCATGCATGCCATAACTACTAATCATCACCCCTCCAATTGTGACAATCCAGGCTATTTACAAAGCTGTTAGAATGGCTTGGGAGGCAGGCAATAGTCAATTTAATGTATATTTGAATAATAATTAACAGTAGTGGTGGTTGTCTCTAAATTAGCCAAATAGTGCCACCTTGTGGCAGACTGTCACAAGCACCGGTATTGACAATTAAGTGCCGGTGCCGAGCACTGGAAACCACCAGCTCAAATTAAGCACTGCCTGGGGCACCCACCGTCTAACACACTGGAAGCCGCATGGGAAGCCCCAGGGCCTACGTGGCCCCAGCTGCCCCCCGCATGTTGCATAAACAGGCATTGCTCCAGCCCGAAGGTGGCAGTTGCTTTTTTGCATACTACCTCCAGGACGGAGCAATATTTGTTTTGTTTCCCTGCCCACATCAGCAGGGGTAGAGAAACAGAACACAAGTTTGCTCCCAGCCAGCGTGATCATTTCTAAATCTCCCGCCGGCTGGGAGCAGACAGTGTTTGCTCCCTTCTGGTGGTAGATTTCAAAATGCTCCCGCCAGACATGAGTAAACACGTTTCTCTGCCCGCGCTACTGCGGGCAGGGAAATCACTGTGCACTGGAGGTGGGATTCCTGAGATAAAGTCACTGAGCTGGCCCCAGGGAATGGGATTCCCTCTGTTTTTAAAGGCTCAGGGAAGGGGGCAGAGTTTTCCTCTGTTAATTAATGCAACAGGATGGGGTCCACAGGGCCTTTTTAAGGGTCAGACGGGGGGGGGCCACACACCTCCTCCCTTCACATACTTACGTGGCCCCGAGGGGATGGGGTCCACAGGCCCCTTTTAGACTTGAGGAGGTGGCTGTGAGACCCCCTTCCCTTTTGGCCCCAGGTGATGGCGTCCCCGGTGCCTTAATAGACTTGGGGAGGGGGGCATGTGCTTTGGAAATGTGGTGTATATCCGTTCAGCAGTTTGGGCTGTAGCTGTGCCTAAATTCCAATGGAAATATGAATGGAGAAAATGCATTTGTGGACCCCGCCTTTTTCGCAGCCCCCACTTTACAGATAACCCGAAACTTTCTTTCTGTGAACCAGTCAACAAGTAGCACTTTTTTGAAAGTTTAGTTGCAATTCATCAAACTACGCCAAAGTTATTAGCAACATAAAAAATAAATTTCCAATGGAAACCCAATGCTAACTATAACTACCCAGTAGCGACCACCATGGGGCTATATACTCACATATATACATACATAAATAAACACAAACACGTCTGCATTCACATACTGAAAAGACCTGGTTAAAAGGCAGTTATTGGTTTTCACTCAACAGAAAAATACCATTGTACTCCTAGTACCATCACACATGATGGCACAGATAAGATTGCAAAGTACATTATCGATAACTGCCAGAAGCCAGCTGCGGTCTGTGCAGGTAACAGTGGTGGGGCTGCATGGGGGCTGGGGGGTTCGAGAGAATATGCCGGGGGGGGGGGAATTAAACAATTAATTTCCCCTCTGCATCGTCTCTCGAAATCCCCGTCAAGCTACTCCATCGCCCCACCACTGTTAACTGCACGGACCGCGGCTGCCAGAAGCTATCCCATAGCTAAAGGAAGTGTCTGAAATTCAGTGTCTTCCCAAGGGTAATGCCTTGGATTCAGAGATCGCTGGGCTTGGGTGAAAGGTGTGCCAGAGGCTAAAGAGAATGAACAAGGAGGACCGTGGCCTCACCATTCCTCTCCTTTAGAACTAGTCTGGCCACAACTGAGGCCCGGAGTGTGCTTGACACACATGAAGCTAAAATATTTATGGCCTTAGCAAGCCCCTCCACCCCCTTAAAGGCATGGTCAGGTTAGAGGACAGGTGAGTGCCAAGAGATGCTGGGTGTGGCTAAAGGTTTAGTCCAATGGACTTTCAGCCGCAGTGGCTTCGGGAGGCTTCAGAGAGGTCAATTAAAACATCAGTAGTTATGCGATCTCGATATCTTTTGTCATGGCATCTGTGGCGCAGTGTTCGATGTCCTACGCAGAGTGTTGGGAAGAGTTAGTTACTGCTGTATAGTTAGTTTTCCAGTTGCTTTGAACTTCAGTTTTTTTAAGGGTTTGATCGTACCCATACAGTGCCTTCAAAAAGCAGAAATGATTACTTTCTCGTCTGCATAAAGAAACATAGCTTGCTTTTTTAAAAGTTAGTTCAGTGAACTCTTGAGTGTAATTGTATACTTAGAAAGCCACCAAGGACAGGACATCGGCGTGTGCAGCGCGTTTCCATAAACTGAACCAACACTGGAGCTATGTGCTATACATAAAGTATGTTTAGCAATCAAGTCTCTCAAACTGGAGCAAGTAAAAACACATGGAGTATAGTTGATAAAGTGATTCGGGCATTTAGTGGCTTTTAATAAGAACCAAAAATAGAGTAAACTATTGCATGACATTTAAAAGGTACACAATTTACCAAAAGCTACACTACTGCTTAGTGGGTGTGGCTGCAACAGTGGGAAACCCCTGACTAGGCTTCGATCACTATAAATGTAAATCACATTAGGGCTTGGAGCCAGCGGTGACTCCTTTCCTAATCAATCAAAACTTGGTGAATATTGCCCTTAGGTAAGGGCTGCAGAATACAGTTTTTGGCAGTGCTAACTGAATTTATGAGTTATAAATCTCACTTTTTCTAATTCCTAACTTGGTTCCAGTTTTGTGAGCTGCAGTAGCTTCATGGCTCTATTCCAATGTCTCTCGAGGCTCTCCCCAAAAAATATACATCACACGCAGTTAGAAGTAGTCAAAACATTGGTTTGCTGATCTTTACAAATGATAAAGATTTTTCTTTTTTTTTAAAATCATAAATATCCTCTTCGCTCAAATGTTAGTGTTCTTAAAATACAACAAGGAAAACTGGGGTCCGGGGATTGGGTTGGTGAAAAGTGGATTCGGTAAAAAAAAACCTGCTTCTGGATCCAGGGGTAAGACCCATTATAGAGGAAATTGGCTGCAGACCCCTACTATTCTGCCGACGACTCTGGGTGACCCCTGAACTGACCGAATACTGGTCAGAGCTGCAAGAAATTCTGGGTCTCCCGGGTATCAGCCAATTGCCCTGGTTTGCGCACATCAAAAAAGGTTTCCACACCCTAGGGAGAGGCAGTCTCTGGAACAGTCCGGAGTTAGCCAGCAGTGCAATTTGCATTGTTCTGGGGTGTCCGGCACGCAGTACGGTAGAGGAGTCCGAACTCCATGTATTTTTTTTCTGCCCAGGATACAAGAAAACTAGACAAAGATGGCTGGTACAACTGTGTAGGAATGTGAAGATACTTTTAGACTCTTGAAGTATAATACACATCTACCAACTGTATACGCTGTCTCTCGCTTTTTATCCTCTATGTGGTGGACGAGTAAGGCCTTTTTAGAAACCAGTAATGGACTAAATGCTGATTGATATTCCTTTTAAATGTTTGTGTATACATTTTTTATGATTTTAACACTTTTTAATCCGTTTTTTATACTGTTTATCTATGTAATGTCTTTTATGGTCCTCAACCGAAATAGAGAAGTTTTGGATTGGATTGGATCATCTGACTAGATCAGAGGACAGCAATACAAAAGACACATCCAGCCCATACAACTTTTTGAACTTTAGTCACACTAAACAATTGAACCAATCACTCACTGCTTTTCTAATGACAACAGATCTACAGGTACAAACGTTGTGTCAAATTTCAACACCGTTAGTATGTGTATTTCGGCATATAAATATGAATTATTGTACCTTACCCGTAAAACAGTATTCATCCTGGGCAACTTGCATTCCCTGAAGCAACTGGATCAGATAAATCGATTTATCGATGAATCCCAGGTTCCTGTCAAAGAGAAAAAATAGTTTTCATTACAAACAAAAATTTGAAGCATTCATTTATTTTAACAAGCATTGGCATAGCCAATAGGTCTCACTTTTGGGACCTTATAAGTATTTAGTTATGCAGCACAATATCCTTGGTGCAACAACATCAACTGTTGCACGGCTAAACACTTATAAGGTCCCAAAGGCGAGACCTACTGGCTATGCCAATGCTTGTTTGTTTTTTTACCTCAACTGAAGGTGTTGGGAGTTAGGGATAAGCCCTTGCAGAGGGGTTAAAAAAAGTGATCTTTTAAAAAAATCGTATGTGGGCGGAAGCAGTGGTTGAGCTGGGGTGGGGGAGGAGTGAGCAACATTTAACACACAGGGGAATGTATTCATAGGTGGAAGCAGCTCATGAGGGAGAGCAAGAAACTGAGCGCTTTCATGGAGTACTGAAGCAAAAGAAAGTATTTCCCTGAATATAAACAGTGGAAGAATAAAAGTCATCCAAGGAATAGAATAGCAAAAAAGATTGCCCCAGGGGAGGGGCAAATAAAAGAAGAGGAGGGATAGGCATTGAATAAGAGGTAAATGTTTGGTTTAAAAAATGTTTTAAAAAGCCAGCCGATCGCAATTAGTGGGCTGGCTCTAAGCCCCGTTTAAGTTTTGGTTTGCTTCACAATAGGTCTTCGATAAGACCGCTAAAAGCGGTTTGCAAGATCTAAAAATCAAGCGGAGCTGTATGTCACCATATCAGTATGTTCCAGAACCCTGTATGGTATGCTTCAATTGGGACTAAGTAATCAGTTAAAGCCAGCAGGAGCAGGTGGGGAAGGGGGGGGGGGGGGGGGGGGTTGAGAAAGTTTAGTCATTTGAAAACTTGAACTTTGCAAAAGTGTAGAAAACACATTTGGCAATTCTGAAGTATGCCCAAGGCACAGTGCCCTAGGTTAGGTGTGGGCTAAAGGCGTTTTAGTAAGTCATGTATCTTGGGGTGTCCAAAACTTCAGTTTTGGACAGCTGCCTGCTCAGGAGCAGCATAACTGCTGTGAGAATTTCGTGTTTCATTGTATTGAATACTGTTATATAAACTCAGTTGCAAATCTAAAATGGGAAAACGTTATTTACACAAATTCATGGTCAAGTACAGAACTAGAGATGAAGCAACAGGTGGACTTTCACAACTTTGACAATATAATACACAGACGAATGCACTTGGCCAAAAACAGTTATTGTGAAAGATGTTACACACACAAACCAGGGCTGTATTTATAATTTAAAGTTTTATGTTTACAATAACAGCTTTGTGGGTGCTTGGAAACTAGTACACCAGCAAAGCCTAATCGATCACAAATGGGAGGGGATTCGGCTTGCCCGACAGCATCGTGCTGAACAGTCTTATGTATTTGCTATAAAAAACAAGCATTGGCCGCGCAACGCGGGAAGCTTGTAGTAATGAGAAAAAAAAAAAAACACGCTAGTGATGCGCGCGTGCGCAGCAGCACGAAAAGGTGAAAGTAATCGCGCTGGAAGGGAGGCAGATGGTGGCTGCGCACGTGCACGCTCACGTGAACGCAAGCGCTAGGCCACCAAAGGCCTGTGGCATCACTTTGAAAACCCCGATACTAAATGTCTCGCAAATCCGCGCATGAAAGTAGTTAATAAGAGAGGAACAGTCATTATTTGAACAACAGAAGGCCAATTAAATTAAATCGAGCAAGCATATTTTAAATTCTATAGAAGGAATATCACATAAATATCTGTATTTTTCACTACATAATTATAGTATGTATATTTGATAAAGGAAACTTCAAATTATGTGCAAGAAATCACTTGCCTGTCACAATAAGTGACGGTAAGTGAAACAGGAAACTAATCCCACATATTTGTACACAATGAAGGAAAATCATATCATATATTTGTAATTAATGAAAATAAAGGAATTAATCGTGAGCTTCAGCCTGTCCTGTCCTTAAGGAAGAGTCAATGTTAAAGTAATTGCAGTACCTATAATCCTTGGGCTCGTAATTGAAACAAGAAAGAACTGCTGCCACTCTGTAGCATGACCAGAAATCAGTGGAGGAGATATTCATTTTCTGCATATTCCACCCATGTTCTTCATGCTTTTAGTGGCTGGTCTGTAGTTTCTATTGCCACTGAATTACTACTGCTTACTGCCCAAGTCAAGCATTTCAGGCAGGTAGGTAGCTAGGTACTGGGAGATTAGCCCTGTGAAAAAGGGGGTGGTAATTAAGGGTGTCAGGTTCGGGTGCAGTAGGGAAGGAATACTCTATGTCTTTGCCCTGCAAGCCAAAGAGTTCTGTCAAATTTAGCTCTACCCTTGTTTGTCCAGTGCCCTAAAGTGGGTTTTTCTGAATGAATGACTGCACAACTAGCAGGTCTTTAGATTATGTTAATATCAGCATCAGATTGTGGCTATACAACAGTGTATGCTACCACTACAACCCCTCTCCATTATTTCATTCTAGAGCTGGCTATAAAAAACTAAACATGAGATGCACTGCACCTTACAATTAGCAAAACAATCAAGAAAATGAAACAACCATACCACTGTTATGAAAAGTAAATGTTGAGCTGGAGGTTCGAATATGTATATATTTAAATATAGAAGTGCATATTAAATGGGGGAAATAGCTCTCGATAAACAGTTACCAAAGGAGGCAATTTACTAATTCAGAAACTGACAAACCTGCTGTGTGGATGGAACTCGATGGGAAAACAGGGTGTTACTTATATGAGGCATTTGTAGTCACAGTCACAGCACATCAATCTACATTAGAAATAGAGAGCAGACTAAAACATTTACAATTTTAATATTTCCTGCTTTGCCATGTGGAATGGAAACACTACCATCCACTGGACGTGACAAACAAATGAAAGAATCAATGAGAAAATGGAATGAGCTACTATGTTCATTAGCAAGAATGGAACACTAATAATCAAAGAATTGAAAGGATATATAACTTGTTAAACATGTACCAGTTACAAAAAGAGAAGTTAAAACACTGTTTTACTTCATTTACCGGAGGGCGACCTTCGTTTTCAAAGTAGATGGCTGGATTATGACATGTTAGAACTGGGTGTAACTTGGGTGATATTGTTTGTATTTAGGACACTAGCTAGATGAGTAGTCAATGCTCTCAAGTCATGATGGCTAATATATTGCTTCATTTATGTAAGAATTTGCCATGTACGTAAATAGCTTGATAATTAACTCTGTTACACCATATATTTATTCAACTTATTAAAAGAGACATTTTTCGTTTTGATACATTATTTGCTTTATCATGATTGTACGGTGGATTCATTCAGGTTCCTCAAAAAAAGAGATTCACTTTGTTAGATGCTGGATGGAGTTAAAGAATAACAACCTGGTTGTGAAAACAAAGAAACCAAAAAAGATCTCTCTTAACAAAAATCCAAGGCCCAAATTTAGAGGGTATAAAACCAAAAATCCATTGATCTGGGATCAAGTGAATGTATGCAGGATGCTAGGCGTTAGTGCATTGAATATGCGTTTCATTTCACCCTTAAGTCTTCTCTCGTTGGCTATTTGGACCCCACAAGGCACTGATTATTCCCTTCTCTTCTGAAACAAGGGATACGGCGTTGTAATCTGAGTAGTAAACTGTTGTAATCTTGAGTGTGTAGGAGGTGCTGATGTCAGGTTTAGAACGGTATGTTGTCATTTAGAATGTGGGTGAAGAGAGGATTAATTTGTGTGCTGGGAGCCCTGCTGTAACGTTGGTGCTGTTCGTGTCGCATCTGCCTTTGATTAAATCCTCCTACAATCACACCGTTGTGGAGTAATGATATCTCAACACTGGCGACGAGCTGTTGAGACCTGATTGGGGACAGGTACTTTCCGCACCAACTCCCCTTCATGATTATCGGACTACCGCCTTCATCTTGTGGCCAGCAATCATCGTATCAAGTGTTCCTGTCTCACGAGGCCTCTTCTCCTTCCACTGCCCGCTGTCTAATTGTGAGTTATCTTCATATTTCCCCTGACTTTATAAAATTATTGGGATCAATCGACTCACCGTTAACGGCCATCCCTCGAGCTCTGCCACGCGCTCTAGCTGATTTCTAGGATTCCAGAGCGCACGCTCTCATCGTCATTGTTGTGATCCTCCAGCATTTGTTTTCGTCACTGGAACGCACGTACTCACGTAGAACTTACGCTGCGTGCAGCCATTTCTTTTTAATTGTTTTTGCACTGTTCTGGATATCTTTCACCGGCAAAAATCGCAAAGCTTCGAATCCACATTACGGTGAGACTAACCTTCATTACTTTCTGCAATTAACAGCGGGGACTTGTTGTTTCACTACTCGCTCAAGCATTGGCCACATCAAGTACAATTTTACACTGACTCAGCGGCGACTTCTGGTTTCACTAGTCATTACTCCCTCAAACATTGGCCTTATCAAGAACAATTCCACACTGACTCTACTCTTGACAAATTATTTTACAGCAGCCAGTTTTGTTTTATGGGCTTATTGGTTGTTTCCCCTATAACATTGGTCACATCAAGTCTAACTTCACGGTGACTCTGCCATTTTTATTCTCAGCACTTTGCTTAATCGCTCTAACCATAACCTTGTTAGTTATGGCTGCCACATCTAGCATGTCCCAACCACCACCATTTTTATCTGAAGAGGGTGATCCAATTCTTCCCTGGAAAAGATGGAGGAACCGGTTTTACTCCTATATAGTAGCAATTGGAGAAGACAAGTTCTCAGCAATTAGGAAGCAAGCAATTCTCCTACATAATTTGGGCGTAGAAGGAAGAAACTTTTATGATAGCATGGATCTTATACCTGTTGGTGGTGTGGATGGTGAACCTGCTGATGTGTTTGAGATGTCCATGACCATGTTAGAGAGATATTTTGGTCCTCGAATTAATGTCGTGCTAGAGAGGCACATGTTTTTTACCAGAACACAAGGCCCTATGGAAAAAAAAGAAGGGAAGGATGATGTCCATGCTTTAGCTGACAAATCTGCCCAAGAAAGTTGTGACAATGTTGCCAAAGTCTCTTCTGCTGAAAAACATAAGCATTTAGAAAAAGATGTGCGCCCACGTTGCCCGACCAAAAACGTATTTTCTAAGGGAGATCGTGAAAGTCGTTCTCCTAATGGCAATGGCTACAATGATAAAACTCCTGGAGAGGCATCTAAACCAAAGTGTTTTAGGTGTGGCAGTTTCTCACATTTTTCCAAATATCCTCATTGCTTTGCCAAAGACTCCATTTGCAACAAGTGTGGCATTAAAGGACATTATGCCAGAGTTTGTAGATCTTCCGTCAAGTCTCGGAGTCCGGAGAAAGGAACTGAAACTGTGCGAACAATCAATCTCAATGTCGGGTATGGTGAAAGTGAAGTTGACAACAGGAAGATTGTTATGCCTGAGTGTGATATCTCTGTTGATGGGTATGACTTTGTAGTTTTGGCTGATTCTGGCTCGCCATTCACAATGGTCGGAAATAAGCAATGGGACGAGGTTGTAGGATTGGACAGTATGTTGTTGTTGCCTCCAGACATAAATCCAGTTAGTTATGGTGGTACAAAGATAAATGTTCTAGGGTATGTAGAAGCCAACATTCAATTCAAGGGCAGATGGACAATTGGTAAAGTTTATATAGCTGAGAGAGGGGATAATCTCCTGGGATGGAGACATTAACGCGACCTAGGTATTAAGCTTAATACTAGTGCACGTGAGCCTAAGGATCAAGTTATGTTGGTGGATCTTGCAGGCATGGGTCAAGTCTCTAACTACTTTGATAAATTTCCAGAAGTTTTCACGGACACTTTGGGATGTCTTAAAGATTTTGAGCACAGAATTGTTCTTAAGGAAAGGGCTGTGCCTTGTGTACACAATGTCAGAAGAGTGCCCAATATGATGATGGCACCACTAGAGTCGGAGCTCAAAAGACTTTTGAGCCTAGGGATTATTGAAGAAATCGAGGGGTCAGAGTGGTTGGCTCCCATTGTTTTAGCCCCCAATGATGGTGGTACCAGTGTCAGGATGTGTGTGGACTTGAGGGGACTCAATGAGTGGATATGGGTGGATCGTCAACCCCAGCCAAACATTTCTGAGTCTCTTAGCATGCTCAAAGGAGCACAGGTCTTTAGTATACTAGACTTATCTTCCGCATACCATCAGGTCCTTCTTCACAAAGACTCTAGACATCTGACGTCTTTTGTTACACCTCTGGGAGCTTACCGCTTTTTTAGAATGCCCTTTGGGTTGGCGGAGGCGTGCTTTCAGAGGGTGATGAAGTTAGTCTTAAAGGGAGTCTTGAATATCATGTTCTTTCAGGACGATATTTTAGTATATGGAAAAAATTAGGATGAACACAATTCCACTTTGACATGCGTCTTGCAAAGGTTAAAAGACAGGGGACTCACCTTAAAGAAACAGAAATGTCGTTTAGGTTTAAAATCAGTCACTTACTTAGGTCATGTAATCTCTGGAGAAGGGATTCAACCCAAATTGGAACTTGCGGAGAGCATTGTAAAAGCTCCGGCTCCCAAGGATAAAGATCAGGTCAGGTCATTTTTAGGATTAGCTGAGTTTTATTCAAAGTTTGTGAAGGGATTTGCCAGCGTGACTGAACCCATCAGGGCTTTGCTTAAAAAGGGTACACACTTCGTATGGTCGGATGAGTGTGAGAAAGCTTTCATTGTGATTAAAACTGAAATTGGGAAGTTACCAACCTTGGGGCATTTTGATGTCAACCGCAAAACTGTTTTAACCACTGACGCCAGTCTTAAGGGATTGGGGGCAGTTTCATCACGAATTGTAGACGGGGAAGAGAAGACTGTTGCTTTTGCCTCTAGGGCACTTAGAGATGCTGAAGTGAATTACTCGTGTGTAGAGAGAGAAGCTCTGAGTGTATTTTGGGCCATACAGCACTTTAAATTTTATCTTTGGGGTATTCCTTTTCTTGTCAAGACAGATCATCGGCCGTTGATTCAAATTTTTTCATGCCGCCACAGTGAACAGATCACACCCAGGCTTAAGCGCTGGAGTGAGGGTCTCCAGGAATTTAATTTCCGTGTACAATACATACCTGGGAACAGTAACAGATCTGCTGACTGCCTCTCGCGGTTACCTGTTGATTGCGAACAGAGCGAGATTGATATAGAGAGTGTTTGCTGGATGTCTGAGTCAACTTTGTCTGGTGAAGAATGGTTGGACGGAGTAAAGAAAGATAAGACCCTTTCTTCCCTTAAGACATGGACGAGTCAAGGTTGGCCTAACTGTAAAACTTTGGACCAAAAAATGAAGTCGTATTGGTCTGTAAGGGAGGAGTTATCATTTTATGGTGGGAATGTCATGAGGGGTGACAGGGTCATTCCCCCTCTTGAATTCAGAAATAGAATAATTAATATTGCCGAGGGACACTTGGGCAGAAGTCTTACCAAGGCCAGGGTGAGAGAGAGATATTGGTGGCCCAGTATGGATCATATGACTGAGGATGTTGTCAAGGACTGTGTGTCATGGTCTACCAGCGATAAATCTCGAGTAACGAATGTTCCTGATGTTGTGTGGACAAAGCTAGGGTTGGACATTGCTGGTCCATTTGAACTTTTACTTCCTTGTGAACGTTTTGTCATTCTGTTAGTAGATTACACTTCGAAATGGGTGATTACTAAGTGTGTTTCTTCTGTGTGCACTAAGATTGTAATTGATTAGGATGTTTTTGCCATTGAAGGTGTGCCCAAATGTTTGACAACAGATAACGGGGTGCAGTTCGTTTCCCATGAGATTTGTGAATTTCTTAAAGATCATAACATTATTCATCAAAAAACAGCCCTGTACTCACCACAAAGCAATTGTTTGACTGAGAGAATGAATCGGGTTGTCAAAAGATGTGCTCAGCGTGCTCTTGAATGTAAGGTTTCTTTCAACAGCATTCTGAGGGACACTTGGTGGGCGCATCGTACCACTCCCAATGTTGTCACCCAATTTCACCTTTTGAGGCCCTGAAGGGAAGGAAGGCTATCTCCAAATTAAACCCAGCTTGGTTGCCTGTTTGTATGGATGGTGGTATTTCTGTTGAGACCAGGCCTGCCAGAATTTCTAACTATCAACAGAAATATAAATCTAGTTTCGATTCTAGGATGTGTGTGAAGCAAAAGAAATGGCATCTTGGTGACAGAGTTATGGTTAAGAATCCTAATCATACCTTGAAAGGCAGGTGTGCTTTCTTAGGTCCCTTTACCATAGTTGCCGTAAGAAAGAATGTGGTGAGAGTTGACTCTGGTTCTACGTGGAGCATGTCCAGACTTGTGAGATTTACGGGGAAGTCATTAGGTTCTTCATCATCTCCTAGTCCCAGCTCTCAGTCTTCAGAAGTTAATGTCAATTGTAGAAGTGCAAGAAATAAGAATCTACCTGTCAAGCTTTTTTAATTCACCTCATTACCAGAGTTCTCCACAAAGTGTCTGTTAGGTGGAAATTTTTTTATATTATCTCCTTCTTTGTGGGGTTTTGTTTTCATTTTCTTTATTTCCTTGCTATTTTTCTTTAAGCGTATTAATATTCATTTCTTGGTTCTCTTTTGGGAGGGGGATGTGTTGTAATCTTGAGTGCGTAGGAGGTGCTGATATCAGGTTTAGAATGGTATGTTGTTATTTAGAATGTGGGTGAAGAGGGGATTCATTTGTGTGCTGGGAGCTCTGCTGTAACGTTGGTGCTGTTCGTGTCGCATCTGCCTTTGATTAAATCCTTCTACAATCACACCGTTGTGGAGTAATGATATCTCAACACAAACAGAAGAGGGATCCCCAGCTAATATTTGCCCTGTATAATATTTACAGTGTCACTCAATATCTACCAGACCCTCAAGTTGGATTGCTAAAATTGATTATTCAAAAAGTCAGACCATATTTATAAGGTGGTCCATTTGAAGTGAATAACACCCATTTGAACTCTCTGGCAACAGTCCAAAGTTTCAAGAGTATTATGCACAAACAATAAAAGCCCAAGATTTGGGTGCAAAGCCCATTATACTAAAAAAATGAAAATTGAGCCTTGTACTGCTGAGTGTATATTTCTTGGAAATGTAAGGTGTTCACCCACCTGCATTGTTAGGTACTGGACATGTTTGGCCATGCAAACCTGCTGTACACAGGACAGGCCATTGTGAGTGCATTATAGAGTTGTTTTCTGTGATTTTGGGTAGCCACCGGTAGACAATCTGGAGGTCTATTGTTAATATTGATGTTGATGTACGCAATGATACGTGTATGTACCAAAACCAAATCGAATCCCTGTTGTCGAAATACCCCGAAATGACCTCTCCAGCAGTCCAGAGTCAGAAATAAGTTCTCAGGAAGGCCCTGCGCCCTAGGCCTGAGAGTACTGATTGACAGATCACAGGTGGGGTAACCATCAGGACAAATGCAGGAACAGGAAAAACCCAGATGAGTTCCACAGATAGGCAGCGACACCACAATGTTCCTGGGGGATTGGCCCCAATAAAACACAAATGGCTGGAGGGGCGCACGTTACCACAACACAATAACGTTAGATGCCACATGAGGTCAGGAACACTCAGCCAATCAGGACATAGCACACATTACACACGCAGAGATTACACACGCTGAAATCACACGTTCCCCATGCTGGACATCTGGACACGTTACTCACTGACCTTTATTGTCTCCATGCAGGGTCAAGATGAACCTGCATTTGTCATGAGGTGGGAGTAATTTATGGCTTCATGAAAAGACCCACATTCCATTTTCGAAACAGGAACTATGAATTGTTTTATGATGCTTCAAGAAATGTGTCAAAAGACATTCAAAAGGATTGTACTTTTAGTCAGTCCTCAGACCTGTTTCTGTATGTTGCACTCCCGGTCCTAGTGTTTGATTAAACCAACTGTTTTGCCAAGCGCCTCTTGTCTTTGTTTTTTCAAGGCAAAATAATATTTGAGCAACATTTTGGCGAGCCAGATAGAAGAGACTGGTGCTTCAAAGCCGACTGCAGTCGAAGTCAAGAACTCCGCTCTGACGGATTCACATCAGTGCGGCAAGGAAGGTGAGCAGACGATGCAATTAATTGAAAGCTCTGCTGAATCCGCAAGGTGGAAGTCCATCCTGAAGCCGCAGTCAATTGGTTAAGAGACTACATCTGATCCTTAGTCCCTAGCATTTGGCGTATGGCAAACTAGGAAAAAGTGCAAATGTAACTGGAGTGCCCTGCCACGGACAGAAATCTGACATATTGCCCACTTTGTGTGTCCGAACTGAACAGTCGCAATCCCACAGAGGTTACCTTTCTCAGATAGTCAGCAGGCTAGGAAAGGTGAATATTGGTTGTCGCTAGGACCACTGGGCCAGATACGGATGGTACTCTTGTCTCCTGGGTGTGACACAGGGGCGAGGCATCACTGCTTGGACCACTGGGTGCGATACAAATGGTATGCATAGGCCCTGTATGTGACATAGCGCCAGCACCTTGATCTTGTTTTTTTAGTCTAAAAGGGTTTTCTCAGTGCTACCGGTATCTTAAAACTTTGGGCATCTGAAAAAGTGAAAGGTGTTATTCGCTTGGACGTGATACAGAAGTTATGCATGACCCCTGGGTATAATTAGGACATTAGGAAAATTTGGACCTTAGAGATTAGGTGTAGCTTGTGCTTGGCCAAGGAGGGACTGTGGTTGTCAAGTTGCTCCTCGTTTCCACAAAAATAGTTGTTATCTTTGTCTCGCAGCACATATTGACAGAATATCTGGCTTACTTAGTAACATTTACAACGCAAAGCCTCCCCTCATCCTCGGATAGAATGTGCTAAAGATTGGGCTAAGGTAGTTTTTAAAAAGACATCATTTTTTCTCTGTCAGTTTTCTCTTTCTCTCTCTTCCTTCATTTTGGTGATCAACTGTTGCATTCTCGATGTTGTGGTGCTGGTAAATTGTTGTAATTGCACGTATTGTCTCTACTGTTGTGTTTTGTTAATGACAATGTGCTTATGAAGGCCCCTCTAATTCATACAGTCATTTTTTCATATCTGCTATTTTTCTGCTGAATTCACACATTTTGAACTAACCATTGCACTTTCTTTCAGGTTGTGATACTTCATATGCATTTTTTGTTATGCCTAATGTCTAATGCAGCTGTGTAAACATTATTGAGCTCATAGAAGTAGTTGAAACCAGTAATCCCGATGTATTTATTTCCCCAACGATCAGTGTAGAATTGAATATTAATTGATCCAGAGAAGCTATAGCGTATCAGTCCCTTAAAAAGATCCCAGCTATCACAGAGTCATCGCTACAACACATGCTAACTAGATTCCCCACACAAATAAAAAACTTGGTAAGTATTGCCGCAAATTGCATGCACACACTAAGCGTTCCCCCCCTGACCAGAGACGAAACTTTGACACAAACATAATCAAAAACATACAAACACATAATTGGACCAAAAATGTAAAACAAAAGAAGAGCAGGAGAGAGGCACTGCTAGACCTACGGGCCATATTTGAGGAGGCCCACACTGACAATCCTACAAGCAAGACATCCGCGTCTCCCCACCGTATGTAGGAATCGAGGTGCTCTCTCCGATGTCTGCCATCCCAACATTAGGTTATACCAATAAAGCAGTCGAGGGAGCCACTACCAGACCTCGACTAGGGAGGCCAACAGGCCCCCAGGCAATCCCAGCATCACCCCAGTCCAGTGATAGAGCTCCCCGAAGCTCAAATCCCCACCCGTCATGCTCAATCCATCAACCCCAGCGACACAGAGAACATGCACTGCCATTCGCCCAGGCGAACGCACTCGGGTGACAGGGAGATTCATAATGAGTCTGGACAGAGATATGACTAGTGAGAGTGAGGAGGAGGAGGGCCCCAGTTCTCGGGGATCTGACCCAGAGAGTTACAGGGTCAGCCTAGCAGAGCGTGGGGAAAAATAGGGAGCCTATGCCAGAGACGGACAAAACACCCAGAAGAACCTATATTCAACTGTCCATCCCGGGCTAATCGGAGGAAGATCTCGTGGTTGTGGTGCTTGTTATAAGGCACCATACAATTTCCTGGTGGACAAAGGGGCGACGAGGTCATGCCTCCGGGAAGGGACAGACCCATATCAAAACACACAGCAACTATACAAGGAGTCTCTGGTGCAGTGGCTGGGATCCCCATCACAGTACCCTTCAAGTTAGAGATCGAAGGGAATAGGATGTGGGAACAGGTACTATACTTTCACTACACCAGACTAATATCTTAGGACGAGACCTGATGACCAAGCTCGAAATGTCCATTCAGTTTACGGGCAATGGAACCATAACCTGCTCCTCCCTTAGAGCTCCTTCCCTAGAACCCAGACCAATGAAGTATTCCCGCACTGCATGTATACAGGCAAAGGAAAGTCACAGACAACTAGACCCCTTCACTAAAGCAGTTATGGAATATAGAGGGAGTTTCTGCAAATTATGCGGGTTAGCCCGGCAGTGGACATGTCGCACACACCGCCTCCTAGCTGAAGGAGCCAAACGAATGAGAACCCTGAAAACCAACAGGGCATGCAGGGAGGAAGGGAGTTAGGACCGCGACACACGCATGCCTGCTGTCCCTTGCCCCGCCCCTCCTCGAGACTGATTGGGAATCAGGGCCAAGATGCAAAAGGACAATAGCGGCAACAGCTAGAGTGCCCCCAGGATCACTTCCCCTATCGCCACAGTGACACTTCCGCACACAAGGAGGTGGCGCAGAAGTGGGTGCCTGGCACTATGTGGTGCATTCTACACGCCTGAAGCCCCATTCTTTGCGCCGAATGGGGTACCCTAGGAAACTCGGCACGCAGAGCAAATAGTGTCCCTGCCAATCACTTGGGAAGGGACTCTGAGCCTGGGAAGGGAAGGCAGCCACACGGACCCCCCACACAACAACCCACTGGAAAGAGGCAGGAGCAAGCCCAGATAGGCACTGCCAAATTGGTCCAACACAAATTGAAAATGACTCCCTCGAGGGGACCACATTGGACACTAACGTACTAATGGCACCAGTCTTGAATGGGGCTCCACCGCAAAACCCTAGCCCAATAAGGACTGCAGCAGGGAGGGGAAACGGTCGGGGGAAGCAATGCCTTTCCACAATCGCAAAACCCACCTACGCAGTAGCTTCAAACCCCCCAATGCAGAACATACACTTGAACCACACCTCAACACACATTTAAAAATAAAGTCTAGTAGGACAACTTTAGGAATTCCAAGCCTTTACTTGTGTTTGGGAAACTCATCGCTGCTGTTTGTTGTATCGATAGGTAATCTGCAATAGAGTCCACCATTCAAGTGCTTGCGGGAGCCTAAGCCCTACTTTGTTCCCCCTACGCGGGGTTGGATGGCAACGCCCCCGGGGGGGCGGGGGGGGGGTACGTGCAGCAGTCTGACTAGGGAGAAGGGTGGCTCCCCATCCAGTACATAAAACAAGCTGGCACCTAGGTCCTTCGTAGAAGTCTACTTGGGACGGGTTCATATGACAAGATCAAACAGACCCCATTCTTGGGCCTTCTTTTATGGTGTGGTCCTAACCGCAGCCAATAGTCCCTAGGCAAATGGAGGCCCCTTTTCAGATCTAAAACAAGGCAATGTTTCTGTGTTGGGAGTCAGGTCTCCCACACACTTGGTATGATGAAGACCCCATAACATCCATAGCAAGCACAAAACTCCGACCATTCAAAAAACACTGCATGGAGCTGAGTCAGTAGGGTGTCCACCAGAACAATCGATCATCCTAGTCTATTACTCGTATCAGGCAAAATTCGCAGAGGTTTGGCCTCGCACTGGACTCTCCACTGAGCAACATTCTGCCTCCTCCTTTCCCTCAAGGTTCTCCAATCACCCAAAGCCTGCTCGCTGGGTCATGTCCCTCTAAAACATTGAAGGTAGCGTGTCACTGGCCACAGCAGGCCCAAAAATCTCAGGTAGGACATAAAGAAGGGTGCAGGGAAGAGAAGAGTCTGCAAAAATCCATCACAGCTCCATGCGAAGTACTCAGAAATAAGTTTACAGGCGCATCCAACCTAGCGCTCAAGCTGACAACACAGAAGAACTTACACACGCTGTCTAGGGGAGCAAATAAGACCAATCTCGGACACCGCCATATCAGAAACACATGGGGGACGAGGGACAGCTCTCTGACCCACTCCGGTAAACAACAATGGAAATAACTAAATCACCTGGGAACCTAGGGAAACACCCAAGATGCCTGCAAAAAGAAGCCCAAAACTATCCCAAAAAGAACCCTCTAGAGAAAGGGCATAGTCAAGACACCTGGTGCAGTTAGGGAGGGTCCTAGTGCATGCCATGTGTTGGGACTAGAAGGGTATACATGTGACCCTAGAGCACGCTGCGATTGCCTAATTATGGCACACCCCCTCTTTACTCATCATCCCACGCACGTGTAGGTAAAAGGCATGCTCTGCAACCCCTCACGTTGGAAGGCAGGATATTAAACGTCCAGCAGCACTCATAAATCGTTGAAAGAACTCAGACCATCCACGAAACCCACCCTGTAGCAAAATATATCCTTTCCTATCATAGTGTGGGGGGTAGAACCGACAACCCGTAAGCAAGAATTAAGGTGACCCATGAATAAACACCCTTTGTCACCCTGATAGGGGCCACCTTCTGGTGCCCACCAAAAATAAGACATATGAATGTAAAAGTACATCCCTAAAAAAGAAAAGAACAGGAATCATAAAGAATGACTGAAGATGGTGCATAAGGATGCAAAGGTTTTCTAAAACTTAACCAACAAACAACAGCTCTTATCCAACAGGTCTGCAATCGAGCCATGAAAGTGCACCATCCTTACAACGACCCACCATCTCTCCGGCAGCCACTTCCATAATCCTAACAAATACCCAAGCGTGCAAATCCAAGACTTTGAACTTTTATCAAACTGTTGGTTCATCACTCTTTTACTCTTTCAAACTTTTCCAGAGTAAAGAAATCTCCCAATCACCGGAGGACCACAGAAATATTTCCTGTATCCATCCCCAAAATCTGCAATATTTGACAAGTTATGTATTGTTGTACAATTATATACCCTCAGTTAACTGTGGGTGTGGCCGCAACCACATGTTGACTAAAATCTGCCTAGTCAAAAGAAGTCCACTCCGACACTTGCACAGCGCTTACGTAGGAAGCTTTCCCATGTCACCTATAATTCTACTCAGCACAACAGTGGTATTCCACACAAACTACACAGGGTACTCTTACACAAAACATGGTATCATCACATAGCCTCAGTGGGCGCCCAGACATCGTCCGGATCATGCTTCATTTGCTCGCTGATACCACATACAGTAGGGGCAGACAGGCTTTACTTGTCCCAAGTGATATCCCCTGAAAAAGAGAAAGGCCTTCTCCACCTGTACCTATGTAGGATTAGGACCAAGATACAACCCCGTAGAATAGAACCCCATTGAATAGAAGTGAACGTGACCCATTAGGAGACCAATCCCACAGCACTATGCCTCTTCACCAATCCTAGGGAGTCTCAAACGGAGCTAGATCAAATGCGCAGTTGGAGCACCATAGGGGAGGATACAGTTTCGCCTTTCCAGAAAAAAGATTTTTGGAGGTAGCAAACCAGTGCACAAACACGTCGCTCCCGCTTCTGTATGTGGTCCCAGTTTGGCCCTTAGCATGTCTGTTGCAATCTTCTTTAATAACCAATGGACGCTAGATATGTAGTTCCAATGTAGGGCCATCCACCTCGATGATACGAAGGGAAAGGAGTTTCGTAGGGCAGGGATAAATACTAGTTTAGATAACTCCTGCCAGGAAATATGGGACACTGAGATAGATAGATACACGTGGTTGGAAGGGATGGAGCAACCCTTAACTATACAGAAACGTACACTCTATTCCTTGTGTTTCAGAGGAAAAGGAAAAATTTCACTCGACACTAATGAGAATTGTGGAGCAATATTGTATGTACAAACATGCAATGGAGACCTCCACGCTGATGGATACCTACTGGCAGTGCTGTGAATTTGCCTACACCCAGCTTGTCCCAGGATGGCTAGGCTTGGGCCCCTGTTCACCATATACACCCCTACCCTGGTCATTCCTGGAGAAGATCTGTCACAGTTGTGCCAACATCGGCTACGGAAGAAAACAACTCTATTGCATCAGGTTCAAAGAACTGCAGATTATTTTAGCTGGGCTCAGTTCAAGGACATTCTGGAATAGTTCCGACTGGTTTGTGACACACAAGTCAATGCAGGAGCGTCCATACCCTTCTTCAAAGTGCAGAAGAAAACAAACACACCGCTAGTAGTAAATAACCAGATGGGAGTTGATGAAGATGAGGAACAGTAGTGAGCTCGACCTTAATGCAATCAGGGGAGAACTCAGTCACCCGCCTCATCGTGATGCAATATCGGCATGTGTTGGACTTGATGACTGCAAAGGAGAGAGGTGTGTGTCCCAGGATCGGTGTATCCTGTTGCAGGGTCATCCCAGACAAAAACATGAACAATGGGACTCTGACTCTTGCCATCTAAGCACTGCATCATTTGCAAACGGACATATATAAGGAGGGAGGTGCTCCTGAGCAGGACTAGTACTCGGGTTGGTTTTCCTTGGTCCCCCAGTGAACGACAGGACTGTGCATGTCATTGCTGTTTATTCTCGTTTTTGTGCTGTTTTGTGTGGTTTTCCACACGTGGGGGTTTCCTGCTGAAAAACGCAGTCCTCAAACTAAGTAGAATGCAAGTAGCTAGGGAAGTAGTAATAGTTAAAACTGAAAGACAACAAGCCCCCAACAATGTGACTGTCATGAAATATCAGGTAAATATTGTAGTTAAAAATTCAACTAGAGGGAGGGGATGTTAATATTGATGTCGATGTACACAAGGATACATGTATGTACAAAACGGAATCACTGTTGTGGTGATCTCCCAATATGACCTCTTCATCAACCCAGAGTCAGAAATACGTGCTCAGGCAGGCACTGCACCCTAGACCTGAGGCTACTGATCGACAGATCACAGGTGTGGTGACATGTAACCAGCAGGACAAACAGGAAAAATCCAGGTTAGTCCTACAGACAGGCAGGAACCTCACAATGGTCCAGAGAGACTGGGCCCAATAAAACGCAAATGGCCGGAGGGGCACGTATTCCCAAAACACAATAAAGCTAGATGCCACTTGAATTTAGGAACACTCAGTCAATCAGGACACAGTACACACTACACACACACACACAGTGATCACGCACTCCCCATGCCGGCAGCTGGACACGTTACCCACTGGCCCTCATTGTGTCTATGTAATGTCGAGACCCACCTGCATTTATCGTCAGGTGTGAGTAATTTATGGCTCACAAAAACAGGATCTATGAACTGTTTCATGATTCTTTAAGAACTGTATAAAAAGTTATTCAAAACGATTGAACTTTGAGTCAGTCCTCAGACCCGTTTCTGTATGCTGTACTCCCGGCTGTTGTGTTTGATTAAACCAACTATTCCTGTTTTGCCAAACACCTCTTGTCTTTGTTTTTTCAAGGTAAATTCATATTCGAGCAACACTACTGCAGCCTGAGGTGTCAAGGCACTAGATTACACTACTGCTAAACCATGAGAAACACCTACGGCATTGGATTGAGCGGGGACACTCATGACTGCCCTTCCTTCTGACAATCATAAATGATGTTCCAACATGTTAACTCCTTACATGCCCCTCTTGTCTCCTCCTGTTCCATCATTTCCTAAACAGTGGAAGCAGATGGTAACCAGCCTTGTCGAATCCCAGAGCCACTCTCATGGTCCTCATTGGTCAAGTCACATATGGTCTCATCAGTGATGCAATTTGAGATGTCTTAAAATACCATCAATATTGATGACAGTGATATTGTGTGTAAGATCATGTAGGAAACCATAAGCAGTGCATACTGGTGATAAGTAATAGTCTGTGTAGCTAACTATAACTGATCAATTTGAGTGGTTTTCAGGTTTTGTAAACATACGATCACAAAAAACCTTCTAGAACAACCCACGCTAAGGAAGCCAAAAGCAAAGCCACCAAGCTTTCTATCACCAAATAGAGAAGGAAAAGTCTTGAAGGGTATCAACTCACCACAGTGGTTAAAGAACTATGGGACGGACTACCTCCTGCATGTAAAGATCTTCCATCTCTCGCAATCTTCAAAGCCAAGCATAAAACTTTATGAACTACATCTCTCCAAGTATCAATAGACTTCACATCAGTCCACATTAATATTCTCTCTCCCTCCCCCTTAGTTGTGTTATCGTTCTGCCATTTGGCCTGCATTTTTGAATATTTTGTCTTATGTCTACCGCAAACGATGTTCCAGATGAATACAGGCCAGCAAACTTAAAATATGGTTGCATAGTTTGTTTGCACTGGGTCCATTCAATAGAATCATAAAGGATTTTTTAGTCTCCTGGGTTGTCTAGGAGACAAACCCCCAAATCATTGTTACCCTTCCTCTTTCTAGGATCCAACTCTTTCCTCAGGTCTAGTAGTCTGTGAGCAGCAATTTCTTTTATGGCCGGAAAATCCTTTTTCCAGGTGGCCACGGCTAGCTGTTGTGTTGTCCTGCTGAAGTTCAAGAAGGAGATTATATCCTCCTTAATGAGCATATAATAAAGAAGATGCACAAAGGCACTATTTTCTAAAAAGATGTGATATCAACATCATATTGAATAAAAACAGTGCTTTCCTTATAAAACTTCCCAAAATATCAGTAGACCCTGCTTCAAAGGAAGCACATTTTTCATGGAATTCGATGTGGGACTTCCTCTTTTAGGTCCGTGAATTTTACTGAATATTTTCTTACCTGAACTCCTTGTACATGCATACTCTAAACAACAAGCTGCTGTTAGGCTTCCCTCCCACACGCTTATTAAGGTAAAATGTACCTGTATATTTTTAAAAGTCCTTTTCCTTTACATGCCTGAAATGTATGGAGTTGCACAGGAAGTCTGCAGGCATCAAGCAGGAAGTTCCCTGGCACAGCAGTCTTTTTCAAAGATGTGGAGGCAGTCCTTGTTTTAGGACCTGAGAACTTCATTTTCCAGGTCTAAGGTACTTGTGCATTCTTTTAACCTGAGTTAACTATGAATGGACGCGTTAAACACTAGAATGAGCCTAGGCATCTCCTAAACACGTGCTTTGAGCTACAAATATTGTGTTATCATGGATTAAAAGCCTTTTTTGTACTTTTTAAGTCACCAAACCATGAAAACAAGATGTGCTTGTCTTGGACATGCTGCAGTCTATAGACTCAAACTAATTATTCAGAGGATTTTATTGGTGATTTATTCTTTCACCCTTAAAAGTAGTGTGCTTGCTCTAACTTTAATCAGTGCAGAATAAATCAAAGTAAAAAATTGTTTCATAATGCTATTAAATATGTAATTTGGTATTAGTCTATTCTATGAGTAGAAATCTGGGAAACTTTGGGATTGAGGATTGCTCTCCGTGGGACCATCCCCGAGAAGGCTACATAACTCTCCGCATTGCGGGAACTCTGATGACCCGCAATGCTAAGGCCTTGGCTAAGTGGCTGCAACACTGGTTTCTCGTAGACATGTTGCGAGCCCGAAACCCTCAAAATAAGTAATATTCGTTTTTCCTACCTGCCTTATGAGCTCCAAACATGCCTAGAACACATAGTTTTACTGAAAACTCTGCCTACCTGGGCAAGACTTTCTCTGACCCCGATTCACTAGATATAAACATACAAAAGGAGAAGGTACCCACCAACTACTATCAGGGTCCTCCTCTTCGGGGTCTGGAAGCTCTCTAGAAACTTTGCCTACAAGTGCCTCTGCGCAATGCCCTGAAAAAGGCCCCAGAAAACAGCAACAAAGGTAACGGCTAAGATTCAGCAATGCTTAAGGCACAACCCTATCTCTCAATTGTTTAATTTATTGCAACTTGTAATTCATTATGTGTGGTATTGTTTCCTTGTAACTCCTGTTGTTCCTCTGTAAAGCGCTCGGATAACTCCGGGTCTAGCCAGCGCTATATAAAACTCTAGATAAATAAATAAATAAACCTCTCAAGCACAAGTACAACCCAGAAGGCGCAGGGTCACGCACGGCTTCTCGTCTGACCAGGGTGACTTATGTATTAGCGCAAGTAACAACAGACCCCAAGACACAGAGATTATGGCCTATTTTAAGAAAGCAGGTGGGGGCGCAAACCCTGTTGGAGGTATTGTGCAGCTGGGGTTGCAGGCCTATCCCGTACAGTTCACACTGTAAGCAGGTAAGCCCCGACGCCCCTCCTCCCCAGGGAGGACAATCTCTCCCGGGGAAGAAAAAGGGAGAGCTCCGGCCCAAAGTTTGGGATCTTGACGGATCAATTCCAATCAGTGAACTATCCTCAACAATAACAGATTCCTATTCATCACTGCAGTCTTGGAATGAGCCGCCAGTGTCCCCAAGCATCCCTCAAAGCCTATATCGCACAACTTAGCTCCAAGCCACAGCGCAGTCCAGCACAGGCCCCTGGCACAAAAAGATATGGATGGAAATAAAGGTGACAGCATTCTTAGAGGAGGTGGTGGCTCATGACAACACCGAGGCAAAAGCTCTCAAACTCATAGTGGGACATGTCCAGATGGGGCCGCAAGTGCAACTAACAACCCTCCTCAGCCACAACTAAATTATTCTCTAAAAACATCTCCAGCCTTTCCGTACTTCACAGTCTCTGATGCATAACTTGTTCAGGTCTATTAACGACACTCTGACAGCGACCACAAAAGCCCTTACGTGGCAATCACAAAAATGTTAAATTCAGATAAAAACACTCTAAGTAATGACCTTGGCCTTGGCAAGAAAAGTCATCACTCTTTATGAAGCAAATACAAATGGGAAACTACACTCAGACACTTCCTGCCCTGACATTGTGGACAAATTGGACTGACTTCCATCAGTCTTAGCCACTTTAGTCACCGAGCTAAAAGTTATAAATGAAAGGCGATCCTGTGCTCACAACACAGGAGCCAACATGGGATTTACCTCCAAGGAAGATAAGGAAAAATTGTCACAGGATGCTGTCACAACAGTACACTCGTTCACACAAACAGATAATGGGGCTCAAAAGCCAGTTCAACCGGCGCAACATCAATCTGTCAACATTTCAATGGCGACCCGTGATTCACAGCACAGGACCGTGTTGGGGTCACCCATGCAGACAGCACGGTAGGGATCCACAACGAGGTGGAAGCCTCTCCTGCAGCAATAAATGCTCTCTCACTCAGAGCGAAGAAAAGTCTAAGGAAAAGTCAGAAGAAAACATTCAGATTGGTGGCATTGATAACTTTGGTTGTGCCCTGTATTGCCAATGCACAGAAAGAGGCACACCACACATCCCCCTTTGGACCAACGCCAACACTCTACCTAATATTTCAAAAAGGATCCCAATATCAGCACCCCTAAAATAACCCAATACGGTGGATAAACACACGGTCCAGCCAACTAGCTCAATAATCTTCCAGCATCAGAGCAGCCCCTATTCCAGCTCCAAGAAATGAACCCTGGCTCTCTCTGCCGGTACCCAGAAACCAGTTGACTTATTCACAGGTTGCTCTGGCCCAAACGGGGGACTACCCGCCCCAGGTAACGACTGGGGAACTCACTAGTACTGTTAGGGCACCTAGGCCGGGCACCGTACAAAGACCGTGCGCCCAGGTCTGTTACTCGAAGCAGGGCTATTCCCCAATAGGCAAACTGCCATATAATAATAGCAGTGGTACTGGACCAACTTTAACCAACCATCTGAACGCACCCTTAGGGCCATCCGTGAATTGTGCAGGCTAGTCTATGCCTGCCCCAAAGGAGGCTATTGGCCATGAGGGTGGTGAAGCGGAGTTATGGTTTCATCTCCCATTTGGGCAAGGTGCATAACTCAAGGAACACTGGTGCATTCTTCATTAAGACCGAGCATGATTCCCCAGGAAATTCAATCTAGTGAATTATTAGGGGCAACTGCGCCTTGTACAAGAACCAGCAGCGTTATAGACGGGGGTCCTCCCCATAGAACAATATTTACGCCGCTGTACGCCTCCAGAGGCAATATGGACATTCTATAACACACACACTAACGCTGCTACAGCACATCTCAACCCTAGCCTTTATCACCACCAGCGATATAATCAGGATACAGTTTGTCAGTAGCATCCCGGATTCAGGAAGAGAATCTACAATCGTAGCTGGAGGAGATACTGATACATCCACAAAGGTCCTGAAGGAAAAAGCCCAGTTCGCAGAATGGGGTATCCATTTGACACCAACAGAAGAACAAAAATACCCATATATTTTATAGGCCCTGCCTAAAACTAGCCCTAGAAAGAGCATCCTAACAGGAACAAGAAAGATTGAAGCCCCCAGTGGCTACGAGAACCTTCACATACAGTGCTGGAAAAACAGGCAGGAAGCGGCCCACAAGTCACCACCTCCCGCTGTAGCGAATCTCAGCATATCACGGATACGGTCTATTAGGAGTGGGTCGCCGCAAGCCAGGCCCCAAGGAAATCAAACTATTCCTAGCATAAAAAGAATGCAAGAGCAGCACACTGCAAGCCAAACTAATACCATCAATATTGTATCATCGAGCACAATCCGAAAAAGACTGGGGGGGGGGGGGGGGGGGCTACAAGCTCCAAGGTGTTTAGTGGCTGCTGCCACTGTTGTCATCTGTTTCCCGCACCTGGAGGTGCAGAAAAGGCTGCAAAGTCTCCCACTGCGCGGGATGTGCCCGGGCCAAGACGGGACTGTTTTCGCCTGTTATAGACCCGAAGAGGCTGAGCTGGGCCACACCCCTTTCTTCTGGCGCCGGACATTGGAGTCTGCATCATTTCTGCTGGTGGTGAGTGGTTACGCAGGCAGCAGCTTCCCAGCACTACTTAATGGACCATTGGTTTGTTTGTTTACAGTTTGGTGTCATATTCTCTCTGAGCATGGGGAAGAGAAAGGCGGAAACCACAAACGGGGGCGATAAAAGACCAAGAGCTAGTAATTCGATTCTGTCTTTTCTGAACCAGGCCGTGGGAGTATTATCAGAGAAGATCACCAGCGTTGCAATAGAGCTGGCTGGGAATTACCAAGTTACATCTCAAGAGACTCAAGAGACAGACATTCCGGCTGAGGGAACAGTTGACCCTAGGAACCTCACAACCTGTCCCCCTTCTGCCCCCTCTAAAGACTGATATCTTAGCTAGCCTTTCAAATGTACAGGACTCATTGCCTGCATCTAGGGACCCCAATGATCGGATGTCCTGCGAAAACACGCAAACTAGGGGCAAGACGCAAAACATCTGCCCGGGGTAGCCCATATCTACCAAGTTGGCTAAGAGGACTATGTATGAGCGCGGAAAGGCTCCACCAACTTCAGTAACGGACAACTTTGCATCCAGCGGGAGGGACGTACTAGAAGACAGCATTTTGGTATCCTTCAAAAACTTGGAATCGCGGATTACCACAGCCCTAAACACATTTGGCACACGGATGTCCATACTTGAGCAAACAGTGGGATCACTAAAGGGGTCAGTGGATATCCTACACTCAAGTATAAGCAGGTGGCTCTCTGATTTTCAGAATAACTTATAAATACAGGTTTGATTACTATTACTGATGATAGTGACAGTTGAAGGGCCGGAGCAACCCCCCAGGCCCAAGCTCAGTCCCTATTGACAGTTCCATCACAACCGTCCTTGCGTGCCTGTTCTTATAATAAAATCGGTGCTCCCAGTACGTTGGAGGCTAATCCCGGGCAGCAGGTGCTTGGTATAGCCCAAACAACCCATCAGGGAAGTTCTAGTAACCCAGACCTGGCCATTCCTACTACATCTCAAAAACACAGCTAGCGTATCGCCCTCCTTCGGGCTGGAATGTTCCCATGAAGCACAGGGTCAAGACTGATTTGTATATGGCCAGGTCTAAACTGGGGTGGCATGGTGAGCAAAAGATTGATGGATTTAACCCACATCTCTCGACTGGGAGTGAATGTTTTGATTTGTTCAGCATTCCATCCATCAACTGTGTCTCTTTTGCTTTCATGCCCTAAGTGCGCTGGGTATGCCCAGACGTGGGTCACAGGCTCACTGTGCCACTGGATTCAAGCTATCCTGGCTTATGAGGGGGGAAATTCAGAAACCGGTCCTAGGATGCTTGTTTCCGGTCAAGGGAGGACCTGGCTTAGCAGTTCGCGCTGGACTGTTCCCTTGAGGCACAGGGTCAAGACTGATTTGCATATGGCCAGATCTAAACTGGGGTGGTATGGTGAGCAAAAGAATTATGGATTTAACCGAGATCTCTTGACTGGGGTTAATGTTTTGATTTGTTCTGCATTCCGTCCATCAGCTGTGTGTCTTTTGCCCCTTGAGGAAGGGCACAGAGGAGAACTTTGACCAACTCAAACAAAACAGTTCACTATCCCCTCACACAGACGCTGGCAGAAGAAATTATATTGGTCTGGAGGGTGGGATGGATAGGCCAAACTCAGAAAACGGTAACAGGAGTTTGCATAATAGTGAACTTTAACAATCCAGTGCAGGCGGGTTCAATTTTCCATGCTCTAGGACTAAAGGACGCATTAGTGGATCGTATATCTGCATTCCCACTGGGCTTTTTAAACCCGCCCAAAAATAATGACAGTGGGGGTCACGAGACACCGGAATTTGCCTCAAGGAGAGATGCGTTGAGGCTCACCAAACTTTCACGTTTTATCTGACACCACTGCTCTACCTCTAAGCAACCATTTTCTTCCGCTGATCGAGCTCGATGATCTAGATTGATTGGACCCTATTCCTGTTACAGATACCCAGACCTATGTTACTACGTATAAGAACCCTCTGTTTTGGACCCAAGACTTTATTACGGTCCTTTGTTGGAATATTGCTAGGGTACAGAGCAAATTCTCAGATGATGATTGGTTGGATGTGATGAAGAACTTTAGGCTTATTTGTTAACAGGAAACAAAGGTTGCTTGTATCTTGATGGTTTCTCCACTTATTCAGTTTTAGCTACCCTCTCCTCAAGTAGCCGGGCTAGTGGCAGTCTCAAAACCTTAATCAATCTTAAGTATAACTGTAAAGTTGAGATTATTATAAATTCCAAATGGAAAACAATCCTGGGCACCATTTTAACATTTCCTAGTAAATGTAGACTGCTCCTTATTCATTTCTATAATGCAGTCCCATCGAAAAACGAGACAGATGCTAACACAAGGCTTAATATATTTAAGGACGTCTTTTTTCTGTCGGAACCCCCTTTTATTTTGGTCATGTTGGTGGGAGATTTAACTTACATCCGTGTTGCTCCTGCTTTAACAATAAGGACCCAGATTTTGAGGGGCCATTTGAAAATCAGGGGCACTTCAAACATACACGCCATGGGGATGTTGCAAACCGCCTTGTATCTGATTATAGTTTGGTGAACCTATTGGTGAGCAATCAAGGTCATCCGGATGTGAGCACACCCACTTTTAAGGGGAGGGAAGGGGACATTGTTGCGTGATTGATTATATTTTTGTTTCAGGTTGCCTCTTGGCCACACTCATAGATTTTGAGGTTTTAGGACACAACCTGAGCGATCACAACCAGTTAACTGCATCATTTCTCTGGGATAATAAAGCGCTGAGTCTAACACCCCTCTACAAGGAGCCCTCTACATTGACTGATCAGGGCCAAAGGGTAAAGTGGGCCAGTATTGTTCAATCGGTTTTCGCCCAAAATCTGATTATTTCATGTTATACTGATTTCCATATCTGTCTGTCAGAAGTAGAGTCACCACAGATAATTTTGACATTGTTTACCAATATCTGTAGGTTTATCAAGCCTGCACTCCTCATAACTGCCGCCTTACCGATCACCTGTGTGGAAAGATGGTTTGATAAGCAATGCTCCAGAAGCCATAAGGACCTCTGGAACGTTTTGCATGCTAAACCCCGTTGTCAAGAAAAAGTAAAAAAGCCAGGGCGGCGTTCAAAAAGGCCTGTAAGGAACGTAAAGTTCAAATCAAAGAAGAGGCTTGGGATAAGCTACAAATGGCTAGTCTGCAACGTAACAGCACTGCTTTTTGGGGTGTTATCAACTCGTCTCTCTTTCATAAATACCATCTCCCCAATCAGGCTTGTACCATTCCATCTCAGGCCTGGGTGGACCATTTCAAGGCCATCTATAGCCTTGAAGCAGAGTCTGAGTCTATAGAAGCACTCCGGACGGACTGTAACTTAACTTTTAATTTGTCTGAGGTTATGTAGTGAAGATTGCTATCTATATACGTACAATGCTAAGTTAGCACAACCGCGTTAGATGTTAGAAAGCCATCTTGCCGCTTTTGCACACAACACTGTAGTCACATGTTATTAATTGAGAAATACTTGCTCTACTTTGCTTCACATGAGAACTGTCTGTTGTTCACATCCCAAACAATGAGCAGCGACCTTGGTCTGAACATCGTGTAAAGAAACAGTCTGGGTCGCTAGACGGTGCATGTTGTTGGGTGCATGTTGTTGGGTTCAGGTTGATCGGCCCACTATTTAGCCAATACACGCACGCAGCTGCAAATACCTGAAAGTCGGGTGCTTTTAATATTGCAGTGTTGCATGTTTTTCATGACATTCGGAAGAAGAGCTTTCCCAGGAGCAGAGTCTAGCTGATCCTGTGATGTGATCTCACTGAGCTGATCTTTACGGTATGGGGTTCCCCATTCAAGCCTAGAGACCTTTTATTAGTCTAATAATAATAATATTAGTTTACTAGCGAAAGGAAGGTGGCTGATATCCACTGTCATTTTAGTATGATTACTCCTTTCATTTTCTATGGTATTATAACTATGCTGATGGTTTTGATCTTAATCATTTGTCTGCTTATGTTAGCCAAAGTACTGCATCTTAGGACACGAGGTTTATAAAGTAAACTCTTTAAACTTTACCGTGTCTCTGTTTATTCTGTTGTGGACTGATATGAGAATAATTACGAACAGGTATTTCTGATTCCCACCATTCCTGGGAATACCCTAAGTCGCTTGTTCTGGGTTGTCTATACATTGGGACCGCCGAGATAAAACTCGGATAATGAATGGGACACTGATGCTGGTCGGATAAGGGGTTCTGAGGTGAGTTTTTGGTACACCACAATTCACTGAGGTCCTGGTTTCCTGTGCATAGTTCTGTGCATAAGCAGAATCCCTGCAACATGGCGCACCTAACGTTTGGTCTATTGATTTGAAACACCTTAGTAGTGCTTGTATTAGTCCACAACACCCTCACTCTGGTTTCCGGGAGTGACGGTTTAACCTACCTGTGTTTCGACTAATAGGTTCATTCAAGCACGATCATTAAAAAGGTTATTTTTACTGAACCCCAGTGCTACTGTTGATATCGTTGATACTCTTTAGTGTGTCCCAATGGCGGTCGAGATAGCCGCGCATAGTCGTGCACCTCTACGCCGTCATTTGACGACGTATGGGGTGCCAGATGATGGAATGGCAGTTATTTTTGTGGTGAGCGCTGATGCGTCTTACCCATATGAGTTGTTTTACTCTTGGGTGACTTTCCGGCGGTGGATGACGATGATACGTTTCATTCCTTTACTGCCACACAGCTACCTGCGGTCTATACCCCGTATAGGACACAAGAAATTCCAATCTCTGCCTGGCAGAATACCATTTGGTTTAATGGCGCCCTTCCCCATGCGGTTGCACCGGCAAGAATGGGCCCGTTGTCTATTGCAGGGGCCACATGGCCGGTGCTGGCCGGCTATACGCCTCATCCCCGCTATCTCACGGTGGCGGTGGCTGAGTTGCGGGTACTACACACAGCCCTGATTACAATTCATAGGGCTTTAGTGCAGTACGTGTCGCGCAACGTGCAGGTGGGGACACCTGCTGTTGCGGGACAACCAACGGACCACCACGCGGTGGTTATTAGTCCTGTTATGGTTAATTCGGTAATGGGCAAGCGCCCACAGAATAAGGATGATTTTCCTTATTGGCTTGCTGAGAAATTTTCCTAAACAAAGTTGGCGAGCGAAGAAACAGGGGAAGCAGCAACAGAAACAGGGGTCTCGTCCTGCCTCGCCCGTGCAGTCGTCCATCGAACGCACATATGATCTGCGCGATCGATCTCGTATTAAGTCACCCGATAGATTTCAGGTTTCTGAACAACGCTCTCCTCGTTCTTCACAGGAAACATCGGCTTCACAATCCGGTGGCGGAGACCGTGGGAAAGGAAGGGGTGCCCAAAGTCGTGAGCAACCCCGCCAGACTGACGGCAAAGGCAAGCAGGACGAGTCTGCACGTCAACGACCCCCGTTTCAGAAGAAGAAAGTTGCTGCGCTAACAGCGAGGTATGCCACAGATGGTGCGGACGCAGCTTCAGAACCTGACATGGGCACTAACGCTGCTCGATAGCGCGGCGGAAGTTACAGTAGTGCGACAAGCACTGCGTCCATATCTGGTGGCGACAGCCACTGATACATTTATAACTGTTGAAACTGCTGACACTAGAGTGGCTCCCCCTGATAGGCTATATAATATAGTCCTTATGATTGAAGGTGACATACAACGTACGATAAAAGTGATTTTTGGGGATAATCTGACCACGTCATATGATATTCTATTGGCAGAGGCAGATTGGCCCCCGGCTTTCGTTTTAGATGCTCCTAGAGGGGAGGAGGTAATCCTCCCGTCCTTTGCGCACACAGTGCCAAAGGACCAAGCTAAAAAGTTCGCCGAGGAGTGGGTTCTGGTGCTTGCACCTGCGCTGTATCGTAATCAGGTAGGCTGGGATAAATTGTCCCCCAGCCATGAAATTCCGTTGCGGTCCACACCCCAGCCACAACCCCAATATCCCATGCGTCGCGAAGCAAGACCTCACGTCGCGGCTATCCTTGAACAATTGGAATATCAAGGTGTTATTGAAACTTGTGTGTCACCAATGAATAATCCTTTATTCACTGTGACGAAGCCTGACGGGTCGTACCGCCTAGTTTTGGATTACCGGCATTTAAACTCACATTGCCGGACATGCGCAGTACAGAATACCCACAGTTCGGCTCTCGCCGATAGTCTCGTGAGAAAACGGTTTAAAACCACACTTGACATTTCCAATGGCTTTTACAGCCGTAACCTGTCCTCTCTTAGTAGTGAATGGACAGCTTTCCCCATCGGGCTGCAAACAAAAACATTTCAAAAGATTACCGATGGGCTATAAGAACAGCCCTGGTGTCTTTGCCGCTCGTGTAGTCTCTCTGTTAGAGAGCGTAGACCCAGATGCGTACTCGTAGGTGGATGATATTTATCTGACAGATGACGAGTTGGGACCGCATCTCCGTCGCGTTGATCGCATTATTGTTTTGTTTGCAGACTTCGGTTACAAATTCAACTTTGCGAAGTCCCACATTGCGGAATATATAGTGTTGATCTTGGGATACGAACTCAACAATGAAGGTCGAGGATTGGCTCCGTACTTCCTAGAGAAATGCGCATGCCTACGTGCTCCTACGACACTGAAGAAATTACAATCTCTGCTGGGCTTTCTGAATTTCGGTCGAACGAACATTCCTGATTATGCCCAGCGTATCAAGCCGCTTTATGCCTTGGTACAACCTACTTTTTCCAAATCATGTTGGGTGCCGGAGCATTCAGCTATATTGCAATTATCGCAAGCTGACCTTCTTGCTTCAAAATACTTACTGACGTGAGATAACCACACTAACCTGGTAATAAGAATTGTGCCAGGCGCAGTGGGTTTCACATACTTAACGTTCAATGAGGGCGACACCGTCCCCATTGCCTACAAATCACACTTGTACACTTCGGCTGAACTGCGATTTTCCGCTGTCGAGAAAGTTCTGACGGCAGTGCAGATGGCGATTCTGAAAGAGCGAGCGCTATCGCAAGGTAAACGCATGTTGGTGGTAACACAATATCCTGCCCTCGAGGCGGTGACGAAAGCAAGTGTACCTAATTCTAAGGCTTTGCATCCAAGGTGGATACAATGGGCCACTTCCTTGACATCGCCCGACGTCACATATATCTTTGACGCGGCACTTCAGACTCAGGAGTTTTTGCAGTATGAATTTGTTCATCCAGCTCCTCTGTCTTTGCGCCCGCTCGAGGATTACCATTGTGTCATTTACACTGACGGTTCTGCGCAACCGGCTACTGGATCGAAGCATGCCTATTCAAGCGGCCTGCGCAATTGTGGTTGGTACTTTCGTGAATGGTGAATTCCAATCCGATGTCGTGCATACGCAGTCATTGGGTGATTGTACCGTACAGTTGGCGGAGCTTCGTGCTCTGGTGCTTGCACTAGAGTTTCCTGATCCCCGAGTCACTACTCTTATAGTGAGTGACTCATTTTATTGTGTCCAATCGTACAACGACAATCTACATTTATGGTCTCGGAATGACTACCATGATTCCAAAGGTAGCACGATTAAGCATAAAACGCTTTGGGTTCGAGTGGCAGAACTTAAAGAACATCTGCCTCTCGTGAATGTTATTCACACTCTTGGTCACCAACGAGTATGCTTATCCTGCGGATGTTCCATTGCCTGTTTTACAATCCACCACAGTTACCCAGTCACGATACTCTTTTGACACTAATTCAATAACTTCCATTGCCCCGTCCAAAGTTTCGATTTTTGTGGCCTGGTTCAAAAGACATTTTTTAATTCCCCCTTGGACTTGCATTTGGCTGGTGCTCATATGTATTTTTTTGTTTATATCCATTGGCTTTGTGGTAGTGTTCTTTAGACTTATCAATGGACACTACCTGAAAGAAAGATCTACAATTCGACTAATTGATGGAACTTTGCCTCCCCCACTCATCACATATCATGAAAAGGGACCAGACTTTTGTGAACATTACTGCCTGGCCTGTACGTGATGGGATCGCTTGGGATGCTGTAAAATTTCAAATTCATGGCCCCACTGAAGTAATCAATGTGCCAAATGTATTTCGTATTTCTATGGGTGATGTAGTTAAGCAGAACATCCACTCGGATGATTGGGATGTACAAGCAATAGAAGCACTGTTTTCTGATTTGAAATATTATGCTGCATTTGATGCTGAAGATTGGTATTTAGATACTGCTAATTATGATGAGCAATTCTGCTATCAACATTATGGCACGCATTTCCTACACAAAGCAAATATGTTTAGAAATTTTGTAAATTATACACAATAGGAACACTGTCCAGGCCCTAGGCTGGGCAGCTTCACCACGTTAGTGGACAAATTCACATATTTTTCTGATTTCAGTGTGTCGAATCCGGCCTCCTTTTATTTTAAGGCTGCGGCTGAGTCTGCTTCTAAGGTTTGACTGACACACACCAAATTGTTGTATTCCAAGTCCTTTATGGACAAATTGGCAATTGGAAGATATGATCTGTGGAAAGCTACTATCGATCTTGAGTCGGTTTGGGGTTCTAAACCATGGCAGGTACAGGGAACAGAAGCTTTGCATCGTGCCTGCCTCATCCCGAACCACATGTTATTTTTGAATTCATCAATTTTTCAGACCACCTGTTTTGGATTGGCTACTTCTAAAAAATTAAATTCTCCCTCCATTCCGGGTCTGGGTGCTTATCCTAATTGGGGTAATCATACGGATCTGTCCCTTGCTACGTTGCAGTCATACATTTCCAACACATCCTTCAATATTTCTGATTTAAATCCGGAAGGGTGGTTGGTGTGGCAAACGAGTTGAGATTCCTGTCAACATCGGTTTCTGGATTTAGCACCGGGTATACACAAGTTCGTGTAGACCCCCGTTTTGAGTCTTCTCACACTGTCACTACCTACTCAGTAGGGAAGTTATGCCAATCTTGGCTGCAACATTCCACCTTAGCATCTGTTAAACTTCATTTATCACAATTAAACGACAAAATAGATTTGAATGATTTTGTTAAGGGTCCTGCGGTTGGCAGGTCCAAAAGATGGGTATATGCTATTTACAACGAAGTTTGGAAGCTATCACAGATTGAGGATGCATCCAGATTACGAGCTATTGATCAAGCCAATATTGAAAAGGTATTGGCTGTAATAGATAATAGCATTAACACCCTGTCTTCCAGAATTTATACCTTAGATAATATTGTTTCATCTGTGGTAGACATTGTGCAGGATGATTAGTCTGTTTTGTATCATGGTCAGAATCAATTGCGTTCCATTATGCAGCTTGCATGGACATTGCAAACGTTAAAGGCTGGGAAAGTCCCTTGGGATTACATGAATACTTCATCTTTGTTCCTCCCTTTTAATTTAACTGCGAAACAACAATTTATGTCCATGAAAGATGCGACATATTCATTGCTGCACATTGAAAAGTTAGAACCTTTACCTTTCTCTGTTGCCGAATTAAACTCCGCTGTGTGGCTTATCCACGGGTTGATCACATTACCAGTCCCCCTGTTTAAGTTCAGTTCGTGCATGAAACATTATGCCCTTGGCGGATATGAAAAACTTGGTACTGCCTTCCTGCACGAAGTTTGGTCACTCCCATTCACGTATAGATGTGTGAGAGACGGAAAAGAGGTATACTTAAAAGGTGAAGAGTGCACTTCCACCCCGGATCACTCTGTCGAGTGTAGGCACATTCATTTGCATGGTGCATGTAATGTGCACGCTCATAATTTAGGTTGCGTCCTGAAAGGGATCCCGGTGCCAGTTATAACACCGTCTTTTACGCTGCTTGCTAACGGTAGTTATTTGCTATTAAATAATGAAGCTTGCTGTGGGATGTTAGTGGGAATTCCCTACATAGTGACTGTATCACAGAGAGTAGTTTGCTGTAATAACGTCCTTTTCCCACCCCCGCATGGACGGCTCGATGTATCCATCTGGCCTTCCATTCCAACCTTGAAAGCAGAGTTCAATAAGATGAGCAGAATAAGGGCTCTATTGTCTCAAAAAGAAGTCGCGTTGACTTTGTCCAGGGAAACATTTGTCCTTCACGTAGCAAATACGCGCACAGAGGTGCAAGCGCTTTTGAATACTGATCTCCCACTTCATTTTGGGGCCCTGATTCAGACTATCTTTAATGCCTCGTCAACAAGTGGCCTGGCTCATTTTTTTAAAATTGTGGGCTCCGGCCTCGTGACCTCCTTTCAAACTATTTTTGGTGTGATCCGGGCATTTTTTCCATTCTATTTTTTCCAGCGTCTTCGGAGGTCTCCCTTTGTTGGGTACTTTTGTTGATCTGCACAATACGCTATGGATGCACAACTTGCGTCACACGAGAGCAGGTACCGGCTGCTCCATCTACGTAACCGGATGCTTGAATACTATGGCACTTTACCACTGGCGACCTTAAGCATAGCTATGGATTGTCCTTCCGGTTTCCCTACTTTACTTGTGTGCAGCCTGTCTTTCATTGCCTAGATTGTCCATTCCAATGGGCTCTGGATTTGTGCCTGTCGAACTCGGTGTCTCCTGCCCCGGATAATGATCGGCTAATGAGCCCCTTAGTGGCTCATGAGTTGGACTGTTCTGGCGTCAGGATTATGGTCTGTGGAGCAGCACATGGAGTCCTTGGGAATTGGGACATCGGAACGGCTGCAGCTGAATTCTTAGCGAGAAGTTATCTTGAAGAACACACCAGTAGTCCTCTAATGGTGCTGGAGGCTCCGGTTGTCGAGGAACATGTGTGTTCCTTCCCCTTGCTGAACTGGATGGCAGATAATTTTGCAGAACGTTCCAATGATTTCCTCTTGGAAGCTGTTGCAACTTATTGTGCTTATACATTGATGGATTGACATTTTTGCCCCTTCATTTCGTCATACGTCCTTCAATGATGTTTTTTTTCCTTTAAATGTTTTTTTTTCAATCATTTTTAAAAAAAATTCTTTGTTTTTTTTTTCTCTTAGAACTTTTTCACTTACCTTATATGGACTTACAATTTATGCCCTTGGTTCCGTTCTATCGAACTTGAACTCTGCGTTCTTGCAAGTGCGCCCCTACTGGTTAGTGGTCCGATCAAGGGGGGGTGTAGTGAAGATCGCTATCTATATACATACAATGCTAAGTTAGCACAACCGCGTTAGATGTTAGAAAGCCATCTTGCCGCTTTTGCACACAACACTGGAGTGACATGTTATTAATTGAGAATTGCTTACTCGACTTTGCTTCACATGAGAACTGTCTGTTGTTCACATCCCAAACAGTGAGCAGCGACCTTGGTCTGAACATCGTGTAAAGAAACAGTCTGGGTCGCTAGATGGTGCATGTTGTTGGGTTCAGGTTGATCGGCCCACTATTTAGCCAAAACACGCACGCAGCTGCAAATACCTGAAAGTCGGGTGCTTTTAATATTGCAATGTTGCATGTTTTTCATGACATTCGGAAGAAGAGCTTTCCCAGGAGCAGAGTCTAGCTGATCCTGTGATCTCACTGAGCTGATCTTTACGGTATGGGGTTCCCCATTCAAGCCTAGAGACCTTTTATCAGTCTAATAATAATAATATTAGTTTACTAGCGAAAGGAAGGTGGCTGATATCCACTGTCATATTAGTATGATTACTCCTTTCATTTTCTATGGTATTGTAACTATGCTGATGGTTTTGATCTTAATCATTTGTCTGCTTATGTTAGCCAAAGTACTGTATCTTAGGACACGAGGTTTATAAAATAAACTCTCTAAACTTTACCGTGTCTCTGTTTATTCTGTTGTGGACTGATATGAGAATAATTACGAACAGGTATTTCTGATTCCCACCATTCCTGAGAATACCCTAAGTCGCTTGTTCTGGGTTGTCTATACATTGGGACCGCCGAGATAGAACTCGGATAACGAATGGGACACTGATGCTGGTCAGATAAGGGGTTCTGGGTTCTGAGGTGAGTTTTTGGTACACCACAATTCACTGAGGTCCTGGTTTCCTGTGCATAGTTCTGTGCATAAGCAGAATCACTGCAACAGTTCGAGCCGCTCTCTCACAGTTGCCTTTAAATAAGGTACCAGGACCTGACGGGGAACCTATACAAGCCTGCATAGGTACAGAATCAGGCGGGTTTTAAAGATTCCATATAATAGCCAGAAGGCTTCAATTTGGGATGCCCCAGGATCCCCATCCTGGTCTAAGGATTTGCTGGCTCGTCCACTAAAGGAGATGGGTCTTCAGAAATTGGAGCAGTTATTCCCGGATGGATCATTAATTACATGGGGTCAGTGTGAGGAGGAATGGGGTCCCAGCTTCTCTAGTTTCAAGTATTTAAAGATTGAGAGCTGGTCGGCGGGAATGGGCGATCAAATAGGTTCTTATAATGAACTGGAGGAGATGCTGTTTTCGAATCGTGACTTTAAGAAAGAAATAGCACTGTGGTACTGGTTGGTGCTAGAAATGGAGGACGGCCCCTTCACTCTCCCAGAGACCCTGTGGGGCGATTGCTTGCCAGAGTTCGCTACGGAAGACCAATGGCAAGTAACAATGTCTATGCTTTATAAAATTGTAAAACCCGCATTTTTAAGGAGGAATCATTTTTTCACGGTGCACAGGGCGTATTGGACTCCTCGAAGACTCTCCAAGTTTGGTTCAGGAGGATTGGTGGTGTGTCCCAAGTGTAAAAGCCCGAGTGAAGATGATCTGCATATGTTTCTGTGGTGTCTGAAGATCCAGGTTTTTTGGGAGGCCGTGAGTTGTTTTCTGTCAAGTATCCTTGGGGTGCAGATTCAGGTAAGCCCAGAGTTGGTTATATCTGGAAGATCCGATCTGCAAGGTAAGGGCACAGATAACAATGCTAAGCTTATTTTTTATGCTGTGCGTTTGGCCCGTAGAGAGATATGTAAACAATGGGTGTCCCCGACCCCTCCAACAGAGCAAGACTGGTTACGCTCCATGAGTTTTATTGCAATATTGGATATTTCTGATCAGACAAAGAAAAGATATACATTTTGGAATCCTTTTTTGGCACGTTTGGGGGAAGAGTAGGGTGTTTTTGTTTGTGAGTGGTAAAGGTCCAATGATTAAGCCTTAGCCTGTCTCGGCTAGTGAAAGGTTTCTTGGGTTACCGGGAAGGTTTGGGGTAAGGGGAGCCTCTGTTCTAAAGGCTCCGACCTGGCCCCCTCCCCTCCCTCCCCCTCTCTCCCACTGTTTCCAGTAAATGAGGTCGAAATGCCCAGGGTGGTTTCGTTGAGTTTTGAGCAGCAAAAAGGCAAATGAGGAAAGAAAAAAAAAAGCCTGCATAGACTTGTGGGCCCCGATATTGACACTGCGTTTAAACTCTGCTGTATCGGGTAATTTTCTGTCAACCTGGTCTCAGTCTATAAAAGTCCCCGTTTTTAAAAAGGGCAATAGATCTGACCCGGACTGTTTTAGACCCATTGCCCTTATAGACTCAGAGGTGAAAATTGTTGGTAGGATTTTATTTAATCGCCTCGCGGAGTGGGCAGAGGAGTGAGGCTTCTTGTCTGACCTTCAGTACGGGTTTTGTCCAGGTCGGGGAACAGTAGAGCAGACCTTGAATCTTTATCTTTTAACCTATAAATATACTAATGCCAAGAAGGGGGCTATCGATCTGGCCTTCATGGACCTTGGCTCGGCCTTTTATAGAGTTAACCACTCTAAGCTTTGCTCCATTGTGGAACAAATGGGTGTGCATTTAGTATTAATTAAATTCTTGCGTGATTTGCACAATGGTATTTCCGCTAGCATTAGCTTTGGTTCCGAGGGGAATGCACTAAGCACTTTGAGCTTCAGCAGGGGGTGCGGAAGGGCTGTATTTTAGCTCCTTTTTTATTTACTTTTTATATTAACAATATAGAGCAGGCCTCGACAGTTGCGGTTGTCAACGTCCCTAGAGTAGGAGGCCATCCTATACCTGCCTTGTTATATGCGGGCGACACAGTTTTAATGGCCCGCACCGCTAAAAGTGTGAACAAGCTTCTTATTCTTTTTATTAGTTTTATATAGAGCCTTGAGTTATCTACAAACTTTTTAAAGTCGCACGTCATGAAGTTTGGTCCATCAAATACGAAAACCATGAAATATGTGATAGATGGCCAACATTTTAGAATTATGGATAAGTTCAAGTACCTGGGATTGCAATTGGAGTCTAAGTTTAACTGGTATTCGCTAATAAATCAGAATGTTTTTTGTTTTTTTTAGCAGGGTGATATTTGGCATTATGGATTTTTCCCACCCGATTGGGGCGCAATCACATCCAATCGGTTTTGAAGATCTATAGGGCCAAATGTATTCCCTTAGTGTGCTATGGTAGTGGAATCTGGGGATACGGCCAGGTTGCACCACTCCAAGTCTCTGAAAACAAGTTTTTAAGGAGTATCCTGAGAGTTTGCCAAAGTACACCTTATGAAATTGTCCATGAAGCATTAGGTATGGATTTTTTAACTGATCAACTAAAACTTTGGAATTCAATTTGGACAAAGGAGAAATTGAGTTTCAGTAGATTGGTTTTGCAAGATTGTCTACAACTTGAAAAGTCCTTACAGATTCCTTTCCTGGCGTATGTGGCGCATAGTTTGCAGGCCATACGGCGGCCGGATATGTTTGCCAACACCTAAAACATAACCCGGGCTGACGGAAAATGGGTCGAAACCACTCTTAGGGATAAGCTGATGTCAGAGCGCGAGGATGCTGCTTTAACAAAACACTGTATCGAGCCATACTGGACTTGGAAGCTGTCTCTGTACCAACGCCGACTGCTAACCTATTTTAGATTACATTTATTTCCCCGATTGGTTCCTTTTAATCATGGCTGTTTTAAGTACTCAGGTCTGCCTTTTTGCAATTGTGATAACACATCGATCAATGATACATTACATGTGGTTATGATTTGTCCAAAACACAGTAAGTAACCTGCGATACAGGTTCAGATGCCCTATTTTATTACTGCTGAATTTTAATTAAGTTAGACCAGCCTTACTTTTCTTAAAGTTGCTGAACTCCGCTTCTATCTGCTTTTTTCTCATGCGTTTTCTGATGGGAGTTCCAAAACATGAATGATTATGGCACTGAAATTTTGTATGTTGTTTATAAATGACCTGTCTTTTATTATATTAATTATAAAGTAGAATAAAGATTATGAATTGAATTATATAATGGCCGGAATCAAGAAGACTTTACAAAGCAAAGGTGCGCTTGCACTCTTCAATGCAGCAGGTATCATCTGTCTACAAGAGACATTGGCACTGTCTCCAAAGCTGCTAGCAGGCAATGCCAAATTTTACAAGCCTGCAAACAACATACATATTTAAGAGACCTTCAGGTGGCATTTCAATCTATATCAATCACTCATTAAATATGACGTTCATGGACTTAAACTGTCTTCTTGACCCAGGACCTAAGGAAGTACATAACCATTGACAAGGTGATCCAACAAAATGAGAGCGAACATGTCGCCATGTGGGTCAGTCTAGACGTATCAGCTAGAACCCGCCATCGAATATGTCCGCTAGGAATTACCAACAGCAAAGGAGACCATAAACTAATGCTGAGAATTAAATTGTCAGCAGTGTCCAAATAGAAGTTGGAATCCTGGAACTCAAACTGGGCTGGATGGCCTACCACGCATTCAAAGCCTGTAATTGCCGCATGTTGGTCCGAGCTGTCCACTGTGCTGCTCCCACTCCTACAAGAAAAAACATGATGGGCAGCAATACACAATCAAACCCATACACTAAGTCCAAATAAAGAACAAAGCACAGCAACTAAAAGCCATACAAAGGGCACATAGGTAATTTAACACCATCGCCTCAAAGAAGCATGTACGCTCTGCTGACCGAGAGCACAAACATCTAGTATGGGAGCATAGGAGGAAAGTGCAGGAGGCAAAGAGAACCGAAATGTTTCATCTGATAGTGGCAAATAAAGAACAGCAATTCTGGCAATACATTAACATCCTTTGTCATGAAGATAAAAGCAGAGGGAACTCTGCAAGCTGAAGAATGGACTGCTCATGTTAAATCAATCTACTGTGACCCTCAAGACAAAGTCTCCTACATCAACTCTGCTCACAAGAAAGTGATGGACCTAATGGACACCGCAATGAAACCACCCCTAAGGTATCATCCACCAGTGGGCGAATCCGACATCGGCAAAGTCCTGAAGAAGATCAGAAAGGATGCCCCTCCCCCCCCCCGCCACCAATGAGCTTCCTGGGCCACTATTTAGGGAGGACACACAGTACTGGACCTTAGCACCTTTGTATGCCGAATGCCGACTCCTCAAGGTGGTCCTGAAGTCTTGGAGAGGATCACTTCTCCAGCCAATCTTCAAGAAGGGTGCTAACACTGAGAGAAGAAACTATTGGCTTATAGCGCTGTTAGACATTGAGGGCAAAGCATACACCAGAGTACTGCTCAGGAAGTTAAAGCAATGGGCCTGTGCAGAAGGCCTACTACCCTTCTATCAAACAGGCTTTTGTGACTGAGGATCAACGGTGGACAATATAGTTCTTCTCTCATACCTCGCCCAATAAACTACTCGGCAGCATTTGATAGAGTTGTCCAGAACATCTTCTGGCAGAAGTTAGCGGGTTAGAAAATTTGCCCCAAATTGCTACGAGCAATCATGTCCTTATACACCAGGACCTGGGTACGAGTTAAACTCACAGGGGAGACGGCTACCGCCAATTGGCACCGACTGTGGTCTGAAACAGGACTGTGCGCTTGGCACCCATGCTATTCAATCTATTCACTGCAGATCTGGGCCCAGCCTTAGCAGGAGACAACCTAATTACCCTTAAATTGGAGACTAGAGAATTCCACTCATGCAGTATGGTATGCAGACAATCTGGTGCTGTCCGACCACACAAAATCAGGTCTGCAAAAAGCCCTCAATGCCCTGAATATATACAGTCTAAGGATTGAGCTTGTGTCTTATGGGGGCAAAACAAAAGTAGTCATTTTTGGGACATATCTTAAGAAGAGACTGAGGCTGGACTGTGTTAAACATTATAACTGTGGGAGCATGGCTATGTGAAACTGGCAGACCGATCTTAAACAAAATAAAAAGCAAACATGGCGACATATGCCTTGTGCAAATTAAACTCCATACTGGACAGCCCCACAATTACTGCCATTTGGAGGGTGGTCTGTGCCAAACTTCTCCCTGTGCTCAACTATGCCCAGCAAGCATTTCTCTGCATGGTGGGAACTGCCCTAGAAAGATTTAATGCACAGCCGACAAGAAGATATTTCTCCTTCCATCTCACACAAAGAACACCTTGATAAGGTAGGAATTTGGGCTGATGCAACAAAATCTGGACAGCTGGGGAATGCTTGCTAAATACTATTTTCAGGCATTGGCCGCCCCCAACAACACCATGAAGGCCCTGATAAAAACAATTTTTATACCTGCAAACAACCCCTGATCCAACAATTTTGCGGTAGGTAAAGAATGTCTACAACTTGCGGTGGAGAACTGGGACACCAATGGATTAATTATACTTGCATCAAAGCCGCAATAAAAAAACAAGTGTCTCATCATTTACAAGAATTGGATATGGAAGCCGTCTGTGCCTTAGCTCCTCATGAGTCAAAAATGGCGCCGTGACTGCACAACTCATCCAAGTCCCATCTCCATCAGGCAGTAGGAAAGCATGTTTTAAAGCTTATTCTATTGGCCAGATTAGCCCTTCTTCCACTCAGAGAACTGAACCCAACTTGGAAATCCCTCGATGATATCAACAGTTGCAGGTTATGTAACTTCAGAAAAGAATCCTTGGCGCATATAGTTCTCTGCTGTCTGGCACTGCAACATCCTGGCCGACTCCTACTGAGGCCTATCTTCTTACAGCGCTGAATTCGGTCGGCCAAAATTGAGGTCCCTCTTTTACACACCCTAGAGTCAGTGGCGGACATGGCCAAGTTCGGGAAATTCGTAATGCAAGCCTGCAACTCGTTAAAGAATACGAGTAGTCTACAGCCTTCACAGCAATGCATTTCATCTCCCGTTGTGGATAATGTGAAATGGGCTTTGTATTGAAGTAACAAACTCTGACTAACCCTGTTGTTGGGTGGTCACTAACTGTGGAATATGTATCTGAACGATATAGACGTCAATTTGGTACATACAACTGGTACATAATCTGCTGTGGTCCGCTATCAGCCATCATGACCAGCCTGATCCGGAGAGCCCTCACCCCCAACATGAATTATTAGGATGCCGACTGCACTTTACAAGCCACACTCGCCTAGGCACATTAGCACCTTAACCATAAGGCCCGTTGTTGCAACAAATGTTGATCAATTCTGTCTTGGACCAATAATTGTAGACCTATTATCTATCAATTGATCAGGGAAATGTAAGCCCGCTACTCACCCGTGAGGGTCTCCAGGCGCTGAGAGGGAGAGGGGGGGGGGGGGGGTATGTAGTCTGGCGACTAGTGTGCAGTGGGAGACGGTGTCGAAGGCCGCTGATAGGTCGGGTAGCATGAGGGCTGCGGAGTGGCCTTGGTCCAGGAGGGTGCGGATGTCGTCTGTGGCAGCGAGTAGGGCGGTCTCTGTGCTGTGGTTGCTTCAGAATCCGGATTGGTACGGGTCGAGGACGGCATTCTCTTCAATGAATCGTGTACGTTTTCTGTTGACTGTTTTCTCTGCAACTTTAGCTGCGAAGGAGAGGAGCGAGATGGGCCGATAGTTCTTGAGGTCGGTGGGGTCAGCTGTGGGCTACTTGAGCAGGGTTCTGTCGTCTGCGCGCTTCCAGTCGTCTGGGAAGGTGCCTGTTTTGAAGGTGGTGTTGATGGAGCATTGTAGTTCGGGTGCGATGGCGGCTGCGGCTCTGTGGTACATGTGAGGGGGCAGGGGTCGGTGGGGGGCCCCCCCGAGTGGATACTTTTGATGGTTGAGGCGGTGTCTTCGGCCGTGTTTGGTGTCCAGTTGGAGATAGTGGTCTGGCTGGTGTTTCTGGGGGGCGAGGGGCCGTCTGTGGCGCCTGGTGGATGGTCGATGAAGTTGTCGTAGAGATTTTTGATCTTGAGGTGGAAATAGGTTCCAAGCTTGTCGCAGAGGTCTTGGGATGGGGTAATGTCTGTGGCTTCTCTGCGTGGGTTGGTGAATTCTTGAATGACACTGAAATGTTCCTTGAAATTGGTGGAGTTGGCCAGGACTTTCCTTTTGGTAGCTCTGATCTGGTTGTGGTAGTCCATCATGGCGTCCTTGTAGGTGGTGTGGTTTTCGGTTGTCTTGGTGTTTCTCCAGTTCTTCTCCAGGAGTCTGCAGGTGCGTCTGGCTTCTTGGAAAGCGGTGGTGAACCAGGCGGCTTTCCTGGGGCGTTGTCTGTCGGGGTGTGTAGCAGGGCAAGCTCGTCTGCGCAGTTGGAGATCCAGGTGTGGAGTTCTCTGGCTGCGTCGTTTGCGTCGGGTGCCCAGGTGTGGTTGTCTCGGGTGAGGGTGAAGTTAAGTTGCTCGTCGGTAACCTTGCTCCAGTTCCGTCGTGGTGGGTGTGGGGCTGGTTCTGCTGTCTTGGGTTTGTTGATGGCGAAGTGTACGCAGTGGTGTTCGGTCCATGGCGGCTGCGTTGTGTGGCTGAATTGGACACGCTTTCCTGCCGCAAAGATGGGGTCGAGGGTGTGTCCTGCTCTATGGGTCGGTGTGTTGACGAGTTGTCCGATGCTGGCGAGGTTGTCAAGAAGAATAGTTCAGTTGGGTTCGTCAAGGTGGAAGTTCAGGTCTCCAATGAGTGTGTAGTTTGTTGAGGCGATGGCGTGGAGTGCGATGAAATCGGTGATGGTGGTGGCAGAGGGTTTCTCGGAGTGTGGCTTTGGGGGTGGTCAGTATAGGCTCTGTCATCACGTAATTTTTTTTTTTTTTTAAACGTTTCCGGCACTGCACTTTGGCTCTAAGGGCTGTGACACCACCCCTGTATGATCTTGAGTCGTACTCTCCGAGGCGCGTGCTGCCTCTTTATCGGACCCCACATTATGCCATCTGCACTTAACAAAATGAACACTTTTAGGCACTGCACTTTAGCAATATGGGCTGTGTCATCATGCCCAGTATGACTGAGTTGTACTATTCTAGGCACATCAGCATCTTAATTAGAAGACCTCAAAAATTGTAGACCCGGGGTTGTCTCCGTATATAACCTTTTATTATGTTTTCTGCACTTAAAAAAAAAAAAAAAACAACGAAATCCTTCATGCACTGTACTTTGCTCGCTAGCTTTATTTATTTTTTTTTTTTAAGTTCAAAAAACTTTATTTCAACATTCAACAACCATACATCCTCTCGCCTACAACCTCAGGGGCCGGCTATAGTAGACATTATATCGAGATTTCAACCCCCTTGTACACAGCCAATCTGCCGACAACCCGGGGGTCCGGCGGCACGTTTATATATATACCTTTCTGGGTGTCAGTGATGTGTATTACATAGCAGTCCCGGGCCACGGGATGAGGGTGTGTCCATTAGGCCCATTCGGACCATGTGCCATCAGCTATCACCAAACATAGGGCAAAAAAAAAAAAACCCCAAGCACAGCAGCCCACTAGAGGTCATCACTCTGGGCAAGCGAACATAGCACCCTGCGACATATGTTCCCACTCGTCTCTTCTCCACCACGGCCAAGCCGCAATGAGCACCTGCTAGTCGGATGCCATACCAGTCAGCACTGCGCTCTCCAGTACCTGACTTTCCCCTTCAGCAGAGCTAGTCTGCGCCAACAGATATGCTCTAAACGGATCCCATATGTCTTTAGCCCTGCTCTTCAATGGTTGCGTTTCGGCATAGATCGCGTTCTGGTCCTGGCAGTACAGAACATCCTCCAACCACTCCTTGAATTTTGGTGCTCGACCCCTACCCCACCTACATGCAACACGCCGTTTCGCAAGCAACAGTACAATGCTAACAAATTTACGGTGCTCCTTAGGTACCGACGCTGTATGGCCCAGCAGCATCACGAGCGGGTCCAGTTCAACCACAGCCCCCACCATAGCCGTAAGCGCAGTATGGACTTGCAACCAGTAGGCAGCCACCCCTGGACACATCCAAGCCAGATGTAGAAAATCAGCCCCCTCCGAGTGGCACCTTTCACATCGGTCAGTATCCGACAACCGAAATCGAAGCTTCCTAACAGGAGTGTAGTACCAACGCTGCAGAAACTTATAATGGATCATACGCAATCTGCAGCTGGAGGAGATCTGGGAAGTGAGCTCACAACAATACGCCCACTGTGCCTCCGTGATGTCCCTACCCAACTCAACCATCCAACATCGAAGCGCTTTACAGCCTGCTTTCCCACCACACTCTCGAATACTGCGGTATAGCTGAGAGACCAAATGCCTACCATCCGTAGAAGCAAGCAGAACCTGCAACGGATTCACCACCTCAGGTTCCTCCGGATAATGCGGTATCACCAGTCTCATCCCTTGCCGCAACCGGAGATAGTAAAAGACCTCCAGCGGATTAGGCTGATATCCCTCGAAAAATTGCTCTTTCGTCTTGAACTGACCATTCACGAAGAGATCTCCCCATTGTCGGATCTTTATCTTAGCACATAACCCGCGGAACCCTCCTTCCTGCAACAGAGAGAGGCTCAGATGATAAACCAGCGGCAACGTCGGAGCATATAGCAGACTATATGTCATCCTGCGCAGTATTCGCTGCCAGGCATCAATCGTGCACGTCACCGTGGTGAGCGGCGTTTCAATCGCAGTGACGGGACCATGTATGATACCCTGCAGTGGCAGAGGCCGAGCTATCCAGTCCTCTACCGTCAGCTGCGGCATGCAGGGCGTATGGGTAAACCAATGATAAGCAAAGTGTGCCTGCACGCTCAGGTAATACGCTTGGAAGTCGGGAACGTCAAATCCCCCCTTACTGTACGGCTGGGTGATAGTCGACCAAGCCAGTCTGGGCTGTTTGCCAGCCCAAAACAGTCGCAATAACTCAGAGCGCAATGTCCGGAAAAAAACCGCACCTGGGTAGTATGGTATGTTCTGGAAAAAATAAAAGAAGCGAGGCAACACCACCATTTTAATCAATGAGGCCCTACCAGCCATAGTCAACGGCAATGATATCCAGCGCGTAACATCCTCCACCAACTTACTTATGGCTGTGCCATAATTCAGACGTAAAGTCTCTTCCCGGCTTTTCGAAATTCGAACCCCTAAGTATCGGAGATCCGACTCACACCACTCAAGCGGGAAATCCAGTGCATATCTCCCTACCGCGGTCGTCATAGGGAAAAATTGCGATTTCTTCCAGTTAATGTGAATTCCAGACAATCTCCCAAACACCACAAATTCGCGGAGCAGCGGATTCAGGTTATTCTGCGGGTCCACCACATAGAGCGTTAAGTCATCAGCATACAAGGACATATCTATCTGCCTTTGAAAACATTTGAAGGCACTTTGCTTGTGCAGTTGTCGGATACGACATGCCAGAGGTTCATATGCTATGGCGAACAGCAGCGGGGACAGCGGGCACCCTTGTCTGGTTCCCCTATTCAATGGAATCGGATCAGACAGCTCCCCATTGATCAACACCCTGGCCGTAGGGTCAGTATAGAGCAGTTTTATCCAAGCGACAAAGATTTTGGGAAAACCCATCCTGTACAGAATAGCAAACAAATAATTCCACTCAACTGAGGCGAACGCCTTGGTGGCGTCCAGGAATATAGCAGCGACAGGCAGTTCCGGCGCTATTGTTTGAATCCAGGAAAGAAGCGTTCGCAAATTACTTGCGGTGGATCTACCCGGGACGAACCCTGCCTGATCAGGAAGGGCAATTTTAGTCATTAACAATGAGAGTCGCGTGGCCAACACCTTCGCCAAAATCTTGGCATCACAATTTATCAAGGATAGTGGTCTATAGGAGTCGCAATCCACCGCGTCCTTATCTAGTTTCAGCAGGGAGGTTATCACCACCTCTCTCATCGTTCCCGGCAACACTCCTGTCTCCAGGGAGTCCTCATAGACTTCACGAAGCACAGGGGCCATGATATCAATATAGCTTTTGTAAAATTCCGCAGGTAAACCATCCAGACCAGGCGCCTTACCATTACTCAGAGACATAATCGCTTCCCGTATCTCAGCCAGCTCAAATGGGGCTCCCAGGAATTACCTGTGTTCATCACTCAACCAACATAATGCTACATCGTCTAGGAAGTCCCCAAACTGGACATCAACACCGTCACGGGGGGCATATAACCCCTCATAATGCTCAGTGAACTGCCTTAAAATCCCCTTTGTGTCTTGATGTATAACTCCGTTCGATGCACGTATCTCTAATATGTGCGAAGTGCCCCGTGAACGCCTAGTGATTCCCGCCAATGCCCGACCAGGTCTCTCCCCCTCACAATATCGACAGGCCTGCCAATATTTCCCCCTGAAGTTGGCCTCTCTGTCCACCTCTCGCTCGTATTGCGACAGCTTTTCCCTAAACTCCTTGTGGAGAGGGCCCATCGACTCTCGGGCCATGCCAGTCTCCAGCTCCTTAAGTTCGGACTCCAGCTTGGCGAGCGTGCCGCGTATGGCCCTTAATACCCCAAAGCTTTTGGAGATGTAATAACCCCTCACCGTTACCTTAAACGCCTAACAGATGGTCTCAACACTTTCTACCGACCCTTTGTTGCGCAGAAAAAAAATCCGCTATCTCCTCCCCCAATTCTGTCTGGAATAGGGGATCCAATAGTGCCGTGGGTTGCAAACGCCACGGTGCTGCTGCCCTACCGTACCCCGGGATAGCTACCTGAGCCAGCACCGGACAATGGTCCGAATAGGACCGAGGCAAGTGCGTCACTGCGTGACCTAAATCCACCGCTAATCCACGGGACAGTAAGCAATAGTCAAGCCTAGCCCAAGTGTTGGCATACGCTGTGTAATGTGTCCCCTCACGGACCCCAGCATGCACGAACCTCCAACTATCTATAAGGTCGCCTTCCTGCATTATGCCCGCCACCACATCTCTCGCACTTTTGTTATATTGGGGGCTACCATCCGATCTATCTAGTCCAGGTGTCAATGTAATATTAAAATCTCCACCCCATATGATATGCATGGATCCCGTATTCAGTAGCTCACCCCACAACTTGGTGTAAAACGCAGGCGAGTCCACATTTGTCCCATAACAGTTTACAATCGTGACCGTATCAGTACCCAGTCTACCCCATAACAATACAAATCTACCCTCATCATCCGTACGTTCACCCAACCGCACAAACGGCATCGTTTTTTTTATCAAATCGCCGTACCTCTGGCGTACCCAGAATATGAGGAGAAACTACGCACGGCCGCCCATCTACTCGCAAATGTATAAGTATCCCGGGGACTAAGATGCGTTTCCTGCAGCAGAGCGACCTGCGCCTGATGCTGTTCCAAATAGGCCACCACCCTCCGACACTTCCTCGCATCATTCAACCCACGGACGTTCCAGGACAGGACCGTTAGTCTGGAATTATGATCTTGTTCAGTCATCTTCAGTCAACCACACATAATCCAGATCGCCACCCTGCCTCAACCACATCTCCCGCCAAAGGGAACAGCCAAACCGCACATAACCCCTGCAACATCCAGCCAATGCGACCACAGGAACCCCCGCGGTGTCAGCGCTGTGCATTCCTAGCCTTTTCCTATACCGTAGCCAACCACCACCGTACCACGTCGTTACACTCATCTCATTTTGAGAACTCCAATCAGACAAACAAATACTACAACCCTTGTACCCCCCCCTCCCACTGAAGCAATCCCCAACCTGCCAGCAACGTACCCTCCCAATCCCTCCCACACACACCCCGATAACTAGGGCTAAGACACCCCACAACTCCAAAACCGTATGCTAGGGTAATTCCCATCGGGAAACTTATCTAGGCGACACCACTAATACCCCCCCATGACAGCCCGCCCGAACCACACAACGTGCTGCCCAGCCCGGCAACCAGGAGGGGCGTCCGGCGCTATAATCAGAGGCATCTGGGGCATACCATCAGCGGCTAATGATATCAATAAACCTGTTATATCAATAAGTTCCTGCATCGCAGACGGAAATGGACCCGATACCATAGGGACCCCGGTATCAACCGTCTATCATAATACCCCCTCATCCCCCACATCAAACATACCAATACAACGACCCTTACACTGTCCTTCAACAATAAATCCCAATCTGAGCTCTTGGGCAACGCTCTACGCTCAGCAGTAAGTCTGTAGGCAGATACAGTACTGTCCACTCACGGTTCACCATCTTCCAGCATCTCTTGACTAGGGGCCAGCATCTCTTGACTAGGGGCCATTTCATTCTCCGCTCCAGCCCCCAACCTCCGAGTCCGTTTATGCTGCTTGAGAAAATCCTCCACCTGCTGTGGATTTGTGAAGAATTTCTGTCTCCCTTGGTACGTGACCCGCAGGCGCGCCGGGTAGAGCAATGCGTAGTCTATTTGCAGGTTTCGCAATTTTGTTTTGACTGCAAGGAATTTCCTACGTTCCTCTTGGACCAGTGGAGTGATGTCCGGATACAGCGTGAAGGAATTACCCTCATACGACAACGACCTCGAACTTCTTGCCGCTCTTAAGGCCACGTCACGATCGCGGTAATTTAGCATCCGGGCTATAATCGGCCTAGGCGTCGCTCACGGCTTCGGTCTGGGGCCCAGGGCCCGATGCGCCCGCTCCACTATAAAGTGTGTAGAGAAAACGTCTGAGCCAATCGCCGCCACCAGCATCTTCTCGACGTACTCCTCCATTTTGCCCACATTTGTCATTCCTGGAATACCTACGATGCGTACGTTGTTCCGTCTGCTTCTCGCTTCTAAATCCTCATTTTTAGCTGCGATGACACGTAGGAGATTGTCCATTCTGGATAACTGCGACGAGTGTTGTGTCACCGTATCCTCCGAGTCCGATATGCGCTGTTCCGCCTCTTTCAAGCGCTCCTCGTGCGCGTCCAGCTTGTGCACCACTGCATCCATACGCGACGAGATCCTGTCCACTTTGTCCGCGATTGTCGCAAACCCTTGGCGCACCTCGTGTAGTACATCATGTAAATTCGTCGCCGTATCCACAGCTCCCCCCGACGTCTCAGCCGTCTCATCCGGGTGGCGCGCCGTCTCTCCTGGCGCTGTCATTTTCTTACTAGCCGCAAACGTGAGTTTGGGCTGCCTAGTGTCCGTACTGCCCATCGCTGTCCCCGGGCGAAGGTCTCCGGCACCACCAGCACAATCACAGAGACACCCCCACTTCCGCTCCTTCTAGAGCGTTTAACTCGCCAGTCTGCGAACCCAAGTGATAAAGTCGTATAGTCTTTATAGTGCACGTCCCTCTATGCAGGCAATCGTATCCGCACCCAGTTTAAAAGTGGATCGCACGCACAACTGCACCAGCTCTACATCAATACCTCAGGCCACGTGCTTTTTATCTTCTCTCAACCACGCGAGCGGGGCGCACCAGCCATTATCTTCAGTCCTGGGGGGACAGTACGCTGTAACCGGTGGTGCCAGTCGTGGCTCCTTCCGCCCCTCAGCCGAGCACCATCGCACCATGCCACCTGCACGCCAGATATTGCCTCTTCCGGGTCAGGAACTCGTCGCGCTGCTCCTCTCGCAATATCAGGGGGGGGGGGGGAGGGGGAGGGATCGACACCCCTTGCCTCTGTCCCCGGATCCAAAATATTCTTGCCCCGAGGTCCCCTACCAAGCGCCAGCCGACGCCAGACCAGTCCTGGGCCGCAGGAGGTGCTCAGGCCCCGCAGCCACTCCAGGGGACCGGGGGGGGGGGGGGGGGAGGAGGCACCGCTGCTCGCTCTCACCCAGCAATCCGTCGCTCCGATCCGCACCTCTCGCCCAGCCAGGTCACTGCGAACCCGGGGGGGCCTCCAAGACCGTCTCCGTTGTCTGCGGCCTTCCACCGCGTTCTCAGCCACGGCCTCGCCTACCAGCCCGATCCGGGGCCCCGGCAGAGCGTCTTCCGTCGTCGCGTCCGCCGCAACTTTCGACTCCTCTCTCGTCGGTACCACAGCGGCTAGAGCCCTCTACGGCCATCTGCCCACTCCTGACATCTGTCTGGACCTTCGCTTGCGATGACGGCACCCAGGTGTGCCCGTTGAGGATAAATAACCGGATTTATGCCGCCGGACAGCGGGAGCCCTACAGGAAGGCGTCCATTCGCTGGTGCGCCACCTAGCGTTCCCCGCTCGTTAGCTTTATGGGTTGTGTCATTATGCCCAGTAAGACCATGAGCCGTCTGTGACTTATAAAACACAGACCTTATTCAGTTTCTGCATAGGATTCTTCATTAAGCTAGCTGCACTTCACTTTTAGGCTTGGTATTTCGCACTTTAGCTGTACACTACCTGTCAGTACACTTTATACATTACCGTCCAGGTCCTGTGTCATTTTGGAACTACCACCATCCGTACCATCATGACCCGCTACATATACATTATTAGCATGCACTGTGAGCTTTTAATGATTTGAAGGAAAAAGGGGAAGCTCTTTTGATCATAATTGTAAGTTTAATGCACTTTTTAGAAGTTTTGTTTAATCGTACCGTGCTGAAAAACACGTTCTCCAATAAGAAAGTTATTTTATGAGTTCCTATTGCTGTGTTCTTTCGAACCAAGAAATTTGTGTTTTATGTAACTTGCAATGATTTTAAGTAATCATACAGTAAACTTGACATTAACAGTTAAAAAGATCATGCACCACACCAATGGGCCCTTTCTCCTTTTGTTTCTTCCTTAATCTGTAGACAGTGGTGGATGAGGGCTCGTTAGGAAGATCCTAGTGCTTGGTGGGAGAGGAGCTGGCCTAATGGCTAGGGTGGTCGACCTCGAATCTGGGGAACCGGGTTCGAGTCTCGGCAATGACGCTGAACATCCTGTGATTCTGGGCAAATCACTTAATCTCCCCGTGCCTAACCAAACATTGTCCTCATGTAACGTAACTGGTGCTATGTAAAGCGCTCTGATATCTGATTGGATTCGGGTCAAGTTCGCGCTATATAAAACTCTGCAAAATAAAAAAAAATAAAAAAATGCACAATCACTGTGTGAGCCACAGTCAGCAGCTCCCGGAGTCAATAGCCAGAGTGTTGCCAATATGATTTCAAACTGCCCAAGCAGAGCTTGGCACATGGAGCTGTGGGCACATGGTGCAGCAGGCAGGGTTACTCAACCTGCTAAGCACAGGGAAATCCTGGGATACACAAGAAAGGATAACTTCATAGACAATAGCAAATAGAGATACCATTACTGAACGAAATGGGACAGGAATTGAGGCATGGGGTGATCGTTCTCGATACAGAGAATCCTAGGGGAAACCAACCCTGAAGATAAAAGGTGGGGAAATCGTGGTATCCAGTCAATGTTCAATGAGAGAAGGAAGCAGATGTATTTATTTGTAATTTTTTTGTAAAGTACTGCATTCTACCTTGAGCAGCCTCACAGCACTCATGGATAGTGCAGATTAATGGATCAGAGAATAATTTGAATGAGACTGATAAAAGGAGTCGACCTCCTGATGAGTGGATGAACTATGACAAAGCCTTGAGAAGTGTACAGCACTAAGTCCTACAGTTAAATTTAAGTGATGAGACAACTAGCCAGTCTTAGGCCCCGACTAGTTGAAGAGGACGAGCGCATTGTCATAAGTGGTCAACTCGCTACATGCAATAGAGGGGGTTTACCAAGTGCCTGGATGAAGAGATGTGCTTTCAGGGATTTCCTAACTGTGAAGAAATATTTTTTGATTCTCAGATGTGATGAGACACTTTCAGAGGGAGGCACCTTGAACATGGAGAAAGTTCTCTTTTAAATGATCTGGTGGATGGTGAGAAGGTTAATGTTGGCAGACCTTTGGCTTCTCATTGATTGATAGGGAGTAAACAGCGTGGTGAGAGCTCATGCACGCACTGTATAGTAGTGGTTCGTAACCTGCGTTCCGGGGACGCCTAAAGGTCAGTGAGATTACTCAGGAGGTCGGCAACTGCTTTGGAAATTCAATAATAAATAACAGCTTAAAGAAGTGTATATAAATAAAGAAGCCAAATGTAACGTTCAAAGTTTTAAAACATTCTGTAAATGTGAATGAATTTGTAACTGGAGGCAAGAAATTAAGTGTGTATCCTTGGATTGAAACGTGGGAGCAGTGCAATTGCATCAAACAGAATATAGTATGGATGACGGGTGGCCTCCAATTTAGAAAACTTTACATTAAAATTTAGTTTTTTTAAATTTGTTTGTAAATTAAATAAAATTTCATTATCTGTATAATTGTTTGACAGATGCTTGTTTCCGTATTTTTTTGTATCATTTTGTTGTTCAAATCACTGAAATTGCTTAGTTCAGGGGTTCCCGGATTCCAACGATACTCAGTGGGGGTCCCTGGATTCCAATAATTACTGAGTGGTGATCTTCAGATTTTAGTAATTATTAAGTAGGGAAACCACAGAAGTCAAAAGGTTAAGAACCACTGCTGTACACCGATTATCAGTAGAGACGCTAGAAAATCACAACAGTGCTTGAATGCCACCACTTCTCTTTGACAACCAAAGACAAAAAGGTGAGGGAATGTAGCGATATGGTTACATGAAGCCCCTATCCTTTGTTCTTTTTGTAGGTATGGAAGGAGAATCAGGCAGAGGCTATACTAAGGATTAAAGACAATAGTCTCAAATCTACTAACTACTTAAGAGCATTTATATAAAAGTCTAGGTCTTCTAGAAGTAACACAATTTTTCAGCAGCTAAGTATCACGTCTTGCTGTGCTTCTTAAAGTTCAACAGACATAGGCCATAAAAATATTTCATCAATAAATAGTTAAGCAATTCATCCATAAAATAGAATCTTGGAGGGATTAAGGCACAATTGATACGCATGTATATGCTATTGCACAAAAGTGACAATTTTATCAAAATGAATTACTCTGTGATTGTAAGAGCTATTATATCCATACCTCATGGTGCATTGGTTCTTGGCGCACTGTACACAAGCATTCCTCTGGCACCTAAAACACTCTGATGTCACCTGCAACCATTTGACCAAATCACTCTTGGATTCAACAGGGGCATGTTCAATTTCATGAACGGTCTCACACAAGATTTGCAGGAGCTTTTTTAATATTCCTTCATCTAGGCATTCCCTGAAATAAAGAGAAAATAAGTTGATTGGAAAGTATTAAGATTTGCAACAATTTCTACAGAATAATAAAAATCAGACACAGAAACAATTGTGAGGAAAGCAGGATGGTTTTTGGGGTGAGAGGCAAGATCATTAGCTGTTGCAAAACATAGAACATATTATCCTAAATTGTAGGAAAACATGACCATTAATGTAGACATTACATTTTAAAATAGAAACTGATGCTACCTGGAATTGCAGCAATATTGCCATCAACAGCAGGGATATTTTCTACTGATGGAACAATAAAGATATTGAAGATCAGGCTACTCAGAAGCCCAACAAATAAAATATCTAGTTGGTGTGCATAAACCACCTACCTCCCACCTATACCACCTTTTTGTCCACCGACTATCGAACTGTTCACAGGCAAGAAGTGCTGCAGTGAAGGAGCCAACTTGTGATTGGTCTGAGCGCTGTGGCTTGGTGTTCAGATGGGGATAGGAAGGGTGGGCATGTTCTCCACCCAGGCTGTAATACAACCTGGATGGAGAACATGCTAAGTGTGCATGAATGTTGGGCCGGCCAAACGTTCATGCGCACTTAGGGAGTGAAAAACACTCCTACCCTCCCCAGCTCCGTCAGAAGAGAAGCACTGCCCGCCTGGAAAAGCTGCCGTACCTGAAACAGGAAAAAATAAAATGATAATAACTTTCAATTATTATCATTTTATTTTTCCTTCCACTGCTGAAAAGCAATGGGGCGATGCTCTTCCCTCACCCCCCCACCCACTTTTTTTTATGGAGTTTTATATAGCACGAACTTGACCCGAAGGTATCGGTTATAAGAGCGCTTTACATAGTACCAGTTGCCTTACATGAGGACATATTCATTTTTGTTAGGCACGGAGAGATTAAGTGATTTGCCCAGAATCACAGGATGTTCAGCGTCATTGCCGAGACTCGAACCCGGTTCCCCAAATTCGAGGTCGACCACCCTAGCCGTTAGTCTAACTCTTCTCCCTACCTTAGCGGTGTAAAATGACACTTTCCAGGTTAAGGAAATTATACAATTAAACATTGCCTATCAATGTATCTGTACTTTGTAAAAACATACTTTGTTTTTAAAAGAACATCATTTTTTAAAGCTCTAACGGTCAAAAGGTCACTGAAATTAGAATGCTCCCAGGAGCACAGATGGCCTAAAAACCACCAAATTGCGTCTACATAAAAAGTAGGAAAATAAAAATACGTCTACTAGGAGTAGTTGAATACAAGACAATAATTCAATTCAACAGGAGGATTTGAAGACCAACAAACCACAGAGTTTTGACTAAAGTTCTCCCATATGTAGGTACCAACATAACCACAATCCTTAAATGTTGACCGCAAAAATGTGTGAGGTCAACCTTCTAACCTAGCTCTGATTTCACTGTTACAATGCCGCAGGGAACGCCCTACACTGCCAGCCACCCTGTTTGATTTCATCCACATGCAGTCGCTATGAGTGTGGAAAACATTTTTTACAGCGTAAAATAAATTACCTTTCATTTTTGTCTCATGCTTCACCTGTCATATGCGCTGAGACGCCACACCATGAATTATCTGTTAAGGTTTTCTGACTCAGCTCTGACATAGAAATTAGTGGTCACAGTGAGCAACCACTCTACCAACTCAACGTTCAATTATTTTACAGTGATGAAGCATACAGGAAAATTGTGAAATCATGAAGATTATAAATTGTTCAGCGGATAGGACAGGGTAGCTTTTTCAAGTTTTTCAAGACAAAAAGTCGTTTGTTTCAATCTCTACAGTAAACCATTGCTTTCTTATATGTATAGACTGATATTATTGCTAAATTACTTTTGTTTTATTTGAAATAATACACTACACATAAAATGAGAAATATTGCATTTCTGCCCAGTTTCATTTTAGCTACATGTTGCTCCCATTCCTAAGGCTTTTCAAAACCAGGAGGGTCTATTTCAGGGCCATGAGTAAGCAAGAGGGGTTTACAGCAGAGGGAGGAAGTAGGAACTGCTAACCTGTTGCCAGGAACATAAGTAAGGACTATGTCCTGTAGTTTTCAAAGATTTAATGTACCTATGAAAATTTGTGGCACAGAAATGTTTCTACCAAATCATATGGAGCGACTGCCTGGTCGGGCAGGTGGCATATGGGGAATAACGACAAGAAATTAAGCATAATAACCGAAGAAGAGTACAAGACTACAAAAATAGAATTCAGGAATGCAGGAAAGCTATAAGAGCAAAAGAGAAGTCTTAGTATAATACCGGCATCGTAATATCCAAAAGGAATAGGAATGAAGCCTGTCATGAAGTAAAAAACTGGAACGTTCTACCCTAAATGTAAGGGTACTCTAAGTGCTATAGATCTTTGTATCTCCAGGATCCGCCAGCAGACCAACAGCAGATCACTGATTATTTGGAAAGAGAAACAAGCATTGGCATAGCCAAAATGTTTCTCCCTTGGGACCTTGTAAGTGTTCAGCCATGCAACAGTTAATGTTGTTGCACCAAGGATATTGTGCTGCATAACAAAATACTTGGAAGGTCCATTAAGGGAGATCTATTGGCTATGCCAATGCTTGTTGACAAAGTTGCCGGTAAGGCCCTTTAGTCGGGGAGGAGGGTGAACGTAAAAGGCATGAGATGGATAGAAACCAGCAGTGGGGACTGGGTGGACAGAAACCAAAGTGGGCTGAATTCAAAAGTAGGGAGGAAGGGACTTTTTTTACATCGTAAATGCTCAGTCTTAAATTGCTGCCAGGTGTGTGCCTTCGGCTTCATATGTCTTGATCACCTGTTTCAGGGACAACATCCTGCAATAGCCAGAAGGTCTCCTTCCATTGCTTTAAATGCTAAAATTAAAAAGCCTCTATTCTTCCAGCAAGCAATAGGAAGCCTGAAAAACAGTGCTTAATTTAAAATGAAGTTTGGCACGTACTCTGCGCCGGCAATTAATTCTCAACACCAGCAGTTATGACAGTTCACCACATGGCAGCACTTTTTATTTATTTCTGAAAGAACACATCAGTAGAGTGCTTAGCAAATGAATATTAAAAATGAATAATACTAGCATGTCTAGACAATTCTTACAGCTTTGCGTGTTCCGGAATAGTCTTAAGTGTTGCACTTGTAGTAAAGAGATAATTAGTAGTTGTGATGGGTCTGGAATTTAGCATTAATGATAGTGGCTGGAATAGCAGCAGTAGCCTCTCGAAAAATAGCTTGTATTCTGGCACGTCTTTACAATCTAGGCACAGATTGAAAACTATCATGTCTTTCTTGTCAAGTGAGGTTTTAATTCTGATATATCAAACTGCCTGCCCAAGACTGGAACCCAAAACTTGCCCATCAGGCTGTTTTGGTGTGGATATATTTTCTTCTAGTACAATTGAATGATTTGCTCTCTGCTTATAATTGTATCTCAGGACATGGGGCAACAGCAGATTTATCCCATGGAACAATCTGAAGGAAATCCAGAGGAACAGTTTGCCGCTTTGCTCTTTGCAGAAGAGGAAACGAAACAAAGAGGTTTTTTTTGTTGCTCCGGGCTGAACTTGGAATATTCCTAACGTTTTGCACCAACCAGTGCACAGAACTGAGCACACTGGCTTAGGACTATTGAAACAGTTTAAAGTACTAACGAACTCGGATAATCAGCTTGCCCCATTTCACTCTATGTATTGATCAACCATAATGCAAATTGCCTTGGCTCCATTTATACAATCGTGCAAAGCACTTTAATTAAGATGGAGTGAAGCAAAATCTTCTGTGCTCCATTTTTGCAGTGTTCATAGAAAAGGGTGAAAATTAGCATTACATTACTTTTATGCATCTGTGAGGTTGTGGCATCTGGGACACAAGCCTACAAGTCCTCGGCATCCTGGGGGAGGGGGTGGGGGGGGGGGGGGTACTTCGACTCCAGGGATGGCTCATCATTGCGCAGGGCATTCTGCCAGTGAGTTCGCCTGTGCCTACTTTGCAACAAGTTAGTCAATAGACTCACAGCAAAACAAGGGTGGGTCCTACGAAAAAACAAAGCATCCATATCTGAAATATTTGTGTGCAAACATCAGGACATAAGAACGTGTTTCCACGATAAAAGCAATAAACAGGAATGCAACTTGTTTTTTAACACTACGCCACATTTGGAGGCCTACGTAAGTTCACCAATTCATGCGAATAAAACGAGTTTCAAATTATCCCTAATTTATTCTGCTGAATTATTGCCAGGATAAGTAGGGAGTAGGTAGGGCGAACTGCTCGGAGGGCACAGGGTGCCCTGGAGGGCTTCTGTATAATGTGCGCATATCATGCAAGTGACTGGAATTCCTGGGTCAGGTATGAGGTCTCGCGGGTATTTGCGTCTCACAGACGTACAGGATCGGGCTTGTTACAGTGGCAGCAGCACGCCTTCAGTCAAACGGAATTCACAGCCCGTCTGTCGAAAAAAACATGGGGTTGAAAAGGCGAAGAGGAATTTAATTTAAACGGGCTCTGCCTTTCTTTAGGTATGTTTTTTAAATGCTCCACCTGCTGTAATTGATATTCTCACCTTGAATACCAGCTCTCAATGCTTCAAAGCGTGGCGCGCCCCTTGAAGTGCAAGTTCCACTGCTGCGCACCTTGTAACCGAAGGTCCCCGAAGGCTCAGTGGGCTATGCGTGTGGCGGCTGCAGGAAGAATCGGGCGCCAGTGTTTGATGGGGTGAGAGAGGGTAAGCTGTTTTCAAGCACTCGTGCCTGCGGGAGCGAGGAGCGGCACGCGCGGCCATGCTAACTGAAAACATATGGTAGGCGCGCCACTGCTCGCTCCCGCAAGGTGGATGCCAGCACAAGCACGAGTGCTTGAAAAGAGCTGGCTGACCAATTTCTAAAGGTCACCTCCTAGTGCAGCGCATGAGCGCTGGCTAGGCGAGACCTAAAAAGGAGAGGCACTCTCTGGTGGCACAGCTAAAGTCGTGTAATACAAGTTTACCTCTTAAACCAAAGATCCATTAAATGACATACCTCCGGACTCTTTGCTGCCTATTCTAATTCACTTTTTCCTGTGCCACTTGAAATTCCACTCTCTGCAGGCTGTTTCCCCGAATGGAAATGCATTTTCTTTTTTAATTGAACAGATTGCTTTCACTTCATAACACAGGTTTAAATTGGTTTGTACTTTTCTAGCACTACTGACCCTCGTACCATCAAATCCCTAAGTATACTTGTGTTGTTTTTAAGCACGGGAAAGCTTAAGAACCTTATCTTTTAGAAAAGGTTTAAATGTATTCATAATCAAAGCACTGGCATTTTATGGAAACGTGCCTTCTTTCGAGCAACTGAACTTTTTATCTGTCGTGTTACAATGTTTCATTATTCCACTCTGCTTTGCAGTAATGTTTACTGGTTACTTGTCAGACTTTTTACCTGTCGCTTTTACAATGCTCGTCATTTTATTCTACCTGCTACATTGTGATGGTTCTTAATAACTTGAAACAATAAAAAAGTATCTATCTACCTATTCTAGCAACTAGAATGTGTAACAGCGAAAATTAATTAAGCTGCTAAATACCCAACTAAATGTGGCCATAAGAGAATGGTATGTTCAACCATGTATGCGCTGCTGCATATTCCAGGTCATCCACTCAACCGCTCCCCTTAAATTGTTAATTGGTGTTTTATAAGCTACTATCAAAAATGGTTGGATAAAATTACTAGGGTGGTGCTAGAAACATTAAAGGTAACTATTGATGTGGGAGATCAAAGCATGACTCTTTTTAGATTTAATATTTTTGAAGGATACATCTTTGACAGGAGAAGGGGTCTTTGGGCACCCACGGACGTTCCAAGCCTCAGGGGCCTTCATCCCCCACCTCAACACATGCCAGGAGGCGCACAATGCAGACTCAGAGTCTGCCCAGGGGGTGGCGGGCCAACTCCTGAGAAGCTGAAGAGCGCCTCCAGAAATCCCTCGGCACAGGATACATCTTTGGCAGCAGACGGGGTCTTTGGCCCCCACAGACTCTTCACGCCTCAGGGGACTTCATCCTTCACCTCAATACGTGCCAGAAGGTGCACAAGCAGTGTCTTCCCAGGAGGGGGGTGGGGCCAGCTCCCAACGTACTGAAGAGCGCCTCCAGCAATCCCGCAGCGTGGGACGCATGCAGGCCATACCCGGGCAAAGGCCGGGCCAGGGGCAGACCATTTTGCACCCATCAGAGCCGGAAGAAGCTGAGCTGGGCTATCCCTCTTGGCCCCTGCATCTGTTGATCCACCGATTCTCCTGGTGAGTTTTACAGTATTTTATTGACTGTTAATCGAGCCTTAGTTATGGCCACGCACAAACTGACCCAAGAAAAGATAGTGCCGGTGCTAACCCTCAACATTGGACTCCTTCTTGGTTACAGCAGTCAGTGTAGTCACCAAGGATACAGAACTGGCAGAGAGGCGTTTGTCCCTAGACATGTGGGAAAAGGACTACTTTTGTCGCATCAAATATGGAGCTCCTGCACCTGCTACCCTTGGAGTTGCCCCTGCAAGTGGCTCCAGCATAGCTGTCTGTGCCCCCAAGCCATGCTTCCCTGGCACTTTTGGAGAGGGAGCCACTCAGGGACATCTTAGACTTGCACCTGACTACCAGCTTTTGTGAACCCTCTGCAAGGATGAAGAGGAAAACCAAAACAGGACCTGTCCTAGTCAACTACAAGCATAAGGGGCCTCCTGCCCGCTTGTCTATCAGTGCAAAGAAACCTGCTGGTCTTAATCCTGACGCAAAAAGGGATGGGCCTAATTCCTCGTGAGAGACTGTTCTGCATCAAATCAAATCCATGGTGGCATCTGCTATCTCTCCCTTTGTGGACAGGATAAACTCCCTGGAAGGGGTCATCTGGGAGGTGTCCTCTAACCTGGAACATATACCACCACTTGCATTCCCCATGCATTCACATCATGGACATGTCTTAGCAAGTGTCCCAGCACCAATACCAAAAACTGCAACCCAGACCAAAGGCCGACACTACTGTGGAATCTCCCGCTCCAATTGTTCATACATCTACTCTAGTGCCAGGAGCAGGGTATAAACCTACAACTAGCTGTGACACTGCTGCTCCTGGGCAGAAGATGTCAGTATTGCTAATAGACCTCTTCTTCTGCCACATCCCCCAAAAGTCCAGCAGTCTCTGGACCTGCCACCTGAATGCTGCCCATACGTGGCGGCTTTGGTACGAGTACGACCAATCTCAGCTCATAGGAAGGAAGCATAACTGTAATTGAAAAGTAAATTCTGCCATTGTCTCTCACAGAACATTGCATTTACCATCTCGGAGTACAATTATATTTTATTGGTGAGGAGAACTGGGTGGATAGGTAGATCTCCTAAATTACTCCAGGGGGATAGAGTAGTCATTAACTGCAGGAACCCAGGCCTGGCACATCGCCTTCTGAAGACTGGCTGTATGCCCCATAACGTAGCAGCAACTCCAAGCATTGCCCCGCTGGGTATTTCTATAAACCTAGCCCTCTGGGCCCTTCTGGCCAGCTGGCAAGGAGGGGCAATGTACACCATTGGACTGAAGTAGTAGTTGCGTCTATTGTCTCCACCTCTAATAGTTATTTGCCACTTTCAGGCCTGGATGCTAATAAATGGCTTGTTACATCTTTGGACCAGCTGACGGCGCCTGGAAGATCAAGCGATAAGGACGCCGGAATTGGTTTGCATATCGAAGTTGCGGATCACTCGCACCCTGCATTTGATGTTTTTAGTTTCCCCCTTGGTAATATGTTGCAATTCCATGCATCCAATAACCTTCAAATCCATGTATCTGATGTTCCTTGTGCCCCCATTGGCAGCAGCCTTGTGTCTAAGTTGGCTGCCTCTAGGAAGCTCGTTTTCTGGCATCAAAGACAAATTGGCATGTCTTGATTGGTGTGAGTTTATAGACCGATTTGACATATGTATTTTCTGGGAGAAATGGGTTGTCACACCCCACTTTTGGTCTGGATTTGCTAGTTCTGACCAACCTGCTCTTATCTCTGGGAAGGGCAGACCGTCAGGGGGCCTGGTAATCTGGTTGAAAACCACCCTTGTATGTACCTCCAAAGTTATCGATATGGGGTCTCCAGATGTTTCATGTGTATTTTTGCAATTCCCTGATGGGGTCTCGTGATGCTTATATCAGGTCTATTGTAGGCTTAAAGGTAGCTTAGCTGCTATTGATGTAATGGATGCTCACCTGCCATCTCTCCCAGCCGGTGTATTTAGGATTGTGGCGGGGGATTTCAACTGCAATTCTGAACCCCTCGGCATGGATATTGACACACTAAGTGGGGAAAAGGAATGAATTATGGGCAGTCTCGGAGCTATTGCTCAATCCGATAAAGAAATGGTCTGCTGCCTTGCAACTAAATGCTTTTACTCTTAATAATAATTTGAGATTCCGATCAGACAAAGAAGGAAGGACACCTGTAACCAAAAAGAAAGAGCTAATTGCATAGAAAACACCATTAACAGCCCTTCCAGGGCAACCCGACCCCAAGGTTTACTTTCAGCTTCGACCCTGCACATGGGAAACTTCATTGGGCAAAACCTTGTGGTGGTTTGCCAATTCTCTTTTAGTGGCCTTAGGGCTCTAGGCACTTTAACAATGTAAATGCAGTGTGAAAGTGTGCGCGCCCTTCCTTCACATGTTCAGAAGTTGTGTTACCTGATGTTTTTAAAACATGTCTCAAGCCTGCCATTGCAGGCCTGTGTGTGCGAACTTGCACCCCTTTGATATTTTTTAACATGTGTAAAGCCTGCCATTGCAGGCCTATGTATGTGAAATTGCACGTATGCTCAGCATGGCCTTTCTAAACCACTAGCCAATGCTTGGGGGAACTTTCACTAGCACTACAGAATCTCTAGAGTAAGTCCTGAGGGGTGAAGCAAGTTGGCAGGTGAAAGGCAGGGCAGGGTCACATGTGTGTTCTCTGCCCATGTAGTGAAGAATACCCATGTGTTGTCACTACCTATGAGGTTAGCTCTTCCCATAGGTTAACATGGGAAAATGGATGGAATTACTTCAAGCTGCAGTAGTGGCTTGCAGTGGAGCAGCCTCATAATGTTTCCTATCATTGGAGTTACAATGACAAACCCTCTTCTGTGCTACAGGTGGATGTGTCATTAATAGCTTAGAAATGCCACTGCTAGGAAGTGAACATTCCTCTGCTCTAAAACTCGTTGTGGGCCTTTTAGCTTGCCTCCAGTAAGTCCACACTGGAGGCCGGGGGGCAAATCTGTGCATTCCCCGGCCACAGCTATAAACATTGGGCATGCAACTGAGACAACAGACCTCTGTCATTTGAGGGCCTGGCTAGATAGATTGGAGGGAGAGGTTTTGACACTTAGCTTCTAGGAGCCAGATCATGGCCCCACTAAAGATTAAGATCTGCATTCCATTGCCTCATGGCAGACAGGACTGAGATTTAGGGGAGAATCTTTTGAGTCAGTGGAATCTATACTTTCTTTTAGTGGAGCAGACTTGGGTTTTTTGAAAACGCTTGCATTTTGTGAATGTGAATTAGAAGAGAACGTGCACAAAGGATTGTGAAGGAGGAGTTGTTGCTGCCAGGAGTGAGGTGACATCACATGGTACCGCTCTAGTATTCATTGGTTGGTGTAACGCCATGCTGGAATAGGTTGACGTCATAAAGAGCTGTGCTGGTATTGGCTGATTTAAACTAAACAAGGAAGAACATTTCTTAAGTAAATTATTGGTGGAGGACAATATTACATTTTAGGAAAAATTCAGATTTGGATTTTTTTTTTTAATTTGATGAAGGGAGATGTGCTCATGCCCATTAGAGAAGGGGTAGCGATACCACCCGAGGGGCACAGCAGCCTTATGCATGACACAGGAGAGAGGATATTACACATGTACATTGCATGAAAACTAGCTGAAATATACTGAGAAAGACAGAGCCTTAGCTTTCCCACAGTATGGAACATTTAATATTTAGATTCTTTAAAATTTGCGAAAGCATTTCTATGAGATTAAACCACCTCTGAGGTGCAATTTAAAGCCCTTAGCGAATGGGAATACATGGCTCACCAGAAAGAGAAACAAACATTTCAGGGAAGGTACAAAAACACTTCAAACCGATATGATGAGGCTAGATGGGATGCACAGCAGAAAGCTTGGAGAACAGATATAGCTGAGGGAACTCATATGTGTCCTCTATTGGTAACAGAGAAAGAGGAAGGAAAGAAGTGTAAGGAGAACAAGAAACATCTTGATGATTCTCAGACATTGACAGACTGACGATAGTGAGAATGAAATTGATGACGAAGTTTTAAATGAATTACTTTTAAACCGTCCACCACCCTACAATGAGGATCATCCCCAGGATATAGCAAATTCCTATGTAGGAAGAGTTCCTCATTCTTCTGCCATGCACATAAGTCCAATCCTTTCCTACCTGCAAATGATATTGCAGGAAGACCTGAGACAAACAATCAGACTGTGCTAAATGCTCCAGATGCTTTGATTGTTCCTCTGACAATAGGACCTGTAGTCCCGTTATACCAGTCTGGGAACAGAGGACTGAACACACATAATTTGGCCGTCCATACTGGGGTCATGCCTCAGTTCCTAATTGTACAGACCCGAGATCAGAACAGACAAATCAAGAATTATTAATTCAGACGTTGGCTAATGTTCCTAGTGGATTCGGCTCAACAAACCACTTCAAGTGGGAGATCTGGAAATGGCATTGAAACCCCACAATGGGGAACACGAAATCTAGAAGGAAGAACCTTTCACTTGGGATTGCCAGATTCTGATGTGACCCTTTTACAGTCAGTCCACTCTTGTTACAGGTGCAGAAGGACGAAGCGAAGATTTACTTGGTAATACCACAGAAAGACAGATAGGGCCTACACCTGGAGAACTTGACGACTGGATCAAATAAATAACTCCTTCTTTATACGGAAGGAGTGCAGGAACTCAAGGAACTACTGCTTCAAAGAATAGTAAGGATAAGGCTCTGGATGTAGGAAAACTCAAGGTGGAGCTAAAAGAAATGCCTAATAATGGGATAATGGGAACTAACTACAAGTCCTGTTACAATAGCTAATTATCAGAACAAGGTGAGCACAGAAGTATAGGGTGGACATACAAGGATGAAAGACATTACAAAAATCATGCAGATTAGACTTTAGTGACAGACACTGAAAACATGAGGCCTTCGGGAATGAGATTGCAAATCAAAGAGTTATTAACTACACTTAAGATATGGGGAGAGATGGAAAAGTAGGAAGGAAGATGGGCTAAAAATAAGGAAGCAAGAAAAGTAACAATGCTGATGTCCCCAGTCATTGATAATGGAGGTGAGGGAGGAAAAATGCTTCCTATGACAGAAGTACCTGCACGAGGGTATGTACATGTTTCATGGACAAGACCAGATATATTGTCCATTACAAATGATTTACTGAGGTTGAGAGAAAATGCAGTTGAATGGTACAAACATGTTGAGAGATTTGTGAATGTTTCGAAGGTTTTGTTGAAGGATTCGAATACTCTTGTTTGACATTGTAGTTCCAGGTGATTTGTGGTGTAAAATTGCTATTGATTGGCCTCTCCGGTGTCCTCTGTAATGTAATGTAATGTAAGTGCCAATTTGTATCGCGCGACAATCGCTCCAAGGAGCATCTAGGCGCCCAGAAAGGACCACCAGATGTTAGGTAGTCCCTATGCTTACTTGACCGAGAACCCGAATTACACTAGGCTTCTGGCAGTTATATCTTGGAGATTAAAGATCCAGGTTTTTAGATGTTTACGGAAGTCTATTTCTTTATCCAGTAATCTCAACTGGGGGGGAAGAGTATTCCATGCTTTTGCTCCCAGTACCGCCAGAGATTTGCCCCCTCGAGTTTTGAGTCTGAAACTCGGGACGGTAAGCAGGTTGGCCGTTGAAGAACGCAGTGCTCTGGTTGGACAGTATCTGCTGAATTTTTTCCTCAGATAGGACGGGCCTAGGTTGTGAACAGCTCTAAAAGTAATTAACAGTACTTTAAACAAAACCCTTTTTGTAATGGGCAGCCAATGTAATTCTTGTCTTTCCTCCACTCTTTCTTGCACTTTTTCTGTCGTTTTCCCCCCATTTCAAGCTCCCCCCCCCTTTCACTCTCCTTGTGTCTTTCCTCCGTATTCACTCGTTTTTTTACCCTCATCGCAATCTCCCCCTTCCACTCTCCTGTGTCCTCTGTGTCTTTCCTCCGCTCTTTCTTGCACTTTTGCTGCCTCTTTTGCACTTTTCTCTCTCTTTTTGTCTTTTTCCTTTTGCCTTTTTCAGCCTGTTTTTCCCCGCCGCTGCTGCCCCGGCGGCGCCTCCCCCCCAGCACGACCAGTGCGACCGGCCAAATCCAGCTCCCCTCCCCACTCCCGCCTCCCAGCTGTCCAGCCCTCACCGACCCCTACTTAATGGAGACCCAGCGGCACTCCACGCTCTCAACCCAGGCCGCAACAACAACTGCAAGCTAGCATCACCAGCCGACACTCACAGACCCTTCAGCTGTCACCGCTGCCGGCACACCTGCAGCTCTGCCAAGACCACTGACCCAGCGCAATCCGCCCACAAGAACACAACCGAACCGAAGACCCTGCAATGCATCCTGCAAAGTCCGATCCCTCCACAAACACGCCACCGAAATCTGGGACCTCCTCGACAGCACTACCCCGGACATAGCATTCTTTACCGAAACCTGCACCAACACCACCTTGGGACCGGACATTGCCCTCGCCATTCCCCAAGGATACAAGATCTCCAGGAAGGACCGCCACACCCGCCCGGGAGGAGGAATCGTCATCATCCACAAATCCACCATCCGCCTGAGCACACTCCCCGACGAGCCCACAGACCTGATAGAACACCTTCACTTCAAGATACTGGCCAGCCCTACCTCCACCCTCCGAGGAACCCTCATCTACCGACCCCTTGGACCCCGCGGACTTTTCGCCAACTCCATCACGGACATCATCTCCCCGCATGCCATTGTGTCCACCAACTACACCCTACTGGGAGACCTCAACTTCCACCTCGACAACCAACTGGACCCCAGCACCACATCCCTCCTGGACAACCTCCACAACATTGGACTCCGCCAGATCGTGACCGAACCCACACACTCAGCAGGACACACCCTCGACCCCCTCTTCAGAACAGGAAACTCCATCACCTTCAGCCACACCACCAAACTCCCATGGACTGACCATCGATGCGTCCACTTCACCTTCAGAACACCCACCATCCACAGACACCTGCTCCTGCTCCCACGAAGAAACTGGACCAGAATCACAGACGACCAGCTAACCACATCACTCAGCAAATCCACCCCAACCATCGCGGAAAACTACGCCAACACCGCAGCCCGAACCCTGCACAGATGGTTCTCCGACAGCGCCAACACCATAGCCCCCCTCAAGAAAAACAACAACACCCACGCCATGAAAGCTAGATGGTTCACCACCGACCTTCGAGAGTCCAGTTGCACTTGCCGCCACCTCGAAAAGGCCTGGAGGAACACCAAATCCACAGAAGCCCACAACAACTTCAGAGCCGCCACCAACGCCCACCACCAACTCATCAGAAAAACGAGGAAAAAAGCGATTGAAGACAGAATCTCCACTCATGCACACAACAGCAAAGAACTCTTTAATATCATCAAGGAGTTCGCCCAACCCACTAGCGAGTCCACCGACATCCCTCCTTCACAAGACCTCTGCGACCTTTTTCCACCACAAAATCAAGAGCATCTACGACAACTTCGACGAAGACAACCAACACACTGAACCCTCACCAACCACCCCTGACACCCTGAAGCCAGCGATCGACAACTGGACAGCCCTCACCACCGAAGACACACTGAAGACGAAGTCAATCCACTCCGGGACCCCCACGGACCCCTGCCCCCACCACATTTTCAACAGAGCCGCCAACACCATCGCACCCATGCTCTGCCACACCATCAACCTCTCCCTGGCAACCGCCTCGTTCCCTGACGACTGGAAACATGCTGAGATCAACCCCCTCCTGAAGAAACCCTCGGCGGACCCCACCGACCTCAAAAACTACAGACCCATCTCCCTGCTCCCGTTCCCAGCGAAAGTCATCGAGAACGCCATCAACAGCCAACTCACCACATTCATCGAAGAGCCCAACATCCTCGACTCCTACCAATCCGGCTTCAGAAAAAAACACAGTACGGAAACCGCCCTCCTCGCCGCAACAGACGACATCCGTACCTTACTGGACAAAGGAGCAACAGCAGCCCTCATCCTCCTCGACCTCTCAGCGGCGTTCGACACATTATCTCACCGCACCCTAATACGCAGACTCCACGACGCAGGGATCCAAGACAAGGCCCTCGACTGGATCCGCTCCTTCCTCTCCAGCAGAACGCTGCGGGTCAGACTCCCCCCTTTCCTCTCAGACCCTACACCTACCACCTGAGGAGTCCCCCAGGGATCCTCCCTCAGCCCTACGCTCTTCAACATCTACACGGCTACGCTCGCCCTCATCATCAGAACCTACGGACTCAACATTGTGTCATACGCAGACGACACCCAACTCATCCTCTCCCTATCCAACGAACCCAACACCGCCAGACACAACTTTCGAGAAGGCATGGAAGCCATCGCCATATGGATGAAAAACAGCTGCCTACAACTAAACACCAACAAAACGGAAGTATTCATCATGGGCCCAACCCAGACGCCTGGAATGACACCAGGTGGGCCCCCGCCCTCGGAAGCCCGCCTACCCCCACGGACCACGCACGCAACCTGGGATTCATCCTGGACTCAGAGCTCAAAATGGACCGCCAGATCAACTCCGTCTTGTCCTCCTGCTTCCACACCCTCCGCCTCCTACCTAAGACCTTCAAATGGATCCCCCCGAACACAGAAAGACCGTCACTCACGCCCTGGTCACCAGCAGGCTCGACTACGGCAATGCACTTTTTGCCGGAATAAACAAAAACCTCACCCGCAAACTACAGAACATCCAAAATGCCGCAAGACTGGTCCTCAACCTGCCAAGACATTGCCACATCTCCCAGCACCTGCGAACACTCCACTGGCTCCCCATCGAAGCTAGAGTCACCTTCAAGATGCTAACCCATGCTCACAAGGCCCTCCACGACACCGGACCAGCATACCTGAACAGCCGACTCAAATTCCACACACCCCAAAGGACCCTACGATCAGCCCAGCTCTCCTACGTAGTGGTACCCCGCACCAGAAAGACCAGATCGGGAGGTCGCTCATTCTCCTTTCTCACGGACAGAGCCTGGAACGACCTTCCGCTCCACCTCAGACAGATAACATCGCTCCCCATCTTCGCAAGAAACCTCAAAACCTGGCTCTTCGACAGACCCTCTCCTTGATGGACTGGAACCTGTGAACGCCCCCACACCCACAGCGCCTTGAGACCCTTACGAGTGAGTAGTCGCGCATAACAAACACCTGATTTGATTTGATTTTGATTGGCCTGAAACTGAACCAGCTAGACATCCGCATACTGGTGCACCATCAACTGAGGTAATGAAGAAATATAATCAAGCTATTACCTATTTGAAAGGGAAAATCCCTCCTTTGTGCCAAATCCAGCTGTGACCCTTTTTCAGATATTTTTTATTTTTATTGTTGAATCCATGGCATATTCCGGACATATTTAATTACTTGGTTGTTCGCACAACAATAGCAATAACATTCCATATGAACATAATAATAAAAAAACAAAATCAAGATAAGATTATGACAAGATCATGCAGTTAATTCAAATGTTCTATCATTGGGGCCCATATCTGAATAGCCAGTTTTTTTCGATTCATTGATTTAAGACAATAAAGACTATATTCCAAACTGAAAATATTATGGAATTTGGCCTGTCACATTTCAAACAAAGGGGCATCTTGCTGCAACCTGACAGAGGCTACACATAGGCGTGCGACCGCCGCTGCCATGAAAATATATCTAAACTTAAATGCCGGTTGACCAGTTCTAAGAATATCACCCACACCCAATAGCATTACAACCTTTGTTATGTGAATTTGTGTCCCTGTGATTCCAGATAGGAACTGATCTATTTGTAATTTTAGTTGCAAGAGGGAAGTACAATCATAAAATACATGCACAATGTCTGCTTTCTCCATACTACATCTAAAACACCTCCCGTCATTAGAACCTTCCCACTTCATCATCCTCTCTGGTGTATGATACAGATTAAATATCGTCTTAAAGTGCTGGGCTTTAAAATTTGCCGACATCAAAATTCTTCCTGAAATATCAAATGATTGCTGCATATACACGCCTTCCTGTCCTAACCGATTACACAATTTACTATCTTGTGCTTCCATATCATCCTGTTGTGCTTCCATTAATGTATCATACAATACACCTATTCTTGCCCTTCGTTTGATTGCCTCCACTAACGAAATCGTGGCTATTCCCTCCTGCACATGATGTTTAGACAAGAAATCCCAAACTTGCAAATACTTAAAAAAAATTCATTTTGGTGAAGTCCATATCTATCAACTAAACCGGAGAATGAAACTAATAACCCCGCCCTCAAATAAGTCTCCTAATTTGCTAATCCCCTTAGCCCTCCATCTCTGCATCTTAAAATAACAAAATATGGCGGGAATATAGACATCGAATTCAACGGAGTAGAATTGCTGATTCGTGGCATATTTATCATTTTCGTACGGATTTCCAAACCTTATATGCTGCAATCGGAACCTTAAATCTTCCCCTGTCCACAATAATCATATGTTTTGAAGTATACATGCATAGCAATAAAATGTAAAATTAGGAACAGCCCATCCCCCCAACCGTGTGGTAGCATCATAAATTAAAAAGCCCGCCAAGCTTTCCTTTGTCCCCATAGAAACCCATCACATATAGAATGCACTCTCTGCAATTGTGCTTTGGTTAATTCAAGCGGTACCGCCCTAAAATAGTAAATAACTTTGGGAATGATAGTCATCTTAAGCACATTGCACCTCCCCACCTGCGAAAGGTGTAAGCACTCCAAACGGTCAAGCTGCTGTTTAATCCCAGAGACTATCCCTCCCCAATTAACCTCGATCAGGTCTTGTAGAGACATTCTGATTTTAATACCCAGGTGGCTAGTTGCGCCTGTTACCCGAATATCCCCAGAGCATGCCATTTTAGTACATACAATCTGCGTTTTTGTGGAATTTTATTTGTAGCCTGATGCCCCACCACATTTTTCAGCCAATCTTTCCATCTCTACTACTGCTTGCACGGTGTCTGACGATGCCACTGCAATATCATCAGCATAGGCTAAGACCCGCACCGGATACTGCCCACAGCTCATACGCTCACTCTGTTCCAGCATTACCAGAAATGGATTGATATAGATAGGGAATAACAACGGGGAGCAGGGACATCCCTGTCTTGTCCCCCTATTGATATGAACTTGCTCCGATTCCCTTCCCATAACACCGATCCTAGTTCGTGGTGACTTATACATGGTTTGTATAGCTCTACAATAACCCTGCACAAACCCTGTCTTCAGCATAATGACCCATAACAATGACCAGCAGACACGGTCAAACGCTTTTTCCGCATCTAGGAAAATCAACCCCATCCTACTGTTATATACATTAGCGTAATCTAGAAGAGTAACCATTCTATTAATACGGTTTACCGTGCTCCTGCCTGGTATAAATCCGTGCTGATAGATGGATACCAAAGGCGTAATTACTCGCGCTAACCTTGTAGCAAGTATTTTCGCATATACTTTGCCATCTGCGTTTAACAGGGAGATGGGTCTATATGATCCTGGCTGATTTGGGGGCTTATCTTTCTTTTTAAAACACCACTATATTAGCCTCATCCCATGATGGTGGTAGATTCCAAACTTGGGCCTCTTAGAATGTGGTCAACATATCTGTCTTCAATACTTGAAACAACACACGATAAAACTCAAGTGGCAGCTTATGAGGTCCTGCCGCTTTGCTGCTCGCCTCTATAGTTATCGTAGCGACAATACCATCTGCTCTTCTAGACTTATCTTATCTAAATCCATTTGTTGACAAAAGCTCTCTATCTCTTGCTCAGTACACTCGCTCTGCTTGTACAGTTCTTTATAAAAATAATGAAATACCCCCAGTATACCCTCCATAGTTTCAACCGTATTTCCAACTAAATCCAACATAGCTAATATTTTCTGTGAAGATTATCTTACTCTTAGCCTCTGGGCCAAACACCGTCCTGTAGCTTCCCAATATTTATATCTATCTAATTTATGCACCTTATATTTGATGGGCGATTTCCTTACACCATATCCCATTAATTTTTGCTGTACAGCATGCGATCTTAGTTTGTATTTCCACAACTTCTTGTCCCCGCCTCAGCACCTGTATCAACTCCTGTTCCGCATTCCTTAGATCCCCAAGTAGCTGCCGCATCAGAGTCTGTTGTTGCCTCTGCTTTGCCAATCCATAACTAAGTGCTTCGCCACGTGCTCCCGCTTTAAACGCATCCCATACTATCGCACTAGAGGTGGACCCCCTATTGACCTCAAGAAATTGCAGAGCCCAAATTAACATATGATCAATAAATTCTTTATCCATCAGGAGCTTCTTATTAAACGTAAATGCCCTACCAACCTTCATCTGATCAAGGCTATACACATCCAATAATAGTGGGCCATGATCTGCCATTATCTTGGGCCATACCTGCAGTTTTGCTCCCACAAGGGTTACTCTAGGCATAAAAATATAATCCAGCCTAATTTACAATGAGGGTATAAAAAAAAAGTGTAACCTGGATCCGGATAATTCAAAGTTGTCCACACATCTACCAATCCATGATCCTTTAACAACTGCCTTAATGCTGTAAAAACCTTAGGTTTCCGACCCATATATTTATCATTATTGACATCTAACAGATGCCCTTCTAAATAGATATTAAAGTCTCCACACAATATCACAGGGGTATTCCACAAAGCCAATTCTACATTTAAAGTCTCTAAGATAGGAGTTTCATCGAAGTTTGACCCATATACTGTACAGATTGTCACCTTGATACCCCCTATACTACACTCCACAATAGCCCCATCTTCCGTAGTTGTCCTTCATTTTTCTTCCTGTCCCACAAATCCCACCTTGTGCCATAATAGCAACCCCCTATTGGTAGTAGATTGCCGAGTTGCTCCCAAGAGCGTGTATCCCAACTCTTCTTATACAGTACGCTTACTCCACGGTATATGCAAAGGATATCAAGTTTCATTAAACGCAGATCCCCAGCTACCCGTTACCTCTTATTATTATTTAATCCACATACATTAAATGAACATATACGTATCCCACTAACAACCATTTTGCCCACAATATCTTACCATTTTGACAAAACCCCTGCATATATTTTCTTCAGACAATTCGGTATTGCTTATATTTACCACTATGTCTTTGCTATGAATTGATTTTTTTATTTTTAATACCCACCCCTTCCTACCCGTCCCCTCCACGTGCCCTGCCCCAACCCAATTACCCCCACTCAGCACCACCCCTGTGCCCCGCACTAACCCCACGCCCTCCCTCCACCCTTTCCCCAAAACATTGGCAATAGGGCTAATAATAGCCCTTGTGATGGAAGGTGAGTAAGCAGCCCTGTGTCCACCCGGTCCACCAACATAATCCTGGCTAGGGTATAATCAACACCAATCATTTGCTACCTTTTTAGGAGACATTAATTGCATTAAATTTAAATTCCTAATCCATGCAACAACAAAGTCTCCCTGCATCGTTACTTCACAGCCAGAAATATACACTAACTTAAATAACAAGGGCTAATTCAAAGAAACATTAAATAGTCCTTAGCTTGGCCCCTTACATAATACTTTAAGTGTAGCGGGATTTAACAAAAAAAATTGTGCCTCCTTTGCCTGAAAAGGAGTTAATTGACGCAGCTGCCACCTTTTCTCCACCGTTTGATGGCAGTAATTAAGTCTAACAAAAAATTGCTTATCCTTCCCCGCTCTCTTCCTGTCTGGTTGTGCCAGGTCGTAGACAGCCTGACGCGCCAAAAAGTTATTCAGGGAGATCAAAATCGCCCGTAGTCTCAGTTCAGATTGTCCTCCTTTCGCAGCTCGTTGCTTGAATGGAAACCTCTGCGCCCTTTGCACTTCAGTAGCCCAATTACACTCCGTCACTTCAGGAAAAGCCTCTGCAAATAATTCTATCACGAACTTGCGTACATCCTGCCCCTCAATCCCCTCAGGCACTCCTAGCATTCTAAGGTTATTCCTACAGAGTCTATTCTCCAAATCCACAAGCTTGGTCTGTGCATCTTCTTTATGGGCACTTACTGCCTCCGTAGCCACCTTCTGTGCCTCCATTTGATCTTCCAACATAGAGATTCATGTCTCAGCTTCAACCATTCTTTCAGTGAATTCATTACATGTTTTAGCCATTCTTCTTACTGTGTTTTGGAGCTTGGTCATATGTGTTTTTAGATTCTCCGTACGTGTCGCCACTCTATGGTCCAACATATATCGATAAATTGACTCAAGGGAGATTTTATCATCCGACTTTTCTGTTGCTCCCCCCGCGGCTTGGTCTACACCTTCAGGGGTCCTTTCAACTGACAGGGAAAAGTCCCATACCAGAGTCTTTGTTGCTTCTATCCGGGCCCCCCTTTCCTTAATTAATGTTTGCTTCCGCACAGTGAGCACCTCCGAGTTTTCATCCTCCAAGTTTGCACCATTCGGACCACTAACAAAACTCATTATTGACCCCTCCAAAGAGCCTGATTTGTGACCTAATTTGCCGTCATCATCTGATATTTCCGAAACACTTGTCCCCCGAGTCATTCTCCTAATTGATAGCGTCAATAATTCAGACTCCATTTCCAACACTCCGTCATCCTCGTGGATCGCTATTGTTGTCATGTTATTTTCCTCCCAACACTTCACTTGACTCACCCAGGGCGTCAGCAGTATCAACAGTATCAATAGCACACTGTTCATCTCCCTCTTCCTCTAAAACTGTCTTAGATACATGCGGTGTTGACTGCTTTTTCCTGGTTGGTGGCAAGAATTTCTGGGGTACTTTTTTGCTTACAGGCCCTTGCTCTCCTCCTGGCCCTCCTCCCTGCGAAAATTTTTCCATGGACCCTTCTATTCCATTTCCATCCAACGCACCTCTGGCCCTGCGCCCTGCCATGGCTGCTCTAGTCCCTGCCACCGCTTCCGTAGTGGCTCTGGTTTTCCCACCTCAGGCTGATTTAGAAGGCATGTCAATCCACAACTATTATTCCAGTTGTCCACCACCAGGTCACCAAACACTTACTAAGGCGACCGCAAATATATGCCCCCACTTAGCTGTTCTCATCTCCTCTCTTATCCCAGCTGCTTGCTGCAACTGCCAATACAGCACGCCAAAAAACAAGCGTATTTTACCGGAGAGAGCCTCCCCCGGCATGTCTACACTTAATGTATATTACAACTGCCTTCCCAGCGGCACCCAGTACCTTTAAGGTTTGTGTCTTTTCTTTTATTTTCTCATTCTTCTCGAGTCTTTATCCACAATCAAAAGAGGGCAAGGAAACACAACCTGGTCATTCTCGAACTGTCCCCAACCAGTCTGCACCTTGTTACCACTGCTGCTACAACCTCCACACGCCGGGTGGCGAGTGATTCCTCTTGTGTTACACACAGCTCCTCGAAGCCGCTGCCACGTCAGGCAGTACCGATTCCACTCGCCTGCCGATTCCTACACAGGTGCACCCAGCAGGTGAGTAAACTTTGCCTCACCGTGAGGAGCCTTCCCACGGCGTATCTACAAACTGCTGCGTTTACTTTCCAGAATGTCTCTCTGCTTTTAGGTATCTTTCATCTATATTTTTCAGTTTCAAGCCCTTTGCCTCCTGAAAGCTGCTCCAAGTTCTTTCCCAAAGTCCATAAAAAAATGAAGGGCGGGTGGATGCTGCCGGGAGCCTCTCACACACACGTCCAGCCAGTGGACGTCATCTTGCCTCCCTTTTTCAGATCTCATGTGAAGCTGAATGGTTTTCTGTCATTGATTTGTGCCAAGCCTTCTTTTCTATCCCACTGAACAAGGACAGCCAATTTTTGTTTGCTTTCTGGTTCGGTAATCATGTCTTGGCAAGTCTCTCAAGGTTATACAGAAAGCCCTTCAATTTTTAATCAGATCTTGAAAAATAATCTGGAGTCATTAGTGATGCCAAATTACTCTGTCCTTGTCCAGTACATGGACAACCTATTGGTAGCATCAGGTAATCAAGAGGCTTGCATATGCAATACCGCTGCATTACTGAATCAATTGGCAGAGAATGGACATAAAGTGTCACCAACCAAATTGCAGTTCTGCAAGAGGGATGTTCTGTATCTAGGACATCAATTTGAAAAAGGAGCCAGGAAGGTGGTGCAAGACAGGATAACTGTGATCCTGAATATGAAGCCGCCAAATACACAAAAGACAGTCCACATGTTTTTGGGAATGGTTGGCTGTTACCGACATAGGATTCCCAGTTTCTCATTGACAGCAAAGCCTCTTCAAAGGCTTACCCACAAGGATGTGGCCGACCCAGTGCCCTGGGATGATGAATGCATGCGCTCCTTTACTGAACTTGAGAAAATCTTTGTCAAGCTCCAGCTTTGGGAATGCCCGATTACAATAAAGGTTTTACGCTCTTTTGCAGTGAGCGCAAGGTTGTGTATTGTCAGTGCTAGCTCAAATGCACGCTACTGTGCGTAGACATGTGGCATATTTTTCTGCTACTCTTGATCCTGTAGCTGCTGTCTTACCCGGATGCCTTGAAGCTGTTGCTGCAACATGTGTGAGTTTCGAAGAGAGAAAGCATTCTGATGGGATATCCGATGAGAGTGCATGTTCGCATTCTGTCAGATATTGCTTACTTGTACTCAACATCTCACTAGTAGCTGTCTCACAAATATGAGCTGGTTATTTTGGGAGCGGAGAATGTAACTTTGATGAGATGTATGATTCTGAATCGTGAAACTTTAATGCGTTTTACTGGAAATGAGACTGTGACTGATGAAGCAGATCAGGACTGCTTGGATGTGACTGAATTGTGCACTAAACCTAGGCCAGATATCTTAGATACTCCATTGTCCGAATATGATCATGTGTTGTTCGTGGATGGATCTTGCTTGCGTGAGAAGCAGAAGGAAACTTGAAAGCTGCTTATGCTGTGACTATGGTTGCAGGTGTGACTCAGGCTTCCTGTTTGCAGGGTTGCTGAATTGATAGCCTTAACGCAAGCCTGTAACTTATGTGACAAATTGCAAGTTACATCTTAACCGATAGTACGGATTTGGCGTCGTACATGACTTCGGGCAGTTGTGGTCACAGCATGGGTTCATGACATTGTCAGGATTCCCCATAGCAATGGGGAAAGCATGAGGAACCTTCTGCTGTCATTACAACTGCCTGCTCAAATTGCTCTGGTGAAGTGTACTGCCCATCGGCCGGGCAATGATTATGTCAGAGTCGGCTGCCACTATGTGGATGAGACAGCGCACTATTGTGCTCTAAATTCTTACACCTTCAATGGAGTGCCCCTTCAAGTGAATTCTGATGTCACTGATTGTAGGCGGTTGTAGTCAACCGTAGAGTCTTGGGAGAATGTGAGGGCATTAAAGGATGAGGTGCAAGAGGTTGAAAGACATGGATGGGTAAGAGTAGGTTGTACCAAAAGACAAGATAATGAGGTCTGGGTATACACAGATGGGAAACCAGTACTACCAGATAGTTTGCTGCCACCCATGGCACGCCCCTATCATGATCCTGCACATGTTGGAGGGGTGCTATGATGCGTCTTTTCGCCAGACACAGTTAAATCCCTGATTTAGAGCTGTAGCAGAAGCATTGTGTCATCTGTGCATGGTATGTCAACAACTACATTTAGGCAAAAGGACACTACTTATAAGGAGTCATGTAGGAAAATCTGGATGACCGTTTAACAGGATGCAACTTGATTTCTTTGACATGCCTCCTTGTAATGTTCTGAGATACATTCTTATGATTGTGTGCATTTGCTCACGCGGTGGAGGCTTACCCCACATGAAAGAATGACAGTTTGACAGTGGCTAAATTGCTACTTAGAGAGCTCATACTGCGTTTTGGATTTCCGACTTTGGAATCAGGCTGAGGGACACATTTCAATAATGAGGCCTTAAAATATGTTTATGTGCAACATTACAGATTGATCAGAAGTTACTTACCGTCCAGAAGCCTCTGACATAGTGGAGCAAGTTAATGGAACATTAAAGTCGAGATTGGCAAAAGTGTATGCTTCTACGTCTCTGAAATAGCCTGATGTTTTGCCTTTTGTGTTGATGGGTTTGAGAACTATCCCAGACAAAAGAACAGGACTGTCCTCTCATGAAACTGGCAGGGGGAGGGCTACGAGACCTGTAGTTCCTTCCAATCATTTGGTCAATATTACAGAGGATTTGGGGCTAGATTAATGTAAAGAACTGGCTGACGTGGTATGTTCTGTGTCTAAGCAGGTTGGGGAAGATGCAACTTCGCCTCAACAGAAGCAGTGCCACGACCTTGGTCCCAGTGACTGGGTCCTGGTAAAGAAGCACGTACACAAATCGTGCCTGGAACCACATTGGCGTGGACCATTCTAAGTGATTCTGGTAACCACAACTAGTGTCAAATGTGGGGGTCTTCCAAATCGGGCAAATGCTGCCCGCACTCGCCGAGTGCAATGTCCCTTGAAGATAGAGTGCACGTTTTGACTTTGCCGGTGGTTAGAGTGAGACAGCTGTCTCAGGTTAGCTAAACTGTAGAGGGGCTCCAGCCACTGGGACTCTTAGCACTGGTATTGAGGAGGGTCAGAGAGAGTACGCTCTTGAGGGTATAGAAGGGTCACATTAAGAAGAGATGACTAGGTGAAATTTTGACCTGAGAGAAGAGAACAGTGCATCTAAAACGCAAGTTGTAAATGGGGACCGTTGGCCCAAAAGAAAAGACAGATTGAGACGCATTCTAACTGAAAGGAGAGTACCATGAGCAATAACAGACTTCTCTACTCAGTCGGAACAAAGGGACAGTGATAAGGAGGGGCCGTCAGTGAGAAGGTCCAAGAGAGCAAAGATACCAGAGTGGACTAACTTGGAATTCATTGATTAGGAAAAAGCATATCAAGCCTTTTTGCTTCTCCGCACGCTGGGGTCTCTCTGTCTGTATGGCATAGGCATACTTCATAATGCGGTGCTCAAATGGACCCATTGGTGCGTCCACTGCATGATGGATGGACGCGTCAACGGCGTCACAGAACTCGTCATCCAAGGGGATAACCTGTAAGGATTCCTCCTCTGTGTAATCCATCTCCATTCCTAATCTGTGCAGCGTCAGGGATGGCAGTCTACACCCTCACGCGTGAAAAGGCAAGCCTGAGTAAAATGGCAGAAAAACTATATATATAGCGGAACCCACTTTACTTTTGTGCCACTGAGCGGCAGGCAGGTAGAATACATACTGCCCGGGGGCGACTCACCCAATAATTCGAAGGGTGTCAGGAAAGGTCTGGGCCCGCCCCCACCACAGCCAGTAAGCGACCTAATCCCAGGAAAAACGCGCGCCATACTCGAAACTGCCTCACGGCAGCAATCCGACAGGCAACTGTAGGTGTCAAGCTGTGGGCAAACTCAACAAATCAAACCGCAAAAGCAGGTGTCAGGGTTCCCAGACCGGACAGGCAGGGTTCGCGACCACAGACAGAAAAAACACGGGTCACGCGCTTGAACTCGCCGCTCCTGAGCGCAGGGAGCATCTCAGAACAGCAAGTTCAAAGCGGCGCCCCCCGCGAGCCGAAGCGCACTTCACCGCTGAGCCTGTGTAAGGGCCGCGAGCCGAGCTTCAAACGCTCCCGCGGCCCGGAGAGAAACAACCTGTGAAATGAAAGGCAATTACAGGCAATGAAACCTGAAATCGTTACGCCGCACAAGGAGTGGACTGCAACGCTGAAGAGACAAATCAGTTTCATCACAAGAAACCATTCGCCTCCGCCGCCGAAGCGTCCGAGGCGAAGTGAGAACCCAGCATAAATATCAACTTAGCACGCACAGTCGCGTAACGATAATTGAGGGGGGCCCCCCTGCAAGGTACGTGGAGGGGCCCCCTCCGGACTCTGTCAGGAGCTCCCCAGCTGAAGTGCAGTGCTGAGGGAGCCCCCTGCAGCTTGGGGGGCCGCCCCACACTGCGGGGGATGCAGGGGCCTGTGTTACGCCCCTGAGCACGCAATAGAAATATACACATGAAGTACCTCAAATATACATGAAGTACACCTAATACCCATGAAAACATCAAACATTCCTTGAACAAACGCAGAGGAAAGGAAAAAAGCAACTTAACTGCTGGCAGCAGGAAAGAAAGAGGAGTTGCCACAGGAAGTACACGCTCTCGAGGATGACTGAGGTTGCTGATTAGTGGCTGTTATGGACTGCCTAAGCACCATGGGAGTGCTAGTTTTTTTGTCTAAATGTTAAAGATGAACAATGCTGGCTGTAGAGAATAAAGAAAGTTGCAGCATAATCCTTGCCTCCGCGTCCTTAACAGAATTAAAACTTTCCGTCATGGTTACTAGGAAATTTTTCATTAATGATGCCCTCATGAAACTTTCATAGATTATATTTCATACATGTACTAATGGTATACACCTAAAAGAGAATGTAAATCGATGTTATAGAAAATAATTACACGTTAGTACATTTGATAAAGCAGACATCTATCATACTGACACGTAATTTGTAACCATAGAGTATAAGATTTTGAGTATCAGTTATATTAGAATCGAGATATCTTTATGTTCTCTGTGAATGTATGCTTAATAATGTATATTATATGTTATATTATCTCAATTTAATGTAAGCCTGACTGCATATGTGAAGTCTTTCGACTTGCTGAATTTACTGTGCGTGCGAGAATTCTTCTGTATAACTAATAATTTGAAACAGTGTTTTCTTTCCTGAGTTCTCATGTACTGTACAATACATTTTGCTACATCTTTTGCTACAATACAGAACATCTGCCTGAGAAACTGTCCTCTCTTGTATGTTTTTGCTAAAGGAGCATTGTTCCTATGCATCACATATTGGATTGCTTAAGGGCTGCGTAATTGTCCCACCTATTTCTCTACAAATTGTGTCTTCTTTATGTTGCCTGACACCCGTCCTATATGACCTGACCAATGGAATGATGAGTGGTCTGACTAGATGAGGTGACTCCAGGAGGTGTCACTCGCGGAACCTTAAGAATATAATATTGCCTAATGGAATAATAAGGGGGATGAACTGTTGGAGCTGGATGGTGACTATTGAGCTGTTCGCTAATTCTTGGCAGAACTTTCCCTGGCAATCTCAACTTGACTGATATGGACATACCCAACTGCCTTCCTGAATTGGCGCATACGCTGTGTGCGCTTAGTTGTCTCTTCCTTCTTGGGAGACTGCTCGAACTGGCATATTTCCTATTCCTTCCTGAACTCTTGAGCGTTGGTATCTTATTTTGAAAGCTTTATTCAACCAAATTGTCTTATAATCCGATTTACTGATGCACTCGTTTACTTAACTTTGATCAAATATTCTAAATTTCTGTTTACCATAATTTTAAGAATAATCTACATGAGCAGGGTCGGACCGAGAACTGAAACCGGCCTTCGCAAACTGCTCGGCTGGCCCCCGGGGAGCGGTAAGAGGGGGTGCGGCCAAGCTGTTTGCTAGGGCTGATTTTGGCTGATTTTGTTACAGGGGGCAGATATTGCCAGCCCCCAGTAACAAAAACGGGCCCCATCCTGGCGGCCCACGGGGAAACGTCTGGTGCCCACTACAGCCAGTCCAGCCCTGTAAATGAGTCTGATTTCTAGCTTGTAGTTCGGTTATCCAGTTCTTGATCCTCACTGAATGGCTGTTGGGACCCTTTATATTCAACCCCTCTCTGCACTAAACAAAATCCATCAGAGGATCAAGAGAGTAATTTAAATCACCAACAGGAGGAAAAAGATATGCGTACCTGTTTGGAAATGTGATGTGCCTAGTAACGCTAAAACACTCCTAAAATATGCAATTCCAATAACCCCTCTATTCGCACCATTGGCTCTTCCCACTTTTAAAATAGAACTAAAAACGTTCTCCAGGACCATTCCTTATCTCCATTCCCCCTCTAGCAATTGTGCCAGAGTCTGGGTGCTATATTCCCTTCAGTGAATGTGGTTATGAATTCTGTTTTTAGTGTTTGCGACGATAAGATCCTTTCTTTGCTTTTCATGATGCCAGAGTATGTCAGTATACATTTCTGTAAATATACATAAACTCGCACCAATTTCTATTTCGGCTGGTAACTTCCTTTGTATTACAAGTGAACTTTTGTATAATCATGTAATATGCAATAGTATGACTCTTTCTTTAATTTATTCTATACCAGGAGACGACCATTTATCTGCAAATATTTGTAACTTTATATTGTCTTAATTTGATACCAGGATGGTAACTTTCCTTTCTGTATTAGATTCGAACATATGTATGAGAATTTATACATATAATTGCTCCATAATGTATTGTACACTGTCAGGCGATAGACAACCTTTTGTTCTGCATACTGTCCTCTGTTAAGTGTTCTGTTGCTTCTGGGCTTTCGGCACGCAACACAAAAATTCCCAATAAATAAAAAATACAAAATAATTGCCTTTTGGAATTTCTTTTTTACATTAATTGGCAGGAGCTTGTTTTGTGTTTATTTCCTACGATCTGGAGGTCCTTTTGTTACTGTCCCAATAGGCCTTCTACCTTTGTACTTACTTTTCTGTCACAATCGTCCATATTTTGCCACCTTATCGACCACAAAGCATTCCTCAGTTTGATTTCTGTAATTTCTAGATATAATTATGGCAAATCCGCTTACCTGCAGCTTTGCATACATATGCACCTGAGTAGTAACCGCACCGTAACATTTTGCCATGGGGCAGTCCTGTGGTACAAAAGGAGCTGCCCCTTCACAAATGCGTGTAATCTGAATTGATTATGTGCCACATCACTATTCCTTTTGTGATGCTGGCTGTATCTGTGCGCTTGATGTATAAGAATGGGCGCTGGAGAAGTCTGGGTAGGGTGAGAAGGAAGGGAGTTTGGAATGTGTGATGGTTTGGGCTGCTGGGACTGGAGCTGGACGGGGGAGGCTGGCGTGTAGCAAAGGCCAGGAGGGATCTTTATGCCTGTATTTGTGGTTTATTCTTAATCTTGGAATAAATACTGCATATGCGGACTTTGGTTATCGTTCTTCTCCAATACTTTCTGTAGCCAGCACAATAAAATAATGAAAACGGTGTATCCTAGAGTAGGCTATGTTTGTGCTGCTAGAAAGAATAAGTATTTTGTTATTCTAACGGATGCTGACTGGGAGCCCTGAAGACCATATTTCCTCAGGTATTCTTTGAGCTTAAGGTATATTTGATAGCACCTGGGAGGAACTTGCTGCAGGTTGTTCATACAATGGAGATATTTGCAGATGGGCCAGGTGGTACAGCTAGACGGTAGGTCATAATTTTCCTTAGTCTAAGTGTATAGGTGTCAGTATGTTGTGAGAGTGTGAGTGTTCACATACAGAATGTTTATGTTTAAGGTGCATCCTGAACAGATGTGTGATCTCACTTGTTATTCATTTGGAGAGTCCCATGTGCCTGAAATCGCCGTGATCTACATCACCAACTCTTCTAACACTCTTATAACACTGTGGAGCTGTAAGAAGAGAGATACAACTCTTGTCATGGGAGAAAGATGGGCCCAGAGGAACCTTGATCTAAATTAGGTTATTGAAAGGTATAACAATTTACTACAATAAGTGTGGTCTACCATGCCGTACGGTAGGACAGAACGAAGGAGAGAATGAATGGTGTTAATTTTATTAACCTGTATTCTGCAAAAGCCTGAATCAAAAGCAGAGATGTAACCAAGCTTACCTTATACAGAACACCACACAAACACAAAAACGTCATAGTCTTTGGTTTTGGTAAAATAGGACTCTACTTCAAAAAGTGTGGACGCAATTTCCTAAGATGTTAAGCAAAGGTACCCTCACAGACACTAAAAGGTCTAGTAGAATAGAAGGCTGTATGCTCCCGTATGCATGACGACCCCCCCAAAACAAAACGTACTAAGAGAATCTCTGTACATAAGCTACAGCAGTGCCAGTTTAGCCCTACACTGGAAAAAGGGAGACACATAGCACCGGTCATGAGAGATCATAGATGGTGTTGAAGGAGCCAAGGTGTTAGAGGTTAGCATTACTGGACACTGCATTTGTGTAAATGAGACATTTATGAATGTCCACATCATTTTGCATTTTTACGTTGTGGTCTATAGAAATTCTGAGATAAAATATCTTTTTGTTTTTAGTTTGGCACATGTAGCAAGGTTACCGTAATTAATCATTGTTGGTACTTTTTTTTATAGATGTAAAGTCGATTCCCTTATATGCATTCATCTCCCTCAACCGTTTCCAGGAAAAAAAATAGTGATTACAATATTGGCTCTGCAAATGTTTCTAATTAACTGCTAGACTAGTTTACTAAAATCAACTATATAGATTTTAGGTCTCTAAGATATGTCAAGATATTTCAAGATCTTACCCTTTTTTGGGAAAACCTTAAATTTAGCACACTATGTTTTAACAATTTCACTATTAGGTATGAAACGACGGCAATACAACTTTTCACTTAACCAACAATATCTCCGAATCGCTTAGTTTCCTTCCCTCATTAAGAATTTCTTCCACCCGGACCATTCCTCTGTACTCTCTCATCAACCACTATCAGCTAGCCTAGTCACTCATTGCAAAATTATCAAAGGGCCTGAAGAAACATGGCCATATCGCTCTCACCATGATGGAATCCACTTGCATCCTTTGCTACCTGCACCATCTTCAAAACCAGCTCCAACCTAGAAAAAGCCATCATGACTGGCACCCCTCAGATTTGGTTCACAAGCTCACCATCTCCAGTGGCTCTTGGCAAAGCCACAGGCAGGTCATCATCAAATTGGAGACGAAGAAGCACAAACAAAATAAGGCAACAGGCCGTCTCGATTTATACACCCAAGATATGTACCTATCAAGGACAAGAGATGTTGAGTATGGCGAACCACACTCCTGGACAGCGTGGGCCCTTAGAAAAGGAAACGGGTAGGGTCACTGACCCTTTAGATGATGGCAGTCAACTGAAAGCCAATACTGGAAAAGGACTACCAGAAACTGGATGAATGTCTACTGAGGCTGAGCTGGTTGGAAATTCAAGAGATGAGTAACTAGTCTGAAGTCATGAAAAGCAGCAGGCAAATGAATGATTCAACTGCAGCTTAGTAAAAGAGTATACTTCACAGTCGGAGGAGGAATAGGAAAAGAGAGGAAAAAGTGGTCCTTCGGACAACAAGGAACTGAGTGCCAGCTAAAAGAAGACAGAAAGTAAGTATGAAGAAAGGCAGCAACTCTGAGAATAAAGAGTGGACTATAAAATTGTAGAGAGTCGGCCTGCACTGGAAACACTAGGGAACCAAGAACCCCAGTATCCGACAATGAGTCAGAGTTTCAGTACTGTAGAAGTGTGAAGCATCAGTGAAGGAGTGCTAGCTTCCTTATATAGCAGTAGTATCAGCACAGGTGAAAAGGGTTTTACGAGTAGTCGTCAAGTTACAGACATGCTCAATAGTCAAAAATCAGAGTCGGGTTGAAACACGGCTCACTGGCACATGCACAGTTTATCATTTATTGAGGAAGTTTAGGTTTCGGGAGTGAGCGTTTCTTAGTCCTACATGGAACTCCATAGAGCCACAGCAATGGCACAGCCTTCTGAACATTCATATTAGAAGAAACATACATTACTCATGGGCCTGCTAAGTTTGGTCATGGCGTGCATCCCAGAAGTACTTGCCATTTATCCAAATTTTGACTGGATCACAAAACAAATTACAAAGGTGATATTATACACAGGTGCATGGCGAAGGCAGCTGTGTGGTCTTGAAAACCAGCAGGAAACAGGCGAAGCCATTAGACAACACAATTAAAAAAGGATTAAAGGCATCTAGAGACATTGCTACAAAACCAATCGAGTTTGATTTACAGCTTAATATGAAGTTTCCTAAAATTGATCAAATATACTAGGAAGTTCTTTGATTAAGCATGAATCAGCAGTAGTGCATCGTTGTTTTCTGTGTGAAACATTCTCTATGCACTCCTCGATCTTTAAGTTACCATCAAATACAAGATATGCCAGATTGGCCTGTGAATTGACAATTTTAGGAGCTATGTCATTTATGAGCAGATGAACGCTTTCTGTCACTCTTGTTTAGGTATGAAGAAGAAAAAGCATTTAATAAAGAAGTGTCTATTTACCTGGCTGCTAACTCCTGGTAACATAGCAGAGAAACGTCATAATGGATGCAGTCGCCGACATTATGGGAAGGCATTTAGGAGTATGAAGTAGCACTCCTGTAGTCCTACTTCACATATCCATTAATGCAATTAATATAGCAACAGGACAGATCTATGCCTATGCCGGTATTAAGTTTTAAGTGTGGAGTTTTCAGACATTATTTCATACAGCTCTGCACACGTAGTCCTCCTATGTTTTAGGTGTAAATGTCGGCATGGTAAGGAGAAATGGTGGGAAAATTGCGCATATCTACTACAATGTGGGAGGGGAAATGAAGGAGAGACAAAGGAAAATATGCAAATACATGAATTCCAGTGAAGCCAAACCAAGCAGTAAGTCACACACCAAACATGACAATTCACAGGTACTAATCAAATCAAAATAAGCTTTATTCGATATCACAGGGTGCATCATAAAAGCATACACAATAAAACCAATATGAAGTGTGCAACACAAAATACAAAATGTTGTTTAAAAACCAGATACAGATGCAGATACTCCTTAAAGAGGAACAACAGTACTCTGCTCAAACGTTAATAATTTCCTCCAAGTAACCTGAGGCCCATAACAATTTTGATTAAAACTGCACATATATATACAAATTTGGAAGTAGTTGTAAATATAAAAAAAACTGAACAACATTATATAACATTTAAGGGCTTTACCAGTGGCTGAATTAATGAGTTCAAGCTAGGCTGGCTGATATGGGGTGTTACCCCGAAAGTGGTCCCAGGATGCTTGTTTCTGGTCCAGGGATGACTTGGCTTGGCAGTTCAGGCTGGACTGTTCCCATGAGGCACAGGGTCAAGACTGATTTGCAGTGGTGTGGGGTGGTGAAGTGAGATAAAGAACGATGGTGGATTCAACCCAGATCTGTGACTGGGGGAGAGTGTCTGAAAAGTTTCAGCGTTCCATCCACCAACTCCTTGTGTTTGCTTTGTTTGCCCTAAGTTAGCAGGGTAAGCCCAGACGTGGACCCCTAACTCACTTTGCTACTGGATTCAAGCTGGCCAGGCAGATGAGGGGTGTAACCCCGAAACTGGTCCCAACGTGCTTGTTTACGGTCCCGGGAGGACCTGGTTTGGCAGTTTGGGTTGGACTGTTCCCATGAGGCACAGGGTCAAGACTGATTTGCATATAGCTGGGTTTGAACTGGGGTGGCGAAGTGAGCTAAAGAATGATGATGGATTCAACCTAGATCTGTGACTGGGGGTGAGTGTCTCAATCTGAATAAAATTTACAAAAAAACAATATGTGCATAGGAGGCCGTTTAGATAAATTGTCACAAGTGCAATGCTCTAGTTCATGTGATCAATTGTTAATGTTAGGAAAGCTGGTTAACCGATGAACAATGTCCAGCCTGAATCGTGTCAAAACAAATCTATGTTTAGCATTATGTACACTTGCTAAATAGGGATGTAAATCAAAGGTGGTGATCGTCATCTGATTTTTAAGTATGGATGGTTTAAGGATTTCAGTAGACAACCTTGTTTCCTCAGGCAATGCTAAGCATTCCAGTTGTAGCGCTTTTCTAGGTACACTGTTAAGCGTTTCTTGTTGATCGAAATTTTCAAAATGACCTATGTCAGTCAAAAATTGATTGACATACTTCAGCCAACGAACTTGGGAAACACACTCTGATATAAGGCAATCCTTTGTGATGGCTCGATTGAGCTCCGTAAGGTCCGATGTCCAGATTTTATGCCAGAGCAAGACTGGCCGGACTTTTATCAGATCTACCAAAAATGGAGCTACCCGTTCCGAAAGACAAACGAAGGTAGAGCAACTTATAGGAAGAGCTAAGAGATAAATAAAATAGGCATTTTCTATCAGTTGCAAGAAATCGACATTTACATAGCCCCAAAGCTCAGAATCATACATTGCAATAGATCGACATTTAGAATTATACATTATCACCATCTCTTTTGGATGCTTAGTGCTCAATTTCCGAGAGAAATTGAGTAACGCCATGATAGATTTGATTAATTGAAGTCGCCTAGAGTTCACTGCGTCTTTTCAGTTCCCCTCCCGATCAAATAAAATTTCTTAGCAAGAGAAAGTTAGTGTATGTTTTATAGTGATGTTCTGGATTTGAATGGTATGACATTTTGCACTTTTTTTACCCACTTTCATAACAAAGGTTTTACTTAAATTGGTTTGCAGACCCAGATTCTGCATATAGTGGACAAATTTGGTGAGTAGGCACTGTAGTGCCAACGGAGTACGGGTCATAAGCACCACATTATCTGCGTAGAGGAGGGCCGGGACTGGTCGATGCCCAACTTGGGGAAGGTCTCAACATTTACTCACTAGGGTGCAACCCAAACTGTGATGTACAGATTAAATAAAAAGGGGGCAAGTAAACACCCATGGCGGACCCTCTATGCTAAATGGCCATGTACACTCACCTTTAAGATCCTAATGTACCCTTGCTGTACTAGTCAGATAGAGGTATCTAAAAAGTTAACTATGGTGGTATCTACCCCCATAGTATGCATCGTAGTCCAAAGTTTTTTGTGTATAACGCAATCAAAATCTGAGGACAAATCAGCAAATACCATAAACAAATTACCACATTTGATATGTACATATTTTCCTATCAGTAAGTTCAAATTAAAAGTTTGTTCCTTTTGTCCCAATTCCTTGTTGAAAACCATATTGTAAGTCCGAAATTATATTATTAGAGTACGCCCAATCCTGTAGTCTGCACAAAAGTATGCAACCAACCACTTTAACTAAAGAGTAAAGTAAAGCAATAGGTCTATAATGAGCAGGACAGTTGCGAATGCCTTTCTTGTAGATGGGCACCATATGCGACTCAGACCCGGAATCTAATAAGCCGGTACTCTGACAGGCTCTAAAAACTAGGGTTAAAAGAGGGCCCCAAAAATTAGCTCTAAAGAGATTAATCGGGATCCCATCTGGTCCTGGAGCATTACCTCCCTTACTTGTCTTTTAAGCCGCTATGACTTAATCAAGAGTAAAAGTGAGATTAATCGAAGTATGAGAAGAAGTGGTCATGGGGGAATCAGCCAAGGACACAGGGGTAACACCTTCCGTTACATTAGAATATACTTAAGAGTAATGAGCTAACCAATCTTCCTCTGTAATTGCAATTTCAATACGGCGCCTAACATCACAGAAAAAGGGGGAGTTGATAAAAGGCCGTATTGTCATTATTGCGGTAGGCCTCATGTAAATTTCCCACATTTCCACTTTCAAACCCTTGTTTCAATGTTTAATGGCAAGTCTGTAAGCGTATCTACAATTCTGAATTTCGATAGAATTCCTAGGTTGCTTTTTTAGGACTAATTTCAAATTCTTGTGTGCCCATGAGTAAGCAGAATCAAACCAACCATTAATCTTTGCAACAACAATCTTCGGGTGTGCGATTAACCTTTCTTTAATACCCTTAGTTATCAGATTGAATGCTTCAATAACTTTGGTTGACACTGCAGTCTCATCTAGACAAACATCAAAAGCTCTACTCTGTTTGGTGATCAGTTGTTCTAAAAATGTATTAGGATCTACTATAGACCAACGCACAGTATAGCCATTTAGGCGAGAGATTTCGAAATTCTTGGCTGATGTGACACAGTGGCTGAACCCCTGATCAATAATTAGGTTGGTTTCCAGCTCTATACTCTGGGAAAAATGATCACTCATAGAGACATCATGTAATATAAATGTTGTTACCATGGCAGATTAATGGTTTGGGAACAACAGATGAAAAATTACACTATTTCCACCTCTCCCATTAAATGTATAAGTTACACCAACCGGGCAATGACTCATATCATTACAGCAAATTACATCATATTTAAAAAGTAATTCATTGAGTTGCCCTCCATACTCTGTAGTAAGAAGTGGGTAACAGTGTCATTCATAGGAGTGACCAAGCTGCAAACCTTATTGGCTGGCAATTGGCATAACCGAAAAAATCACCCACCCACAGAAAGATCATATCTCTAGATTCATTAGAAACTAGTAACTCCAGATCAATATCAAGTTGTCGTGAAACAGATAATATATCCAAATCACCAGCGTTGTTATAAACATTTATAACAACCAACAACATACACAATTAAATTACAATAGAAAAAGTTGATAAAACAATTTTGTAGGAGTAACAACCAGATCTGAGGAGGCCAACTTATTTGAGACATATGTGCATAAGCCGCCTTTAGATCTACCACATCTTGATGGAGCTGCTGGGGTATGTAATGTCTTAAAACCATTAATATGAATTGGGTCGGCAGTCCACATTTCTTGCAGGCACTACAAAGGAATTACTAAAAACTGAAGGAATCTGAGGTTAACACTACAAGCACTTTGAAACTCCAGCACTCTTGTTCACCATATAAACTGACTGGTTAAACCCAAAACCTTCCTACAGTGAGTTAGGAATGATTTAAAATTCCCTCCGATAATTCACGGGGCACTGGGCCAGCCTGTTACTAATTTCAACAAGCGGATCTAGAAACTCAACTGATCAACCTGTGGAACATGGACCACTCCCAGATTTAGTGGTTTACTATCCAGATGACCTTTCACCGATGTGACCTTCCCTCAATAAAAATTAAAGAAACAAATGATCACACAATTCTAGACATTTGATCACTCATATACATAACATTGTACAAAAGTTTAAAATACAAAAAATTACATTGAAAAAAAATAAAAATGGTCATTATAGTCATAAAAGGGTAATTTGAAATACACACACACCTTTCCCTTTATTTCATTACAGATCTATTTAAAAAAAGGGTGAGAGGCACCTATAACATAACATAAGAACATGTGTATTTGTAAAGCACACGTTCACCCCAGCAACGGGGCATCTTGGCGCTGAATAACAGATGTATATTGTTACCCAACTCAATGGTACTCATTTTATCGACCTCAAATGGATGAAAGGCTATAATACAGGAAGGCAGCAAACTGGAGATAGAGGCTAGCCTGTCTTAAGAAGAAAGTCACTTTTGAATAATACCCTGAATGAATGATTGATGCACATTACCCACCCTAATACTTACCTATTTCCATAGGGGCCATGAGCCACCTAGACCTCTTATGAGGTACTTCGCTTCACAAAGGGGAATCTACACAGCAAAGAATGGTAACAGAAAAAGCAAAACAATTAAGGGAGAGGTAGACATTAGGAATGTAAATGCTACCAGTGTGACCACATTGAAAAGACACAAGATGATCACTTTTCAACTCAAAGATAAAGCAGATTGCATGCTCAAATGTTGAGCCCCAAGAAAATCAACTAGGCCAGTCTGTCTGCATGCAAAAGTAAATGCCCGGTTTCAAAGCAATAGAATAATGCAGACTGTACTGATGAAATCATCATTCCAAAAGTCAACTTGGGTACTGTAATCTTGTAAACAATATCCAGTCTGGTTCCCAATCTGCGGGACTGCAAAACCACTTTAATAGAAAGGTCAGCAAAAGATGTTGCTCAACTCAAAGGCCACAGCATTCAACCTTACCAAGACTTTAGTAAAAGAGAGTAATTCCATTTTGAGCTTGAAAAACACATTGCCACCAGTTTAGGATCTAAAAATGTACTGCCTAATCCTGGACCGTAGAAATATTGTTATCGCAATGCTTCCTAAAGTCTATAAACAAGAGCCCTAGTAGGTCCTTGTAGAAGAGTAGGATCTGCACTTATGTTGCCCCCACTTTTTTCTGATGTTTACACTGGTTTCCGGCTATAGTCTGGCTGGGACCCCGCTAATCAGGGCCACAGCCTCTCTGTTCTCTCTAAACAACTTGGAGTGCATATTAGATGCACTAGTGATTGGATACTGTGGTCCCTTATGAGCCCCTAGTATATGGTACCTTAGGTACCAAGGGCATAGGTACTTCACAGGCCTACCAGGGGCTGAAGCATGTATTATGCCACCCCTGAAAAGCAGACTAAATCTGACACCACAGGCCTGTTACTGCAGCCTGAGTGAGGTAGTGTTAGTACTCCTCACTGAGATATAGGTTCACTATATCGCTCCTTACACACACATATAAACCTATCAGTCACCCCTAAGGCAGACCCTATCAATCCTGAGGGCAGGGTGCTTGGTTTTCATGTGAGGGGGTGCCTCTGCCTGAGCAGGGCGCCTCTGCAGCTCTCAGAGTCCATTCTCTGTGGCTGTTTGTGGATGCGGTTAAACCATATACTCTTAAGTGCATTATAACCTTGCGGTAAATGCTAACTTTGGGATGGCTGCATCAAAACATGTCGTGTTTGGTTTCAAACGCTTTGGAATCATACCCCCACACCAGTAACTGGTGTGGGAGTATGATCCCACCCTTCTAGAGGGATAGACATGTACCCACTGTGGAAACACGGTAGAATCCTGAAGAGCCCTGGCATCATAAAATGGATGCCACCAGTCACATACAGGGGCCGCCCTCCTGCTGCTGACCGAAACTCGCAGTGGAGGAGGCCCAACAAAAGGCATCCTGTCATAGGGAGGTGTGGTCACCTCCCAGACAGGGTTTAGTGTATTGGGGCTGGGTGGGTGCATTCCTAGAGTGCTTTGAAGTCCTGCACTGGGGGAGCAGTAGGCTCCTATGTGCATATGCCAGCTCAAACCGGTTCAGGGTTTACCAGCCCCTGCTCTGGCGCGAAACTGGACAAAGGGAAGTGGGTGTAGCCACCCACTCCCCTGACCCTCCCATAGGAGTGGTCATAGAGCTAGTCCCTCCCTTCCTTCTAGTATAAGTTAGGGAACCCTTGCCATTACAAACTAGATATCCCTGGACGGCGCTCTGAAGAAGAATCCTGGACCTTCGACGTTCCACTACCTCTGGAAGACTGAAGAATCTCCCTTGGAGTCAAGGAGTGACTCCCCTGCTTGGCAGGTACCAAAACTTTGAATCAACGGTCGCAAACTTTCCCGCTCCCGCCGGAGTTCGAAGTCCCTGCAGCCCTGGAAGTGGATTTCCTGACTTCTCCAAGGCCATCGTGAGTCCCCAGCGACGCTGAGGCAAGTGGACCCCACGAGTGACGAGGAACTGCAATACCTGGGTACCGGGCACTATTTTCGAGTGCAATCCCTTCACGACGTTCTACGAACTTGTGCATTGGACCACATGTGGTCCAAGCCTCCAGCAGGGTTTCCTCCGAAGATCAGAGGCCTACCTCGTCCCGAGTGACCGTGGGCTCCTGGTGAGTGAATCCTCCCGAGGCGTCTTTGCGATCCTTTGCCGGTTGGCTTGTGGGTCCCCAGAAGACTATTCTACAGAACCAAAGGGCTCCCCTGGTTGCTCCAGGCCTGCCCTGACTTACCCTTGCTGGGTGAGTCCCTCAGACCTTGCTGGTCTGCACCGCTGACTTTTTACACTTTCCACGAGACTTGCTGTTGCCAAGGCTTGTTGGCTCCAATCTGGTCGCCGACACCGCAGTAAGCTGCAGACTTTGTGGGACACGCCGAATCCAGCTCCTGGGCGTCATTGACGCCTCCTGAACCTCGTGGTTTAAGAGTCAAGACACCCATGATCACCTGAAATCACCCGACGACTATGGGCATCCATCTTCCTTGCCTCGGGTCACTGCTAAGTGACTTTGAACACTGTCCCCTCTGCTTTCAGGTCTTCCTTCCGCTGAATCCAGCCTTGGATTCCACCGGACACTTCTTCTGTCTTCACAAGCAGCAAGTCTTCTTTGGCTTCCATTGAAAACGACGCCGCGACCCAGCACCAAAAGACACCTATGCTCCCGGCTTCCCTGGGTGAGGTAACTCCAGCACTACGGTGCTCCTGTGTGTGTTGGCTCTAGAACTACTTACCCTGTAAGTGACTTGCTTGTAGACTCTCCCGAAGTATCTTAAAACTTTAAAATTCCAACTGCGACTTGCTCCATTGAAGTCAATTGGGATCCGCGGCTGTGTTCTCACACTGCAGGCGTCTCCCGTGGGTCCTTTACTTACCTATTTTGGGTGGATTAGAGAGTCCCCAGCGCTTCTGAAGGCCCCAGGCCTTGTTCCCTCGCAAGTCGATATTCCCAAGTCTCTTTTTTAGTATATGGTCTGGTACGCCCTTAGGGCCCCAGCCATATTTGTGCTTAACTTGTTGTGAAATGTTGATTTGTGCATATGTCCTTGACTTCTAATCTCATAAAGAGATTAGTAGAGTGTGTCTAGTAATAAATACATATATATTTTATATATATACCTGTGTGGTGTCCTTTCATTTAGTGATTCGAGAGATTATAAGGTAAAACAAGCTGCTTTACATTCCTCTAAAGACTTAGCCTGAAGGCTGCTCTACACAGCAACCACTAGGATAGCTTTCTTAAAAAGGTTGTCTTAAACCTATCTACCATAAGAGTCGAATTGTACTGGTGCAAGGTGGCCACTTTAACTAGTGACCAGCATATACCAGGCCAACTTCTCGCAGTCCTCATTAACAAAAGCCTTGCCTGACTTAGACAAAGAACTGGCTCAACTATTGTGAGGTCCTACAACATCAAGATTTTGAAACAGTCATGATTCAAAATTAGGATGTGTGGATTCTGCGTTCACAGGATAAATTTGAACACACACTCATTTATATCAAGTGAAGGGTTTATCGCACCTCTGCATCAAGTTTAAGAAATACTACGATTCTCCCTTCAATTACATTCTAAGTTTCATGGAGTTGTGAGCTTCTCATTATGGTTATATAAGATACTGAATTTAAGGGGATAATCTTTAAAACAACTATTTTTAAATAACAAAGATACATTGTGGATATCATTGGGCCAATACTATTCTAAATACTTTGTATAGCATTTGTTTAAAAGAGCATTCTCTCAGTGCCATAGAAAGTCTTGAAGATAAAGTGGTTTCCTTATTACTCTATTACTTTTATGCTTTTCACGGTCTTTAAGAATGCACTCACATTATCACCAGGCTCAAAAGAACTAGAAAGTTGATTCTCACTCCTCTCAGAGATTCCCAATCTCAGATCTATTTTATTGTCATGATTCTTGTGTTGTGAACTAGATACTGCTGGTTTAAATACTACCTCTCTGTGTTTTTTCCAAATTCTGCCATCCGCTGTCTTTATTGCATTCTTAAACAATATGATTACCTTCACCAGTCTTGTTAATTCGGATCAAGTTGCACAGCCTACAAGTGCCTCAATTATTACTATGTCACCTAATTCTACCTTAAATGTTGCTACTCTTTCTTTTTTTTCCTCATGGCTTGTAACTTTACTTCATTTTTATATCAAGCTTCCAAACCAATGTCACACACATCAATACTCTAAACATCAAACCTGGACTAATTTTCGTACACTGCTTGCATCCTTTGAATAATTGCAAAGGAGTTTTGGCAGCGGATCATGAGGAGCTAAATGACAGAAAGCAAGTTCATTCTGTAATTCTTCACACAGTATGTGGGATAGCTTTTGCAGAACAACGTCTATTGAGTGCCTAACCCATCAATGACAGAAGACGCTTTCTTTCATAAGCCAGACTTATTGGCATTGCCAGTGCTTGTTACAGTAAGCAGTGACTATTTATATGGAAGTGAAACGAGAAGCAGAGGAAGCCATTAAAGTTTGGAAGGAGATCAGAATTATATAATTAGCAGCTGAAGTGTTCTCAAACTAAAACTTAACCTTGAATCCTCCAGTGCTTTCAAGATGGAGTTACTCTTGGGCACCATGTAAAGAACCGACTATGATGCTGCAGGTGACTGCAAGCCAGCAACAATCTGTTCTTTATGATTACTGTGCTGCCAGTTCTAGGGTGCAAAGACATTATCAGTAGTTTTCTGTGGCAAAAAAGAGTCTTACACAGGCAAGTCCCATCTTAAATATTCTTGACCAAGCTTTTTTACAGTAAATTTCAGAGATTTAGCTAATGATATACTAATTCCAACACCCAAAAGCTATTATTTTTGGTCACTTATACATTTGCAACCACAGTTTCAAAATAGCTGTAATACATGTGTAGGAAACTGGATTCCTGATTGAGGAGATGAAGACTCTTATCAAGCAACAACCACAATCCCTGACAGGTGAACCACAAAAGTCAGTAAATTAACCAGTGCTTAACCCTCTGGTAGCTTGGAACAAAAGAAGTCAAGCTTAACTTAGAGGCACTGTGTTAAATATTTATGCACCACACAACTAGTAATAAAGTGAAAACACAATAGAAGAAAAATCCCATACCAATTTAGAAAACTAGAGTACATTTCATTTTGATAAATAAAATGACACCAAATCAAATTAAATCTAATCAGTAGAACCAGACATGATTTTTTAAACTTTTTAGGTGAAAAATAGCACCTAAAAGAGCACAGAGCGTCAACTGTAGGTATTTGGTCATGGAAGACTGGGGAAAAGTCAAAAGTTAAGGAGAACTGCAATGGTGGTGCATCTGCTAAACAAGGTTGACAAGGCCCAGTCTCTGCTTACCTTTGGACTTAGAAGAAATTTCAAAGAAATGTTTCTGAGAAGGTTAGGTTCAGTGGGGCAAGGAAGCCGGCAGTGTCTGAGGAGAAGGCGTTGTCATCTGGAAGTTGCTGGATGGAGAAGAAGTGAAGATTTTTACATTAGGACATTGTCTGTTTTTTGAGAGTCAGAAATTTCCGGCGGGACGAATCGGCAGGCTATAGCTAACAAGGCTCCACAAGGCAAGATACCGTTGTTCGGAGGACCAGCTGAGCAGGATTTGCTGCTGTGAAGAAGAACGCAGTGCAAAGTCAGGCCGACAGTGATGTACCTCGGGAAGATCAGCGAGTAGGTGCCGGTCTTCCATTGGTTCTCAGGCCACTTTTTGGTGAAAATATTTGTGCGTTTCAGGAGCACTTTTAGCACCACTTCCAAGGGTCCAGGACGGATGAAGTGTTGAGACGGAAAAGTCCTCTGCGTGGTAAAGATGTGTACATTTGCCCTGAGTGCCCCACTGTACGGTTGTCTGGATCGTTAATGCTGATTTCTTGTCATAGGTGAACAGGGATTATGGCCTGTCTCATAGATTGCAATCTTGTTGGACCAGGAGGGTTGCCCAAGGCACAACCCTTATAGTGGTGGAAGGCTACTGCCGTCACTAGGAGTGGAGTAGCATGAGCACAGTGGAAATCGCATACCTTGTAGTGATTTGTAGTAGTGAATAGGACCTTTTGACCCGGTTTCACAGTAGTGAGGCCGACAGGCTTACTCACTTTTTTAAAGGGTCCGCTGCTGTATGCTTAACCCACCCTTGACCTATATTAGATAATATGTGGAGTGCAGCACAGGAGTAGTGCCTCTTCATTGGTTGTATGTGTGCCTGGGAAGGGTACCTTACAAGGATGGAGCAGTACTGTGCAGTGCATGTGTGGTTAGTTCATGTGCTGTGTGTATGCATGTCTGAGAGGAATACATTACATGCAAGATGTAGTGCTATACAGTGAGTGCACAGGGAAAGCATGTGCTGGGTGTATGTGTGTACGAGGGAAGTACAATACATTAAGTGTGAAGTGTTGTGCAGCATGCACATGGTTAGTGTGTGTGCTGGCAGTGTGGTTATTAAAATAAGCACACCCTGGGTAAAGCTAAAAAATCTTCAGTGCTGAACAGTGCGCACAGACTGAATGTGTGTAATGAATGCATTTGTACATGTAAGGATGTAATGCATTGAGTTAACAGTGCTGGACCCAAAGTGTGCTGTGAATGTACACTGAGTGAGTGTGTCTGCAATGGTACATTGTATGGAGGACCCTGTGTTCCATTTTGGGAAGCCCAGGCCTACCCATGTAAAGACATGAGGAGGAGAGGTATTCCCCCAGACAGATTTGTGTATTGCTACATACCTATGAGCTGGTTGGGGACGCACTGGAGGGAAAAGGAAGAGACTCCCTTTATATTTCAAAAGACTGCTTTTTGATACAGTGACAGATCACAAGAAAGGGGCCTGCGTACATCTCAGGAAGGGAGATGAGCCTAATAAGAGAATCATAAAGAGTAGGACTGGGGGTCTGGGATTAACCTTTTGATGCTTATATCACTATGGCCGACATCCAGGTGTGAACTTTGGTCACTCACATGATTTGTTTGTATGTAGACAATCAGCTTCAGAGTTGTGACTGCTTTGACAGACATCTCTCATGAAGAAAGATAAAAAGGAGAAGCGTCTACTTGAAAAAAAATGCAGAACCCCAACATAAAACTTCAGAGATCCTGACCCTAAGTTACATTTGGCATCTGGAAAATAACTTTAAAAGGAGATTGAGTCCCCAAAAATATATCAGCCAGACGGGGTGCGTAAAGGGGAAGCTCTGCATGACTTCTGCATGCGACTAGGACTGGGGACCAAGGCGTGCTAGTCTCCCTGCTGAGTGAGGGGACATCACTCAGGGAAACCAAGACCACCTGCCCTGGAGCACCAGCGACTGCCTGCTTGACAAGACCAGTGGAGAGGAAAGCGTTGGTCGGATAGAGGTCCAGTGGGGAGCCCTACTGTGAGGACTCCCTGTGCAAGGTGTGAGAATTCGGCTGTGCACCGATCGGGCCAAAGCCTGTATGCAAGACTGTTTTCGGTGCCACCCGTATGCCAGGAGAGGTGCAGCGCAGAGTCCACACGGCCTTGTTGCGGTGACCCTGTATGCCAGATGGGGCCACAGGTGAAGACGTTGTGTGACCAGCCTGCCAAGATTCCTGAACGCCTGTGCATTGACCCTGTACGCCAGAGGGGCTGACCGTGGTGTGGGTGATTACACCAGAGGAGTCTACATTGCATCGGGAAGGTACTGCGGAAACCCCTTGCGCCAAGAGGGGCTATATGAATCAAATCATCAAAAACTTTGGTGGTTGCCCTGGACTGGAGTGAGGCTGTGACTGGCAGGTTTAGTCACAATACAGGATATGCCCTGACTGACCACCATGGGCCAGGAGGACAACGTAGCCTCGTGGGACTCCAGTACGGAGCTGAAGGACTGAATTGCCCCTGCCGGGGAGAACTTGACTTGCTGCATTGCTGAGAGCTGGAAGTTGCTCTGATAGCTCTAGAGAGTGCACCGGCTGTAACTCCTAATGCTTCTGGATGCAGAAGCTGGTAAGACTTGAGCTAGGGCATTTGGGCCTCCTGGGATTTGCTGCTGAAGGTGTTTGGGCACCACAGACACTTTGAATTACCGAAGAGTCAAAGGAAACTCTTGAGTATGGCCTAATGGAGTATATTCCATGGATGGGTAGTGATGGTTTTGTTCGGTCGCACCACTTTACAGCATGTGCCGCTATATTTAGAAACAATTTACAAAAAGATTCATTTGATTGTGGTGCTACAAGGTACAGATGCATCAAACTACCCAATAAGCGTCATATACGTTGGTGAAACACCTCAGTTCATATGGCAAATTCATGTACCAGACCACTCAACATTAAGTAAACCAATGGTATTATAACCATATATAGTAATATCCAAATGTATAAAATTAGAAAATAGGAATCATAAATTTCTTGTAGATGCTTGTATTGTACTGCAAAGTACAGCCGACACGAGTTTCGTCACACAAATGACTTCTTCAAGGCTAAATGAAGTAAGACTGTTGTCACGATCCGATGGATCAACAGGCCTGGGTGGAGACGTAATTCCTGGAAGATAAGGTCTGGAATGGCAATGACGTTCCTAGGTCCATAGACCGTGTTCCGTTGTTCCTCAACGTAAAGATAATTTTTTGGCTGATCTGAATAGCAGACCTGTTATCTCATACCATTAGTTGAGTACCTAGTTCATTAGTATATGGTTATGATGTCTCATCGAGGAGCGCCATGATAAGCCTCCTATATTCACTGTGCCGCGTCCCAATGTTTCTCGTCTCGGACAAAGAGGAAGTAGTCTTAGGGGTAGTTGAGCAGAATCTATAGTAGGTCAAAACCTGGGACATTAGGAGTAATAGGTTTCAACCACCACGGTTGGGCCCAGTAACTTCTGCGTGCCCCGTTGCCTTCTAATGGGGTTCTGACATGGGGCACAACTTGGAGGGTAGAGCTCACTCCAGGCAGAGGACAGATGCAGGGTTCAAAGATTGTGCAGCTTGTTTTGTCTCTGCACCTTTCACAGGAGGCCAGCGAACTAACCCTTGGAGTCACTTTGGAAGTCCAGTCTGAGGGTACAAGGAGAGTTTCAAGTAGCTGAGCAGTCCCCTGGTAGCAGAAGGGCAGGCATCTGAGATCCAAAGTAGGCCTCAATCAGCAGGGGAGTCCTCTGAAGTACAAGGCAGTCCTTCTAGGGGTCCTCTGCAGGTCCAGGAGTGTACTGAAAAGTTGGTCTGAGTTGGTGCAAGCCTTTGAAGTGGGTGAAACCTCTAGGCTAACTCCACATCGGTATCCTTCCGTTCCCTGACCAGGCTCCAAGTAGTCCAAGGTAACACAAGACCGGTTTAAGTTCCCTTATGAGTGTGGAGTCAGTATTCATCAATGGGGATACCCAGTAACGTGCCGGACCTTTGGGACTATTGCGTTAAACTAACAGGGGTTCTGCCACAACACACAAATTGAATTTCTTCAAAATTCTTTATATTATATGTTGTATTCACACCTGACTAAACAAGTCTACATGAAAAAGCACAAACTAATTGTGTTATTTTTTTGCATACTCAAGATTTATATGAAACAATTATGTATAGTAAGGAAACAGGACATATTCACATGTTATGTAGTGTCAAAGTGAGATAGGGGAAGTGAGATGTATGGTACATACATCACAACAGATTACATTAAGTACAGAGGGATATTTACAACAATTACATTCAAATACAGAGTACAAACATGTTGTAGATCTCAAGGTGACCTACAATTGCATTCTTTTGTTTAGTGGTCAGGTTGGATTGTAGTGCTTCAGGTTATGCGTCGACGTTTCGACCCTTGTATAATTGAGCTCATTAAGAGCATCAAAAACGGGTCTTCCTCAGGACAAGAAAAAGATAGCTTGTGTGTAGCCTGCATACAAAACGAAAACATTTTTTTATTTAGAACTCATGTGTTTAGACAATTAATTAAAAGTTAGGTGAGACGCATTTAATTTGTTCACCTTATAGATTAGGTCCCAAAAGGATTCCAATGGGCGAGCATGAGGCTAATAAATTCCTTCCTCCTGGAGCTCGTGGGTAGCTCACAAATAATTAGAAGAAAAAAATCATCCAGGACAGGAACAACATGCTCTCAAATCATCTGGGTAAATAAATACATATATCCCTAGTTACTTATGAGGGAGGCTCTTGCATAATTTAAACCACATTATTATACATAAAGATTGTCTCACTGACCTCTGTGGTCATGCGTTCAGAGACATCCAGGAAATGCCAAAATGGTAGGGGCAGTCAGCCTCCTAAACAGTTAATTAGTAAACGGGGGAAGAAGGTTTCCCTTCCATGAAGTAGCTTTTACCTTCAGAATGCTCGTATAGCAGCGTAGCAACAGGCGCGTCTTCTCAAGGAGAAAGACCACTTGTGAGTGAAAAGATTTAAAGGCAGCACGTCAGTGTGCAGCTGGTGTCCTCGCGGACGGCTGACAAATTAGGAATGTGAATTCCGACGTGCTTGTCACGATCGAAAAAAGGAAAGGGTTGTGCTGAGAAGTAAACCCAGAGATAATCGAAGGGTTTAGGTGAAAACCCACACATATGATGTCCAACAAAATCCTTGCATTTGAACAAGTGATGATGCAAGATGTTTTGAAAGTGTATGACAAGAAGAAATATATAAAACATATCAGTAAAGAATAAAAAATTAGCTTGGAGACACTCAAACAGAACCAAGAAGTTGTGCTCAAGCCAGCTGACAAAGGGGACTCCACTGTCATTCAAAACAGAGTGAACTATGTCAATGAAATTCAGACACAGTTACAAGTAACTGAAAACTACAGAAGAATACCTGGAGACCCGACTAAGGAAGTCTCGAAACTGATACATCGACTAACCACAAGGAGGTTAGAGGAAGGATTCCTTAGTGAGCGAGAGTTTGGTTATCTCAATCAAAAAGAACCTCACATTCCCACTATCTATGCACTCCCCAAGGTGCACAAAGATAGGGATAATCTCCCAGGAAGGCCAACTGTGTACGGATGTGGGTCGGTCTCGGAGCCACTTTGTCGATATGTTGACATTTTTTACAGCCATGGGTGCCCAAGGCCAGATCCTACATCCGAGACACAATGGAAGTCATTAACTGTATAGAAGGCTTCCCATTCGATTCGACAATGAAAAACAACTCATGGTAATCCTCCATGTGGCCTCGTTATATAGGAGTATTCCACAAACATAAGCATTAGAAATAGCCCAGTAAGTCTTGGAGTGTAGGGAGAGACCATATTGGGTACCAACAGACTTCATTATTGGACTATTAGAAGTAGCAATGACCAGGAATTTCTTTATATTCCAAAAGGAGTTCTATTACCAGAACAAGGGAGCTGGATTCGTCCCGGACATAATTAACCTGTACCTGGACCATTATGAGGACAAATACATCTATAATATCGATAACCCTTTCATAGAGAATATCACTCTATGGAAGAGGTATATTGATGATGTCCTCATGATCTGGACAGGAAATTCGGTTCCCCAGAGGAATTTTGTGAGTGGCTCAATGATCGATCAAGAGATATACAGCTCACAACGGCATACAGTTAAGAACAGATACATTTCCTTGATCTCACAATAAAGCCAGAAGAGAAGATGCTATATAACTCCTTATACAGAAAACTCCTTGAAGAAAATATGCTGTTGGTGTATACCAGCAATCACCCTACAATTCTGAGAGATAATCTGCCTTACGGATAGTTTCTGAGACTTTGCAGGAACTGTTCTCATAGGTCAGATTACTTTAAAGAATCTGACTCACTTTTTTCCAGACTGATAGACCGTGGCTATCCAAGGAGTCTTTTGAAAAAAGCAAGAAAACAAGCATGGTACTGTCATAGAGACATATTACTTCAGACCAATCAAAACAACAAAAGAATTGAGAATGACAGGATTGTATGTGTGTCTCCACATTCAACAATAGGAGTAACACAATCAAACAAATCATAAATCATAATTGATCCCTAGTGGCTGACGAAATAGGGACCGCTGACCCCCCTCTCTTTGCCTTCAAAAGAGGAAGAAATATCAGGGATTGTATGGTCAGTTCATACCCGAGAGACAAACCAACACCAAACACCCGTGCATTACTGATTTTACCTCCAATTCAGGGCCACTTTAAATGTGGATTTTGTAAATCTTGTGATTTAACTGTCGAACCGAAAGATTTTACACAGAATGGTAAACAATTAATTTTAGATCACCATACAAACTGTAACACGAAAGATGTGATCTACGTCATTAGATGCCCATGCCAGAAATGTTATGTTGGCCAGATCAAACAAAAGATTAAAACAAGAATATTACAAAATTGCTCTCGTATCTGTTGTAACGTACAATGTGCCCCTTTGGTTGAACACTTCAAAGAGATGCAGCACTCATATGACAGTCGTAAATGGTAGGTACTAGAAAAAATTCAACCCAACCCGAGGGGAGGGACTCTGACATCTACCATGAACCTGAGAGGGTGCAAATGGATCCACCTTTTGGACACTATTCATGGTGGATTAAATGAATCAGAGGAGATTTCAAGGCAAATCTCCTTGTTATATACTGGCTAGTATAGTTGCCTACACACATTGAATATGATACGAGTTTGAGACAATGATAAGGAATTATCTGAAATGTTAAGAGCATGCATAAGATGCAGACACACCTACACCATCTTATCTAAGTAATGTTTTGCTATCTTTTTCCATGTCCATGATTGTTAATTTGACATCATATGCAATCTTAAATGTGAGTAATGCGACATCTCTCCAATTTCATGTACTGACTGTTAAACTTTGTATACACGTTATGCACATGTAGTGTGAGAATTACATGATAAACCAGCAGGAGAAGCATGATCGATAAGAAAGTACTGCCCTTTAGACTCTCTGATGTTAATAATGACACTTTTTTATGCACTGACGGTGAAACCTTGCATACACATCGAGTATGTATATTACATGATACATTTGCTGCAGGAGTAAGAAAGTACAGCGAATAATGTGATTTCAGACTTTCAGAAGCCAGGAATAATATTGAAATTGAAATTGAAATGAGATTTATAAAGCGTGATGGCTACCCGTAGGCCTCCCAGCGCTGCGGACAGAAAACAGAAGAACAAAGGCAAGAGAGAGACTTAGAACAGCCAGGTTTTCAATAGTTTGCGGAAGGATAGAAGATTGGGTTCCTTACGTAGTTGGAGAGGGAGGGCATTCCAGCCCATAGCACCATTATAAGAGAAGGAGCGACCACCACATCTGGACCTTCTTATTCTAGGTTGGGAGGCAAGGAAGAATCCGGAAGACCGAAGATCTTTCTTCAGGTGGTAGCGGGTAATACGCTTTCATTCCTGAGTTGACAATTTCAAAATGATATATATGTAGTGCGTACATGCAAGATATATTAACATCAGGAGCGTGCTGAATATGAAAATGCGGTGATCCACTTTTTCCCTTGCAATACGGAGTAACACGCATTAGTCACCAATGTGTAATGCGCATTTGCAATTAAAAACGGCTACATTTCTCTAGATTCATGTGATAAATGATTTCCACCACGGGAGACTTTTTATACCTAATGTTCCCACCTGAGAGTTTTGACCTACACCCTTAGATTATGTATGGGTGTGCTTTCCAGCACAACCCTTGCATTTTTTGATTGTGACAAGCACGTAGGTATTCACATTCCTAGCTTGTCAGCCGTCCGCGAGGACGCCAGCTGCAAGCTGACGTGCTGCCTTTAAATCTTTTCACTCACAAGCGGTCTTTCTCCTTAAGAAGATGCGCCTGTTGCTACGCTGCTATACAAGCATTATGAAGGTAAAAGCTACTTCACGGAAGGGAAACCTTCTTCCCCCGTTTTCTACTCACTATATAATGCTTCAGTCAAGCAACAACATATACTTATGCTTTTCCTACAGAGTCCACGGAAACTATTTTGTTCCGGGACCAAAGGAGTTTTTATCGCATGGAGGTTTAAGTGCCCCTGCGGAGTTCCTCAAACAAGAAACGACTCAGAGTGCTCCACGCCAGTCAGTAAATAAAAGTTTGCATTATTATTGTTTTCTCATTTATAAATTCACTGTTCCTTAATGCTCAAATACACCTAGAGTAATGTCTTTTTTAATAACTGTTTCAGGTGATTCACGAGCACTCTGTGCTGGTTCTTCACGCCAAACGGACTAATTAACTGTTTAGGAGGCTGACTGCCCCTACCATTTTGGCATTTCCTGGCTGTCTCTGGACGCATGACCACAGAGGTCAGTGAGACAATCTTGGTGTATAATAATGTGGTTTAAATTATTCAAGAGCCTCATAAGTAACTAGGGGTATATGTATTTATTTACCCAGATGATCTGAGAGCACGTTGTGCCTGTCCTGGATGATTTAGTTTCTTCTAATTATTTGTGAGCTACCCACGAGCTCTAGGAGGAAGCAATTTATTAGCCCCCCTGCTCACCCCTTGGAATCTTTTTGGGACCTAATCTATAAGGTGAGCAAATAAAATGTGTCTCACCTAATTTTTTATTAGATCGTCTAAACACATGCGTTCTAAATAAATAAAAATATATTTTTCTATGCAGGCTACACACACGCTATCTTTTTCTTGTCCTGAGGAAGACCTGTTTTTTTATGCTCTTAATTAGCAGAATCATACAAGAGTCGAAACGTCGACGCACAACTAGAAGCACTGCAATCCAATCTGACCACTATACAAAATAATGCAATTCTAGGCCACCTTGAGATCTACAACATGTTTTTACTCTGTATTTGAATGTAATTGTTGTAAATATACCTCTGTAAGTAATGTAATATGCTGTGATTTATGTACCATGCATCTCACTTCCCCCATCTCACTTTGACACTAGATAACATGTGTGTATGTCCTGTTTCCTAACTATACATGATTTTTTCATATACATTTTGAGTATGCTTAAAAATAACACTATTAGTTTGTCTTTTTCAAGTAGACACTTGTGAGTGTAGAGGCATTCCTCTGAAATGTAAGTGAGGCGGGGGAACAGCTCTGCCCCCACCCTGCCAAGATGGCCCATCCTGCCAATTCCTAGTTCCCCTTTATCTAACTGTCTGGGAGGAATACCCAAAAGGCCAACTGCCAACTATTCACAATCATGCGACCTAGGACAAAGGCTGCAGGCATCAAACGGTTAGTACAGGAAAATGTCAACTTTCTAAAAGTAAAAGCAACAAGGTGATGGATGGAATGCTTGAATTAATCTGAGCCACTGGCAATTGTTCAGAACATATACCAATACATTATTTTTTGCAAAGCATGCCACCTCAAGTCGGACCTAGCAGTATGCAAATCAGTCTTGACCATGCTCCTCATGGGAACAGTCCAGCCCGAACTGCCAGGTCAGGTCGTCCCTGAACCAAAACACAAGCAACCTAGGACTGGTTTCACCCTAGTTAGGGCTCTTCTGCCAGGTATAGCTTGGTTCCAGTGACACAGTGAGCTAGGGACCCACGTCTGGGCATACCCGGCACACTTAGGGCATCAAATGCAAAAATAACAAGGTGATGGTTGAAATCAAGCCATACCTGGCTGATGAACCCATAATAAGGATGTAACCGGTCTGGGGTTGCTTGTTTTCCTGTTCCAGAAGGGCCTGGCAGTTCGAGCTGGACTGTGCCAATTGGAGAAGGGTCACGGCTGATTTGCATATGGCTGTGTCGAATAACTGAGGTGGCAAGGTGGCAAAAAACAACGGATTGGGATGAGGCCCGAAAGATTGCCAGTGGCGGATATTAATTCAACCATTCCATCGATAGCCTTGTTGTTGTTGCAGTTGCCGCCCCAAGTGCCATGGGTATGCCCAGATTTCGGTCCCGTGCTCAGGGTGCAACTTGAATCTAGCTATACCTGGCTGATGAGCTCATAATAAGGGCAAAACTGGTCCTGGGGTGCTTGATTTCAGGTTGAGGGAGCCCCTTGACTGGCTGTTTGGGCTGGACGTTTCCGACTGGAGCAGAGTCAAGGCTGATTTCCATATGGTTAGGTCCGAACTGAAGTGGCATGGTGGACGAAAAATTATGGATTTGGTTGTGACCCCAGCAATAGCCAGAGGCTGAGATGAATTCAAGCATTCCATCCATCACCTTGTTGTTGCAGTTACCGCACTAAGTCCGACAGGTATGCCCAGACATGGGTCCTGTGCTCACTGTGCACTGGAATCAATCCAGATCTGAATGATGAGCCTACACTAAGGGCAAAACTTTCCTGGAATGCTTGTTTTCCAGTTCACATAGGACCTGGCCTGGCATTTCAGCCTGGACTGTTCCCATTGGATCAGGGTCAAGGCTAATATACATATGGCCGGGTCCAAACTGAGGGGGCATGGTTGGTGAAAAACAATGGACTGAGATGCGGCCCGAGCGATTGCCAGTGGCTGAGATTATGCAAGCATTCCATCCATCACCTTGTTGTCGTTGAGCTTTCTGAATTGGCATTTTCAGAATTGTGACTTAAAATCCAGCTTTACCATTAAAAAAAAGATTTAAAATTACAATTCTTTTGAGACCAAACATGGCATTACCTGTTCCCAATCAAACTTTAGCATTCAATAAATGTAACAAGGTAATACAGTGTTATCTTATGGGAGAGGTAGGCCTCACAGTAGTGACAAACAAATTTAGGAGTTTTTAACTACCAGAACATGTAAAACTTAAAACACACATGCCCTACCTTTTAAATACAATGCTCCCTTCCTGGTGGGCTCTTTATTGCGTACCTTCGGGGTAACATGTGAATTAAAAAGGGAGATTTAGGCCTAAGAAAAGGTTTATTTTGCAAGGTCAAATTTGCAGTTTAGGACTGCACACAGGCTGCAATAGCCAGTCTGAGATGAGACTAAAAAGGCTACATAAGTGTCCGCCGGGACACCTCTGATTGAGGTAGCTGTTTGCGCTTTATAAGTTTCAGTATCATCATAAGTGGGTGACACAATAAGTGCTGCAGGCCCACTAATAGAGTTTAATTTACAGGCCCTGTGCTTATGTAGTACCACTTTACTAGGAACTTGCAAGTAACTTAAATATGCCAATTGGGTGTAGGCCCAGTTTACCATGTTTAAAGGAGTGAGCACAAGCACTTTAGCACTATTCAGCAGTGGTAAAATGCAGAGAGGCCTAAAGCCAACAAAAACGAATTTCAGCAAAGAGGAGGGAGGAAAGCAACATGTTTGTGTTAAGACCACACCTAAGGCTGTCAGGTCTAACAACAAGAATAACAATTATCTTCTTTACTCAGAAACTGTTTGAAATCAGTATTTTAAGATCGATGGAACACAGTGAATGCCATTATTTCTATTACAAAAACAACACCAAGTCATTTTTATAGTGAAAAGGTGTGCATAAGTTGGGGAAGCACAAGTTATTGCCTTTCTACTGTTTGCAAAACAAATCTCATGAAAAATGATTACTAGTTCAAAATGGCAATAACCACAAATATTTTTATAGTGTAAACCTCAAAACAAGGCTTTAGTTATATTGAAGAGATGTGCACAAGTAGAGAGCCACATAGGTCATTGTCTATTTTGTAAAACTTTCACAATTATAGTATGGTATGACCGCAAGTATATGTGAGAACTGATAAGAAATAAATGTTTCGAAAGTTTTCATGTCCTGCCTAGCCACTAATCGGCATTTTAATGCATTCCACTGTTCAGAAACAGCATAAAACATGAACTTGTTGGAAGGAAAACATTACTTACCTGTGTCTATCCGTTTGTAGCTTGTAGTGCTTTTAAGATTCATATGCTTTGCACACTCCTGCCATCTAGTGTCGGGTGTGGACGTTCCTAGCTGTTTTATTCAAAGAATAAGGTTCACTTTCGAGGGGACCGTGATCCCTCTCTAAAACCCACAATACACCAGAACAAAGTCTCCACCTTAGACTGTTCCCCCCTAAAAGGGTGAGTGATTATATGTGTACATGTGCATAAGAATGTATATGTAGTAATGAGAAACTTCCAAAACATAAGCTTGCATCCTGGGTGGCTGGAGAGCACATCTGCATCTACAGCTCTAAAAAACGATAGTTACAAGTAAATAACAATTTCCGTTCTTAGCATGTGTAGCTGTACATCACATGCCTAGAAAAGTCTCCTCTCTTCATCAACTCACAAGGGGTGGTTAGCGAGCAAATGAAGCAGATGCTTAGAATAATGCTCCAAGTGCTGTGCACCCAACATATGCTCCTTGCCAGGCATACATGTCTACAAGGAATGCTGTGTGAAAGTGGGCGGTGTGGATCATGTATACTGTTGTGCATCGGTCTGTAAGCGATATGTTGCCAAGGAAGGCCACAGTGACTCCTTTTTGTAAGTTGAATGGACGTAGGCACTGCATGGAGGGGACATTTAGCGTTAGTGACTTCCATAACCATCTTGCAACCTCTAATTTGGAAACTCAAGTAAAGTTTAGCAAATGCAATAAAGAATTGTTTTGTTCTGTGAATCGATTTTGTATGAACAATTTAAAAAATCTGTTCTGTTTTTACATCTAATGTGTGCAATGCGCTTTCTGCAATGGACCTAAAGAACATGGATAGAACAATGGTTTGATTGACATGAAACAGGGAGAGGACCTTGGGCAGTAATAGCGGGTTTGTCCTCCGGACAACGAGATCCTTCTGAACTTGAATGCAAGGCCACTCCACTGTCAAGGCTTGCAATTCACGAAGGAAGGAAGTAATTGCAACCAGGAAGGCTACTTTCCATGAGAGGAATTGCTTCCAACAGGAATAGAATGGCTCGAAAAAGGGTTGCAGGAGTAGTGTAAGAGCTACATTAGTGTCCCACAAAAGGACTGGCGGCGGTCCTTGGTGGGATAACTCAATTCAGACCGACCATGAATGCTTGCACAACGAGAGTCTTAAATGGAGATGGATGTCTATTATGCATGCAATTGGCCACAGCTGCCAAATGACTACAATGTATGACCTGATTCTAGTAAATGTAACAAATAGCAAATAATGTCTTACGCTGAAGGCTGCACAGGTTGTCTGGCACTACTGAGACAGTGGCATACTTATCTTTGCCATTTTGCAAGGTAATAAACTCCTGCAGTAGACCTACGAGCCTCCCACAAAATGGACACACGCGCCTCAGAAAGTTACTGTTATCCAAATTCTATGATCTGAGGTGCCTCATCGCAAGATTCACAGTCTTAGGTTTTGGTTGTTGCAGTTGCCTCGGTTGCCGAGTTTGAAGGTCTGCTCTCAGGAGTAACTACTCATGTGATTGAATGAACATGTTCCACAGCCCTGAGAACTATGGCTGTCTAACCCATGCTGGAGCAATAAGAATGAGCCTCACAAATGTTAGTCTCATTTTGCTCACTTTGTATGACTCAATCTCAGATGACCTAAAAACAAGAAAAACCATACAGGTCAGGCGGGCCCTTAGCGTTGTTGGTGTTTAGTGACTTTTTAATTTGTTGGAGGGGATTCCAGTTGAGGAAACTATTCAGCACCGTTGATTTCTGTAATTAGATCATAGAGAATGTGGATGTTAAATTGTGCCCTCGACATATGGCCTTGTTCGATATTCTCTTGTCCACAGAATGCGGACAGCTCCTGGCTGCTTCGGTTTTCTCGCTACAACAATCGGCGACACCCACAGAATAATTCCTTCCACTTTTTAGGTCTCGCCTACGCAGCACGCATGCGTTGCATAGGCAAAAAGACTTTTTGGAAGCGCTTCGGCTTTTCAGACAAAAACGTGCACACGTTCCATTGCCTTCAATGGCAACGCGTGCACGTGTGGCGATTGCCTTGCGGGAGTGAGCGCCACCATATGGTAGCAATTATCGCTCCCGCAAGGGAATCGCGCAGGCCCCCCAAATCCCCCCAGCTGCCGCACGTGCCTCCCCCTGCTGCCGCATGAGGCGCGCGCGCGCTTGTTTTTTTAACTTAGCGCTTCTTGCAACTCTTTTACCGTTTGTAGAAGCTGTAAATAACAGAGATTGACCTTTCGCGTTTGTAGCGCACTGAGCGCTACGTAGGTTGTTGCCATTGGCCTCTGTGCTTGAAGCCTTCCTGCACATCAAGCAATGCATAACCCACTTTCCATTCCCCGAGGGAATAGAAGCGCCCCCGCCCCTTCGGCACTTGAACGCTCCCACTCACCATCACTATATTGGGGGGACCGGTGCTGCCGGCTGCTCTGTAAAGCGCCCTGCGCGTTTTACCACAGTAAAAATCGTCCTGCACTCACTAAAGATCAAAACAAACAAATACGTCCCTCCTGCCTTTCACCAGCCTCAGGTTGTTAAACGTGTCCACGAAGTCTGGCAGCACCGCCGTTCTGCCGCAAACTTTGTAAAGTGCCTCGAGACTTCGGAGTGGGTCTTGTGTGCTGCACTACTGCATTGTTGAGGAGTGGTTGCGTTTTTAATGTGTGTCCCTTGAGTGTTTGTGAATTATGGAGCTGTTGAAATCAGAGCGACGATTCCCAGTGGAAAAGAACACACTGTTAATGATAATTTGTATTATTGCAACACCACCGTGTGGTGGGCTGCGACCACTCAAACATTCCACATCACTGCCAAATACGGGGCTATTCAGGAATGTGAACACTGCGACCCTGCGGTGGCCCACCCATTGTTTTTTGCACGACCAAAGATGGTTCTTGAGTGTGTCTGTGCAGCAGGGGAAGAAAATCCAAATATACGTTCACGTGGTGCTTAAGCAAGGATGGGCCAATAATTATTTTCATTTACAGTTTTAAATACCGAAAAGCTCCATTTTAGATCAAAGCACCCACGGCCAGGCTGCTGACAAGGATGTTTTCTTTTTGTATAGAACTCTGTGAACCGAATCACCTTCAGACACTAGTAAATGTTGAAACTAGGGAAGCCAGGCACAGGAATTGGAAGTATTTTGTCTAGGCTCACACAGTTTGTTATAGTGGGGAGCTGTGGTCAGAGAGAAGTTCTAGTCAGAATCCGGGCTGCATTGGGGTAAAGGTGATTGGTGGCTGCATGTTCTGCTAATGTGCTTTGAGTAGAAAGACAGTTCTTCTACTTGTATTTGGTTGGGGCTGTGTGCATGTTTTAGGCGAGAATGTCTCCGACTGGTGACTTAGTACACTACCACGGATTCACGTGCTCGAATCCCCATGGTTTCACTCAGCCTTTCATTCATTCGACGTCAATGAAACAAATAGGTGTCACATCATGGCAAAAAAAAAAAGCATAGGCATAGCCAATAGGTCTCGCATTTGGGACCTTATATGTGTTTAGTTATGCAGCACAATATCCTTGGTGCAACAATATCAACTGTTGCATGGCTAAACACTTATAAGGTCCCAAAGGCAAGACCTATTGGCTATGCCAATGCTTGTTCTATAATGCCAGAGGATTCCAATTTCTACAGTTCTTGCTCCACTTATGCTCAAGTGAAAAGGAATCCACCTACGCCAAAAGGCCGCTGGCTGGATTGTGGGGTCAATGTGTAGTTTTACTGATTTCCCCTTCAGGCAACCAATACCACAGAGGATGTCTTCAAACCTTTCAAGCATCAGAGCAGCGCTTTCTTGTTGTACCCCCAAAAGTGAAAGCAATTAGATTCATTGATTCCGCCATGCTGCAAATTGTTCACAAAGAAACAGGCAGCAATAGACTCCGAGTGGTGCACTATAATGGAACTGAACCCTTCAGTAAGATTAAAAGACATCGAACTGCCCTAGGCATACATTTTTGTTGAAATCTTTGCTAAGGTTGGAGCGGGGTGCAGTATTTGATCATCCGTGCAGGACAGGCCACAGACAGTAGCTCCAGGGTAAATGAGGCTGGTCATAGGGGGCTATGAATGTACATTCACACTTGGGCGGTGCTTTCCTTTTGGGCAGTGCTGGGTTGTCAATGGCCGATATCGGGTGAACAGGTTTAGGACCCGAAGATGTGGTTTCATCTGAGTTTTCTGGGGCAGGCATTCTAATATAAAGCTGTGGCACTCCAACGTCAATCTGTCACTAGCTGTTCCAGTGGGTTTCACAGATTGGCATACTTTCGCAAAGTGATTTGGATTTGCACAGGCTTAACTGGTGTTGTCCAGCAGTACACTGGGGTGCTCAGTGTTGCAGGTCACCGCAGCATCCACACAGCTTGCCTGGCTTTCACCAAGCAGCTTCTTGGAGATAGTAGGGGCTCCTCCACTGGATTCTCTCAGCTCAGTTTTGATGACTTGGAAGTGAGAAACCACTCAATGTGCACAGTTCTGGAATGGCTAGTTCAGTCGTCCTCCCAAGGGCGAGCATAGGAGCTAGAGACATCTGCACCATTCTAAGCATTTCTGTACGTAGGTCAGAAGAGTGACAGAATGGATAACTTGAGCTTGCATTTCTTAGTCGACATTGATGAACTGGCACGTGCTCACATAGGTGGGTATAAAATGTATTGATAGACTAATTTAAACCTTGTTTCACTAATCTCAAAATGAAGCATTGATAATCCAGGTTGGCCTAAGTACTGAACTGAAGGTTCAGTGCAGTCATAGTCATTGTCTTGGGTAATGTCCGAGCGGATGAGAAACAACTTGTGCACCTCCTGACCTACTAGATGTGGTAGGATGGATCTCGTCATAGTGGGGTCAGACTCACTTTTCTTGTTAATAGTGTGCATCCTCAGGTGGCTGGGATGCAGGTAGAGGATACGGCAATGACCAAGTTAGTAGGATTCACCACCAGGCCTTGGGTGTGGGGGGAGGCATAGGTTGGACTCGTCAGTAGTGTTGAGCGCTTAGTAGGCCTAGCATTAACCCAGAAGTCAATCAAGGACACAGACATGAGTGTAGCACAAATACAGCCTGTGCACAGGCGTGCTCTTTCATTTAGAACATTGGTATTATAATGCTGGGACATACCATATGTAATGGTCAAAAGGAGGGCAGGGGGGACACTCCCACTCAGACTTGCACTGCATTAACAACCCTCAAACCAACTACCTCTCCTATTACGCATTGACTTTATACTTGTCCTTGACCCTGTCCAGAGCTCTGCTGCCTTTTGGCTAGGTTTGGGCTATAAAAATACCACATACAAACTCTCTTTGTACTGCAGTCAAGAAATGTCTTCAAGAGTACAGAAATCCGTAACTACGTAAACCGTAATCTTGCTTTTGCCTGCCACACCGGGAAGGAGAGAAGCGGGACTCCATTCCCCACCTGCCATCATGGTACTGCCGTAATGCCAGCTGACTACGCCATCGCAACAGGAGGTGCATAACTGCCTACTGGGTCTCCCGCAGCGCAGGACGCGCGTGGGTGTGCCCGGGCCAAGGGCGGGCCTGTCTGCACCAGTCCCAGACCGGAGGAGGCTGGGCTGGGCCTACCCTCTTGGTTTCCTCTCTTCATCCTCAATAGGCCTTGGTAATCAACTACAGCAAGATCAACCTTCTTCCTGCTCTTGCACAAGCTCCAGTCCCAGCTCTTGTGACTACCGCAGAGGCTGAGGTAGGGAAGACAACTCCCCTTATCCTCATATACTTTTATGATTAGCTTGCTGGCTGCAGTAATGGAGCCCTAGTAACATAAGGGATACGGTAGCCTGATCACCAAGGAACGTATGTCTAACCTATGGTTTATGTACTAGCAGACTCTGACTCTGACCCTGACCCTTGTTGCCAACTGGTTGATCGACTTAGGTAACTCATGAGGAAACATAGGGTGACTACAGCTGCTGGGGGGGGGCCACGGCTGGCACCTTAGGCTCAGTGGTGACCATGGACTCTTTTTTACAGCGGGCCGCATCGGTGCTCGATAAGGAGATCGAGTTGGTGAACCAGCATCTTTCTAGATCTCCTGTAACTGCCCATCCTGCCTTGCCAATATGTGTACAAAAGTCTGTGGATAGTGTTAACGAATCTCCTAATTACTCCGGGGTCCATGAGCCAGTCGGATTGAACAGATCGAACAGTTGTTCAACTGGTCAACAGTTACCCCTCACACCGACCATCATGGTTAACAATCCTAGGGGGGACAATGTACACTCAATCAGGGGGCAAGCGGGGGCTACGTCCATTAGTCACTCTATTAAATCATTAGCTGCTGGACTAGCTACACGAGAGAGACCAGGAGGTGTTGAGCTGGTCAATCTAGGGACATGCACAAAAAGAAAGGTCCAGCTGCCTGGGGGAAAGGCTAAAAGGCCAAGAGCTGAATCGACATCTCAAAAGTCTGCAGTCGACCAAAAACTGACAAAAGTAGATCTGTTGGGCACATTAGAATCCTTTCAGGTTTCCTTGAGGGTAATGATGGACACTAAGTTGGGCCCATTAATCCAACATTTGACCGCAATTGAAAAGGGTATTTCTGAACTCAAATGTTGTGTACCGCTAGGAGGTATAGTTCCATCAACAGCGGATTGTTCTACCTTGGGAGGCCTACATACGAACACCAGGGAACCTCTACTTTCCTCTCTAAGGACATCGAAGGGCTGTGAACATTTGTGCCTGGTCTCGCCCCCCTCTGTGATCCACACTATGCCAAAACCGGGCATAATCTCTGGCCCAATGGAAAGATCAACCCATTCGGGAGAGTAATGCACCTGGGGAGCAATACCAGGGGGGAAAGGAGGACTCTACGCAGAACTCTATGCACCACCTGCCGGTTATCCATCTGATAGCAGAATCGACCCTATATGTTGTGATACTGGGCAACGTGCCAACTCTCCCTCATGGCACCAAGGAGGACTATACTCAACTGAAGAATAAGGTATTACATTGGTTATGCTGTAATACTGTTCTAGGAATATGGTGCAAAGGGTCAACTGGGTTGGCAGCTCTCATAAGTCATGTAAGGGTGACTGTGTAATTATCAATTTTAATCAACCTCACATCGCAGAAAGGATTTTGTTCACGACTTTGAATAATGACCCTTTTGGTCCTAAGACATCCATCATGGCTTTACCTCTTGGTTTCTTTTATAAACCTGAACCATTGGGGTGGAATTACATGGTTAATACTTTTAGGGCCCCAATTAATAGTCATATGCCATTATACCCATCTTCCAGGTATTGGAATCCAAATTTGGCTCTTGATCCAAATTATTGGAATTGGACAGCACATGGCCGCCAGGGGCTACTTCCTCCTCCCACTCTGGAGCTATCAAATAGTTTTGCACCCTTGGCTACCTTGGATGCTTGTGATTGACTTAGTGGGCCTGCTTTCACGAATCCAGTGACATCTACTAACCTGCACAAAACCGCTCGGCCAAGTACCGAGACGATGGGTGAAACCGACAGAAACTTTACATCCTGGAACATTGCAGGTTTAACCAACACATTTTCTGACCCTTCATGGATTGCGTATATAAAACAATTCAGTGTGATCTGTTTACAGGAAACGTGGCTGGCCAGAAGCTGTTTACCACTGGAGAGATACAAGTCATTTTCTGTATTGGCTGCCCTCTCACATGCAGGAAGACCAAGAGGTGGCCTTGCAATTTACATTTCCGTGGCAGTTGAATGCAAGTTGTTAGTCTTGCCTACAGAGAGCCCGTGTATATAGTCCCTGGTACGCTGTAGGGGGTCCCATAATTTTGGCCTCATACATTTTTATAACTCAACATCTAGTACCCAGGGTGTATGTAATATTTCTTCACTGGGCTCCTTTATAAGGCAACATCTTGATATCAATTTTCGAAATTTTGTGATTGCTGGGGATTTTAATATCCACACATGCGGTGATCGCAGGGTATCTAGATTGGCTGATCTTGTATGTCTACTTGAGAGAGGAATTCACTTTGAACATTCCCAACAAGGGGAGATATTGAATGGCCTCCTCCATGAATTTGATTTATTGTCCCACATGTGTTAATCTGACCTTTGTAGCTGTTATTCCCTCTTTCAAAGGTAAGGGTGATGGTTCATTTATAGATTTTATTTTGGTATCATCACCTCAACTAGAATTATTCATAGGATCATACTCCCCTTTGTGTTCATTTTTGTGGGCCTTTATTGTTGCATAGAGGGGGGCTGAATCAGAGTGGGGAGGTAAGACCAACAGATGGTGGGAGGTGGTTATAATGGACCCAGAAATCCCCAGAGGTTTTTTACAATTATATGACGGTCTCGTGTGCTAATGAGTTAGCCATGTGTACTACTCGGACCTCAGCGCCGGGGGAGGTCATTAGTGCTTTTAAAACTATTTCAGACAAATTTTGATAAGTGCTCTAGCCAGCGATCTGTTATTCAGTCCCCTCGATGGTTTGATTCCCTTTGTTCCCGGGCGGCCAGGAAACTAAGGGAAGCCTTAAATAGGAGTCCAAGAGATCAGATATCAGTGAGATCTTGCCGAAGAGAGTATAAGGTGGAATTGGCAAGGCATAAGTCCGCTTTAAAGGAGGAATCCTAGAGGGAGTTAATGGAAGCTAGCACGTTGAGGGACAGTTGCAGATTCTGGTGCCTAATCAATAGTCCCTTTTTAAACCCTGAGGAAAGGAGTGTAGTAGGTGCCCACATTACCGAGGAGGAGTGGGTGCTCCACTTTGAAGCCATGTTTGAGTGCCCCTCCGAGCTTAACTGTTCTTTTTCTCGGGAGGTAGGTATACCGAACATGGTTTTCAGCTTATCGGAGGTCAAGGATGGTATTGTCGGATTGACCAGTAATAAAGCCCTGGGACCTGATGGCATCCCAGCTGACCTCTTTAAATCAGATCCAACTTTTTGGGCGCCGGTCCTTACGGCAGTTTTGAATGCAGCAGCAAAATCCAGCTGCCCGAGTCTTGTGCTACCTCTACCAGCGTGCCAGTTTTTAAAAAAGGCAATTGGGATAGTACTGTTTGTTACAGACCGATCTCCTTGTTGGATTCGGTGTTTAAGGTGGTGGGTCGAGTACTTTTAGATAGGCTGACCACTTGGACAGAGGAACATGCCACTCTATCGGATATCCAATACGGGTTCCGCCTTGGGCAGTCGACTGTGGCTCAGTGTCTCAACCTATCCATGATTCTTAATAAATATACTGCTGCCCGCCCTGGCACTTTTTATCTAGCGTTCATGGATCTGTCCTCCGCGTTTGATCGCGTGAACAGGGTCAAAACTGTGGCAGACCATGTTGGCCATTGGGGTAGATGATAATATCTATTTTTTGGAAAATCTTCACCAAGCAACTAAGGCGCAGGTTAGATTTGCGCAAGATCTAAGAGTCTCCAGAACTTTTTCCATAAAGAGAGGTGTACGCCAGGGGTGTAACTTGGCTCCGTTTATGTTTAATTTGATTATCAATGATCTGGATAAAGAGCTCCAAGCTACAAGGGTTGACTACCCGCAGGTTTGCTGACATGCTCTGCCGGTTATATTATATGCAGATGACGCGGTCCTTATTTCCGGGACTGCCAGGGTTACAAATTCTGCTTGACTCCTTCTCTGCCTTTATGACGGCCCGAGATTTATCCATAAATGACATCTTTTGTGATGCAGGTGGGCCTCCGCACAAAAAAGACCTTTCAATTTAGGGTGGGACCCGCCCAGGTCCCCCGTACGGATGTCTTTTCGTATTTGGGGGTCATAATGGAGGAGCAGATGAAATGGGGCCCACTAAAACAGAGAAAGAGGGTAGACTTAGTGCGGGAAAATATGACCATTTTTAATTTTGCTTCTAAAATTAGGCAAAAGACCGATAGCAGCACTTTTCAAGAGATATCAGGCCAAGTGTGTCGCAACGGCCTCTTACGGTAGCTAAATATCGGGGCATGTAGTTATAGAAGATTTTCAAGTGGCTGAGAATACATTTTTTGGAAGCGGCTATTAGGTGTGCCCAGTGGAACTTCTAATATGGTGGTACACGAAGAACTGGGGGGGGGGGGTCCTGTATCTGTGTGATACATTGGCTCTCCGTCCACTGACTTTTTGGTAAAAAATTTGGCAGAATGAAGAATTGTTTTTGACCCAATTAATATTGAAAGAGTGTATGACCCTTGATTATGCCCATCACATTCCATGGCTCAGATACATAAACAGTTGCTTTGAAAGATTAGGTAGAGCAGAATTGTATACTAACCCAGAATCGGTATCTAAAAAGGATTTAGGTTGGGTAAGGGAGTCCTTCTGCAGTCTTAGGAAATTGGACAGGGAAGAGCTGGAACTGAGGAAACCTAGCGTGCATTTTTAATACTGAAAACTTCATTATCTACTGAGTCATACCTTCTGGGATCTTTTTGTGCTTATGAACGTTTTATGTTGGCTAGGTTTTTTTTCACCTCCTGCTGGCTTTGCCAAGGGGGATCAGTAGAGGACATGTGGTAAATATTTCTCCTTTACCTGGACTGAATTTGATACAGGAACATAATAAAATAGCTCAATAAAATGAGAGGCAGAATCCGTGGTATTAGAGGTTCGGAATGGGCTTTATTCCAATACTCGATTATAATCGGTTGCTCCCAATGTTCCGTCACCACGAAGGTTCAGGAAGTGAAGCACACACATTATTGACATGAAATGGCTTTTATAATACATACATTACAATGAAGCGAATGCAATAGGCGTAACAATTGATAAGGAAAATGACGAATTGTCTACGTAACCGAAAATGGGTGGAACAAGAAGTAAAAAGGAACGTAATTGGTTATGAGATCATATATAGGTGGATCTATAAGATAATATTTGGCATAGATGCGCGCGCAGCAGCATGACGTGTGATTGACGTGTGATTGACGTGTAACTAGGGGGTGAAGGGGACTTGACATTTAGCTCTACATGTGGAGACAAGAAGTCTGAGGGGTCAAGTCAACCTAATCCCAAATCATATCTAACATCCTATGTTTAAAGAACTATGTTATCCATAAAGAAGGACTCTCGAACAGAATCTATTCTATACTGACTGTGTGTGCGTGTACAAGCGTCTAAGTGTCTACACTAAATGCGAGGGCAGGAATCTTCCATAGTAACAGGGCTATGAATTACTTGTATTAAGACAGAGAAGCCGGGCCCTTTGCTTGGTAGCTGGAAGAATGTTTACTTAAACTACTAGGCAGGAATGCATCGGCTGAGGGGGAAGCAGATAACTCGAAGGTGAAATACAGTTCTTGGCAGAGAATAGGCTGATGTCAGGCTTCGTGAGCCGCGCAGAGAATGAGACAAAGTTCATGATCACAGATGCAGGCTCAGACTGGAGCTTTCAGAGGCAGAAGGCAAGAGGAGTTTTGATGACAGAATCAGGGCCTACTTGCCTGGACTGTAAAATGGCATGAGTGAGCCATATAAAACCGGTGGCCTTTTGTACTTAGGAATGGAATATCCGGCCTATTCATGGCGGATCTGACAGAGGACATGTTGACGGTGGACGCACATGTATTTGCGTCTTCATAACTGGAACTGGAGGGAACATACATGTACTTGTGACATGCACATAGAACCGTTGGGGTCCAAGATAGGGGACATAACTGACCAGAAAAATCCATATTTCCACATTCCCTCCTTGTCCCCTACTTGCCCGTTAAGAGATATCAATCTTCATTAATCCATTGATCTGTTCATATAGCATCATTTGTTCTTCTTTCTTCTTCCGGGATCTTGAATGAAATCTTGGTGGTGGAATACACGATGTGGCACACAGACCACAAATCGCTGGTCCACATTGTAGACATAGACAGCAACTGAATAGTATGAGAAGGCCAATACCTAGGAAGGATAGAACTCTCCATCCCCAGGCTGATATCACACTCCAAAACCAACTGGACCAAGTCCAGGTGCCTGGGTTCTGGTGTATCTGGCTTACAATCTTGTGAAGGCGAGTTATAGCTTTATATACAGATGGCGAATTCTCTGGTATGAATACGCAGCAGCTTGATCCGATGACCCTACAAGCTCCGCCTCTATCAGCCAGGATGACGTCAAGGACAAGACGATTTTGAAGCACAACAATCCGCATAGCAGACTGCTCTTCTGTTAAATTGCCTAAGGCGGAAATAGTTTCATTCACTACTGCTTCAAGGGTTCTAGTTAATCTACGTATCAGCTTACTATTAGTAACTGTACCTATATAGGGAAAGATGCCTTTATTGAAATCCACATACTTGTCCCATGCTGTCTCAGTATAATCGACAATTGGGAGATCTCTCCGCTCTCTATTGTGTACTAAATGAATATTTCTATAATAATCAGGAGGAGCTAGGAAAACGGGTGGCAAAAGGAATGCTATGTAGCAGGTACCATCCCAATCTAGAGGTAGACGCATATATGCAGTCTGACCACATATAAAGTAGGAGTGGCGATAAGCTCTAAATGAAGATTTGCCTTGATCACTGAATTCTACTGTAGTAGTGCATTGACTATGGCCCATATGTATGGAACCAACCTTTCTTACACACAATTCACCTTTTGCTGGGAATACTGACATGGTGGGTAAGACTAGTTCAACTTCGGATACGACATTTAGAATCATGAGATTAGGTGTAAAATTACCTAATCCATATACTTCATTTTCTAGATCAGTTCCTGTTCTTTTGGGGCGACCCTCCTTGTCAGGGTAGCAGACCTTGAGTAAAACTAGGTTTAGGTTTCCCCATACCCACTGATCTTGGTAAACTGCTGTGTCTGAGTCTATGGAATTGATTAAACTAAACCATGCTCCACAGGAGCCATTATGTGTAAATGGATGTGGAAAGAAAGGCAAGACTCCTTCATAATTCTGATAGGGAGGGAGTCGGCCACACACCCAACAATTAGTTGCATTACTAGTCTGATGGGAATGATGTAACATACTAATGAAAGTGTTATTGCGCAGCGCAAGTCTATAGGACAATTCATGCGGGGGTAAGTCACTAAAAGAATGTTCTGCAATAACATTGTGAACATTTCTGGCAATAGGGTAATATATGTGCAACAACATACTGGTAATAATTATTAAAAGACTTAAGGAAAACAAAATTAATAATGTCCCTATACAATGGCTACGCAGTGATTTACAATACGCCTGTCGTTTCATCATTTTTCGCGACTGTTCATGATTCAGGTCTAGAGGATACATGTCAGAGACAGATTCAACCGCTTCACCTAGGAGAGGACTTAAACAATCAAACCGTCTGACGTCCTAGGCCTTAACTTAACTTTGTAAAGTTCGCTTTCAGTTTTTTCCACCAAAGGAAGTTTTGAATCAGTCTGTGAGGGAGTGCAGGGCACAATGTCTATATCCGAGCATTGTCCATGAAATTTCTTGATATGACTTGAATGAATCCAGCTCTTGCGGCCCTCGATCTTCACGGCTGTTCTTGTGGTCAGCAGAACCAACTTGGGTGTCTTCCACCTGGGCTCCAGCTGAGTCTTTCGGTCGAAATTTTTCACAAACACAATATCACCCGGAACTATGTCATGGGGTTTCACCTCAGTATTGTCGGGAAATGCTGCAACAACCTGTGAACGACAAGATTGTAGTGCAGACATCAAGGAAGCCAAGTAATCTGTCAGCATATTACAGTCAATATCAGTTATTTTGCGTGGTATAGGCGTCCCCCACATATTTGGTGGTCTACCGAAGATCACCTCATACGGGGATAGCCCTGTTCTAGAGTGTGCTACCATTCTCATGTAAAAAAGTGCAACTGGTAATGCTACTATCCAGTCGACCCCTTTTTCTCTGCATATTTTGGACAGTCTAATTTTCAGTATCTGATTATGTCTTTCTACAAGACCTGCTGCTTCGGGGTGTCGGACACAGTGGAATTTCCACTGATATCCTAGCAGAAGTGAAACATGTTTCATTAATTCGGATGAGAACGGCTGGCCGTTATCTGAGTAGACAACACGTGGTAAACCGTAGCGTGGGAAGAATTCTCGAACTAACTGTTTGGCAGTAGTCGGGGCAGTGTAATCTGAAACCGGGTATGCCTCCGTCCAACGGGACAGAGCGCAGACAACTACGAGAACATATTTGAATCCTCGACATCGTTCCATCTGGATATAATCCATCTGGAGGACTTCAAAAGGGTGATCAGGAGGCTGAAATCCACCCTGTTCTACGGGAACGCTTTTTCCTGGGTTGAACTGGCAACAGATCATACAGGTACGGACTTTTTGTTTGGCTGCTGCTCGTAAATGTTTATTGAACCAAATGCGTTGAATGCTGTCTAGCATAGCTTTCTCTCCTAGATGTGCTGGACTATGTATAGTGTTAACTATGACTTGGACCATTGAATCAGGAAGGAACCATACAGACTTTTCTTTCATCATCCATCCTTGGTCCGTTTGGATCCCTCCTAATTCAGTCCATTTCTTTATTTCGTCTGGTGTAGCATGTGTCTGTATGTCAATTACGTCAAGAGTAGGATCTTTAACTGTCATACAATGTGTCGGCATCGGGACTATTGTCTTTGTCATGTCGGGAGTTTGAGTCTGAGCAGTCTGTTTAGCTGTTCTGTCGGCTAAATCATTGCCTTGAGAAATGATATCAGTAACTTTCGTATGAGCTTTACATTTCATAATTGATATTGCAGTAGGTAGATGTATTGCATCTAATAAGGCATGAATGAGGGGTCCGTGCTGAATGTGGGCACCGTGGGAAGTTAAATAACCTCTCTCTCGCCACAGCACGCCGAAGTCATGTACGACTCCGAATGCATAACGTGAATCAGTGTATATGTTGACTTTTTTACTTGTGGCTTGAATACAGGCTTGTGTCAGAGCGATGAGCTCTGCGGCTTGAGCTGACAAAGTATTAATACGATTAGTTTCAATGACTTCAGTATCTGTTGTGACTGCATAAGCAGCCACTAACTCTCCTGTACTTGTTCTCATGCATGAACCATCTACATACAACGTCAGGTCTGGATCTGACAATGGGACATCGGTCAAGTCTTGTCTGGGTTTTGTCGTTATAGTAATAACTTCAATACAGTCATGAGCTAGTGGGTCTGTTCCGGTTACTGGCAAAAGTGTGGCAGGATTCAATGTGTTACAGCGTCTGATTTCTATGTGTGGCTGAAACAATGTAAGTTCATACCCTGTAAGTCGCGCTATAGTCAAGTGTTGTGTTTGCGTTCTATTCACAAGGACTTCTACTGTGTGTGGTACTTGAACTGTCAATGGATGTCCTAACACTATGGCATCGCTTTGTCTGATTGCTAAAGCTGTCGCTGCTACTGATTTCAGGCATGCAGGCAAAGCCTGAGCTACGGGATCTAATGTACTAGAAAAATAAGCACATGGTTTGTGTGCTCCTGCTTGTTCCTGTGTGAGTACTGACAAAGCAGTACCTCCGCGTTCTGTAACAAAGAGTGTAAACTGTTTTCTGTAACATGGCGTTGCTAAAACAGGTGCTTGACATAAAGCTTTCTTTAGGCTTTCAAAAGCTTGTGTATGTTCCTGAGTCCAAGGGAGAACAGTCGATGTGGCTGCCTCCTGGGTTGTCAACTGAATGAGTGGTTTTGCTAGAAATGCATATTGCGGGATCCACTGTCTACAGTATGAAGTGAGGCCTATGAAAGCCCGCACCTCCTTTTGTGTCTTGGGTATTGGCATGTTAGCTATTAACTGAATGCGGTCTGGTGTAAGCTGCCTTCCCTCCTTGGACAGCGAGTGTCCAAGATAAATAACTCGCTGGACACAGAATTGCAGCTTAGAAGGGGACACCTTGTGCCCCTTTTCGGCTAGAAATTGTAAAACTGTCAGTGATGCTTTTTCACATTCAGGTTCGCTTCGGGCGGTGATCAGCAGATCATCGACGTATTGAAGCAGAGCAGTGTTAACTGGCATGTGGATACTGTCTAGTTCTCGTTTCAGTGCTTGGCTATAGATGCTGGGGCTTTCTGTAAATCCTTGAGGTGCGCGTGAGAATTTAAAGCTGCGTCCATTTAAACTAAATCCGAATAAATATTGGCTTTCCGGATCTATTGGGACGCTGAAAAAGGCATTCTTGAGATCGATTACAGTAAAGAATGTTGCTTCGGAATCAATAGCTGTCAGTAATGACGAGATATCGGGAACCACAGGGAATTGTGGCACAATGCATTTGTTTAATTCGCGTAGATCAATAACCAATCGATAGACTGGCGGGGCCTTTGGATCTGTTCGTTTAAGAATCGGAATTATTGGTGAATTACATACATTGGAGTCTGTTTCTACAACTACTCCTTGGGTAATGAGCTCGTCAATGATTTGTAGTAAAGCCATTACAGCATCTGGGGGTAACTTGTATTGTCGCATTCGTGGTAGCACCACTCCTGCCTTTAATGTGACTCGATATGGTGTGATATTCATGCAACCAACATCAGTAGGGCCTTGTGCCCATAGACGTGTGGGTAAAGTCTGTAATCGGGGATCCATGTCTCTAGATACATAGTGACCTTTAAAATCACGTAAAAACAATCTTACTCCTTCCGGAGAACAACATATTATAGCTCCTAGAGCTTTTAACGTTTTTATTCCTAATAGATTTTCTGGACATGATTTAGTAAGCAATAAATCTGTAGTTCGGGTCAAAGGTCCTATCGTAAGTGGCAGAGGCTGTGACACTTCATTAACAATAGGCTTTCCTGAAAAACCAAGGGAAATATTCTGTGAGCCTGAGAGGGGTGCCCCTGGAACTTCACTACGTTTAATAGTTGTTCGACTTGCCCCTGTATCGAGTAAAAATTTTCTATCTTGACCTAATAATTCACTGTGTACATAAGGTCCTTCTTGATCTACAGGTATCTCGATAAGGGGTAAGTCAACTTCCCTCTCTAGGCTAGTTCATGCGTAACGCTGATACTCAGGGTATTCATACTGTGCGGTCTGATACATTTGTCGTGTTGTTGTTTGTGTGGCAGCAACAGGCAACGGTGGTGCAGCTGGCACAAACTGTATTGGCTGTTGTGCGGCTGGCATGGCCTGGGCATGCTGCATAGCTCCTTGTTCATTCTGATCTTGTCTGAGTGGCCGTGATCTTTCTTGTGTTTTACCTATGCTGATATTATGTTTTAAAACTGGGCAATCGTGTACGTAATGACCTGGCTTTTTACAATAATTGCATGTCCCTTTTACAGGTCCTGCAGAGTCGGAATGTGTCATACCCTTTTTATGCCCTTCAGCTGGAACTGTCTGGGAAACTAACATTTTCATTTTCGTGTCTTTCATGCGTCTGTGTTCATGTTCTTGTTCCTCTCTAATTCTATTGTGATGGTACTGTAACATTTGTAACATTTGCGATGGAGTGTTACCTTGCCAGGTACTCTCGAATTTTAATACTCTATTCTTTACTGGGGGCAGGGCATTTTCTACTAATTTTGTTACAAACAGATGTGGGTATGATTCGCTACTTGCTTTTATGCCACTATTTATACCAAAACATTTTTCAAATCGGGCATAGTAATCACTAGTGTCCTCATCTTGCTTCTGTTTACAGGCTGAAATTGTACCCCAATCTTCCTTTTTCGTAGTTAATAAACGCGGCAGTACCTGTACTAGTAATCCTGGTAATGCCTTAGTTTTGTCCCCAAGCCCTGCTCCTGCAGTTCGGGCCTTTTCTTCTGCTTCTAGTACTGACCATTCTATCTTTTGATCTCCTACCTCCCACTCTTTTTCCTTGAGTTTCTCATAAATGCCAGCAGGCATCAATACCTTTAATATTGTCATAATGTCGGGGTAGGTATACTCTCCCATAAGTAACATGTCTTTAATTTCTCGGTGAAAACCCGCTGGGTCTTTGTCATGACTGGGTACCACTTTCTTCATTTGTAACAATTCTATTTTTGATATGGGCGTATATACAAATACGCGTGTAAACTGATTGTCCTCGCCCTTTATTGGGTGTACTTCTCGTAAGGGATTCTGTCTATCCATGTGATACGTAGTTCTTTCCTTGACGGGCAATGGAACATGTTCTGAACATACAAAAAGAATATATTGCTTTCTTGATTCTAGAATTTCTTTAATTAATTTAGTACCTGGACCCCTCCATTTATTCATAAGTAATTCAGTCAGTATGTCAGGTAAGGGACCAGGATCTGAATGTTGACTTCGATATAGTATAATGAGTTGTTGAATCATATAAATCCCAGCTAACCTCTGTTCATCTGGGGTAAGATTCAAGAATGTGCGCACTACTGTACCATCACTATATTTTCCGGGACTGTCCACCCAATGGACAGCTGCCCTGGCTAAATCTTGTTCATCCATAGAATCGAGGAAATGATAACCCCTTCGTTCTCGGAGTAGTTTGTCGGCTGTTTGGAACGAATGCTCGTTAGACCTTATATGGACTATGGGTGTTGGGAAACCCCTGTTATTGTCTGAACATATCGGGCGTATCGGGTCATTAAGACATCTCGTACTATTACAAGATCTTCTTTTACCTACATAGGCTATAGTTTCTGACTGTCCTGTGGGCGGTCCTGACCCTTCTTCCTCGCTTTGTTCGAACTCGTCTACCTCTAATCTCTCTTCGTGTAGGCGTTCTATTTCTTTACGGATCTTTCGGCACATGGCTATTATACAATTTTGTTTATCATGTCTCCCTTCTGATATATTCTGGCTCCATCTTGTAAGAATTTGCATTGCTTCCGGGTCTACCCCCGGTCGGTCTTGATTTCTGATCACACAGTTTATGAGGAAACGTAACAGTTCCCCCTGTATCTCTACCTTCTGGTATTCCATAGCTCTGTTAATACATCCTGGATCTCGCCCTGTGTGGACAAAATGGTATATATTATCTAGATGCGCAGTCATTCCTGGTAACTTCCCTAAATACACTGCGGCTCGTCTGATACGCAATGATGCTAGGGTCATTTCGTCCTCCTTTCCAGGCACAGGGTCATATCTACAATCTATAAGAAGTTCCTTAAGCGCACGGGCACTAAGGAGTTTGGGTGTACGTGAATGTGCTGACTCTTGAAAAGTAAGTTTATTTATTCTGGGTGGCGTGGAAAAGATATTGGTAGCACCTCCCGTGGCCCCATCTGGGGTGTCGGGTGTGAAAGGATTCGTTGAACGTGATACAGCAACTATAGGTGTGGACACAGCTATAGAAGCAGCTGTAGGAGCGGATGCAGAAACAGATGTGCTTGCCAGAACTTGTGACTCGATTTGTTGCTGTAGGGATACGGGTGCTGGATCTGGGCGTTGGACCTCCCTGGTATGCGGTCTATGTGGGGCGGAATTAGCATACTCGGGAGCTGCGTCATCTAAATATGAGGAAAGAAAAACATCTTCTGCGGTTCTAGGATGCCCCTTAGGATGTACCTTTATTGGGAACAATGGGGGTGGCAAGTCTTTCGGTATTTCTGGGGTAGCCTTAGGTAATCCTTCGACCAGAGGGGATACATACCATTCATAAGGGCATTTTTTTGTCTGTCTACTTGTTCTGATTTTACTCGGATACCTTCCTTAATTAATAGATTCTCTTGAACTTTATTGGAATTCTCTTTACTCTTCTCTTCCTGTCTACGTGCTTTTTCTGTTCGTCTATGTGATTCCTTACGCCATAATTCAATGGCATCTTTCTGTGACTGTCTGACTTTCCTTTTCCATAACTCTTCTTCTACTTTCATGATGCACTCTGCATCCCAGGTTCCCGCTGTGGGCCACCTCTGACTTTCTGGTAATCCCTTGGTGTAGTCTACCCATAAATCAAGAAATAATATAGCGTCTAAGCCATGTTTGTGATACATAAAATGCCCTGGAGTGTCCCTAGGAGGAATGGGAACGGCTTCTTCGAGAACCCCTTTTCTGGTAGTGATCTGTCTTAATTTCGAAAAGAGCGGCATATTGAGAACTGACCTTATACTTGATTTTGACCAACTGACCTGATACTTGAATTTGAACAGACTTAATACAATAAACACGATAATGAACAGTCATTCATACCACAATATACAGAACGTATTTAAACATATTAAACATTAAACATTAAACTTTTAACTGAAACAACAATGATGATCGTCTGCATAACTAATCACCAAGCTTAATTCTCGACAATAACTAGACAATAACTAGACACTTCGGAATACTTCGGAATACTTGATATACTGCTAAACAGTACAGATACACTGCTAAAACAGTGCAGACCGGATTTGTGTACCCAAACCCGTCTTGACCGGCACAACCTATGTGCACGTCAGAAATGCCTCCCCAGCAATGGTACTCACCGGGTAGCTTCGGAAACGGAAGGCCTCAGTAACTTGAACTTGACCCGGACTGGACTCGACTCGACTCGACTCGTCGGACACTGGGCTTGACTTCGGACTGGTGGGTCTCTGTATACCTCGGATCTTGCTCTCTCAGCTAGGCTCTGGTCGGGATACTTCGCACTTCTCACCGCCTCGTCTGGGTGTTGATCGCAGTCTCAGTCGCCCCCGCTTGACCGGAGGGAGATACAGGAAATCCTGCTGGTACGCGTTATGTCCGTCCAGCTGTGGCAGGAGACCGGGCCTGCAACGCACCGCCGGCGCGTGAGATGAGAAAGTGTCCCTGTTCGGGCGCCATTCATGTGGTAAATATTTCTCCTTTACCTGGACTGAATTTGATACAGGAACATAATAAAATAGCTCAATAAAATGAGAGGCAGAATCCGTGGTATTAGAGGTTCGGAATGGGCTTTATTCCAATACTCGATTATAATCGGTTGCTCCCAATGTTCCGTCACCACGAAGGTTCAGGAAGTGAAGCACACACATTATTGACATGAAATGGCTTTTATAATACATACATTACAATGAAGCGAATGCAATAGGCGTAACAATTGATAAGGAAAATGACGAATTGTCTACGTAACCGAAAATGGGTGGAACAAGAAGTAAAAAGGAACGTAATTGGTTATGAGATCATATATAGGTGGATCTATAAGATAATATTTGGCATAGATGCGCGCGCAGCAGCATGACGTGTGATTGACGTGTGATTGACGTGTAACTAGGGGGTGAAGGGGACTTGACATTTAGCTCTACATGTGGAGACAAGAAGTCTGAGGGGTCAAGTCAACCTAATCCCAAATCATATCTAACATCCTATGTTTAAAGAACTATGTTATCCATAAAGAAGGACTCTCGAACAGAATCTATTCTATACTGACTGTGTGTGCGTGTACAAGCGTCTAAGTGTCTACACTAAATGCGAGGGCAGGAATCTTCCATAGTAACAGGGCTATGAATTACTTGTATTAAGACAGAGAAGCCGGGCCCTTTGCTTGGTAGCTGGAAGAATGTTTACTTAAACTACTAGGCAGGAATGCATCGGCTGAGGGGGAAGCAGATAACTCGAAGGTGAAATACAGTTCTTGGCAGAGAATAGGCTGATGTCAGGCTTCGTGAGCCGCGCAGAGAATGAGACAAAGTTCATGATCACAGATGCAGGCTCAGACTGGAGCTTTCAGAGGCAGAAGGCAAGAGGAGTTTTGATGACAGAATCAGGGCCTACTTGCCTGGACTGTAAAATGGCATGAGTGAGCCATATAAAACCGGTGGCCTTTTGTACTTAGGAATGGAATATCCGGCCTATTCATGGCGGATCTGACAGAGGACATGTTGACGGTGGACGCACATGTATTTGCGTCTTCATAACTGGAACTGGAGGGAACATACATGTACTTGTGACATGCACATAGAACCGTTGGGGTCCAAGATAGGGGACATAACTGACCAGAAAAATCCATATTTCCACACTGTGGCTGCGACGGTGAGTCTTCAAAGGACTGGCTTCATTTTTTTTTAATTATTTTGTAGGTTTTATGTGATCCCCAGAAATGTGTTATTGTCCCTATTTTAAGGAGGATGAAATTCAGCCTGGCACGCCCAGCTCCTATTTATTTACAGCTATTGCATGAAGATTCTATTCTATTTGTCCTCCATTTCCTTAAATTTGCTGTGAAGCTTAAAGCTTACTTAGATTAAGTGGTAGTATCTGTGAGGGTCCACTCTTAATCTAGTCTCCTGGATGAGACATAATTATTGGATAGGATCCCAGGAGTCATCCATTCACTGTTTTATTTTAATTTTTACTTTAGGGGACCAAGTATTTTGTATTTCACTTTACCTACGAGTTGCATGAGATCTCAACAGGGTCTGATTTTTGCATGTAATGAATTGTGCAAAGATTTTAAGAAATTTTATTAAGTATTGTTTTAATATTTAAAACTTATGGTTTTACACATGAAAACCGAATAAAGTTATTTTGATTGATTGATTGAACCACGTAAATTACATAGGTGTCAAATGATTCATTTGAAGCAGAACTGGAAAACACATTGCTTCCAATATGTGGATATAGATAAGATACCAAAATGTGCAACCATCTCTTTCTAGTCTATTTTGAGACATGGCACTTAAACAACGGAACTGGTACTGTTGTCAACGTTTCAGTAGTGTATTTCCTATATAATCCCCATAACAGAAGAATTCACAATGCACGGGTTGAGTTAGAAAACTCCTTCTGGTTTATAGAATCATATGGCTTCATGTACAAAATGTTTTTTTCAATTGCAAACAGTGATTCAGACCATTTGCAACCATTAGAAGTTTATTTTACCGACCCCTAAAATGGATCTGCAACTCCTAAGGAATCAGCATTGGAAAGGGACTGTTGTAGGTATCGCATCCAAATAGCGATCACTTAGTAGATGTATCAATTTTTTGCAATCAAAATCCTGTCCCAAAGCATTGAGCATTTACTGACTTCAGTTTTGGTGTGGTAAGCCATTTGCAAAAGGGAAGTGAATAAAAATATATATTTATTTTTTAAGTTTGTTACACAGAAGCCAGTGGTCCAGTGGACCACTGCCAACTCTCCAACAAACTTTTAAATCAAAGTAGACTTTTCTTTTTAAAGCACAACCCCGTTTCATTTAAGGAAAACGGGCTGCATTGAAGAAGACAAAAAAATCTATTTCTATATGATGACAGACATGGTGGGCTGCTGACCCCAGGAGTCCAACATCGGAAATACATCGAAATTTGCAATCTACCACATTAATATTTATGAGGTAAGTCAGATTACAACCCACCCCAAATAGGAATTTTGCAAACCAACCTATTAGTAAATAAATTGGTTCACAAAATTACACAGCGGTCTCAAAAATACTGGTCGCAGTATGCGGTTAGTATCTTTCAACTGGTGTTTTGTACGAGACACATAGTTTAGTTTCCAAGCCCCTTCAGTAAGTGCTAGAACGGATTTGAATACCAGGCACATCATAGAAACCATAATCTTGTCATAGAGACAAACTAAATGTAGGGTGCAAATAATTGGGTCCACATTCTTTAAAGAGAGCAACATCCTAAACGTTCTAAGGACTAAACAAAAAGTAATACAGAAGTCAAGCAAGAACATAAATGAGGCAAGACCACTTTTGCTACAACTCTCATCTCAACAATTTGAAATGGTAAACATTGTTTACCACTAATCCGGAACACCACATGCAATTACAAAGCGGTTGTTACAACGACCGTGTTGTAACAACGCATACCATTACTCCGCAAGTCGGAACAACAACTTGCGGAGGGAGTCAGAAGGTGTTGGATTCAAAATCCAACACCTTCCCTACTGTTGCACAGATTGGAGTTGGAATAGTAAATGATACTATTCCAACATCCAGCGACCCCCCGTAGAGCAAGTCGTTGTTCCGACTTGCGGAGTAATGGTATGCGTTGTTACAGCGCGGTCATTGTAACAATCACGTTGTATGCGTGATAAGATGGCATATTCAATGGAAATGTTGATTATTTTGGATAAGAAGAAAAGCTATTTATGTTAACCCATAGATAGCTTACCTTTCAGTTAAGAGATGTTGTAATTCAAAGGGTTCTTCAGTTATTTAACCTTCCAATCAAACTGTTTGCAATCAGATGGGATATCCACAGAAATGAGGTGATTAAAACAATCCAGTGCTTTACTGCTTCCAGGCCCATCATGTCGATGTACAGGCTCACAGGCAAAAACTTACAGCATTTCTGTGCATGCCTTTGCAGAAGAGGTGAGACCAGAACAGAGGTGCCCTGGTTGCTCATTCTCCATTCTGGCAATGTGAAGATGTAAACCATGTTGAATGTAGCACAGGGGCCAAGCACGAAGAGCCTTATTATAAGGTCAGCCTCATCTACATTCTTCAGTAGGTCCTTACAAACGGCATCCTGAGCCGTCTCAGACAAATGGCTGTTTCAGTTCTAGAAAGATTATCAGCTATAATGTAAGATTTTGATAGATTTACATTAAGTTAAATCCATATAGTTTTATTTCTAGGATTACCATCTGTTATCTTACCATTACAATGATGCAAACAGGACCTGGACTACTGTTCAATCTATTTCTTTATGTTTTATCTCAATGAATAAAAATGCATTAAACTAATAGGCACTTATTTATCAAGAGCAATAAAACATGGCAGCTCTCCTGCGTATCCCATTTCTTGAAAAACTAGAAAAGTATACTTAACAATCAGGACCACTTACTCACATGAAGCTTTTTCATTTACACTGTGTGTGGCAGCTTTATTCCCTGCCAATAAACATTGTTCATATTAAAATTGCAAGGGAACTGAAGTACTTCATTTCCAAGATCAAAATAACATTTACTTTGGAGAATTTAATACTGATTTCCATGTTGTGTAAATGTTGTATCGGCACAGAGATAGTGGTAGAGGATTGCGGCCTGTTTAGTCAAGCACTAAATACCAGTCTGTCAGTTTAATGCAGTAATTTGTAGTTCAGGCAATACCATACAGAACCCCCGGCTTCAGGTCAACTGCGGGATTGTTTTTAGTGCCTCTCGTTGAACCATAAAAAAGGGTTTTAAAGACGTAAAACTGTGTCTAAATGACGGCAAGAGTTGAATTATTTTAACATTTTTAAAGTGCGTCCCGCCACACAAGTTTAGACCGGGTTGGAACAGCAAGTTATCCATCAAAGATGAAACAAAACTCCAGGAAAAAAATCACTGAGGCATACACAAACATAAGGGAATACAATACGACAGAAAAAAAGTGTAGCCTGAGACTATTAGCCCGGGTCTATAGCTATCGACAGTTTCGAGACAAAAACAAGAATTGGCAAAGCCAATAGGTCTTGTGTTGGCCACCAGCATTTTGGCTTCGCCAGTACTTATAAAACTTTACCATTTGGGAAGCTGCCCAACACTTAATCGAGAATTAGAAAAACACTGGTTAAAATCAGACATATGTGTTGGAGAAAACCGCACTGCACTTTAGACAGACGGCATGCAGCTATTCCTCTCACGCTCAGACTTAAGAGGGCCTCGGCTCCTCCACATGGTGGACCTATATGGGCAGGCATCTGGTCTGCAAGTAAACAGGTCCCTCTCACTGGAGGCTGTGGATTGGCAGGCCAAGCTCCGTAGACTCGGTTTTCAGTACTTGGGAATTCACATATCACTGCTTCCATTTCTTGCGTAAAGCCTTCACCTTACACCCCTAGAATCAAATATGTGTAAGGACTCTAATAAGTGGGCCAAGCTACTGCCTAATATCTTGGGCCGCACGGCACTATTTAAGATGATGGCAAGCTGATATTCCTTTATCTTCTTCAGAACTTCCCAATGGCGATTTGGCAGCATTGATTTGGCGTAATTCAAGCTAAAATCCTTTCCTTATTATGGGCCAACCAAACACCTTGTTCTGCCTTTAGTAAAAGTGCACAAATCACTTCCACAGAGGCTTAGACATGGCAAATGCACGACAATATTATTGTGCCTCTCAGCTGTTAGTCCTGAATGAGAGATTTGGGGGATGGGAGAACCATGCCTTCAGCACCGAAGTTTCCTTCCTAGGTTCGACAAGATGCTAGGCATGTTGTATGGAGATTTACCCTCCCCCCCCCCTCTCGATCCCTCCCAGAGCTTCCGAGAGTAGTATTCTTGGGCGGAAGGTCGGCTCTGCACTAGGCGGGGTGGGACTGGAGCCTTACCCTGTTGACCCCCTGTGAAGAGGCATTTGGCAGTTGCAGCTATCCTGCTTTGGTCAAGAGGACCTCACTGACATTTTAAGATTGGGGGATTTTTGGCAATGGTCTCATATGCGATAGTTCCAGAAGCTTCAGGTGGACTTTGCACTGCACCCATCACAATTCTAGAAATTCCTCAAGCTCTGTCATGCACCGATGTCCTGTAATGTCTGTCTGGCCAAGGTTGCAGGGCCTCCGGGCCTCAAAAAATCTATCCGCCCACTCGCTATGGTGAGTTAGATTTTATCAGGGTGAACTATACTTGGGATCTACTCATCCGTTCTGGCGAATTGACAAAGAACAGGTGTTCTGTTCAGTCAGAAAGTGAAGGAGCAATAAATATGCCTTTAAATCTTGTTTTGTTCTGTCATATTTACTCTATGCTCAGAGACAGAGGTCAGAAGTCCGTTTACAATTACCTTCCCTTCTCTGACTGCAGAGTTCCAGGATTTCGGAAAGTGAACTGTTTGACCTGCTGTAGGAAGTGTGAAATTTAAGGCTCTAGGGTATAACGTTTTTCCTAACACATATTTACATAGCTAATAAGTCAACTGTACAAACATTTCAAAATATATTTCAGCAGTTGTGAAAGCCCAATTTTTGTGCTTCTGTGTGATGAAAAAAATATTTTAATAGGATGAAAAACAAATCAGAAGAATTTGCTTAGTTATGTATAAATTGTAAATACGTTTACTGAAACCCCATTTTCACAGAGTAATTTTAATACACTATATAGTTTCATCAGTAAAGCTGCAAGGTAGTGGGAAGGGTTTTGGCCATTTCTTGGAACTTTACCGCCTGTAAATGACAGTGCACTAACAGATAATGCCTTGGTAATATATTTATAAGATGTGAGTTTTTAAACATGAGAAAAACTACTGCCCCTACCCTGATGGCAATGCTATTAGTAAGCTGAGAGGCAAGTCAGGGATCATCTGATCCTATACGTGGGCTAGATTCTTATTACACATAGAGCAAATGTTTAGTTTATTTAATTAAACAGAAGAGTTTTGTTTTGTACAGTAGAAATCCTAACTGACAAATCTGAAGGTGCATTTATTTGTGAGAATGAAAAAAGGTGACTGTGAAATAAACTATTTGCCAATGAGCACACAATTTGAGACCAGTTTACGGGTCAAGTACATTACAGTTAGGTAGAGTGATTTTTGAAGTTACTTGACCTGCAGGTCTAGTAGCATTTTTATGCTTTTTCGTGGCCTGTACTCTGTAAAGGACCGGCTCCTCATTGGGCCCCTGGAGAAAGGGGGCATATACCATATGTGTAATTCTCTGGTCATTAACTCGCTGGACCTGTTCACGCAATTGAAAGAAAAAATGGGATAAAAAGGTAGGCTCCATTGATGATAACGAACGGCGGGATACCAGGATGGCAACACAGGTGCTGGCAATTTCCTTGAGGCTCAGGGTTCTACAAATCAAATATCTGCGCATTACCGATTTGACAACGCTCCGGTTGGGGCTGGTGCAGAGGCGCCTCACACCCTCATATCTTAGAAGAGCAACAATTTTTTCCATGTAGTTTAGAAGTACCCCATTGTCATTAAGTATTGGTCACCTATTTTCATATTGTGTTTGTAAAGCAACATTGTGTATTATCATGGTTAGAGGCAGTTGCAACACAAACGTTTGATATACGAAAACAGCAAAAATGCATGCACTTTTTAAATATTTATTTTATGAGTTGGTTTGTTTCACTATTATTGGCCACAACAAGCTGTATCATATTAACTACCATAGTAACTCTGTTAAATTGCTATGTTTTGCAAAAACAGAGAACCATAGTTTTTATTATGTTTCTCATTCTTTGTTTCTTTGCCTTTTCGGTTTTTGTTACTAATTCACATAATGTGCACTATCCATAGTCTGTTGTTCCCACCTATTTTTTACTCGCGCCAAAGTTTGGAGAACATACTTTTTGACAAACACCACCGTCTGTTTAAAAGGTGTCCGGATTTCTCCCTAAGTGAACGAAGCATGGTGATGGCAGCATTCCCAAGAAAGGATTGAGGCACGTTTTTGTAGCTAAGCACCGCACACTGGATATCTAAAGTTGCCTTTTACTTAAGGACTGTTTCACTTTGTTTTTAGATTTAATTGCTGTAAATAGCAGTGTTATAAATGTCAAAACGCCAAACGTATGGGCTGCATTTAGCACACTGGCGCATTGGGCGAGTTCCTGACTGTGGTATCCCTGTCTAGGGGATGCCGTGGGAGTGGCTAGGCCACAGGCTTGGGTCACCTTAAATAACTGAACACACACACTCATGGATAGGCACTGGGCCAAAGACCCCGAGCAGTCTTCCGCCCCTTTATTTACGCCCTCGGGCGTGCCCGCCCTCGGGATGCGTGGGTGCGTGAACGGGCCGGGTGGCCCCGTCACTACATCCCTCCAATCTTTTAGATACAGCGACTCTTCACAGGAAACCACTCAGTCCTTCTGAGCACACCACGCAAAGCCTCTCGGTCTCTGACTAGGGGTCGGATTCGGCCAGAGACCATACTTCTGGCTCCAGGAGTTCTTTCTTGACTTCGGACTCCTTCTCCGGTGCAGGCACAGCGTCCTCTGGACTCCTCACGTCCTCCACTGTCCTCGATTCTCTTCTGGATTGTGCTTGTAACTCCTCCGGCTGACTTCTCGGGTCTTCCACAGGGGCTATTCCTTCTCCACCTTCCAGCTCTTCCATGGGTTGGTCAGCCGCCTGCACGTCCTTGGGGACTCTCTTGAACCATGAGGTGTTCCTTGTGACCACACGGGTTCCCCGCATAGCCGATACCATGGTACCCTGTATGTTAACTACTTCCCACACATCGGGTTCAAATGGAGTGCGATACTTTCAGCTTGGGTGGCGGTCTTTTACTATGACTCTATCTCCAACCTGAACACTCCTGGACTGGGCCCTTCGAGCTTGGCTTGCCTTGTCATTAGAGGCCTTCCTTCTGTCCAGCGCTGCGCCTTGGTCTAGCTGTGGTGGACTTCATGAGCGATCGGCAGGCACACTGTCTCTCGGAGCCCGTCGAAACAGTAGCTGAGCTGGCGCACACCGGGTGGTGCAGTGCGGGGTTTGGAGATACGTGCTGAGAAATTGAGACGGGCACTGCTCAGCATCGTCTCCTTTGTCCACCCCAATCCTGAGAGCTCGGTTCATCGTACGCATAAACCGCTCCACCTCGCCATTCGCCTGGGGCCACTGCGGAGTGATCTTCCGGTGTCGGATGCCTCGGGAGGTCAGGTAGTCCTGGAAGTCTCTGCCTTGGAACGGTGGTCCATTGTCGGACTTGATTTCTTCCAGAAGACCCATCATGGTGAATGTGCGATCCAGCGCTGTCTTCACAAGGGAGAATGCCGTTGATGACACTACCTCCACCACCGGAAACTTGGAATGTGAGTCGACCAGCACCAGCGTGTATCGTCCATCCGGGAACGATCCAAAGTCGATGCTTACTTTGGACCACGGCACAAGACACGGGTCTTCGGTGATCACTGGGTGGGGCGCAGGTTCACCGCCCGTGATGCGGCAGGAGTGGCAGTTGCATACGACTTCCTCCACCATGGCGTCCATCCCTGGGAACCAAACCTTGCTCCTAAGTCTGGCCTTGGTTTTGGAGACACCCTGATTACCTTGGTGCGCTAGACGGACCACCTCCTTCTGCAGACTCTTCGGGATAACGAGGGAGGCACCCCTTAGGATCACCCCATGAGGGCCTTCGCTGAGTTCACTTTGCACCCTCCACACTTGTTGCCGGAAAAGCTGTTTCTCCGCCATGAGGGAGCTGACACCGTCCAGAAAGTTGCACCTGTTCCGGTTGGTCAACGTGTTTTTGACCTTGACGAGGCACTCGTCGGATTCTGTTGCCTTTCCAACGTCTTCGAGCGTGAATGCAACAGTACACGCTTCCAGGGAGATCATGCGAACGAACTCCTCTGTGTACTCCTCATCCGCCGGTGATTGAAGTGGTTGAGGTGGGCCAGGGTGCCGCAGTAGAAAATCAGCCGGGTTGTTGGCCCCTGGTCTGAATATCACTTCAAAATGGTATGTTTGTAGCTGCACCGCCCATCTCTCGATCCGTGGCAGGGCAAGCCGAGCAGTGCCGGATCTTCTTTGGCGGACCAGGCCCATGGTTGTCCCGCTTGTGTGAGGACACGAAGTGGCTCGGACAGAGACGCGAGATTGGGGATGAATCGGCCACAGTATGTGGCCATTCCCAGGAAGCTCCTGACTTCAGTGGCTGACGTGGGTCTCGGGGCAGATCGAATGGCCTGCGCTTTCTTCGGGTCTACTCGCAGCCCTTCTCTGGAGAAGATGTACCTGAAGAAGTCCACTGACTCCTGATCAAACGAGCATTTGGATCTGTGCAGGGTGAGTCCGTTGTCTGCAAGTCGCTGCAGGGTGGCTCGGAGACGTTTGTGATGTTCCTCGAGCATCTTTGAGAACACAAGGATGTCATCACTTAAGTTTATTACCCCTTGCAGTCCAGAGAGTGTCTCCCTTATGGCGTTTTGAAACATCTCCTCGGCTGACGAGACACCAAAACTCAATCTCTTGCAGCGACGTAGTCCAACGTGGGTGGAAAACGTTGTGATGTTCCGGATGTCGGGGTGAAGTTCCAGCTGGTGATACCCCACATTGAGGTCCAATTTGGTGAACCACTTGGCGCCGTTCAGGTAAGCTACGATGTCGTCCATCGTGGGCGTGAGAGGACGTTCCCTCTTTACGGCCTTGTTCGGTAGGCGCATGTCGACGCATAATCGAATGGCCCCCGGCTGCTTTGGTTTGGGAGCCACGACGAGGGGGGACACCCATGGGGTGGGACCCAACACTTTCTCTATCACCCCCAGGTCCTCCAGCTTCTTCAGCTCTTCCTCAACATGCGGCCGATGTCTCAGTGCCATGGGCCGGGCCGTTGGATCCACGTGCAACTTTAACGCCATCCCTTTCAAACATCCTAGGCCTTCGAACAGCATGGGGAAGTCTTTGACCATCTCTCGGGCGTGCAGGTCGTGTACTTGGTTTGCGAAAAACACAAGTTCCAGGTCTTGTGGCAACTGAGTAAGATGCCCCGTCTCCCTTCGGCGACATGTTCAACCTCCGGCCCCCACTGGTGACCATGACCTCTATGACTCCCCGTAGAGATAGCGGCTCGTCACCGTCGTACGTGTATATCCGTGCTTTGGACGGTAGAAGTGGCGGGCGCGGTGATAATTTCTCATACTGGTCACTGTCCATCACGTTGACTGACGCTCCGGTGTCTATGAGGGTGTTCACGGGGGACCCTGCTACGGTGATGTCGCACATGGGTGGCGGTCGGCGCCTTGACCCTTCTCCGCCGACCAAAAACACGAAAAAGAATACTTCATCTTCTTCCGTCCCGAAGGCGAACCCTGGTGGGGTGTCGTCAACTTGGTCTTTTGGATCTTCCAGCGTTAGCTGTGGTACCTTTGTCGCGACTCCACGCGAGCCTGGGGCTCCTGCAGACCTTTGTGAAGTGGTTGAGTCTTCCGCATTGTGAGCACGTTTTCCCTCTAGCGAAGCATTTCCCCCCAGGAGGGTGATCTAGGCCGCAGTCGCCGCATGCGTTCTTCTGCAGAGGCCTTGTGGCCCCTCTTGACTGGGACGGCAGTCTTTGAATCACATCTACTCTCTCCTCCTTGACTGTGGGTGTCCGCTGAGTCGCAGTGGGCCGATTGAGGGCCGCTTCCATTTCGTCCGCACGCGCGTTGGATAGTTCGTGGGACCTGGCGAGCACCAGAATTTCGTCGAGGGTGATGCCAGGCTGTCGTAGTATGAGGAGTCGTAGCTGGACTGACCGACATCCTTGAATGAGCTGTGAGTGAATTTCCACCCTCTGGTCTGGTAGTGTGCACGAGGTTGCAAGCTTCCGTAAGCGGGCGTAGAAAATGTCGATGGTCTCGGCCTCTCCATGTCATGCCTGCCCGAGCTTGAACCATTCGAAGTCTGGGTTGATCTGAGGATCGAAGTGGCGGTTCAGGGCGCGACATCCCCAGCGTAGTCGTCATCTTCCCCTCTATCCGGCAAGGTCTCGAAGAGGTCGTATAACTCTGCTCCCCCATAGCACATTAGGAGGGATCTCTTCACTCTCCCGTCCGTCTCCCGCACACCGATGAAATAATGGTCTAGTCGACCAATCCAGGAGCGCCAACGCGCCGCTGCGGTGGACGGGTCCGAGAGCTCACAGAAGGGTGGCAACGGGGCAGCCGTGCCATGACCGGACAGAGCTGGAGCATGTTGGGCGGCCTGCTGAGGGTGCGGTGCTGCTTGGGGGGGCGGTGCACACCCACCACTGGCACCTGGGTTACTCATCCTCTACGGCCGGTCTGCCACCTGGTGCGTCACAGCACAGTATGCTGTAGGCGCTGGGTGAAGTAGGGTAGGTACGGGAGCAGTTCCTCGCCAATTTGCCGGGCAGGCGTACGTGATGGTGACATCGCATTGGCGCCGCTACGCTGGACACCCCAGGTGTCTGCAGGCCGAAGTTAGTGGCCGTGGCCGCGTGTGGGCACTGGGCAGGCTCAGGTGCTAGTCCAGAAGAAAGGTATCCCTTTTGTGCACCCTTTCCTTGACACCCATGATTGACTGCCAGGTCTCTTGGCTTGATTATAGATCTTCTCCTGCTTCCCTCTCTGAGCAGGGGCGTGTCCTCCCACTTGTGTGGCCACACAAGTTGCTTGTGGAGCTGACACTATTCTCCAGGCTCCTCTCTCCCCCCATGTGGGCAGGCTGTCAGAAACTCTGAGGGGACGCTGGCCTGAAGGTCCCTGCCTTGCGAGGGTCGAGTCCTCCCTCCGTGCGAGCGCTCACACTTGGCAGGACGCACTATGGGAGGCGCAGAGCTTCGCCCGCCGGGTCGACCATGTGATAGTGGGAGCGCAGCCGGGCAGCAGCAGCGAGTGAGCCTGTGAGCGGAGGTGGCGCAGCGCTGGGCTTGGGTGGCGTTCGCTCGCACTCACGAGCAGGGTAGGCCTCACCTCGGGCGCTGCTCCATGCGCTGACGAAAACTCCTCCGCGATGACGCTGGCAGCAGGGGCGCGCCTGCCGAGGCGACGCACACAGAGCCTGGTGCAGCTTCCCGGCAGACAACTCCATGAGGGGTGGGTACCCACTTCAGGCTTGGAACGGTGCCACCGGCGCGAACTGCGCAGGCAACGGGACTTCAGTAGCAGGATCACAAGTACCGGGCAGCAAACTCAGGAATACGGCGAGGCGTGGGACAGACCCACCTCATCGCCAGTGTGGTATCCCGGTCTAGGGGATGCCGTGGAAGTGGCTAGGCCGCAGGCTTGGGTCACCTTAAATAACTGAACACGCACACTCATGGATAGGCACTGGGCCAAAGACCCCGAGCTGTCTTGCGCCCCTTTATTTATGCCCTCGGGCGCGCCCGCCTTCGGGATGCGTGGGTGAGTGAGCAGCGTGTGTGAATGGGCCGGGTGGCCCGTCACTACACTGGCTTCAGCTGGTTTAGCTTAGCTTATGCAAGTTTCTAGCGGTATCTGGAGTTTCCAGGTTTGTTTGTTTCCTAATATTTGTATTGACTCACATCTAATGATACGAGACCGATACGTTGACATTTTGTTTTCACCGTTCGCGTAACGTCCCAAGCACCTTCATTATCTCAGAGACCATCTTACAATTGCCTCTTTGATTGCATGAGCACTAAGTACTCAAGTAATTGTCATTTTCGAGTTTGAGCAGGATCTTGCCCAGGCAGGTTTGTAAGTAAAACAGTACAGAGGGGCCAATATTTAGCATTAGTGGTTTACTTCACACATGCTATGCATGCTATAAATGCACACCCAGATTGAACTCAATTCCCTTTAGCACATTTTAGGCATGCAGCACATTTTGCTGTACTTTTACCTTTTTCGTGATCATTGATTCGTACTATTTGTTGAGTTTTTGATACAACAATGCTATCTGACGTTGAGACTGCATGACATCACGTGGTTGGACGTTTGGCTAGTCACCTCGGTCATTTGTTGCAGGGTGTTTCCCTACTAACATTTTCGATACAGGGGTCCTCTGTGAAGTATCATATAATAAACTAAGAATTGCTTACTGCATTTACGTGTTGCATGTGATGCAGAGTAATAATCACATTACGTTCTCTGTTCCTTACCAACTGTCCAAACTAGACCGATTTTAGGTCTCGCCTAGCAGCGCACATGCGCTGCATAGGCAAAAGACCTTAAGCTATCGCTTCGGCTTTTCAGCCAAAAACGTGCATGCGTTCCATTGCCTTCAATGGCAACGCGTGCATGTTTGGCGATTTCCTTGCGGGAGCGAGCTTGGCACCATACGTTTGTAATTAACTTACAAACACATGGCGCCCCCGGCTCGCTCCCGCAAGGGAAACGCTTCGTGTGCCTCCCACTTTGTAAACCCGCGGCAGTTCCGAGGCGCGCGCTTGTTGCTGCCTCAAAGAAATGTAACTATGTCCTCCTCCCAGTGGTGATTGTGAACCAGTCTTTGTTGCCAGTTGTGCTACACCCTGTTCTCAAATTAGGGTGAAGTAATGTTCGCGTGTCCCTCTACACTGGCCTTTCCCTTTAGGATCGATTATCTTCTGTAGTATTTCACTCACTCACCCCACACCCCAAGCATTCTAACCCTCAGCCTGTTTATATCACGCTTAGCCCATCTCTCTCATCTTGCCTTTGCTTTGCTCTGTGTGTCTCTGCAACACGTTCTCAGCAGTCAGTTCATCTCATCACAATCCTGACTTTGACTTTCTCCTCTGATCCTGTAGTGCTCGTTACTGCTGTGTTTGTGCGCATTTCTTGCTTTCTGTGCATGCATCCCTCTCCCTGCCTGTCTTCTGTGGCCTGTCATTTCCAGATTCCTTCAACCCCTCAGTCCGTGCTGTCTCTGCCTCCCCTTGTCTGCAGAGGGCCCTTATTTAGGCTGCCTGTTTGTCTCTCGTTATCATCGCGGCCTGTCTTGTCTTGTGTCACTCTCTCCAGCCTCCCCCGAGTCTCTTGTTAGTTTTTACCTCTCTATCCCCATCTCTTGACTCTATGTGACCCTTCACTTGTCCTGCATGTGCTTCCATCACTCAGTGACTCCTCCTTCCCAGCTCCCCAACCCCCCTCCTCCCATCTGCGCCTTGTTTATTGTTGTTAACGCTTTGCCATCCTCTTTGCGCTCGCCCATTCTCTCCTCCTCTGATTTTGCTTTCAGAACACCATAAAAACATTATGATGTGACTGCTCAGAATCATTTTCTCCCCGCCCATCTTCATTGATCTTTAGGGACCCTAAAATCGTGGCCCTAATCCCAGCAGTCAGCAGTGGTACATTCCAAACTTTTGTGACTGCTTCCGAGGTCCGGCCAACCTACAAAGACTCCATCTTGCTCATCGAGCAAAGATGGATCCAGTCCATCCTCTCGTCATTAAATTTCGCAGGCCTGTAGAAATGTTATTTACACTGGAGTAATCTCATGCAATTTCTAGAATTTCACTTTACAATTATTAAAGTAAATGCCTTGCATTGTGCCATTAGGCCAAATCTCGTTGTTTAGACTTAATTTAGAGTCATAAAAAGATATCAAGAGGTGCTTTCCCTAGCTGGATATGTATTTTTTGTTGTTTTAGGATGCACTTCTTGCAGTTAATGCAAAGATTTCTACCTGCAGGTCTGAGGTTGCATGGACCCCATGTCCAGTCTTGCTGTTCTAAGCTTCTGCTTCACTGGCAGCCATGACAACAGCGGGATGAAGAGCAGAATACACAGTTGCATTGAACTGTGGCATTGGGTGAGAAAGTGGTTCCTTTTAGCTGCTGCCTTCGGAGTCGCCTCATGTAGGCGGCTCTTAGGCTCCTCCTTTTGTTATTGTAACTCATCAGTGTTTGATTTTAAATCTCAGGGTTTTCTTTTGTGTTAGATGTTCATCCGCACAGAGATTTTTTTTATTTTGCCTTTTTGACTCCCAGAACACTATGCCTGGAATTCAGCTAGGCTGTTTACCTTCTTCTCTGAAGGCAGCAGGGCTTTGCTTACGATTATCCTCCTCTACCCTGTCAGTGCCTGGCGTGCATTACTAGTCACTCATTTTCATATGGAAATGTCCCGGGCTCACCCTTCACTGTGCTTCTGGCTGAAAAGTGGACCCTCATTGATGCAGTAATTTCAGGCGCGGGGGGGAACCATGATATGGCTCAACACTTGAAAATTCGAAACAAGGGAATGGCTTGATGAACAGAAGACTTCCTTTTACAGAGATAGTTCACGGATGTGGATTTGAGTACCTCCGATAACTTTCTTTTTTTTGTTTTTTAAATTTCTCTTCCTGGCCCTGCCCCCCCAACACCCTCCACCCGCCCACCCCTCCCCCTCCACACACACACTTTTCATGATGCAAACAATGTAGATGATAAAGCTAATAATTACCTAAGATTAGCAGAGACAAGTGATTCATTTAGAGCCTGTAAGCACATACAGATGGGTGTGGTCATTTGCATTTGCACTTGCATCCAAGCACTGGCATAGCCAATAGGTCTCGCCTTTGAGACCTTAAAAGTGTTTAGTTATCCAGCCCAATATCCGTGGTGCAACAACATCAAGTGTTGCATGGCTAAACACTTATAAGGTCCCAAAGGCGAGACCTATTGGCTATGCCAATGCTTGTTATTTCTTACTTCTACTTATAGTAACCCAGGATTCTCCCGAAATGCACTGGGTTTTGGACAGGATTATTTGAATAAGGAGATTTTTGCAAGATCAAATCCAGATCTTACAAATGTGGAGCAACATTTTGTTTGAATCATGAACATTGATTTCTTCCATTTTCAATAAAGAAATCGCAGTATTTAAGAGTGTCAACTTAATTTCAAGAAATGATCAAATCTGTTTTTGAATGGTGTAAATACGTGCCCATGTGCTGTAAAGTTGTGAACTTTGGGCCTCTCCAATAGTGACCAGCTATTTGCCAATTTTATATGAGAAGAGGAGTTGGCCTAACGGCTAGGGAGGTTGATCTCGAATCTGGGGAACTGGGTTCGAGCCTCGGCAATGACGCTGAACATCCTGTGATTCTGGGCAAATCACTTAATCTCCCCGTGCCTAACAAAAATTTAATGCAATTGGTGCTATGTAAAGCGCTCTGATACCCGATTCGGGTCAAGTTTGCGCTATATAAAACTCTGTAAAATAATAAAAAATAAAAAAAATACATGCAAGTATTGGGCAGAGCTTGCACCACTGTTGCGCACTAAAACCTTGTTTATTCTACGATTTTTGATACTTGTATGATTAGAGTGTGCTGAAATTTAGAGTGCATTTGAACACATTTAGTGATTAAAATCAACCTTTTGCCAAACCAAAAAGTTTTTTTAATTCTTAAAAGTCTGCCTAAAGTAGACTTTAAAGGCTCATAAGGTATGGACATGGTATTTAAAGAATAGGACATGTGCATTTTAAGTTGTACATGTGCATTTAAGTTGCACATGTGCATTTAAGTTGCACATGTGCATTTAAGTTGCACATGTGCATTTAAGTTGCACATGCCTTAAGTTGCACATGCCTTAAGTTGCACATGCCTTAAGTTGCACATGCCCCAACAGTGAAGAAAAACTCCTAAAGTTGTTTTCCACTGTAGCAAGGTTATCTATCCCATTGCTAATACAGGGTTACCTTATTACACTTAATAATTGATCATTCCGGTTGGAGAACAGATAGAGAAATGCCTTATCCACTCATATGAATTGCAACATAAAACCTCTCTAATTGTTATATCAGATTTTAGGTTACTATTCTGAATAAGCCACTTTAATAAAATTGCCATTTGTCATCCTAAACCAAATGTGCCATTTTGCCAGGGTCCAGGGTCACATGATAGTTAACGACTCTCCTGTGGTGTGTTCTACTTTCCTTCCAGTCATGGGTACAAAAAGGCCTTAGGTGCGGGGCAGGGTGTTTCTCTCCTGAGGTAGAAGTCCTGGTGGGTAGTAATCAGCCCTTCCTGAGCTTCAAAAGGGCAGCCTGAGGGCTTTGCTCACAACCTTCCTGATTTCTAAGGCTGCTTACCCAGCCCCTGACAAATATAGCTCACACCTAGGCTGGTCGGCCCATTGTTATCCTAGGCAGTTTGTAGCCAGAATCAGGAAAGGGCGAAGGTTAGACAAAGAGGGCATCCCCTACCCACACGCTTGCACTGGGTATAAGAAATGCTGATCCTCTGCACACGTTAAATTATTACAAATGGATGTTCATGAATATAACACAGTTCATTTTTCTTGTGTATCTCAAGATGATTTATTAGAGTCTTTTTGTGAGTGAAGTCCATACTGCACTTCACGTATTTCTGTTTCTTAGCCAACACGTGTTGCGTCACTGTTACATGGGATTACCCCGCAACTTCTTCAGGGCTAAGGGGATATACAAGACCACTTATTCGTATGCATACTGGTTATATGGTCATTTTCATACGAATACTGTCAAGGTGATTCCAGTGACATATGTGGGCCTATGGATTATGAAGTGTATTTGTGTGGAAATCCATGCGATGAATAGCACTAAACATGCACTTGTACATCATTTTTATGAAGCAGAAAATATACATTATTGGGAAAAGAGTAAAAGAGAAAAAATCTGATTATTCAATACTAGTCGATATGTTTCAGACTGCAGTTTTTAATCCTGATTCCCTAATTGGGAATCTCCTTGGGTGGTCAGGTGCAGAAGTGAACATGCACGCGTCAAAGTTGTGTTTAAAGCACAATTGCTGTAGTGCACCTTCATGTTGTCAAAACCAGGTGATGGCATAGTGACTAGGTATGTAGTCATAAGAAATGGGAATGCAATATAAGTATAAGGGATACGATACCTATGAGTAATATCCTTAGTAATCTAAGTGTGGGAGAGAAAATAAGGATGTCAACAGAAAACATCCTTTTAAATGGATCTATTTATGGTAGCAGAAATGCCAGTATTAGGCTCCCTACCTTAATTTCGGTGATATTTCCGACCCGAAAGAGTTTCTGTTTGTCTTGGAGTACTTGAATACTTTCTGGAGATGTTGTCAATCAATCAATCAATCAATCAATCATGGAATTTATATCACGCACTACTCACCCGGAAGGGTCTCAAGGCGCTAGGGGGAGGGGGTCTGCTACTGCTCGAACAGCCAGGTCTTGAGCTGTTTCCCGAAGGCGAGGTGGTCCTGGGTTAGCCGCAGGCGGACGGGCAGGGAGTTCCATGTCTTAGCCGCCAGGTAGGAGAAGGATCTTCCTCCGGCGGTGGCTCTCTGGATGCGAGGGACGACGGCGAGGTTCGCGGATCGTAGCAGGCGGGTGGGCGTGTAGAAGGTCAGGCGGTCGTTGAGGTACTTTGGGCCTAGGTCGTGGAGGGATTTGTGTGCGTGGGTGAGGAGTCTGAACGTGATCCTCTTGTTGACAGGGAGCCAGTGCAGGTCTCTCAGGTGGCTCGAGATGTGGCTGCGATGGGGGACGTCCAGGATGAGTCGGGCGGAGGCGTTCTGGATACGCTGAAGTCTTTTCTGTAGCTTGGCTGTTGTACCGGCGTAGAGGGTGTTTCCGTAGTCTAGTCTGCTGGTGACGAGGGACTGGGTGACAGTCTTCCTGGTCTCGGTCGGGATCCATCGGAAGATCTTGCGGAGCATGCGGAGGTTGTGGAAGCAGGATGAGGAGACGGCGTTGACTTGTCTAGTCATCGAAAGGGAGGAGTCCAGGATGACGCCCAAGTTGCGTGCGTGGTACGTTGGCTTGGGTGCGGTGCCTAGGGCCACCAGGAGTCGTCCCATGCGGAGGGCGACGGTCCCAGGATGAGGACTTCTGTTTTGTCCGTGTTCAACTTCAGGCGGCTGATGTTCATCCACTCGGCGACGTGTTTCATCCCTTCGTGTAGGCTAGCTTTGGCGGTGTCGGGGTCTCTGGTGATGGAGAGAATCAGCTGGGTGTCATCGGCGTAGGAAATGATGTTGAGGTTGTGTTGGCGTGCGATGGCAGCGAGGGGTTTCATGTAGATGTTGAAGAGAGTAGGGCTGAGCGACGATCCTTGCGGGACGCCGCAGATGACTTGGTGGCCTCAGATCGGAACGGGGGGAGGCGTACTCTCTGTGTTCTGCCGGAAAGGTATGAGATGATCCATTCCAGAGCCTTCCCCTGGATGCCGGTGTCGTTGAGGCGTTGGACTAGGGTGCGGTGGCAGACAGTGTCAAATGCTGCGGAGAGGTCAAGGAGGATGAGTGCCGCTGTTTCACCGTTGTCGAGCAGGGCTCGGATGTCGTCGGTGGCTGCGATGAGGGCGGTCTCGGTGCTGTGGTTGGCTCTGAATCTGGACTGTGATGGGTCGAGGGATCCGTTCGTCTCGAGGAAGGCGGCCAGTTGCTTGTTGACGATCTTCTCGATGACTTTGGCAGGGAAGGGAAGGAGCGAGATGGGGCGGAAGTTCTTGAGGTCGGTCGGGTCCGCTGTTGGTTTCTTCAGTAGTGCGCTGAGCTCGGCGTGCTTCCAGCTCTCCGGGAAGGTGGCTGTGTCGAAGGAGGTGTTGATGATGTCTCGGAGGTGGGGAGCGATGGTAGAGGCGGCCTTGTTGAAGACATGGTGGGGGCATGGGTCGGTCGGAGATCCGGAGTGGATGGTGTTCATCATGCGTGTCGTGTCTTCGGGGGTCACTTCGGTCCATGTCTGGAGGATGGCGGAGGGGTGTGTAGGTTCGCTCGATGGGTGCGAGGGTGGAACGCCGAAGCTGTTGTGGATGTCGGCGATCTTGCGGTGGAAGTACGAGGCGAGGGAGTCGCACAGGTCCTGCGAGGGAGTGATGTCGTTGTTGCCGGTGCTGGGGTTGGAGAACTCCTGGACGATGTTGAAGAGCTCCTTGCTGTCACGGGCGTTCTTGTCCAATCGTTCCTTCAGAGATTTCTTCTTGGTGATGCGGATGAGCTGGTGATGTCTGCGGGTGGCGAGTTTGAGGGCGGTCATGTTGTCGGTGGTCTTGTCGAGGAGCCAGGCCTTCTCGAGGGTGCGGCAGGCCTTCTTGGAGTCCTTGAGTTCGTTGGTGAACCAGGGGGCCTTCTTGCTACTGGGCCTGGTGAGTGGTTTCTTCAGTGGGGCGAGGTCGTCGGCACAGGAGGTCAGCCATTGCGTGAGGTCGAGGGCTGCTGTGTTAGGGTCCGTTGTCCTGATAGGTGGGTTCTGGCTGAGGGAGGTGGTGAGCTGGTCGACGGTGATCTTGCTCCAGTTTCTGTGGGGAACCTGCTTCGGGTGGTGGTGGACCGTGTTCTTTTTGAAGCTGAAGTGGACACAGCTGTGGTCAGTCCAGTGGAGTTCGGTGCAGTGGCTGAAGGTGACGTGCTTGCTGGATGAGAAGAGAGGGTCGAGCGTGTGGCCGGCGTAGTGGGTGGGGGAGTAGACCAGTTGCTTGAGTCCGAGGTTGGCGAGGTTGTCCAGCAGGGCGGTGGTGTTGCGATCGTTGTTGTTCTCCAGGTGGAAGTTGAGGTCCCCGAGGAGGATGTAGTCGGCGGAGGGGAGGGCGTGAGGGCTGATGAAGTCTGTGATGTCTTCGCTGAACTGTGCGCGTGGTCCCGGGGGTCTGTAGATGAGGGTGCCTCTGAGGGTAGTCTTGGGGTCGGTGTGGATCTGGAAGTGCAGGTATTCGGCGGCGTTGAATGCGTCGATGCAGTCAGTCGAGATCCGAATGGTGCTTTTGTGAACGATGGCGATGCCCCCTCCGGTCTGGTTGATGCGATCCTTCCTGATGATCTTGTAGCCGTCCGGGATGGCTATGGCGATGTCGGGGGCTGAGGAGGCGTTCATCCAGGTTTCCGTGAGGAAGGCGACGTCTGGAGATGCGGTGTCGAGGAGGTTCCAGAGTTCCACGGCGTGTCTGTGGACGGAGCGGGTGTTGACCAGGATGCACTTGAGGTGGTTGCTGTTGTCCGTCTTGGTGGGCGTAGTGCCTGTTCGGAGGCAGGAGAAGTTGCAGGATCGGCAGACGAAGGGTCCATGGGTGCGTCGCGGGGACGCTCGGTAGCATCCAGGTGCTCGGGCGGTGTTGAGTGCGATGAGCGTGGCGAAGTCGTAGGTCCTGCGGGGGGGCTGGCGGGCGCGGGGACCAGGGGGTCTGGCGCTGGGCGCGGTCCAAGCGCGGACGGGCGCAGACGGGCTTACCTTTGGCGCACCTTCGGCGCTCAATCGGCGCTCCCGCTGCGCGGTCGCTGAGGGGGCGTCATAAGTAGGAGCCGGGAGGGAGGGTCAGCCGGGAGGCCCAATGGGAGAGGAGGGGAGGCGGAGCTACGGGTCAGCGGCGGCGGGAAAGCGGCAGGAAGCACAGAGGTGACCGGGGCAGCGGGGCCGGTGAGGAGCAGGGGCAGGCTGCGGGCAGAAGGCGAACCTGAGCTACTTCCTTGTTATTTCTTTTGCCACTAGTGTTATTTATATATAATAACCTTCCTCCCTATCCTTAAGTGAAGGTAAAAGGATAAAATCAATATCAGCCCGAGTGTTAAAACTACGTTCTCCCCACAAGTGTGTGTCGTCAACTCCTTACCCGCAACTCCTTACCCGCAAGAAATTGTGGATCGAGTGAGGTTCTCCCTCTTCTGCGTGTACGCGGAGTTGGATCGTCCTGTGCTGGGACGGCCCCTTGCTAGCGTGTCTCTAATGTAGTGGGTGTGAAATGCGGACTGTGCCGGAAAGTCGTCCTGTATGGAGCTGCCACCTTGCAGTGGTGTTTGAGGGACCCCCAGGGCACTGCTATTAGAAACCCCTTACTACGATAATTCACAGCTTATGTACCCACACACACATATATATATATATATATATATATTCACTGAAAAAACCATAGGTTTCACACATGTTATAGTTAGCGGAAATTTTACTGATAAAAAACCAATGAAATTGCCCCGTTATAGTTAGTGCTGGCAACTATAACTCACGCGACCGCAATCCTCTGCTGATGCTAATACTGTATTTAGACAATTATTTGCCCATGTCTTCTTCCATACATTTTTAGCTATACATATATTACAAATATTTTTTTTTATAAAGACACATATGTCATCAGCAGAAGATTGCGGTCGCGTGAGTTATAGTTGCCAGCACTAACTATAACGGGGCAATTTCATTGGTTTTTTATCAGTAAAATTTCCGCTAACTATAACATGTGTGAAACCTATGGTTTTTTCAGTGAATTTGCAAGGTTTTTTAAATGCTAATTCCTAACTATAACGTGTGTGAAACCTATGGTTTTTTCAGTGAATTTGTACGGTTTTTTAAATGCTAAGTTACTTTACGCCATTCGAGGCGTGCGCGCCCACTTAACGCAGTGCGTTCCGTGCACGGTTTTTATCAACTTTAATAAGCCCTGTACATTTGGTGGCCTTCGGCCACCAAAAGCACAGGGGGTGGGGTCAATGTGGATAGTGTTTTTTTTATTTCGATTTTATAATTTCATGTTGCCAAAATATAGTTTTTTAACTGATTTAATAAGCCCTGTACATTTGGTGGCCTACGGCCACCAAAAGCACAGGGGGTGGGGTAAGTGTGGATAGTGTTTTGTTTATTTCTATTTTTTACCGTACGCTTACGGTAAGCGTACGGTAAGCGTACTCGGCGAAATTGCCGAAAAAAAAATAAAACCGTTTTTGCTCTTGGGGGATGTTTGGGGACTCCCTCAACATGACTATGTGGGAGGGAGTTGTCAAAACAGCCCCGTAACATGTTTTTGGGCATCATGTTTGATAAATAACACTCAGTGCGAGAGACAAAATGGCGGACGCCGCTTCCTGGTTTCGGCCGATTCGAATGTTTACTAAGATCTAAGAGCCAATCAGAATCGCGCTCGCGCACGCCACCGTACGCGTACGGTAAGCGTACGGTAAGCGTACCGTAAGCGGGCTCAGATATATATATTGATTTAAAGGCTATTTTCTCAGAATCTACTGAACAGATTTACACCAAACCTACAAAAGGCACTTCCTTGACATAGGGACTACCTCTCTGCCAAATTTCTAGTAATTCTGTTCAGCCGTTCGGGCTGTAGCTCTGTCTAAAAGTCCTATGGAAAAATGCATGGGGAAAACGCGTTTTGGGACCCCCCTTTTATCTCAGCCCCCGCTTGACGAATCCCCCCGAGACTTTCAGGGTAGGAGCGGAGCGTAGCGCCCCACCTATTTTGAGAAATTCGCGAGGATTCATCGACCGGCGCCAAAGTTATTCAAAATAGAATGTTGCGGATTTCCTATGGAAAAGGGGTCCTAACTATAACTACCTACTGGCGACTGCCAGTAGGTTTTATATATATATATATATATATATATATATATATATATATATATATATATACACTGAAAAAACCATAGGTTTCAGGGGTGTTCTAGTTAGCTGGACTTTTCACTTGTACAAAACCATTGAAATTCCCCCGTTATAGTTAGTTCAGCTAACTATAACTCGCGCGCCCGCAATGCACTGCTGATGACGTCCCATATTACATCACTCATGACATGGTCAGTGACATCACTCATGACATCACTGATGACATCTCGATTGACATCACTGATGACATCATCCAGTGAATGTGTGTTTTTCTGAAAATTAAATATGTTTTATAAATGTATATCTCAAGGTCGATGGAAGAATAAATGGGTATATAAGTGTCTAAATGGATGATTTGTTTTTGAAAAATTGATTGTGTAACTGACTGATTAAGTGTATCATAGTGAATACATGGCTTAGTGAGTAATGTTTAAATATGTAAATATCTGTATCAGTATCTCACTTTGTGTAGAAGTGGCTGAATGGGTCGGTGAGTAGCTACATGGGTGTCTATATAGGTTATTAGTTGGTTTTTTGAGTATCAGTCTGAGTGTCTGCATGGTTCGGTGGGGGGTATTATGTAGTGCATAGGTGCATGAATGAGTGACTCACTCTTTGTATGTGTTGAAGACAGCATGTGTGCAGGACTGTATGGGTGGATGAGTGTGTGTATGGGTGTGTTAGTGAGTGAATGACTGTCTCAATAGTGTCTTTATGAGTAACTACATATGTTTTAAACTAGTATATGTGACTATTGGTGTATATAAGTGAGTATATGTGAGAGTGAGAGATTGAAAGAGTTCCTGTATGAATAAGTATGTGTTTCTATAAGTGATTGTTTAAAAGACTAAGTATGTGTAAGTTTCCGTAGAAGTAAGTGTGGTGGTGTGTTTATAACTGTATATGCAAGTAAATGTATGTTTGATTCTTTATTAGCATGAGTGACTACGTGTGTGAGTAACTCTATGGATGAGTGGCATTGTGTAACAGGATGTATAGGTGTACGAGTACATATGATGAGAGTACATGTATGAGTGACTGTATAGGACTGTTGGTGAATGAGTGGATGTGTATGTGGATCTTAGAATTACTGAAGAGGTTGTTGTAACTGGTATTGGTATGTCCATTGTTTTGAAAAGTTTGGTCTCTATTTTTGAATGTGTGTATCAAAGGTTATATTAGGGTGAGAGGAGGTCTGCCACTCTATCACAAGGATGATGTCATCAGTGATGTCATTTGAGATGGCATCAGTGATGTCATGAGTGATGTCACTGACCATGTCATGAGTGATGTAATATGTGACGTCATCAGCAGTGCATTGCGGGCGCGCGAGTTATAGTTAGCTGAACTAACTATAACGGGGAAATTTCAATGGTTTTGTACAAGTGAAAAGTCCAGCTAACTATAACACCCCTGAAACCTATGGTTTTTTCAGTGAATTTCTGAGGTTTTTTAAATGCTAATTCCTAACTATAACGTGCCTGAAACCTATGGTTTTTTCTGTGAATTTCAAAGGTTTTTTAAATGCTAATTTCTAACTATGCCTACAGAGATAGGACATGTGAAGAAAGAAGAAAGAATGCACAGAAAGAAAAAAAAAGAAGTGCAGAAAGAAGCAACAGAAGTCCTCAAAGACGAAGAAAAGTGCAGGAAGAAGGATAACGTGCAGAAAGAACAAAAAGAAGAGCAGAAAGAAGCCTTGTTGCAAAATCATCCTGTACCCTCAACTTTTTCAGACGGATACTGGTGGTAACTGAGTCTGACTAACCAGTCCTAGAGCCAGTGCTAAAAGACACTTAGAATACAGTGAAAACACCTACATACACTAGGGAACATTATGCGTTGGTGTCCCCCTGTGATTAGCATGACCTCCTCTGTAAGCCCCAAGTATATAATAGGGCAGGGGGATTAAAACTACCTCTTAAAACAGGCCACAGGGCGTTTTTGCACACGTTAACTCAGGCCCGGTCTCCTCCCTTCACCACTGTGTAAACACGCCCGGTGTCCGTTTTTAGTTGGGAGATTAAGTTCATTTGAATCCTGAGGGTCCCTTGGGTCCAACTAGCCCACTAGGTACCTCCAGTAAGTGCCACAGAGCTGCGTTGCAGAGAGGTGTAAAAAGTGGCACGGCCTGGAACACCTCTCTGCAATGCAGCTCAGTGGCGCTTACTGGAAGCACTTGGTGGGCTAGTTAGCCCCCAGGGGCCCTCAGTATTGAAGGAAAATTATATCCCCAATTTAAAACGTGCCATAGTGCGTTTTTGCACACGTCACCTCAGGCCCCGTCCCCTCCCTTCACCACTGTGTAAGCGCGCCCTGTGGCTGTTCTAAGTTGAGAGATTAAGTCCCCTTGAATCCTAAGGGTCCCTAGGGTCAAACTAGACCACTAGGTACCTCCAGTAAGCGCCACAGAGCTGCGTTGCAGAGAGGTGTAAAAGGGGGCTTGGCCTCAGAACACCTGTCTGCAGCGCAGCTCCCTGGCGCATACTGGAGATGCCTGTTGGGCTAGTTGGCCCTCAGGGACCCTCAGTATTGAAGAGGAATTAATTTCCCAACTTACAACTCGCCAGGGGGCGCGTTTGCAGAGTGCTGCAAGGAGGGGGCGTGGCCTCCGGCACGATGCCAGTCTTTTATTTATTTTAATTTTTTTAAGAAGGGGGGCTGTGTGGTTCCCCTTCTTCTAATTTATTGGCCCTGATGACCCCATCCCCCAGGGCCTGTCTCCTAATTATATTTTTTTGACCCCAATCCCCAGGGCCGGCCACTGTTTTTTATTATTTTTAAAAAATATATATTTATAGACACACCTAGGACATGCTGGACAAACCGTACGTACCTATTACCATGACGATTTGCGTGATATTCATTAAAAGGCGACTATGCATACAATGAATCCACGTGGAATGTATTTACACCACTAGTGAAGCTCTGAAATGTCTGATGCCCTACCGTGCCTAATCCCGGTAGACACCCTTGTCGTTTATTTATACAAACATGGGTAGCTATTGACGGGCACATTTAATACACATGCACACCAAGCCATTCAAAGGGGATTCGACAAAAATTCTACCAAAACTATGCAAGAAATCCCCCTCACGGTTAATAAAACACACATCCACTGCCGGATGTGTAATCCTTTTTATTTTACTCTCTGGAAAGGGGACGACATCACTTGTGAGTCACAGCGCGCTCCTGGCAGAGCCCAATGCTGTGTTACAACCACCATTGCCTGCTGAGTGCCACACACCTCTGTGTTGTATTCCACTAGCTAGTGCGTATGCTATGACACTCTCTAGCCCATGTGCACTGTAACACCACCCCGTGAATATGTCATGCAACACTTGTCTTCGCACGGGTTATATTGCCCCATCTAACGTGCCTTCCTCGATGCCTATGTTATAACGCACAGTGTTATGCCATACATATTACAATCTGGGATCCATATCTTTGTCACAGTGCATATGCAACGTTACAATCCCCAGCACATATTTTATATTACAACTTTAGAGACTAGTTAGATTACACAACACTGCCCTGTGCATATTACACTCCAAGGCGCATATCGCATGGCACGCGCTAGTGCCTGTGCTATCTCGCGCTCTCCAATGAATCGATCATTGCGCACAATGTATTGCATATTATATTTCATGCCCGGTTCATCTTATATCACACTTTTTGGTGCATAGTTTATACCATACATTATATCTAGTTTTCATTTTCAATCGTGCTCTCAGGACTATGTTCTATATAACACTGTGTTCACCTACCCTTTTCACGGGCATTACATTTTGCGATAGGGGGTGGAGGGTCAGGGGGTGTTTCTGCCAAGTGAGCCCGGAGTCAGTCACAAACGTCCTCTTCTTCCTGAAGAAAAGTGAGATTATGCTGCATACTTGTTCATATTTTAAGTAGTTCACACAGACACACGTTTTAAAAACAATAAAGTTCCTAATATTCGCCTTCTCTGAACAGTTAGCTTGCTGCCCCATCCCCTTCCTCCCTATCCTCTGTTGTGTGAATCCATGGACTAGCCTCCTCCCTCCTGCCATGCATGGTCTGATGTGCTGCCACTGCCCTCAATTTAGTATGATGTACCAGTCCACTCCTCCTGCCCTCCATTGCCCAATTCTATGCCCCATCATTGACCTCCTGCTTAAACTCTGTGCTTAGCTTGCTGCCCCTATTCTCCTTCCCCCTGCCCTCCGATGTCTTTGTGCATGCCCCTGCTCCATCCTTTTTGCCCACCATGTTCCATGGACCTGCCACTCCTATCTACTCTGAGTGTTCTGTTGAGCTGCCACTCCCCTCCCACCTGCCTAGCATTGTCAGATGACTGTAACCTGTCCCTGCCACCTCCACCCTGCCTGTCCACATGCCATGCCCCTACGCCCTTCCTCCTGTCCTCCATGGTCCATTTCACTGCCACACCCTTCTGCCCTCCCTGGTCTGTTGTGCTGCAACTGCTCCTCCTGCCTGCCCCGCACGGTCTGTTGTGAGGCCCCTTCCCCTGAACTCTCTTGTCTGTGCCCAGTTCCTGACCCTCCCTTCTATCCTCCATGGTCCTTTGTGCATGCCCCTGCACCCTCCTTCTTGCCATCACAGCCATTGTGCTGCCACTAACCCTCCCACTTGCCATGCATGGTCTTCTGTGCTGCCATGGCCCCTCCCACCTTCCCTGTGTGGTCAGTTAGCTGCCCCTGAACCCCTCCCACCTTCCCTCCATGGTCTGTGTGTATGCCATCACAGTCTCACTGTTGCTCTTCATGGTGTGTCTTGCTTCTAGTGCCCATCCTGCCTGACCTCCATGGCTATCTTGCTGCTCCTGCCCTGCCCCCTTGCCCCCAGCCCTCTGTTTACATGTGCAGACCCCTACTCCCTCCCTCCTGGCTTGTCTGTTCCATTGTAATGCCCCTGATCCGTCCCTCCTGCCCTTTATGGTCTGTTATGCTGCAGCTTTCTCTCCTGTCTGTCTATTATGGTCAGCTAGCTACCATTGCCTCTTGCCCCTCTGTTCTCTGTTGTCCATGTGCATGGTCCTGTCCCCTCCCTCTTGCTTTCTATGGATTGTTGTGCTGCACTCCCGTCCCGCATGCCCTGTGTGGTGTATTGTGCTGCTGCAAACCCTGATGCCTGCCCTGCAGGGTCAGTTTGGTGCACCTCTCCATGTCCCTCCTGTCCTCTGTTATCCAAGTCCATGTCCCTACCCCATTTCCTTCCATGATCCAATGTACCATACTTGCGAACATTTTGAACTTGGTAAGAGGGAGATTTTGAAAAAAAACTGGGGTATTGATTTTCCCCTTTGAGTTACATTGAAAAAGAGGAGATTGTAGACAGGAGACAGATCAAATAAAGCCCATTTGAGCTTAAAAACATTGGACGTTTCCTGGCTGAATCGGGTCTGTTGGCATGTATGGTTGTACTACCATTGCCTCTTCCTTCTGCCCACAATGGTCTATTACATTGCCACAGCCTCTCTTGCAAGTCCTGTATTGTTGGTTTGTTCCCCCTGCCCCCCTTTCCACTGCCCTCCATAGTCTGTTGTGCTGCCACGGCCCTTCCTGCCTGCTCAGTGTGGTTAAATTGTTGCCTTTGCACCCTCCTACCTGCCTTCAATTTTCAGAGTCCGTGCCCCTGGCCTCTGCCTCTCAACAGTATCCTAATGAACAACTAGATTGCTAACATTCTATATTTATTACAAAAGTGTGGAACGCCTGACGTCATCTTGATGTAATCAAAACTGTAATACCTAGAGCATTTCCTTTAGAAATTACATATATGAGAGGGTCTTATTGGCATCAAAATTATGGTTAGTGCTCTAAAGAACTAAAATAAGGACATATTTTCTTAGTTTTCTAATAGCGACAAAGCACTTTTAAATTATTTGTTACCTTTATGTTTTTTTATCCAGTTGACCACTTGATTAAATGTTGCACTTAGGGGAGAGGATGTGGTGTTACTTCCAGAACTGCAGACTTTGCAACTGGGGAACCAGGTTGGAGTTTCTGCTTCAGCTCGACATTCTGTGATTCTGGTCAAATCACTTAGTCTCCCCATGTCTACAACCAAAATGAATTTGTTCTTGTGTGATGTAACCAATGCTCATGTAAAGCACTCCAATACCTGACAAGTCTGCACTATATAACACTGTAAAAACACAAAATAATAAGTGTTTTGCACACTTCTGTCATTGGGCTATATTTGGGCTATATCTGGGTGATTTTGGGCTACATTTGGGCTCTTTTGTCTCCGGTGGCCATCTTGGGAGATTTATTTGTTATGAAGTTTCCTCATTTCCTCATGTACTGCAGTCTCCTCAGTAGGAAATGCTTTCAGTTTTTTACTTTGATTCCATCATGAAGGTATTCAGATATGTCACACATTTGCCATAAATTCTGAATGTTAGCACTCTAGTTGCTCATTAGATCACTGTAGTAAAACTACTGTTCACCATGGAAGTCTGCTCCTGGTATTAAAAGTGCATGTTTCAGTCTGCATGTCAGAATTTTTTAATGAAATAGAAGAGGATTTGAGAATTCACTCAAAATGTGCCCTCATTTTCTTTCTTCAGCATTAATCATAATTTCTATGGCAAAATGAACCCCCTCATTGTGTTCCTTTTTAAATTAAATGTTTTAAGTGTTACCAGTTTATTCCAATCAAGATGGCTTCAGGTGTGCCATACTTTTGTCATAATGAAGACAGTAAGCGCTCTAGTTGTTTTTAAGAACACTCTGGGACATTCTGTCATTGGGCTATACTTGGCTACATCTGGGTGATATGTGGGCTACATTTGGGCTCTTTTGTCTCTGGTGGCCATCTTGGGAGACTTATTTGTTATGAAGTTTCCTAATTTCCTCATTTACTGCAGTCTCCTCAGTAGGAAATACTTTCAGTTTTTTACTTTGATTCCATCAAGAAGGCATTCAGATGTGTCACACATTTGCCATATATTCAGAATGTTAGCACTCTTTTTGCTCATTAGATCACTGTAGTAAAGCTACTGCTCACCAGGGAAAACTGCTGCTGGTATTGAAAGTTCATGTTTCAGTCTGCATGTCAGAATTTTTTAACCCCTTCGCTGCTGCGGACATTCCGCTGCAGCGCTGGGGGGGGCAGGGGGGCAGCGCGGCGGGCCTGTGCTCATGACGGAGCCGCTCCGTCATGAGCCACAGTTGAGCTGTGCTCATGACGGAACGGTTCCGTCATGACTCCGCCCATTTGCGTTGTCCCCTCGCACAGGCGGGGAAACAGCGCCGCGCAGGCGGAGCGGCCGCCAACAGGATTGTCATGACGGAACCGTTCCGTCATGAGCACACGCCAACCGTGGCTCATGACGGAACGGTTCCGTCATGAGCAGGGAAGGGGTTAATGAAATAGAAGAGGATTTGAGAAGTCACTCAAAATGTGCCCTAATTTTTCTTTCTGCAGCACTAATCATACTTTTTATGGAAAAATGAACCCCCTCATTTTGTTCCTTTTTAAATTAAATGTTTTAAGAGTTACCACTTTAATCCAAGCAAGATGGCTTCAGGTGTGCCATACGTTTATCATAAGTAGGACTGTTAGCGCTCTAGTTGTTCTTTGGAACACTCTGGGAAGCTGCAGTAGAACACAAAGGAATCAACTGACAGTCTCTGCCCTTGTTGGATGTACATGTTTTAGTGAGAATGTCAGACTTCATTCTCACATGACTGAGAAAGATAATGTGAATTTACAGAAAATAAGCTCTCAGTTTAGCTTATAGATCACCTTCCAAACCTCTGTGGGAAAAGCATGAGAAAATATTTTTCTCTCAATCATGATATCCCAGCAGAACGCTTTTTCACATGGTGAAATCACCTTAGAACATACCACAATTCCTAAAATGAGTATGGTACCATCAACAAATGATTTATAATGTAACTAAAGTCTTAAAACCTTCTATTAACTGCAATGCTTTTTAATGAGGTGCTATCATGTATATTGGTCCCAAGATGGCTGCCAAAACTTCTTGGATGAAGTGCTGACAGCCAATCAGATCTCAGGATGAGATGTGTGGTTAGGCTCCGCCCACATATATATATATGATTTTACTTTTGATTTTCTCAGGAACTACTGAACAGATTGACACCAGACCTGCAAAAGGCACATCCCTGACCTGAGGACTACCTCTCTGCCAAATTTCAAGTAAATCTGTTCAGCCGTTCGGGCTGTACCTTGGACTAAAGGTCCCTATGGAAAATTGCATGGGGAAAACACGTTTTGGGACCCCCTTTTTTCTCAGCCCCCGCTTGACGAATCCCCCCCGAGACTTTCAGGGTAGGAGCGGAGCGGAGCGCCCCACCTATTTTGAAAATTTCGCGAGGATTCGTCAACCGGCGCCAAAGTTATTCCAAATAGAATGTTGCGGATTTCCTATGGAAACACGGTCCCAACTATAACTATCTACTGGCGACCGCCAGTAGATAATATATATATATATATATATATATATCTATATATATATATATATATATATATACATACATACATACATACATACATACATACACACACACATATACATACATATACATAGATACACACATACATATATTGTGGAAGAGGTGTGGCGCAGCGGCCAGCACCATGTGACTCTGGGCAACAGCACGCCTAATCTTCCCGAGGGCCCCTAGCGCCGGGACACCTCTCGGGAGGTAGCTAGCACCATGTGACTCTGGGCAACAGCACGCCTAATCTTCCCGAGGGCCCCTAGCGCCGGGACACCTCTCGGGAGGTAGCTGTGCGCTTTACAAATGCTGGTATTTCATATTATTTATTTAATATATATATATATATATATATATATATATATATATATATATACACACATACCCACACACACATACACACACACACACACACATATATATACACACACACATATACATACAGACATATGTATACACAGATATATACACACGCATATGTATACACAAATATGTATGCACACACATATACATATTCACTGAAAAAACCATAGGTTTCAGGGGTGTTATAGTTAGCTGGACTTTTCACTTGTACAAAACCATTGAAATTCCCCCGTTATAGTTAGTTCAGCTAACTATAACTCGCGCGCCCGCAATGCACTGCTGATGACGTCACATATTACATCACTCATGACATGGTCAGTGAAATCACTCATGACATCACTGATGACATCTCAAATGACATCACTGATGACATCACTGATTACATCATCCAGTGAATGTGTGTTTTTCTGAAAATTAAATATGTTTTATATATGTATATCTCAAGGTCGATGGAAGAATAAATGGGTATATAAGTGTCTAAATGGATGATTTGTTTTTGAAAAATTGATTGTGTAACTGACTGATTAAGTGTATCATAGTGAATACATGGCTTAGTGAGTAATGTTTAAATATGTAAATATCTGTATCAGTCTCTCACTTTGTGTATAAGTGGCTGCATGGGTTGGTGAGTAGCTACATGGGTGTCTATATAGGTTATTAGTTGGTTTTTTGAGTATCAGTCTGAGTGTCTGCATGGTTCGGTGGGGGGTATTACGTAGTGCATAGGTGCATGAATGAGTGACTCACTGTTTGTATGTGTTGAACACAGCATGTGTGCAGGACTGTATGGGTGGATGAGTGTGTGTATGGGTGTGTTAGTGAGTGAATGACTGTCTCAATAGTGTCTTTATGAGTAACTACATATGTTTTAAACTAGTATATGTGACTATTGGTGTATATATGTGAGTATATGTGAGAGTGAGAGATTGAAAGAGTTCCTGTATGAATAAGTATGTGTTTCTATAAGTGATTGTTTAAAAGACTAAGTATGTGTAAGTTTCCGTAGAAGTAAGTATGGTGGTGTGTGTATAACTGTATATGCAAGTAAATGTATGTTTGATTCTTTATTAGCATGAGTGACTATGTGTGTGAGTAACTCTATGGATGAGTGGCATTGTGTAACAGGATGTATAGGTGTATGAGTACATATGATGAGTGAGTACATGTATGAGTGACTGTATAGGACTGTTGGTGAATGAGTGGATGTGTATGTGGATCTTAGAATTACTGAAGAGGTTGTTGTAACTGGTATTGGTATGTCCATTGTTTTGAAAATTTTAGTCTCTATTTTTGAATGTGTGTATCAAAGGTTATATTAGGGTGAGAGGAGGTCTGCCACTCTATCACAAGGATGATGTCATCAGTGATGTCATTTGAGATGTCATCAGTGATGTCATGAGTGATGTCACTGACCATGTCATGAGTGATGTAATATGTGACGTCATCAGCAGTGCATTGCGGGCGCGCGAGTTATAGTTAGCTGAACTAACTATAACGGGGGAATTTCAATGGTTTTGTACAAGTGAAAAGTCCAGCTAACTATAACACCCCTGAAACCTATGTTTTTTTCAGTGAATTTCTGAGGTTTTTTAAATGCTAATTCCTAACTATAACGTGCCTGAAACCTATGGTTTTTTCTGTGAATTTCAAAGGTTTTTTAAATGCTAATTTCTAACTATGCCTACAGAGATAGGACATGTGAAGAAAGAAGAAAAAATGCACAGAAAGAAACAAAAGAAGTGCAGAAAGAAGCAACAGAAGTCCTCAAATACGAAGATAAGTGCAGGAAGAAGGATAACGTGCAGAAAGAACAAAAAGAAGAGCAGAAAGAAGCCTTGTTGCAAAATCATCCTGTACCCTCAACTTTTTCAGACGGATACTGGTGGTAACTGAGTCTGACTAACCAGTCCTAGAGCCAGTGCTATGTTAAAAGACACTTAGAATACAGTGAAAACACCTACATACACTAGGGAACATTATGCGTTGGGGTCCCCCTGTGATTAGCATGACCTCCTCTGTAAGCCCCTAGTGTATAATAGGGCATGGGGATTAAAACTACCTCTTTAAACAGGCCACAGGGCGTTTTTGCACACGTTAACTCAGGCCCCGTCCCCTCCCTTCACCACTGTGTAAACACGCCCTGTGTCCATTTTTAGTTAGGAGATTAAGTTCATTTGAATCCTGAGGGTCCCTAGGGTCCAACTAGCCCACTAGGTACCTCCAGTAAGTGACACAGAGCTGCGTTGCAGAGAGGTGTAAAAAGTGGCACGGCCTGGACCACCTCTCTGCAATGCAGCTCAGTGGCGCTTACTGGAAGCACTTGGTGGGCTAGTTAGCCCCCAGGGGCCCTCAGTATTGAAGGGAAATTATATCCCCAATTTAAAACGTGCCATAGTGCGTGTTTGCACACGTCACCTCAGGCCCCGTCCCCTCCCTTCACCACTGTGTAAACGCGCCCTGTGGCTGTTCTAAGTTGAGAGATTAAGTCCCCCTGAATCCTAAGGGTCCCTAGGGTCAAACTAGACCACTAGGTACCTCCAGTAAGCGCCACAGAGCTGCGTTGCAGAGAGGTGTAAAAAGGGGCTCGGCCTCAGAACACCTGGCTGCAGCGCAGCTCCCTGGCGCATACTGGAGATGCCTGTTGGGGGCGCGTTTGCAGAGTGCTGCACGGAGGGGGCATGGCCTCCGGCACGATGCCAGTCTTTTATTTATTTTAGTTTTTTAAGAAGGGGGGCTGTTTGGTTCCCCTTCTTATTCTAATTTATTGGCCCTGATGACCCCATCCCCCAGGGCCAGTCTCCTAATTATATTTTTTTGACCCCAATCCCCAGGGCCGGCCACTGTTTTTTATTATTTTTAAAAAATATATATTTATAGACACACCTAGGACATGCTGGACAAACCGTACGTACCTATCACCATGACGATTTGCGTGATATTCATTAAAAGGCGACTATGCATGCAATGAATCCACGTGGAATGTATTTACACCACTAGTGAAGCTCTGACATGTCTGATGCCCTACCGTGCCTAATCCTGGTAGACACCCTTGTCGTTTATTTATACAAACATGGGTAGCTATTGACGGGCACATTTAATACACATGCACACCAAGCCATTCAAAGGGGATTCGACAAAAATTCGACCAAAACTATGCAAGAAACCCCCCTCACGGTTAATAAAACACACATCCACTGCCGGATGTGTAATACTTTTTATTTTACTCTCTGGAAAGGGGACGAACATCACTTGAGAGTCACAGCGTGCTCCTGACAGAGCCCAATGCTGTGTTACACCCACCATTGCCTGCCGAGTGCCACACACCTCTGTGTTGTATTCCACTAGCTAGTGCATATGCTATGACACTCTCTAGCCCATGTGCACTGTAACACCACCCCGTGAATATGTCATGCCACACTTGTCTTCGCACGGGTTATATTGCCCCATCTAACGTGCCTTTCTCGATGCCTATGTTATAACGCACAGTGCTATGCCATACATATTACAATCTGGGATCCATATCTTTGTCACAGTGCATATGCAACGTTACACTCCCCAGCACATATTTTATATTACAACTTTAGAGACTAGTTAGGTTACACAACACTGCCCTGTGCATATTACACTCCAAGGCGCATATCGCATAGCACGCGCTAGTGCCTGTGCTATCTCGCGCTCTCCCATGAATCTGTCATTGCGCACAATGTATTGCATATTATATTTCACGCCCGGTTCATCTTATATCACACTTTTTGGTGCATAGTTTATACCATACACTATATCTAGTTTTCATTTTCAATCGTGCTCTCAGGACTATGTTCTATATAACACTGTGTTCACCTACCCTTTTCACGGGCATTACATTTTGCGATAGGGGGTGGAGGGTCAGGGGGTGTTTCTGCCAAGTGAGCCCGGAGTCACAGTCACAAACGTCCTCTTCTTCCTGAATAAAAGTGAGATTATGCTGCATACTTGTTCATATTTTAAGTAGTTCGCACAGACACAATGTTTTAAAAACAATAAAGTTCCTAATACCCGCCTTCTCTGAACAGTTAGCTTGCTGCCCCATCCCCTTCCTCCCTATCCTCTGTTGTGTGAATCCATGGACTAGCCTCCTCCCTCCTGCCATGCATGGTCTGATGTGCTGCCACTGCCCTCAATTTAGTATGATGTACCAGTCCACTCCTCCTGCCCTCCATTGCCCAATTCTATGCCCCATCATTGACCTCCTGCTTAAACTCTGTGCTTAGCTTGCTGCCCCTATTCTCCTTCCCCCTGCCCTCCGATGTCTTTGTGCATGCCCCTGCTCCATCCTTTTTGCCCACCATGTCCCATGGACCTGCCACTCCTATCTACTCTGAGTGTTCTGTTGAGCTGCCACTCCCCTCCCACCTGCCTAGCATTGTCAGATGACTGTAACCTGTCCCTGCCACCTCCACCCTGCCTGTCCACATGCCATGCCCCTATCCTCTTCCTCCTGTCCTACATGGTCCATTGTACTGCCACACCCTTCTGCCCTCCCTGGTCTGTTGTGCTGCAACTGCTCCTCCTGCCTGCCCCGTGTGGTCTGTTGTGAGGTCCCTTCCCCTGAACTTTCTTGTCTGTGCACAGGTCCTGACCCTTCCTTCTATCCTCCATCGTCCTTTGTGCATGCCCCTCCACCCTCCTTCTTGCCCATCATAGCCATTGTGCTGCCACTAACCCTCCCACTTGCCATGCATGGTCTTCTGTGCTGCCATGGCCCCTCCCACCTTCCCTGTGTGGTCAGTTAGCTGCCCCTGACCCCCTCCCACCTTCCCTCCATGGTCTGTGTGTATGCCATCACAGTCTCACTGTTGCTCTTCATGGTGTGTCTTGCTTCTAGTGCCCATCCTGCCTGACCTCCATGGCTATCTTGCTGCTCCTGCCCTGCCCCCTTGCCCCCAGCCCTACTCCCTCCCTCCTGGCTTGTCTGTTCCATTGTAATGCCCCTGATCTGTCCCTCCTGCCCTTTATGGTCTGTTATATTGCAGCTTTCTCTCCTGTCTGTCCATTATGGTCAGCTAGCTACCATTGCCTCTTGCCCCTCTGTTCTCTGTTGTCCATGTGCATGGTCCTGTCCCCTCCCTCTTGCTTTCTATGGATTGTTGTGCTGCACTCCCGTCCTGCATGCCCTGTGTGGTGTATTGTGCTGCTGCAAACCCTGATGCCTGCCCTGCAGGGTCAGTTTGGTGCACCTCTCCATGTCCCTCCTGTCCTCTGTTATCCAAGTCCATGTCCCTATCCCATTTCCTTCCATGATCCAATGTACCATACTTGCGAACATTTTGAACTTGGTAAGAGGGAGATTTTGAAAAAAAACTGGGGTATTGATTTTCCCCTTTGAGTTACATTGAAAAAGAGGATATTGTAGACAGGAGACAGATCAAATAAAGCCCATTTGAGCTTAAAAACATTGGACGTTTCCTGGCTGAATCGGGTCTGTTGGCATGTATGGTTGTACTACCATTGCCTCTTCCTTCTGCCCACAATGGTCTATTACATTGCCACAGCCTTGAAGGAGGGTAGATTTTGTATCACAGGGGGCCCCTGGCCCGTTCTGTCCACACCTGAAGTATGAGACCCTTGTCCTTGCCCTGCCAGCTGCATTTGTAGGCCGTATTAAATTGACCAGCGGGTCCTGTGTTGCTATATAATTATCCTGAGACATCCTTACCACTCAGCCAGCATAAAACCCCTGTGTAGGCCCTTCTTTTCAATATGTAGGCCTCTTTGTTAAATTGACCATAGCTCTGCAATTTTAGTGTATAGCAGTCTGAAGGCAGGTCTGCGAGGCCTTCTGATCCAAACTAGTAGCCCCCACCCTACCCGAGTGCTCCGTATCAAAGTTCAACATCCCCCTGAAGCTGTCGACATACAGTAGGCTGCATCCTGGACTGGTACTTGCTTCCTGGGCAGGTTTCCCGCTATTAAGGAAGTGGCAACCGCAGAGCGTCAAGTTAGGAGAACTGAGGAGATTTTATACATGAATATATTGAATTCCCGTACAATACCCATTATTTTCTGCTTGCTCTATGGAACTTACGATAAGCGATTGGCCTGAGAGACTGACCTTTTCACCCAGTCCATTGTCAGCATTAAGTGGGTAAATGACGAAATGTCTGGTAAAATCTGCAGACAAAGCTTTTGGGTAGCATACGTAGGTAGATGTAGCGTGCAAAGGAGCCCACAAAATGATATAAAAAGGGAGCACCCACAGATATCGACTGACTACCTCGCCGTCTGTATGTAGGTTAACAGGCAGTGCAGGTTTTCCCCAAGAGCTGGGAGCTCTTGTCTTCCTTTGCTTAAAATGTCTTGCTCTGCTTTGCTTGAAGTATCTTATTCTATTTTACCTATATGAAATGTCATGTTATGTTTAACCATTGTTCTCTTTACTTTTGCATTTAAAAGATTTTGTATTGTAATTGCAGGAATGCTTGCTCTAAGAGTAAACGTGAGTGTTCCTAGGTAACATTTTCCTTGGTGTAACTTGTTTCTCATGATGCATTTATAGATGTGTTTTCTCTCTCTCTCTGTCAGTACATTAATTGAGATACAGAGAATATTATGACAGCTGTATGATTATCTGGATTCTGTATTTTGTACTTTATGTCTCTATTCTGCGGTTTCTTTGAAGTTGCATCTTCTCATTAAACTGCCATTGTATTCTGCCTCCAATTCCATGTCTCATATGTCTGTTTTCTTCATTTTTGGAGCAAGCGTTCCTAGGCACCCCGGCTCAAATTAAGGTGCCCCTTTTGTCCCTGACTCACTCTCCTGCTCAGTTCTGTGGTGGCTCCCGGGGATCTGGGGACCGCCCCTAGCTTCCTTGACCCGTAATAGATCTTCCCTCCAACAGCCTCTCTTGCAAGTCCTGTATTGTTGGTTTGTTGCCCCTGCCCCCCTTTCCACTGCCCTCCATAGTCTGTTGTGCTTCCACGGCCCTTCCTGCCTGCTCAGTGTGGTTAAATTGTTGCCTTTGCACCCTCCTACCTGCCTTCAATTTTCAGAGTCCGTGCCCCTGGCCTCTGCCTCTCAACAGTATCCTAATGAACAACTAGATTGCTAACATTCTATATTTATTACAAAAGTGTGGAACGCCTGATGTCATCTTGATGTAATCAAAACTGTAATACCTAGAGCATTTCCTTTAGAAATTACATATATGAGAGGGTCTTATTGGCATCAAAATTATGGTTAGTGCTCTAAAAGACTAAAATAAGGACATATTTTCTGAGTTTTCAAATAGCGACAAAGCACTTTTAAATTATTTGTTATCTTTATGTTTTTTTATCCAGTTGACCACTTGATTAAATGTTGCACTTAGGGGAGAGGATGTGGTGTTACTTCCAGAACTGCAGACTTTGCAACTGGGGAACCAGGTTGAAGTTTCTGCTTCAGCTCGACATTCTGTGATTCTGGTCAAATCACTTAGTCTCCCCATGTCTACAACCAAAATGAATTTGTTCTTGTGTGATGTAACCAATGCTCATGTAAAGCACTCCAATACCTGACAAGTCTGCACTATATAACACTGCAAAAACACAAAATAATAAGTGTTTTGCACACTTCTGTCATTGGGCTATATTTGGGCTACATCTGGGTGATTTTGGGCTACATTTGGGCTCTTTTGTCTCCGGTGGCCATCTTGGGAGATTTATTTGTTATGAAGTTTCCTAATTTCCTCATGTACTGCAGTCTCCTCAGTAGGAAATGCTTTCAGTTTTTTACTTTGATTCCATCATGAAGGTATTCAGATATGTCACACATTTGCCATAAATTCTGAATGTTAGCACTCTAGTTGCTCATTAGATCACTGTAGTAAAACTACTGCACCATGGAAGTCTGCTCCTGGTATTAAAAGTGCATGTTTCAGTCTGCATGTCAGAATTTTTTAATGAAATAGAAGAGGATTTGAGAAGTCACTCAAAATGTGCCCTCATTTTCTTTCTTCAGCATTAATCATAATTTCTATGGCAAAATGAACCTCCTCATTGTGTTCCTTTTTAAATTAAATGTTTTAAGTGTTACCAGTTTATTCCAATCAAGATGGCTTCAGGTGTGCCTTACTTTTGTCATAATGAAGACAGTAAGCGCTCTAGTTGTTTTTAAGAACATTCTGGGACATTCTGTCATTGGGCTATACTTGGGCTACATCTGGGTGATATTTGGGCTACATTTGGGCTCTTTTGTCTCTGGTGGCCATCTTGGGAGACTTATTTGTTATGAAGTTTCCTAATTTCCTCATTTACTGCAGTCTCCTCAGTAGGAAATACTTTCAGTTTTTTACTTTGATTCCATCAAGAAGGCATTCAGATGTGTCACACATTTGCCATAAATTCAGAATGTTAGCACTCTTTTTGCTCATTAGATCACTGTAGTAAAGCTACTGCTCACCAGGGAAAACTGCTGCTGGTATTGAAAGTGCATGTTTCAGTCTGCATGTCAGAATTTTTTAATGAAATAGAAGAGGATTTGAGAAGTCACTCAAAATGTGCCCTAATTTTTCTTTCTGCAGCACTAATCATACTTTTTATGGAAAAATGAACCCCCTCATTTTGTTCCTTTTTAAATTAAATGTTTTAAGAGTTACCACTTTAATCCAAGCAAGATGGCTTCAGGTGTGCCATACGTTTATCATAAGTAGGACTGTTAGCGCTCTAGTAGTTCTTTGGAACACTCTGGGAAGCTGCAGTAGAACACAAAGGAATCAACTGACAGTCTCTGCCCTTGTTGGATGTACATGTTTTACTGAGAATGTCAGACTTCATTCTCACATGACTGAGAAAGATAATGTGAATTTACAGAAAATAAGCTCTCAGTTTAGCCTATAGATCACCTTCCAAACCTCTGTGGTAAAAGCATGAGAAAATATTTTTCTCTCAATCATGATATCCCAGCAGAAGGCTTTTTCACATGGTGAAATCACCTTAGAACATACCACAATTCCTAAAATGAGTATGGTACCATCAACAAATGATTTATAATGTAACTAAAGTCTTAAAACCTTCTATTAACTGCAATGCTTTTTAATGAGGTGCTATCATGTATATTGGTCCCAAGATGGCTGCCAACACTTCTTGGATGAAGTGCTGACAGCCAATCAGATCTCAGGATGAGATGTGTGGTTAGGCTCCGCCCACATATATATATGCTTTTAAATGCTATTTTCTCAGGAAATACTGAACAGATTTACACCAGACCTGCAAAAGGCACTTCCTTGACCTTATGGCTACCTCTCTGCCAAATTTCAAGTAATTCTGTTCAGCCGTTCGGGCTGTAGCTGTGTCTAAAGGTCCTATGGAAAAATGCATGGGGAAAACGCGTTTTGGGACCCCCCTTTTTTCTCGGCCCCTGCTTGACGAATCCCCCCGAGACTTTCAGGGTAGGAGCGGAGCGGAGCGCCCCACCTATTTTGAAAATTTCGCGAGGATTCGTCGACCGGCGCCAAAGTTATTCCAAATAGAATGTTGCGGATTTCCTATGGAAACAGGGTCCTAACTATATCTACCTACTGGCGACCGCCAGTAGGTAATATATACACATATACATATATTAACGCTCCAAAGTTGCCCAGACAGGTAAGCAGCACTCGAACAACAGCATGCGGCAACACAGTTTAGGAATAGACAGCATCCCGCCTGCCGATTACTTTAAGCTGATCTGTCGTTAACAGCCTGACGCGTTTCAAAGTTAATAAACTTCTTCTTTAGAGGCTGACAGAAAGAATTATGTGCATGCAGGTCACAGTTCCCTCATTAGATAACGCAAAATGGCACGTCCCCGGATGGGCTGCTCCTATGAGTCAGTGCAGGGCATTATGTGAGATGTAGTGCCAGCAAAGATCGATTTCTCAACTGGATGCACTAACATTTCTGTTGCCTTCAAATGGGCCTCAGCAAAGGGCCCGTCCTAAATCCTGTGAGGCACTACATCTCCCATATATATATTTTCTTTTCTTTCTCTCCAAGTGAATTCCTCAAGCGCTCCAGAAGAAAAACACAAAGTGGCACACTAGGGAACTTTTGCAAAACCAAGACGACGCGTTTTGGCGTTTAGCCTTTTTCGAGTAAAGTACTAGTGCAAATTCCTGTGGAAATACCTTTTCAAGTTCATGGAAAGTGGGAAAATACTACAATCAATACTCATTATTGTTTTAGCATTTTGACATTTTAACAAAAGCTGTCCATTCTTGATTCTTAATAAAAAACCAAGAGTAATATATGCAAAAAATTAAACAATATGCACCAATGTGCAACATTTATCCTGCATATTGAACGATTTGTTTATCAGTTGTGGCACCATTTCATGGTTAGTGTCAACATCCCGTTTTTGAATAAAGTTATTTCAACCATTCAAGGACGGTAATACTCGATTGTACCTGGCAATGTTAATGTTAGTGTTTGTTTCTAGACACACGCTATTACGCCACATTATTTACGCCTCCATTCAGTTTGTTAGGTGCAAATGTTATCGACAGTAATCATTACATTGTTTCCAATATGAGCATTATACTTTCAATGACGATTAATGGCGAATCTTGAGACCGCACCATAATGAATGCTTATAGGTAATGTACCAGAGCAATGTGCCACTATACTCCGAATCTTGATTTCAACAGGGAAGAAAATCGAAATCAAAATTATGGTAAAAATTAACTATCTTATATCTCCTTAAAATAATCATTACTTCCCAGCTGAACAGTGGTCATTGCTTGCATGATCACACAGTCACTGGATGATGTCATCAGTGATGTCATTTGGGATGTCATCAGTGATGTCATCAGTGATGTCACTGACCATGTAATGAATGATGTAATAAGTGATGTCACCAGCAGTGCATTGCGGGTGTGCGAGTTATAGTTAGCTGAACTAACTAGAACGGGGGAATTTCTATGTTTTTGTACAAGAGAAATGTCCAACTAACTAGAACGTCCCCGAAACCTATGGTTTTTTCAGTGAATTTCTAAGGTTTTTTAAATGCTCATTTCTAACTATAACGTGCCCAAAACCTATGTTTTTTTCTGTGAATATCAATGGTTTTTTCAATGCTAATTTTTAACTATAATATCCCTATTAAGTCCCCTTGAATCCTGAAGGTCCCTGGTGGCCACGTAGCCCACCAGGTACATCTAGTAAGCGCCACAGAGCTGCGTTGCAGAGAGGTGTTCTGAGGCTACGCCCCTTTTTACACCACGCTGCAAATGCGGCTTCTGCCGCACTGCGGCTCACAGGATGAAGTCCACTTGTGTCCTGAGGTCCTCAGGACACAAGTGGACTTTTTTGGCCGTCGGTTACCAGCCCAATGGTGGGAAAGTACAATTTTACATTTACTCTGTGCTGTGTTATGCCATGTACAGTTCCAACCAGCAACTACAGGGTTGTGCTAACTGAGCTGTAGGACAGTGGCCCGATTGACCTAGTGGGTTATGTATTCCCTGGGATGTCATGGTAGCAGAGGGTAAATGGAGCAGATGGTACTAAGTCTCTCTTCATATCCCTGGGGAACCCTCCCTACTCCTCTAGGCATACGCCTTTGGCTGGGAGCCTCCCTGATGTGTGTCTAAAAAAAAAGAAAGTAAATTTAAACCTAGCGACAGAATTCTTACTAAACTATGCATTTCTCTTTCATTTTTAAGGATCTTTTCCGAATACTTTCCCGATACTTATTTATTTATATATGTGTTTAGAGATCTTATACCGAGTAGGCACTTAATAGTTATATCCCACTCTCGCCACTGCTCCCACCACTTTCCCTAATCTCATCTATTAGGGTAGCGACTTCCTCTATTTGATGCAAATTATACATGTGGTTATTCCACATGATCCGTAAGGATGCAGGAAATCTGAACCTTGTCCCAGCCACTAGCGAATTCAAGATTGTCATCCTCTTACCCAGTTCCCATTGCCTTGTGGCGGTGATATGGGAAACATCCGAACGGATAAGAAAAGAAAACGGGCTCGATAGGGAAGTACACTTCAAATGACCAGCTTTCAAGGCCAAAGACAAAATTTTCTCCTTAATTGCAAATGTTAAGAAGTTCACCAAAATCTTCCTTGGGCGCTCTTTTCCAGGTTTTCTCCTATACGGATCACGGTGGACTCTTTGGATATCTACCATCAAATCCAGATCTTCCCCAGGCATGTCTTTTAAGATAGTGGCTTTTAGGAGGGAAACTACAAAGTTCTTAATATCACCCCCTTCAAGATCTTCAGGGACATTTAAGATCTTCAAATTATTTTTCTGGAGTGATTTTCAAGACGCTCAACGTCTTCCTTCAATTCCCTATTATATTGAACCAACTTATCTATTCTTGCAGAAGAAGAAGATAAAACTTGCTTAATCTTAGGGATCTCTGCCTCCAAGGCATTCGTTCTCTGTGAAACCTCTTCCACTTTCTGCGCCAGTAACTCGCAGGAGGCCTGAATAGCTATCTGGTTGGACTCTGAAGTTGTAAATCTCCTACTTATGTCTTCCTTAAGCCCTAGCAAAATATCAGCCAATGTCCCGGGCTCCGATGGTATCAAAGGAGTGGAGAGGTCGATCATTTGGGGTCCAGTTGTGTTAAGTATAAGAGCCTCTCCCCCCCCCCCCTTGGAGTCCCACAGACCTCTCCTCCATCTTCTTTCTGATCCATTTCCTTGTTTTCCAATGCCGAGAAACTATTTGATAGCTCCACCGATGCACAATTATCTGCTGATCTTGCTGATCTTGTGGCGCCACCCCCCCCTCCTTTACATTCCTAGGAGGGCTTGATGAGGGCAGAACAGTATTATCAGCAAGGATGCCAGGAGGGACCATAGTTGGGACAGTAGTCATATTTTTATCTTCCCCCGGTCAGATGTAGTAATTGAAAGGACCTTGTAATAGGACTTTAGTGAGGGCGTAATCCTCACACCAGGCCTCCCTCGAGTCTTTTTCCTTCCTCTTCCTTTACCGGCGGGGGGGTAGTACTTTCTACAGTATGACTATCCTTTCTGGATGTAACCTTAATTTCTATTATCAGAGGTGAGGTCGCCGAAGGTTTGAGTACAGCTGAAGCAATATTCGGAACCCTATTTCGCAGAGTGTATCTGCTAACAGCAGGGGTAGGATTAGATGTCACAGTGCCACACCTCGAACCCCCGCTAGTACCACCATTAACTTGTATATCCATGCAGCTTACCCGCTCTTGGATATAATCATAAGTGCCAATTCCCGCTGCATCAGTCATTCCAAAATAAGCTTTCTCCCCTTCACCACTCACCCGTTTCTGGACCGCCTCCTCCACTCCACGGACTCTTGCAGGGAGAGAGAAGGAGAGGATGCTAAGATCGAAACCCACGGAGTCACCCGGACTAAGCAATCTCCCCCTCCTAACCTCTCCTCCGAATACGCTGGTTTCTGAGTTAGTGGCACCCTTCTGATGACGGAAAACAAACTCTCCCGAGGAAGACAGCCAGGATCGCCGCCAGAGATTTCTCCACCTCCACCTCCACTGTCGAGCAGCTCCGAATACCCGGAATCACGAAGATTCCGATGCTGCTCCTCCCACGGCGTCACACACCACCTGGTCTGCGCCCTGTGAAACTAAAACACCGTAGGACAGATTTCGCCAAAAAAAGAAAACGGTGAGCGAAATTCTAAAGAGAAAAGGATATTCAAAGGGCGCTAAACAAAAGATTAAATAACTGGAACTCCATCCTCCGCTAGCCGCTAGTGAAAGTTCCACAGCCACACATCAGGAGCTCCTGCCGCGGCCGTTAGCTTCCGGCCGCCATGTTCCCCCCGGAACTAAGTCTCTCTTGGATGGACGATATGAAGGGTAATTAAAATAGCCTGTATGGAGTCTCTTCGGTAGGGTGCATAGTGTGTCACTGTGGGAGTTCGGTTGGCACATTACATTTACACTGCCTCTAGGATAAGCCAAAGTCTCTGCCTAACCACCAAGGGGGTGGGCAGGTGTCAGCTTAAGTGTGTACTCCCTTCTCCGGACTAGAGAGGTGGGTTGAGCCAGGGTTAGGTGCATATACTAGCCAACCAGAAACTCCATTTACAACATTGGTAGAGAATGCCTAGGAGTTGTTTGCAGTCCATTCGCAGCCACCCCACAGGGAGAATGTTTTAGGCCACAAGGTTTGTGGAGGGCTTTGGTGTGGGAGCCTGGTGAAGAGCTAAGGTCAGAATAGGATGTCTCATGCTTTCGCCGCACTGTTGAGTCCCAGCCATGAGCAGATTGTATCAGGGTGAGCTGGCTGTGGGTCAGGAAGCGCCTAGGCATCAGTAGCACTGAGCGGCTTACAGCCAGATGTGGTATCCGATGCATGGGGCATCTGTTGGATTAGATCCCTACTCCGCTCCCAGCGCGTGTTACGGGTCGCTTCAGTGATGCACGAAATGCCCCGTTCGCATAGCCAGAGTATATAGGCTGGTTGCGGAAGCGGTCTTCTAAGCAAGTGTGCTGCTGTTCCATAAATCGGGGAAACAGGTGTTAGGAAGCACAAAATGCTAGAAGGACTGTAAATACAGGTTGCAGGAGGTGGAAGCCACATCAGCTTGAAGGAATATAGCGATGTTTAACAGTAGAGCTCCCTCCTGGGAAGCCATCACATCCTTGCAGATCATGCGAGGCACTGGCACATTCCCAGAGAAGGATAAACCGCTCCATGCGCAAGTTCGCAGAGCAAGGGGCTTTGGCTTCATCAGTAATGAGCTATGCCGGGCGAACACCAAAGGTTATTTTGACAAAGTTGGGGTGCACTTGGCACAGGTGGGCTTGGATCTGTTCCTAGTGGACATGAAGGAGGCCGGAGAAATTGCAGGTTGCAATGAGAAAGGAACTGTTTTGGTGGGGGGGCTCTTTAGGCGACGGTGGCCGCCTCCAGAGCTGTGGCGGTGTTACAGGGCGATCTGGAAGCATATGAGTACAGAAGGGTACCTCTGCAAGAGCACAATAGAGGTGCCAGAGCTAAATCCCAGGAGCCTCAGGGGAGAGTCCTGGAGTAATTATGTTGGTGCCCTGTTAGTCATTTGGGCGGTTGTGGGCATGAACAACCGGGGGCTTGCCTTGCTACGCTCCGCCCTGAAAGGGGCGTGAGTAATAAGGGACCAATGTGTCACGTGATCCAGTAAGGGGATCACCCCCATAAGGGTAGCGCAGATTGGTTTCTCCACAGTGCTTGGCTCATCAGGCGGGCAGGGCAGCATAGGTTGGTACAGCTGCCTGCCCTAGGATCACCCGTAAGATAATCCACCATATGGCATACTTTTGTATGGAATAAACCTGCAGCAATATTATTCCAAAACAAAAGTTGTGTTGTGTATTTATTTATGCATGCATACTCTGTTGTGGTGTGAGTGGGGTGTGTTGCCATAATGGGACGATAGCTGCTTGCCCTGCTAGTCAGCCACCTGTAGAGCACAGGAATATTTTTTTTTGTGCCATGCTAGGTTTCCCTCTAGAGTGAAAGGAGGCGTTTGTAGTATGTTAATTTCTTACTGAACTGGTGTGCACCCATAACGGTCAGCTTTACAAATTGTGATTCATAAGTAACTGCCCTACTACCATTCAATTCTATATTGGAGGGTGAATTGCTGGATCAGACTTTGGTTTATGGCTTAGGGCACCATAGGCATTTATTTGTGCCAGCAAACCACAAGCAAGCTCACTTGTCACCATTTTAGATGGGCATGATCTGCAGTGATGCGGCAGATATAAACATATGCTGCTACAGGCAGCTAATTACACAATATATGCTGCGACAGAATTTTATCTCCAGAGTGAAGAGAAGTTACAAATAGAGCCCTTTGTACTCACAGCTAACTGTTCAGGGGCTTTTGGCTCTGTAAGTCATAATTAATTCTTAGCGAGAGGCTAAACAGCACAATTACAAGCAGATTTGGAACTGTCCTAACATGTATTCGAAACTAAAACATTTCACAAACTAGAACTTTTGAATGCATTATTATTTAGCGACTCATTTGATGTCCGAAATATCCGATAACTTCAGGATAGTGCAAAACCAAGGATTTAACTATTTTGTAAATACCTGATTAAAATTCTCCCTTATAAGTTATCATGAATTACATCTTGACACTTGACGTCTGTCAACAAGGATCATTTCAAATGAAGAAATATGGAATAGTTAAATGTGCTAAAAAAATCGTTTTGCGTTCTTATTTACAGACTGGCCGCAAAATCATTACGCTGGTGCAGGACTACCAAGAAACTGCATGTCAGGAAGGCAAAACACGGCTGCATGAGGCACAGAACAGCCAACTAAATGCAATGCATGCGGAAAAACCACATCTAGGTGTGGTGCATGGCTTCCAACCACGTGCAGATGAGACTTAACAAAACACATTTTCAAGCACTGCATCCCTGTAAAACATAGGCTACAAGAAGCAACATACATTCCTATGCAAGACTGCCAATTAACTGTAAGTCACGAGGGGCTGAAACACTTCAGCACACAGGACTATGTGATGTAGGAGGCTGAGCCCCTCTGGAAGAAGGATAGGAGACAACATAGACCTTCTGCACATATACTTTATTTATTCTCTGTAGGTGAGAGCCGGACTCTCCTTACAGCTCCCTGGTCGGAATTCTATTACAGGACCGGAGGCTTCGGATTATGCTATCTCTTTCGTTACTGTAAAACAAACAGCAGCCAATAAGAACATTTTTTACATTAAACTAACATTCCCAGAATGCTCAGCGAATGTTACATAACAACCATAGAGACTAGCCCTATATATGTGTCTTGCCCAGTGAGCACTTCCTCTTTCTTTGCTGCTCGCAGCCGAGATAAGTGCTTCATTCTACCTTATGACTATATTTTTATATTATTCATATTTGGTATAATATCTCTATTGCTTCGATATTGCTTGACTTTGTCAATGTGCTTTGAACGCTGCAGCGCTCGTTTGGTTTGGTAGAGCTGTATTGTTGTACCAGCGCGTAGTTTATTGTGTGCCTCTTGGAGCGTTATAACGCTCGTGTGCTACAGTTTCTCGAGCGGTGGCGGAAGGCAGTGGAAGTCGGTTTTCCTGCAGTGCGCCCCCGTCCGATTGACCTTCCCTTTGTTTTTACTCACCGCAAAGTCCCGATAGAGGCAGCGGCGCCTTCCCTGATTCAGGCCCGCGTTTTTTCCTTCAGAATACCAGCTGGGAGCACGTAGCCCAATTGGGCTCTTTTTGGGCTCCTTTTGGGCTCTGACGCCATTCCAAGGCTGGTTACAATTTGGAAGGCCAACGCCGAGTGCAGGCTTTTAAGATCCATATTTTTGGCTGGTGACCCCCTGTAGTGGGTTTTTCACTTTGACTACAGCTTTGCTGAGGAGCAAATTTAATAACTTTACGTTCTTTGCACACAGGGTGGCTCCCCCTTGACTGATTCCTCCGGGATTGATATTCAATTTTTTCAATTAAGTCTATATCGCAGTTGGTTATTACACCTTTTGCGATGGAAGACTGGGCCTATTTTGAGGAGGATGAATACGGGTACTATGAGGAGGCGCACGCAACTCCTCTGGAAGACAACCTGGTGGATGCTTTGGATGCATCTGTGCAGCAGTCTGTGAGTAAAGCTGTGGAAGTGGCGGTTCCCCAAACTGTTAATAAGGCACTTGCAGTTGCCCTCAAACTGATTACAGCGCAGCTTGAAAAATTAGCTAAAAAGCATTGTATGCTGTCCCAAGACCCTGCAGCAAGTTCCCCTGGCGCTAAATCTAAATCTGCGACAACAAACTGGCCGCATGCTCAGGTTTTAATTAAGTTGCCCCAACCTTCTGCTAGTGATCATCAATACGCGGAGACGGCTGGTCCCAGCTACTCTTCATCCAGCAGAGTTTACGACACAACTACAGATACGGATACAGACACTGATTCTACAGGGAAAACCAGATCTCCTAAAAAGAAAAAGTCGAAGAGGCGTTCTAGCGAACCCCAGGCAGCGCCCTCGTACCAATCCACGTCCCCTTTTGATTTTAATCCAATGGATATTATACACCCTAGGTCCTCAGATTGGGCTCCTCCTCCGGAGGTCTCAGACTATCTCCACCAAAATCTCAGACGCAGCTTTGATAGAAAAGTCAGAAATCGGCTACGTTCTGAGTGTCCACGCCCCGACGTCCCAGACAATGTGGCAGAAACGCCAGATATAGACCCCAACATGCTGGCATTTCTGAAAAAGTTTGCCAAAGATCCTAAAAAAGGGATTGATAGAGTATGGCGTGGATGCCAAGACAAGCTCTTGGATACCGCTGGTCCCCTAGCAAAGATTTTGGAGTTGGCTTTGATAGCCAAAGAGACTGAAGCGTCCATAGATCCTGACATCCTTGCAGGATGGACACAACAGGCTATTTGTTTCTTAGGAAATGCTAATTGTGCCATATCCGCTGAGTGCAGGAAATCATTGCTCATGAGAATGGACAACAACTTGACCGAATTGGCAGCAGCAGAACCCGGTCCGTTAGCAGAAGGGTTGCTTTTCGGTGACAAATTTGTAAAGGATGTTTCCAAGTACATGGGGACCTTCACCTCCTTAGATAAAGCTCAGTCCAACATTAAGCGAGTTTTCCAAACTGGCCTTTTTGGAAGGGCCGGCGAGGCAGGGGCCGCTCGCCAGGCCGTCCTTACTACCAAGGCCCTACCAGAGGTGGATATGGCCGCGCTCGAGGGGACTTTCAAGACACCACCAGAGGAGGCACCTTTTATCCCTCCAGACGCAAAAACAGACGCAGATTTCATCGTGACAGTCAAAGAGGGAATTTCCAACCCCAAATTACAGCAGGTGAGCCCAATATCTCTGAAATCTTATCCTCTGGGGGGTCGAGTTCGACAGTTTCTGCACAATTGGTCTCAGATAACCCAGGACGCCTGGGTACTACAGACAGTGCAGGGTTTCCGCATAGATTTTTACCAAACACCAGTACCAAGTATTCCTTCCCCTCCTCTGTGTTTTTCCCAACTAGACATGAATTTTATAGATCAAGAGATAGAAGAATTGCTGCAGAAACACGCGGTGGCATACTGCGAGGACAAACCACGGGGTTTCTGCAGCAACGTCTTCTTAGTCCAGAAAAGAGGCAGCGGTTATCGTTTAGTCCTCAATCTGAAAGATTTCAATTGTTTTGTCCTCTACAGACACTTTAAGATGGAGGGAATCCATCTTTTGGCAGATATTTTGAGGCACCGGGACTGGTTGGTCCGCCTAGACCTCAAAAATGCCTACCTGACAGTTCCAATTTTTCCCCCTCATCAGAGATTCTTGCAGTTCCTATGGCGAGGCAGACGACTGGAATACATGGTCCTGCCCTTCGGTCTTTCCTCAGCGCCTTGGTGCTTTACCAAGCTGATGAAACCAGTCATAGCACTCCTCAGGGAGCAGGGGATTCGTCTGATAATATATCTCGACGATATCCTGATCATGGCTCCCTCAGAGGAATTAGCGAGCCACCATCTTCACAAGACAATGTCACTCTTGGAGAATTTAGGTTTTGTGATAAACAGGACAAAGTCGGTGCGGAGTCCAACCCAGTCTATAGAATTTCTGGGGTTTGTAATCAATTGCCAGTCGGCTCAACTACTCTTACCCAAACACAAATTGAAAGATCTCAAGAAGGAATTGCGAAAGACGCTGGAGTCCTAGATGATGTCGCTCAGAGCGATTGCCCGGTTAGTGGGCCTCTTGGCCTCCTCTATACAGGCGATATTCCCCGGACCCCTTCATTACCGAGCCTTACAACGCCTCAACATAAAACGGCATCTCCAGAAGGGCCTCTCTTACTCAGATCAGATTCCCCTCACGGAGGACGCCCGAGAAGAGATCAGGTGGTGGTTAGCACATGTGGAAGCCTGGAACGGGCGAGCAATCTTCGGATCTCGCCCAGAGTTTGTGATAGAGTCGGACGCCAGTCGGTCGGGCAGGGGAGCCCGGTGTGGGACCATCACGACAGGGGGCAGATGGTCATCTCAAGAATTAGAGTTACACATCAATTGTCTAGAGCTTCTAGCGGGTTCGTTTGCGATCCGCACGCTCTCCCCCAAGAAAGTTACTTGCTGTATTCTTTTACGGATGGACAATACCTCAGCAGTGAGATATACAAACAAGTTGGGGGGCACCAGATCCCCGATGTTGGCGGAGATCGCCAAGGACTTCTGGCATTACTGCCTAGCACATCAAATAACGGTGATTGCGGAATACCTTCCGGGCAGAGACAATACAATAGCAGATTGGAACTCTCGTCACTTGAAAGACTACAGCGACTGGAAACTTCATCCGTCGCTCTTCCAAATGACTCCGTCAATTCGGGGCCCGTCCCACATAGATCTGTTTGCTTCCAGACTGAACTGTCAGCTGGAGACATTCTTCAGTTGGAGACCGGATCCGTTGGCGATGGCCACGGATGCATTCACACAAGATTGGTCGATGTCCCTCAATTATGCGTTTCCACCCTTTCTCCTGATTCCCAGGGTGGCCAATCAGATTGTCTTGCAATCGGCGGAGGTTGTGTTGATAACTCCGATCTGGAAGTCGCAACCTTGGTTCCCAGTTCTTCTGGAACTAGCGTGCGACCTCCCTTTCCTCCTTCCGTTTTCTCCGACGATGCTCCAGGGCCCTCAGGGGGAGCTGCATCCTCTAGTTCTCGAGGGGCAGCAACACCTGATGGCCTGGAGGCTTTCAGGCAACAGTGGTCGTTGCCAGGACTTTCGAAGGAAGCTTCAGAGTTCATCCATCAGGCCTGGGCTCCTTCCACCAGAAAACGTTATTCTTCTGCATGGCGAGCATGGTTTAGTTGTTCTGGAGAGGCACCTGGATCCCGTGGAGGCAGAACTTTCCCAAATTGTGAATTTTCTCTCCAAAAAGGCGGCAGACGGTTTATCATACAGGTCAGTCAATAACTTCCGGTCAGCCATCTCAGCAGGACATACGCAGATAGACGGCAGACCGGTAGGTATGCATCCGGTGATTTCTAAACTCCTGAAAGGAATACGGGTAACCAATCCACCTAAGGCTAAGTATTCTTCTTTGTGGGATGTTTCTAAAGTATTAAATCTGTTTGACACATGGCCTGATAATGCAAACCTGTCGAGAAAACAATTGTCTTCTAAACTGGCTATGCTCCTTTGTTTATCTTCTTGTAGACGGGTTTCTGATATTAGAGTATTAGATCTGGAGGGTAGGATTTTTTCTCCTGAAGGAGTGTCTTTTGTGATTACAGCACGTACAAAAACCTTTTCTAAATCCATTGATTATAATGCTTTTCCATCAAATTCCAAATTGTGTGTGGTAAATTGCCTCAAGGCATATGAAGAATGTACCCGGTCCATCAGGCCGGTGGGTTGTTCAACACTGTTAATAGCTTTGCAAAAGCCATTCAAGCCAGTTACCTCTGCTACGATTGCCAGGTGGCTGAGATGGCTTAGATTCATTATGTCAGAGGCGGGCATTGACACAGAGTTGTTTGGGGCGCACACAGTCAGAGGTGCCATGGCCTCAAAGTCTTTTATGCTTGGTACTAGTATCCATGATATCATGAAAGCGGCTGATTGGTTGTCTAGTTCTACGTTTAAACAGTTTTATTACAGACCTGTGGGCGATGTCGCTTCTGTGGTTTTAGATAAGCGTTAAACTAGCATAATCCGAAGCCTCCGGTCCTGTAATAGAATAAAAAAATTTGCTAGCATTCGCGCCAAGAATTTTCAATTCTATTAAGGACACGGAGGCGAGGATTATCCCGCCCACATTTCAATTAATTCTGTTATTGCCGTGTTCACCCTCCCTGTGAGGAAGGTTATGGCAGTTATTACGAGTCTTACTTCTATTTCAGGTGCTGGCCAGAAAGGCGAATAATCTATCGTTTGGAGCTTAATGGACATCTTGTTCTACTGTCTCCAGGATTACTGAGGATGTATTTGTTTCATCACTCCATTTGAAGTTCTGTTCCCTATAAATCTTCTGTGGTTATTGGACACCTTAAGTTTGGACACTGCTCTTTGGGCAAAGAAAGAGGAAGTGCTCACTGGGCAAGACACATATATAGGGCTAGTCTCTATGGTTGTTATGGAACATTCACTGAGCATTCTGGGAATGTTAGTTTAATGTAAAAAATGTTCTTATTGGCTGCTGTTTGTTTTACAGTAAAGAAAGATAGCATAATACTCGCATCCGTGTCCTTGTTAGAATTGAAAATTCTTGGCGCGAATGCTAGCAAATTTTTTTATCTTCGCCGGCGTCACATCACTCGCGCAATGCCTTGCGGCGGGTCACGTGACTGCCGGGAGGCTAGACCGCAACACTACAGACTACTGAGGCAAAAAAAGAAGTTTACACAACAGAATGCAGTTTCAAAGTAAGAGAAGGTCACGCGAGTTAAACACTTCACTATGTATTGCACAATTGTCAACTAACTGCAAGTCAGTGAATGCATTCTTTATGCCACCTACATCATGATGAACAGAACGCCTCGACATGTAGTTGTCAGCAATAAACCATAGGCAAAAATTACACCAACGAGTAGCTCTGATAATTCAACTACTGTTGTGACCACAATGAATTGTTACAACTAAATGTCCTGCTTTGTCCATGAACGTACAAAGCTACAGGTCATGTTATTTAATATAGTTATTTAACTTAGGTCTAATACCGGGGATTCTAAGCAAACTGGGAAGCAGAGGAGCGGATACACTAACAATGTAAGGGGAAAAGGAAGCACAGGGCTGGTCCCACCCACACACGCCTGGCCGACTTGCCCATTCGGCATCCAGCGCATGATGCCCAGTGAATGCATTTTAGAATCTTTACTATAATTAGTAACGTTTACTTACCTGTACATCCTAGCTTCCGCAGGCCTAAGTAGGTGATGATTCCAAAGCATAATTGAAAGAGACGGAGGAAGCTGAAATGTCCAGCAGGAGTCTAACCAAAGATTTCTTTCAGCATGGCCGGCCTAAAAACAGGTCTGAAACTAACATTCAAAGCTACAGCATTTGTAGGAGTATGTAAAGCAGACCTGGTACCTACTCTACAGACGGCATTAATGGGGTTATGCCTGTGAAAAGCAACAGTCACTGCTCAGGATATGCAATATTTCTCAAGTGTCAAAACCTCAGCCCAGTGTTCAAGATGGCTTGTCCATCTCCTTTCCACTTTTACTGACTCTATAGGTGTGAAAACAAATTCTCTGAAGAAAGCAAATCTCAAGTTTCACTCATGTAAAATCCAGAACGAGAAGCGCCTACCTCCCACTTCCTTGCACCTAGCAAGCATCATAAGTCCAGTATCTCAAGGGTATGTGAAAGCGCTTCCAGCTGTGCTCCAAGTACTCAAACTGGGGAGTTATTTCAGGTGTGGCAGTGCAGAGTTGTTGCCGTTTATAAAGTTTTCAGCTTAATATAGACTAAAAAAATACTTGCTGCTGGGGAGAAGTGGGATTTGGTGTTGCTGAGAAACCCTTTCCTGTCCCCACAAATGTACCACGTATTGCCACCATCCTCTCATGTGCAATCTGGACATAGAGGCAACCCTTGCAAATTAAATCCCAGTAGTCTCTGAAAATGCCAAGATCAGGCACGGTTTGTGACCCGGAAGCAATTTCAAGGTAACCTTCAGGTCATAGATGTTCTGGGAAGTACCTTCTTTGTTGGCATGTCCATTATTGCTCTAATGAGCTAGAGCTGCTTCGATGGGTTCAATGTTTATTTTCTTATGTATTTTCTTATGTACATTGACAAAGATCCCTTTTTGGAGTCACTGGCCAACACCGCCCCCATGGATCAACCCTCCATTGAGCTTAGTGAGAATGCCCTTACAAACTGGCTGCTGACAGCCAGTAATAAATATGCTCCTCTTAATAAAACCTTACACACCCGTCGCCATGAGGCCCAGAAATGGTTTTCCGCTGAACTAAAGAACTTAAAGCTTGCCCTGCGGCAAGCGGAAAGGAAATGGAGAAACAAATACCTACCTGACGATAAAAGCACGTACTTAAACGCACGGGGATCGTATAAAAAAGCTATACTGGCTTCCAAATCCGAATATTTCTCCTCCAAAATCATTAACTCCATTAATCGATCCAAAGAAATGTTCTCAATCATTATTGAACTATCCAATCCAGACAGAGTAACGATTAAACCCACTCCCTCCCAGTCCCTATGTGATTCCTTAAATAATGTCTTTATTGAAAAAATCAAAACCATTAAATCAAATATCCCCCACTGTCCAAGTCCTGCATACCCCAAAAAACCTATGAACCCACACAAGCTGGAACAATTTCCTACAATAAATTAGGAAAATTTCAATGACCTATTGGCTAAAGTCAAGTCTGGGTCCCCAAGGGACCATTGTCCCCCTTGGATCTTAAAGGAAGCATTTACCATCTGCCCTGGACCAGCCATGGCTCCCCTAAACAAGTCAATAGCTCAGGGTCAGGTACCAGAGACCTTTAAGGAAGCGGTTGTCATTCCTCTCCTAAAAAAGCCAGGAGCAGATCCTAAAACATTGACTAATTATCGTCCGATCTCGCTGCTCCCCTACCTGGCCAAAGTGCTGGAAGCACATGTAGCCAAAAATCTGTCTGCATTCCTGGAGCAGTCTGAATATCTGGACGCCCATCAAGCAGGTTTCCGCCCAGCCCACTCCACAGAGTCAGTAGTATTATCTGTGCTGGACACCCTGAGAGAAAAGGCTGATAAGGGTCTCCCTCAAGCATTGGTACTGCTGGATCTCTCTGCAGCCTTTGACACGGTCGACTATAACATCTTGATCGACCGTGTCAGAAATGCAGGTATCAAAGGAACTGCTCTTGAGTGGATTAGATCCTTCTTAACAGATCGTTCACAGGCTGTATATCTTGGCGGTTTTTCAACCCCCATGATTAAAAATACCTGCGGAGTTCCCCGGGGATCCTCTCTATCCCCTCATCTTTTTAATTTGTATCTTCTCCCCCTGATCCATGCATTAAAAGAAAAACATATCCAGACTTTTAACTACGCAGATGATTTTCAATTGATTTTTCCTATCAATGACTCTCCAGGCTCCATTCTTGAATTTCAAACAACCATGCTGTTCATCCGTGACTGGATGAACAGCAACCAATTGAAACTAAATTCAGACAAAACTGAAATGATCCTCACGGGCGGCTCACTAAATCATTGGACCCCCAATTTCTGGCCAAACGAACTGGGACAACCTCCGAGCCCCTCCAAGCATGCCAAAACTCTAGGAGTTACTATCTGTAATGATCTCTCCATGAAAACCCAAATAGGATCAGTATCATCTACATGCTTTTTCCAACTGAGAAAAATAAAGAAAATTAGCCGGTTCTTAACACAGGAGGCAAAACTACAAGCTATTCTTGCCATGGTGATCTCGCATATTGACTATGCCAACTCCTTATATTTTGGTATCCCAGCCTATCTTAACTATCGCCTACAACTAATACAGAACCAAGCAGCTAGACTGATCTTGCGGGAAAACAAACGCCAACACATCTCCCCCTTCTTAGGAAACTACATTGGCTCCCCATATCACAAAGGTGCGCCTTTAAGATGGGCTGCATCATATTCAAATCCCTGAATGGTAAAAACCCTAAGTTCATTGACAGATTAATCACCAGATATATTCCAAATCGTAATCTGAGATCCACTCACTTGCACCTTCTAACAATACCCTCTTTTAAACAGAAACGATTTGGTGGATCTAGGTTTGCCTTCTTGGGCCCAAGGTACTGGAATTCCTTGCCCCTAGAGATCAAAAGCTGTACAAATATCATGGTCTTCCGTAAACTGCAAAAAACATGGCTTTTCAAACAAGCATTCGACTGACCCACTGACTCATAAATTTCTCTGTCACCAATCCAAGAAGCGCCAAGAAACCAATCCGGTGTACGTGCGCTATACAAATTCATTATAACATAACATAACATCAATAGACCAAAAGTCTTCTAAAGACGTATCTCGAATGAGCTAAACTCCAGGGATAGCTGTTGATCCCCACCCTCATGGTTAGGCCGTAACCACCACCATTGTCTTGGCAAAAACACAGGAACCAACACAAGCTAAACGGTACGAACCCGTTTTTCTTATAAATGCCCAACCATAAATTACAAGACCATTTGATGAGGAGGTTAGATGTCAATGTGGAAACTAACATTACGATGATACAAGAGGTAATGTCAGTTCTCTTGGTGCAATAATTTTGTACCACAATAATATTGAACATTTTCATGGGAAGCAGGTGGTTGACAGAAGCTTTCTGGCCAATATCAGATAACTGAGCAGGTTTCACCTCCAGCAGAAGAGAAGGTATCTGTGTTAAGTGTTGGGGGAGAGGAGGTGTCAATGGGACCAGAAGATGGCACCCCTCAGTTAGTACAGAAAAAATATCAATTAAAGACACTCAAGGAGCATCGTGCTACTTAACTAGATACTAGAAGAGCTTTTTTGTGATGGAGAGTCCATCTCTTTTCTTGGAGTCAAGAGAAGTGGATGGGTACAAGGTGCCCTTTCACAGGGACTCTGAGAACTTCTTCATATGAGCATGGGTTGAGAAGTCTGACCTCTATAATGAAACTAACCCCTGATGCTTTGACTCAGATGTGACCCTGTCTGGGCGAGAGATTGATGGGGGAGGGTATTTTCCTTTAAAAAGCTACATTAGACTGGGTAGATGGTAGACCAAGAATGATTAAACCGCACTTTTGCCTTGACCGCGTCATTCTCTGCCTAGTTCTGAGTCTGGATAACATGCAAGATCACACATTGGGTGACAATCTCAGAATGCTCATCGGGCAACTCATTAACTATTTGAAAGAGAAGAATTTCTTGAAGAGTTGTGTGGTAGTAGGATGGCCTGTGCATTTACTGAGGGTCGTCTATGTATTTATAGAAACAACTCAGTTGCCACCAAGCTAGTTTAGCACTGTCTAAGTGCTACTACCAAACACAAAAGTTCAATCAAAAAGGTCATCTCAGATATCAGTGATGTCATAAATGTCAGAGAACGTCATAGTGATGTCATATGTGAAGTCAAAAGTAGTGCATGGCGGGGGTGCATGTAATAGTTAGCGCTGCCAACTATGACTGGTGAATTTCTTTGGGTTTTTTTCAGTTCAAAACGTTAACATTCAGACCGACAAATTTACCGAACTATAACGTTACTTTAACCTTTTGTTTTTTCAGGTTATTCCTAAGGTTCTTTTTATTTTTAAATAAAAAAAGATATTTTTATTACACCTAACTAGAATGTTACTTTACCTTTTAGTTTTTCAGTGAATTTCAATGGGGTTTCTATTTAAGTAAATTCATTATTTTTGTGAGTGTATGTATGGTAGAATGACTTTAAAATATATGTTGTATTATTACATTATTTTAGTAAAAGAATGTTTTTTTTATTGTAACAAAACAGGATATGGTTCACAGTTTCTAAAATATTTGTAAAGTATGTGAGTAATAAACAGATAAATATTCAATAGAAATTGTTTATTTGCTCAGTTATTGTATCTCGAATATCAAGACGTCACCAACGATATATATATTTTTTTTAAGTGTCATTACTCTTACAATGATGGGTGTGCGTAGCAGAGTGTTTAGAGGGACTGGCCTCTCTGCTGATATCTCTCTTTGTAATGATGGGTGTGCATAGCAGGGTGTGAAGAAAGATTGGCCTCTCCTTTCAGACTCCTCTCTCAGATGACAGGTGTGCATAGTAGGGTTTGGAGGTAGGAGGGGGGAGTGACTTCTCCTTTTAGACCGCTCTCTCAGATGACAGGTGTGCTTAGACAGGTGTGTGGAGGGACTGGCCTCTCTGCTGAAACATCTCTCTGTAATGATAGGTGTGTAGTAGGTTGTGGGGAGGGACCAGGTTCTCCTTTAAGACCTCTCTCTCAGCAACGGATGTGCAAAGTATGGTGAGTAGAGTGACTGGCCTCACTGCTGAAACCTCTCTCTGTAAAGATGGGTATGCCTAGTAGGGTGTGGAGAGGGACTTGCCTCACCTTTAAGACCTCTCTCTCAGATGACAGGGTGTGTGCAGTAGGGTGTGGTGAGGGAGTGCCCCCTACTTTTAGACCTCTCTCTCAGATGACAGGTGTGAGTAGTAGGGTGTGCATATTAGGGTGTATGGACTAGGGTGTGCGGCGGGACTGGCCTCTCCGCTGAGACCTCTCTCTGTAATGACGTGTGTTGTAGGGGGGACTGTGCTCTCCTTTCAGATCTGTATCGCAGAGGATAAGTGTGCATAGATCGTATTTGGTTGAGCCTTAACTCTACTCACAACTCTTCTCAAACCAATGAGCATAAATAGTAGAGTCCAGTAAACACCATCTCCTGTAAGACTCCTTCATACAGTAACAAGTGTGCATAGCAGAGTGTATTCAAACATCACCTACTCCTTCTTACTTTTCACGATCCAGCAAGAGTCTTGTGAGATCGTAACATTTAGTAAAAAACACAAGAAGAAAAATTTAGCCTTCTAACCATGACAGTACTTATCTCTTAAAATACTTCCTCTCAAACACAAGGACTACAGTGTGCATTCCTACTAATAGAGTGTATTGAGAACTCATCTACTCCTTTTTACTATTCACGATTCCGCGAGAGTCCCACGAGATCATAAACATCTGTTAAAAACAATATATATATATTTATTATCTTCCTAGTAGTTATCCCTTACACACCCCCTCTCCAAATCTAGGGGGACAGCATGCCTTTCTGCTGCCCCCTTATATAACTTTTTTACTTCATTTTCACAATGCCTCCAACTTTTCACAGTAAACAGTAATAGCAGCGATTCCATTTCTAACATTCCAACAGCCTCTCACTCCAGTGAGAGCGTGAAGACTCATGGGACAAAAAAGGGCCTCTCTACCAATCACAGAGCTCCATTTTTGATCTTGGTAAATCCAACGGGACTCTTGCAAGCCAAACTGGAAAAATATACAATTATTTTTTACTGTTACTATCTCAAAAACTACTTACCGGATTTACACCAAATCACAAAAAGCACAATCTGTGGACCAAGATGTAGCTTCCTGCCGAATTTGGTGCCAATCCATTCAGCCGTTTTTGCTGTAACCGTGTCTAAAGAAGTCTATGGAAAATTGATGGGGATTTTGCGTTTTGGAACCCTCCTATTTTCTCGGCCCCTGCTGGACGGATCAGTCCAAACCTTTCCAGGGGGGGGAGCGGAGTGAACTTTTTTGGGGAAAGTTTTGTCAAACGGGGCCGAAGGTATCAGAAAACCAAAAATTGCTCAGTCTATAGTAAAGCAGACCACCTAACTATAACTTCCTACTGGCGACTGGCAGGGGGAGGGAAACACGTGTGTATGCCCGTGCACATGTGTGTTCAGCCTAGCAAAAGCTTCAAATCCACACAGGAGAGTTAGTTGCATGTATCTAGAGAACTACCAGTAGCTCACAAGCTACTTGTTGGAGAAGCCTGTTTTAGAAATGAGTGTCTAGTGGACAAGAGGGGTTAAAGGAAAGAGGGTTAGCTCCCTAGTGGCCCCTTCCTTAACTCCACTCTCGGATGTCCATTGCCTAATTTGTAGGTAGTTTAAGTGTTCTGTCTTGGGAAACTCATGCTCTTGCTTAATATTCTTCATTGATTGCATGGTGCCTTCAGAGTAGAAATCCTTGAGCCAAAAGCATCCTTTCCACCTCCAAATATCCATCCCCAGGGAGAAGTTGTAATTGGCAATTATAAATGTATGAGGTGATGGGATTGTAGAAGGTCTTTCCTACATGCAGTGAATTCCCAGACTCATAGTGTAGCACTAGTTACTGGAGAGACATAGAGGAGTCGACCTCACAGGCTTGCAGGAACCCAAGGCACCTTGAGCAGCAGCCAAGATGCCAAGTTCTAGTCTATAAAGCACCACTGCTTATCTATTTTCCCTTTCAGCCCTTTAATCATGTATTATAATTGTGAGGCTTCGTAGTAGGAGAGGAGAGTCTTGCTCTCATTCTCCCAGATATACACCGTGCAAGCTGCTTGCAATCATGCAATACTCCCTATCTTCAGGGGAAGTTGCAGGACTTTGAGGGCATAAAATCAGTGGCAGCAGAGTGATCTTCAGTGTATCTATAAGTCCAACTCAAGAGAGAGCATGTTATTTACCGGGCTATCAGGGTATACCTAGTCTTGAGCAACACCAATTTGAAATTCATTCTCGGTCAGCCAGATGGCCAGGCACATTCTAGTGCCCAAGTATTTAATGCTGTCCAGAGATCAATAAAATGGTGTTTTATGGGTCAGATTTGCGGCATGGGTGCCCCCTCCAACTAGCACCATGCCCTCAGACTTAGAAATATTAATCCGGAAGCCTGCCACAGGCTGGAATTCCTCAAGCACGGGGTTCAGAGTCTGGAGTGACTGCAGGGGTTCAGTAAAGGTAAGAAGCATGAACTTGCCATGGCAGTTTGAGAAGCCCCTAATTCGGGGATATTCTCAAACTTTCTGCAAGAGTGGTTCTAGGAAGTGATCGAAAAGAAAGGGGCAAAGAGGACACCCATGTCTTGTGCCCGTTCTTATAGGTAAATAGGCCAAGGGCATTCTATTGGCTTCAAACCAAGGACTGCAGTATAGTGCCCACACTCAACCACAGAACCTAGTGCCCAGGCCAAATCCTATCAGAATATCAAACAGCATTCCCCAGTCCACCATATCAACCACTTTTTACAGCATCAAGCAACAGGAGGACTGCCTCCTTCCCTTTCTTCCTGATAATATCTTGGAGGTATAAAGCTTTCTTATTGTTATCACTTGCTGTAAAGTGGAGTATGAAGACTCACTGAGCAGAATGGATCCTATCTGGTATCAGTTTATCTAGTCAGTTGGCTAGAACTTTAGCGAAAATGTTGATTTACATGTTAAGCAGTGAAATGGGGCCCATTAGATGGGCCAGCATCGGGCCCTTGCCTGGCTTGAATAGCAGCATGATACTAGCCTCAGCCATCCCTAAGGAAGCCCCTCTGTCTGCATTTTTGTAATTGAATAGTGTGGTCAAGATGGGGAGGAGCTGGGAGGCAAAGCACTAATAGAAGAGCATGATAAACCGATCCAGGCCCAGTGCCTTAGAGAGTTTTAGTTATCGAATGGCCCTCAATATCTCAGCTGTTAGACCCGACAGCCTGAGGGTGATCTTTCCCCAAATGTTTTGCCTCCTATTTTGCTGGATTTTTGCTTCTGTTGGCCTAGGACTCTGTGCACTTTACCACTACTAAAGTACTAGGGCTCACTCCCCTAAACATGGTTTGATAAGCATATGTCTAATTGGCATATTTAATTTACATGTAAGTCCCTTGTAGAGTGGCATACCATATCCTCCGGGCCTGTAAATTAAACACAACCAGTGGGCTTGCACCACTTATTGTGCTACCCACTTAAGTAGCACTCTAAAAATACCCCAGGACAGCCATTAAAGCCTGACTGTAGTGTTACACTGCCATATCTACTTGGAATATAAAACCCCTTGCCAAGCCTTAAACACCTCTTTTATTACATGAGTCACCACTAAGGTAGGCAAGAAGTAGCCCACAGGGCACGGTGCTACGTAATTAAAAGTTAAAACATGTACTTTTAAGTTTTACATGTCCTGGTAGTGAAAAACTCCAAAATGTGTTTTCCACTACTTTGAGGCCTACACCTCTCATAAAATAACATTGGGGAATTCTTATTACATTATGGCAAAGTCTAATTTATCATTAAAATTTTGAAAATGGCACTTTTAAAAAGTTAATTATTCCCAAAAATACTTTGAGATGTGGCAAATCAATTGCACCTTAAATACGAACAAAATTAAACTATAAGACAGAAAAAAGAGAATTTGTAAGGATGGTATATTATCAATCATATATCGTGAAGTGATGCAAATAATAACGTCACAAAAACACACAGGACTGTTATGAAACATATACAAAAATGAAAATGGAAATACAAGGATGAACAAAAATGAAGTATAAATCCGGATAAACACATACAATGATACAAAGGTTACATAAATGACTCTTTTGAGGGTGTACCAAGGAAACAGATGGCTGCACAAGCAGATGTCCTTTTTAGCTTGGGAATGGAATGGCTTGACATGATTAGGGAACACCAATAATTATTGTCGACGTTTCGATCCTTTAGGTGTATAAATCAAAAACATCACCGCGGGTCTTCATTAGGACTGATCTGTGGCTGTGTACTGATATCCAATAGTTAATGCATCCATGCCAAAAATCATTCTTCGTGGGTTAGACTAACACATTTTAATTACATACTTGTGTTACCTTCACAGCTGCCCAATCCAAACCTGAACATCTTGTCTGGAAAATGTCCAGTAATCACAGTAGTTTTGCATATGGTACATCCTGTTGCCGAGTTATGACACGGTGTCTGAGAAGAGGACTTCCCTTACCCGTCGGCCAACACCCCACCACCTCACCAGAGACCAGCATATCAGTATAAGCTTCAGCTCCTCAGCTCCGATGGGTAGTGGTGCTCATTGACCCATTCCCAACTGCTTACCAAGGGTCCTGTATGCAGTAGTGTGGGAGCCCCTCCATAATTATCGGAGATGCCTAGGAATGGTCTACACTGACACAGTAAACAGGCTTTGCTACCTATAGTCCAGTTAATCAGACTCTCTCTATGCAGCCCTGGGCTGTGCTCCTTCCAAGATCATGGGCTGCCACAAATACTATGTCTTGTAAGTCAGTATACACTGACACCTAGAATTAACCCCACATAACTGAGCTCAGCAGAACTGACCAATAACTGTGACACAGGTCAAAAAAATATTTATAAAATCTTTAAGGTGGCAAAGTGCAAGCCTGTGGTTGGAAAGTGGTTGTAAGAAAGAGTGCTAAAAACTGTGGAAAAGGGAATGAGGTAGAGTAACTATCAATGATTCAGTCACGTTTAGCCACCGTCATGAAGCATGCATCTGTTTTTCCATAGCAATAGAGTCTGCAAACGCAGATGGAATAAGTGCACTAATGCAAAAGAGGCCTTAAGTATAGATGTTAATCAATACCATTTGATAAACGTAGGTTTTAGCAATTGTCGTTTTTAGCCAACAGCAATAAGCAACCTGGGACTTGTAATGTCACTTTCCTTATTTTTACGCACAGCCAAGTCACAACATGTTTAGTCATATTGGCTAAAATCACAGTAAAGGCTGGAAGCAGCTCTACGTTCATGGGGTCATTTGACAGCTTTGTTGAATGAAGTGTTGTGGAAGGTCAGAGGGAGGGATGCTGCGCAACATAAATTAAATCAATGGGACAAGCACCTGAGGGAGAGTATTTTGCAAGCATTTTAAGGAAGGGGGTGTTGTAGATGCTGAAAGTACTCCAGGAGACCATTGTATGAGTCTGAAAGGAGAAAGTGTCCAATAGAAGTATGGAGAAAGGAAAAACTGCAGTATCATGTTTGAGTTTTGTTGGGATGGCAATGTTCTCAGCATAGTGTATAGTCGTGTCCCCTGCTGTGTCAGCTCAAACAGCAAGTATCTGTTATTCTGGTTTGTGGATTTTGGCTCCAGTCTCACATTAATCAACTGTGTTAGGGTTCTGGGCTTGCCCTAGATAGATAGCAGAGCTGGATTGGGCAGAACAATGCAGGAGCCCGGAAAGGAGAAAGAAGAGTGATACAGCAGACTGGAGAGAGTGCTTCAGGAATGTGGAGTGTGAAGAGAGTCCAACAGAAGCATGCAGAAAGAGAACACAACAAGATCATGCTTGGGTTTTATTTGGATGGTAATGTTCCCTGCATGGTGTACAATTGTGTCACCTCCTTGAGCCTGAACTGTGTCTATCTTTAATCCTGGCTTTTGGCTTCAGCCTCATACTAATTCAGCATGTCCCTGAAGGCCTGGGCCTTACCCTTGGCTTAAGATGGGTTTTGGACTTGGAGGGGGAGGGACGCAACACTTGAGCCCTCAAACTGACAGCAGGAGAACGGTCCCTATCTTGGGTTTCCCATCATCCATCTGCACAAGATGTGGCATTACTTTCACCCTTCTCCCTACTTCAATAAACTCTTCGGGACGAGAAAGGGCCCTGGGCCAAAACCCCTGTTCAGGGATGTGGAATTTATTTTTTAAATCTACTTGTCCATTGGCAAAATGCAACATAAAACTACTTGTCCTGCTTAAAGGTCTACTTGTCCCCTCCAAATCCCTATATCAGTCATAAAGGCTGACACAGAAACAGAGTAGGTATTTGTTTCAATAAAACGGACCACCAACTATAACAATGCTTTAAAAAAATTGCTTGAAGAAAAACTTGATTACTGAGAAAAGTGATATCCTTGTTCACCTAAAAAGTACTGAAACACAGGAATAAATGCTCCTGAATAACTAACGTCATATTTGGACATCCTTTTCTACAAGGCAATTTGTGCCCAGTTTGCATGTTCATCCATTTTGAAGTCACAACAAAAATAGAGATTAGAATTTGCATGATGTTGAAGAGGTGCTGACTATCATCAGATTCCTGCAGTTTCGGAGCATAAATGCCTTTATCATGAGATTGTACACTATTTGTGGCTCAGTGTATCATCCTGCCTGAGACATTGCTCAAATATCAGAAAAGGAGTGCTACCCAGAAGTAGTGTGCCAACCTCAGTAGTGGTTACCAGCAGTATGATACAGTGGTACATATGTATAAAGATCAATTATGTGGAGTTGGTGAATAGTTGGCATAGAGTGTGTCTTTGAACAATGGCAAACATAAAACTTGCACTATACGATATTCATTCTGGGCAGTGTGTTAACTGGGGCACATCTGAATTTTGCAAGGGAAACAGCTATGATTCCACACAATTAATTTTCTTCAAGCGAGTTATTCACAAACTCAAAGAAGCAGTCAGCAGATGTACCCCATGTCTGTCATCATGTCAGCAAGTCCATTTTTTTTTTTATTATTAGGTAGGTGCACTAGTAGCAGGTAAAACAAACAGATCTACCATTCACCATCTTAACTTACCTGGTGGGTGCTCTTTAGGAAACAGACTGCTTTGGTTCTGAATCTGCTAATGGGCCTATTGTGTCTACCCCGATTTTATCTCCTTCATTTACATTAGTCTTCCCCTTCACCAGCTGTCAGTCCAACTGTGTGCAGAAATTGTGTTCTTTCTTATGTCTTCCTAGCTCTGACCTCATTTCTATAATCCCTTTTCCTGCTTCTATCCCAACTAGTTCTTCCATTATTGTCTTAGGTACTGCACAAAAACACAACTGACTGCACAGACACACAAATCCGGCACAGATAAACACATTTACTTGCACAGTCATAGGGACGGTCACTGGAACAGACCCTGCATACACCCCGCGCAGAGACCCACACCTCCTACAGACATACACCCGCACACACTTCCAGCACAGACAAGCACCACACACACACACCCTGCACACACACCCACATATGCAGTTCCTGCAGAGACACAGACAGCTTCCTGCATAGCCACACTGTCTTCCAGTGCACAAACACCAAAGCCCCTATAGATACACACAGAGCGCGATCCCCAGAAAAGAGAGGCACCCAGTGCAGAAATACACACACTACATAGATACACTCCACACACACACCCTTCACATACACAGATTCAGTCAGTATAACACACACATAACCTGCAGACATACACTCACCAACTACCAGCCTGTCACTCATTGGCAAGATTATTGAAAAAGCAGTCTGTGCTCAACTCCAAAATCACAAAAATGCTAACTATCTCCTGAACAACAGGTAGTCTGGAGTACAGTGATCACTACCTTACACATCAGAGATGATGCCCTCTTGACCACAGATTAAGAGGACACCTGCCTCTTGATATTGCTGTACCTCTCAGCTGTCTGACACAATCGACCATCTCACACTCATGTGCACCCTGGAGTCTCGCATGAGATTCACCGGCATTATCCTTTAATAGTGTTCTTCCTGCGATTCTAACGGACACCAGTTTGTTAACATGAGCATCTCCAGGCCCTAAAAAATCCCTATTAGCTGCAGAATCCATCAGGGTTCCATACTGTCTTATGTTATCTTCAACCTCTACTTGGAGCAGCTTTGTGCTCTACTAACCGATAACAGCATTAAGATTCACCAAAATGCCAAGGATACACAACTCTACTTAAAAGTGTCCTCTGTTTCGGCCATCTAACATCTCAAACACTAACTGCACATCAACCAGACCTGGACCTGGATATCCATTGCCTAACTAAAGCTTAACCCAACCAAGACAAAACTCCTGTTATTTACCAAGAACAAGAAACAATACAAACCTAGCTCATTGGCATGAACCTTGATGGCTTCAAAGCCCAACTTTCACCGAATGCCAGGTCACTTGTACAGTGCCTAAGTGAACCAGAGTGACACAAGCAACATAAGCCTATGGGTTCCATTTTGGAATCCCACTAGCCTGGTCATGTACAGATACAGGGGAGTTTGCTTTCCCAGACAGTGGAAGTGTATTGCTGATATTCTTGAAACTAGAAGGAGGGAACCCAGACATTGCAGTGGGAAAGAGGCAACTGGCTTCTCGTTAGAAATTCAAATAGGTTGCTTCTGATACAGAGGGCTGCTGATTAGTCGTCCTGAGACGACATTTGATGGATGGAAGGCGTGAAAAGTGGAATTACAGTCCCTGTTTCAGTGTGTGAAGAGCCCTTTAGAATGGCAGCAGTCCCCTACCTGTCTTTCTGATCACAGTCAGGTGAGGCTGTTTAGAGTGAAGGTGAAGACTACTTACATCTCTAGTGCCTCTGTTGTGGGGGCTCCAAACTTAAGGCAGCTGTGCTGTGAAGAGCATCACTCAAGACAAAGGCTGAGTCTGAAAAGCGCCTCAGAAGGACATATGAAAGGGGAAACTGACCCCACCTGGTTCTGCAAAGAGACACAGAGAATCCACATTCCCATCTATAAACTCTGTTTAAAAGTGAAAGCTGTTGATCAACTTTTTGTTCCAGTTCCAAGCTCTCTTCAACAGAGGAATGGGTGTTCACCAGAGTTCCCAGAGGACTACTGCTTAATCAGTGCTGGTGTTTGCCTGACAGCCAACTTCCCAGACATGAGGTGACATCATCTGGAGTACAAACTTGAGGAGGAATTGCTGACTTATACTGGAAACTAAGACGTTCTCCCAGAGCAAGTGGGACGGAGTGTGCCATTACTTGCAGGAGGAGGGACCACTGGAAGGCACTGAAGCAGTGCACCCTGTGGAAGGGTTTGTCCACCAGAGACTCACTCAAAGAATGTGTAATTTGAGTGAACATGATTGCCGAACCATCTCTACAACTCAGGGAAGAACCATGGCATTTTCAAAACATGCTGTGCAGCCTATCCATGTTATCCCTGGCATCTCCTCAGAGGCACTTGTGTCCAGGGTTAGCTGGCCCAGCTGAAGCCATGATATACACTTTCCGTGTGGCACCTGTTATGTGCCAGTGAGCACAGACGGCGTAATTGCAACAACAATGACCCATACGTGCAGCACCAATCAAAATAAAGTAATGATTGCAAAACTGCAGGACCCACCAAGTTGCCCCAGTGAAGAGAGTACCTGCTACAGGCCCCAATAGTGCCTGGGGAGGAAGAGCTACTCAGAAGAGCGAGGCTAGTGCTTCGAGGCTCCCAATGGTAAAGTTAGCACCTGGCAGCCAGCATAGTGCCAAGAAGGGTGTCGTTGCTGCTGGAGCCCTGCACCTGCAGCATAGGACTGCCAACCCCATCCACTTGGGAAGGCCTCAGCACTGCTGACCAAGACTCAACAGAACGATGGAACCAGGCTCATCAAACTTGCAACGTCCACCTGTAACAACTGGCCGCAGAAGCCCAGGAGAGGGCTAAAGCCATAAGCATTGTCTCCTGCTCTGGCCCTTCAAAGATCCACAGCGTGACTGACAGCCATATAGCTGCAGCAAGGCTGACACATACTATGCACACTAGCTTCACCCATCACCGGTAAACCTAGTGACAGAAAAAAGGCCCAATTAGGCCCAGCACCGCACTAGGGTAATGAGGTGAGAGACTATCTGGGCCTCAGAGCCCAGAAGAGACTTTGTGCGAAGAGAATTGGGGGGTAAGCGCTGCATCTAAACACAGACTACGGCACAAGAATCCTAGACCCCACAGACAGGGGGAGAGAGATAGGGATAAGAAAAGTACTTGGTTTGCGACCCAACTTTGAAGCACATTGGACTAAAAAAGTCAGGTAGTACATGCTTTCTGACCTTATAAAGCCCTCGTCTTTTTCTAAAGAGAAGCATTGGGCTGGACAAGTATCTTATTGAGTTGTTGGGTACAGTATTGAGTCCTGAGCCTTTACGCCCCCATATTAATCTTTCGGAGAACCTGTGACTGCTGGCCACAGCTACCACTTTGAGTCAAGTTTTAAAAGAGCTATACTTGGCCCAGTTTGCAAAGCCTCTTAAGGATGATGTCCTGGGACGGTACAGTAGCCTCTGCTTGCCCCATGGCCTCCTGAACAGGGACAGACAAGTTTAATTAAACATATTTATGGTGGTAATACTTAATGCTGTAACAAGTGTTTCTTTGATTCAGTCAGTCACTTGCTCTGAAGTGTCGCAAATAAAACATTAAAATGTCACACACAATGATGGTAACAAAGAAATATCACATTTAAACAAGCTGCAAACCTTGGACTAATGCTGCATGCTCCCTTGGTGGAATCGACTTGCAGTTGGAAATGTACATTGTCAATGGCGGTAGCTCTCCATCTACCTGTAAACAGCTCTTCTGTGTGCAGCCCACCCTACTACATTAGAAGTTTTTACTTAGTTGAATTAATATGCATATTCCTAAATTGAAAAGCAGATATTTGACACAAAAATGTCTGTTTTTCCAGAACTCTTAAGCGTGGCTGATGTTTGAAGACAAATGGCTGGATTTTCCCAAAATATTTAAAGCTGATATTTGAGTGATAAAACATCAGGGTTGGGGGGGGGGGGGGGGGGAGGGGAGGGGAAACATATCAGTAAATTATTACCTTGGTAGCGCAGCTATGGCTGCCAAGTATTAACTCTGTAGATGCATTACATATTGATAAAGCCATGTTGACAGTACTGCAGTGAATCTTCCTGATGCAGTGAGGTAATCATTGCTGGTAATCTTACATGGGTGGACCAATAATGTAATCTTGTCTGACATGGCAACTATTACCACACTAATACTATTAGTAGCTAAATATGATTTTGATTGAACAGAAGTAGCTCTTATAACAGAAAAGGTTGGAGATGCCTGCTCTAGAATCTCCCGTAGCACCGGACTGGGATGAGAAATGTGGAAGATAAAATGTTGACCCATGTGATCGCCCACTGCAGTCATTTCTCAACTTCTGTTCCCTGAGGCACAGGTGAGCACTGCTGAGAATGCCCCGGTTACTTACCTGTAATCTCCATTACTCCGAGTCCTTGTCTTCCTCGCCACAGTAGTAATAATGAGCCTTCGGCTCCCAACAGAAACTCCAAGTGAAAATTAGCATACCAGTCTCCCTCTCCCTCCAATATGGCCCCCAGTGACGACAGCCAATCCCATAAAGGGATACAGAAACCCACAAACGACCTGAGAAATCAAGCCGCAGACATGAAGCCAACAAGTGGGCCGGGAGGGAAAGGGAAACTATACTGTGGCGAGGAAGACAAGGACTCGGAGTAATGAAGATTACCGGTAAGTAACCGGGGCATTACCTCCTCGTCCGTCTTCCTCGCCACAGTAGTAATAATGAGCCGATACCAAAGCATATCAGCTTCATGGAAGAACACAGGCCACCAGGTAAGTCAGCATTATAGCAAAACTTTATTAAACAACAGGAAAGAGACACATAGAACCTCCAACCTATGGAACCCCAGAACACAGCACAGAAGAGGCAAAGGCAACCGAAGTCCCACCCCCAACCTGAAGACGGTAGTGCGACATGAAGGTATGAGGGGAAGTCCAAGTTGCAGCACGACAAATATCCTCCATGGACACCCCCTTGAAAGCGGCCCAGGAGACAGCAACCGAACGAGTGGAACGCCCCGGAATAGTTAGAGAGGGAACCAAGGAAGATGAACCATAAGCCAACAGAATAACGTCCTTAATCCAACGACTGAGAGTGGACAGGGAAGGGCGCAAACCCCTACGGGACAAACCAAAATTCACAAACAAATTGTCCACCTTGCAAAAGGAAGAAGTACGATCCAGGTAAATCAACAAGGCGCGACGAACATCCAGAAGATGCAGCAGCGACTCCTCCCCAGAGGAGGGACCAGGACAATGAACCGGAAGAACCACGTCAGCAGAACGATGAAAAAAGGAATTCACCTTAGGAACAAAAGTGGAGTGAGGGCGTAGCACAAAACGATCCTCCAGAATACACAAAAAAGGAGCAGACCTCAGGAAAGCCCCCAACTCCCCAATCCTCCTGGCAGAAGCAATAGCCACTAGAAAGACGACCTTAAGAGTCAAGAATTTCAGGTCAACCGACTCCAAAGGCTCAAAAGGAACCGACTGCAGGGCACGCAGAACCAGCGGAAGATCCCAAGGAGGAGAAGACAGAACAGGACGGGGACGCTAAAGAGCCAGAGACGTCAAAAGTCTGGACACCAAAGGCGTCACAGAGAGCAAAGGAAGCGCATGAAAGGCCCGAATGGCAGCACACTGTGCACGAAGAGTAGAGATGGCCAAACCCAAATCAAAACCCTCATGCAAAAAATCAAGAATGCATGCAGGATCCAAGTCAGACACAGACAAACCGTGCCGAACGCACCAAGCAGCAAAATTGTCCCAGTGTTTAGCATAGGAACGCAAAGTAGATGGACGCCTGGACCGCTGAATAACATCATCAACTACCACAGAACACCCACCCCGAATCAGGGAGTCCCTCTCAAGAGCCAGGCCCGCAAACCCAAGGACCGGAACACCGGAAGAGGAAGCGGAGCCCCATCAGAGGAAAAGGATCGAAGGGCAACAACCATCCCGTGCCCACCGCCAACTCCAACAACAGAGGAAACCACGGGCGGCGACGCCAACCCTGTACAATCAGAAGAACAATGGCCCCCTCCCTCTTGATCTTCTGCAACACAGCGGGGATCAGGGGTGTGAGAAGTTGGCCTGATGTATGATGTCACTAGTTCTAGTGTACACCTTATATCAGTCCAAACAACCCTTATGGTGATTGGTTGTAAAGTCAACCTTATAGACCAGCTATCCTAGTGGTAGCATGGACAAGAGCAGTCTTAGGCTAAACTTTGAATGGCATGTGAAGCCAGCTGTTATACCATTTGCAACCCCTTCAATACCAAATGAAAGGACACCACAACAGATATATATATATAAAATAAAGTGTATTTATTCTAGTCAAACCCTCATCACTCTTTATGGGATTCGAGGTAAGTACAACACAGTCTTATTCAAGCATACATTAAGTCACACAGGTAAGTAATACAGTTAGGCCCTAGGGGCCACGCAAACCATATACTAAAAAAGTGGTATAAGGACCACTGTCACAGAAATAGGATAGGCCTAGGCCTAGGGAATCGCTGGGGCTACACTACACTACCAAAGGTTAGGAAGTGGGAGGCCCACGGGATTCAGGTGCAGAGTGGAAACACTCACGCGTAATGCGTATAATCGATAGAAATAGTACAGTTTAGAATTAATAAGATTTAGGACACTTCTGGAGTAGCTAGGAAGTCGAGACTGGAAAACTAGACACTAGGATAGTCAATACCCTGATGAGCACCGGAGTACCCAAGTTACCTAGCCCACGGGCTGCGGGTGCATAGGTGTGAAGTTGCGTCGGGTTTCGTTGTCGACTCCTATGGATGCCTGAAGGAAAGATGCTGACAGGCAGTCAGTGAAGAGTGTCCGGTGGATCCCAAGGCTGGGATCAAGAAGGAAGGATACCTGCAAGCAGAAGGGACAGAGTCTGGGTCACTAGCCAGTGACCACGTGGAACCAGGAAGGAACCAGGCGATGCCGAGAGTTTGCAGGTGAAGAGGTGAAGCTTGTCGCAGCAGCCACGGGTACCAGGAGACGTCGAGGACGACCAGGACCAGGAGGCGAGCTGTCCCACGAAGGCTCTTGCTGTCGGCGGCGTCGAAGTCGAAGTCGAACTAGGACTCACCAAGCCTTGGCAAGCGGAACCCACGCAGAATGGAGGACTTGCTTCTGGTGCAGACCAGGAAGGTCTGGGGTGCTTCTCTTTTTCAGAAGAGCAGGAGCCGGTCTGGAGGAGCCAAACCAGCAGTGAAAAGTTAAAAGGTGTGTCGTCGCAAAGGTTACTAGCCAACGGGCCAGTGACCGGACAGACGCGGCAAGCAGGAGAATGCAGAAGGGCCCCACGCAGGACTCATGGAGTGTGGGGGGCTGATCTTCGGTGCAGATGGTGCTTGGGGTTGGGGCTTCTCAATCCCCGGTGCACAACTTCGAGGGTGCCTCAGAAGCTGCGCTGGAAGATACTCGCCACTTTTCCCAGGTCGCCGGTCCCACGTCTCTCGTCGCCTCCACGGATCTCAGCTCGGCTGTGGATGTGGATCAGGGTCGGAGAAGTCTGGAAGTCAAGGCTCTGGTCGGGCTCTGCAGTCGGTCCCTCGTAGAACTTTAGCAAAGCAAAGGGTAAGTCTCTTGATGGTGCCTGTTTGCACAGGGTAGCCACTCCTTGGCCACAAGGGAGATTCTTCAGTCTTCTTCTTTCGTCGAATGTCGAAGGTCCAGAGTTTCTGTTCAAGTTGCAGGTTCAGGATAATCTAATCTCCTGGGGCCCAGCTACCACACTTATACTAATCTGGGGGGCTGGGTTGCCTGCTAGGTCACGCCTTATGGGTGGGACCTGGGAGGGGGGTGGTTACACCCCCTTCCCTTTGTCCAGTTTCGCGCCAGGACTGGGGCTGGAGTGCCCCAGCACCGGTTTGAACTGGACTATGCATGGGACACCTTGTGTGCCCCAGGCAGTGTCTCGTTTCTTTCATCCCTCCCTGCCCCAATACACTAAGGCCTGTCTGGGGTGGTGCTCGCACCTCCCAAGGCAGGAAACCTATTGTCCAAGCCTCCCGTGCCGGGATCACTCCCAGCAGCAGGAGGTCAGACTTGTGTCGTGGCAGCAGCATCCATTTTGTGATGCTGGGGCTCTGGTTAACTTTAACCGGGTAAGTAGGTTTCAATATGTCTTCTCCCTCTAGAAGGGAGGGATAATATCCTCATCCCCAGAAATGGGATGGGGTATTATTCCAAAGTGTTAGACACCTTACACGACATGTTTTGATAAAGCCAAACCATAGTTACCATAACCGTTTAAGATTATAAGGCACTTTAAGAGTATATGGTAGGCCATATCATAGAACAGCTATAAGGACATGGTTCCGAAAGCTGCAGACAGGCTCAGCTCATGCTAGAGCACCATCTCACATTTTACCAAGCACTCTGCCTCCAGGATTGTTAAGGCCTGCCATAGGAGTGGCTGATAGGTACACATGTGTCTATATGTAAGATAGGTATAGGAATACTACACCTAAGCAAGGAGTGATTACACGACCTTGCCCCAGCTGAGTGATCAGCCAGTTGTGTCATAATGGAAGGCCAGGCCAGGGGTGGCACAATACGTGCTGCAGCCCCTGGTAGGCCTAGGGTAAACCTATGCTCTGGGTACCTAAGGTACACTGTACAGGGGCCAATAAGGTGATCCTATCCAATTGGGTTATGCACCTAAGGTACATAGTATTAATTTAGAGAGAGAACAGCAGGGCTGTGGGTCTGATTAGCAGGTCCACAGCCACATCTAAGTCGAAAACCAGTAAAGCAAAAGCAAAAAGTGGGGGTGAACATAGAAAGCAGAGCCTACAAGGGGGAACAGGAGGGAATGCATACAACAGGCCCTTCGGCCACAGGAAGGACAGAGCATCGACCCACCATGCCTCCAGACACGGCATAATTGTGCAAAAACAACGGATTTGCGCATTGGACCGGGATGCAAACAGGTCCACAATCAGAGACCCAAACCTCCCCCGCAAACCCGCAACATCAGGCACGTCAGGGACAAGGACCCCATGGACGGAAAGACTCTGCTCAGGCAGTCTGCAACCACGTTTTCCCGACCAGGAAGGTAAACAGCCGACAGTGACTCCAGGTGCAACTCCGCCCACGAACAAATCTGGTAACTGAGGGAAGGAACCCGGCAACCTCCCTGAAGATTGAGATACGCCATGACCACCTGATTGTCTGTCCTGACCTGAACATGGTGACCCAAGAGAAGGTCAGAGAAAGCCAACAGACCCAACTGGACAGCCTTCAGCTCCCTGTAATTCGAGGAACAAGACATCACATTCGGAGCCCAAACACCCTGAGTCGAAGAGTCCCCCAGAGTAGCACCCCAGCCCAAGAGGCTGGCATCGGTAGTGAGGACCCGAGAAGGAACCACCAGAAAAGGACAACCCCGGGAGAGATGAACCACGTCCAACCACCACCCCAGGGCCTCCCGAACCCCCACCGACACAGGAATCAAGAGATCAAGAGTCTGAGAACAGGGGTCCCAATGCAACAAAATGTGGGACACCGTGGGATACATGTGAAGGCGAGCCCAAGGAACCACGGACAAGGAAGTGGACATGAGACCCTGAACCCTCAACCAAAGTCCCGCAGGCTGGGAAGGACCTGACAGCAGGGACTGAACAGCAGACAGTAGGGTTTCCATCCGTGCAGGGGGCAGGAACACCGACCCCAACAGAGTCCTGAAATGAGCCCCAATGAAAGGCAGATCCTGCGAAGGAACCAGGGAGGACTTCCCCACGTTCACCAGGAAGCCGTGCATTTCCAGGACCCGGCAAACCCTCTGGACATGGATCACCGCCTTAGAAAGAGAAGAAGTAGAAATCAATAATTTGTCCAGGTAGGGAAACACCTGAATGCCCTCCCCATGCAAATGACCAATGACAGGTGCCAGAACCTTCGTAAAACACCCTGGGTGCCGAGCAGAGACCAAAAGAAAATACCTGAAACTGGTAGTGCCGACCCAGGACACAGAACCGCAGAAAACGCCGACTGTAGGGATGCACAGGCACATGGAGATAGTCGATCTGCAAGATGCCTGACGCCAGAAAGTCTCCCCGAGAAATCAGAGGGAGAATCACCTTCATCATCTTGAAAGTCTAAGGGGAAGGAAGCCATTCAGGTCCAGGACAGGCCTGAGATCCCCCGTGCGCTTGGACACAAGGAACAGGATGGAGTACACCCCCAACCCCCGCTGAGCCTCCGGAACTGGAATCACAGCACCTTTTGCCAGAAGAGAGTCTATACCGACCAAAAGCGCTGCTTTCTTGAGGGCAAACCTGGGGCAAGGAGTGGACCGGAAATAGTCTGGCGGATCCTGGCTGAACCCAAGGCGAAAACCCTCGGAAACCACACGAAGGACCCACTGATCGGACACAGTCAACCTACAGGACGTCAGGAAGAAGCGCAGCCGACCCCCAACTGGACCCTTCCCCAGAGAAACAGTCACGATTTGGAGGGAGCAGAAGCGGAGGAGGGAACGTTGGAGAACTGGGATTTATCAGTGGAAGGGGCACCCCAGCCACGCCCCGACCACGAAAGGGCTGGTGAACACGGCCCCTACGAGAAGGACCAAAGGCACGGGTAGCACCAAAAGACCGGAAACGACCAGCTCGATCCGGAGCCAGCAGCTTCCTATCCTCCGCAGTCTTCTTCACCATATCCTCCAAAGGAGGCCCAAAAAGCTTAACGCCAGTAAATGGTATCTTCATTAACAAAGACTTCTGGGTAGCATCAGCCTTCCAGGAGCGCAGCCACAACTGGCGCCTAGCCGCCACTGAAGAACCAGCCGCAGAAGCAGCCGCACCCAAAGCATCAAAAGAGACGTCAGAAAGGAGACTAACCTGCTGCTCCATCCTGGCCAACGTAGAGGAGACATCCTCCCCCTGGTCCAACAGTTCAGCCAACGACTGAAAATCCTTGAGCAGGGACTGAATGGCATAAGAAGAGTAAGTAGCAGCTTGGATGGAAAAATTGGCAGCAGAAAAAGTGCGCTTCACCGCCCCATCCACCTTCCTATCCACAGGATCCGCTGGAGAGGAATCCTCAGAAACCACAGACCCATGAGACGACATCGCCGCCATCAAGGAATCAACCTTCACAGATGAAGGATACTTGTTAGAAAAATCCTGCAAAGGGTTACGCTTAGCCAAGTACCGTGGGAAAGCCCCCTTGTCAACATCCTTCCATTCAGTCTCTAACACCTTTACAACAGAAGAATGCAGAGGAAGATTTTCAGGATCCGGACGTTGATATTGCGCAAACAAATCCTCCTCCAGCGGAACAACCGAATCAGGAAACAGCAAGTTGGTACGAATGTGCCCCAGCACATCCTTAAGGTCAGCACCTTGCACAAAGCGACCCTTAACCTCCACATCATCCTCAGCGTCAGAATCAACCTGGGAGGCAGGATCAGACCTGACCTTTTTAGAAGGAGGCGCAGCCATCTTGCCCTGCAAAGCAGCAGCCACAGCCGAATCAATCATCCGTTGAAGCACAGACAAGGAAGGCAATGCATCCTGAGACCCAGAAGCGACTTCCCCAAGGCCAGGAGCCACATCATCACCAGAAATCTCCATAACAGCAGCAAACTCAAAAGCAGAAAGGGAAGAACAACCCTGCACAGAAACCGGCAAGAAACCAGCGTTTAAATGGCCACCTGGTCCCATGGCAATCAAGAAAAAAGCACAGGACACGCCCCCAACACACAATAAATGAGCCGGAAGCACGCGCCCCTTATCCGAGGAAAAACCCCGGCCGAGGAGTCACTGCTAAGGTCTGTCGAGCCAAAGGCCACAAACTGGAAGACGGCATCAACAGAACGCCCCGCGCAGTAAGCGCTAACAACAATAACAAAGCGCCAACCGCATGAAGTCAGCTGTGCAGGACACGCTGTCGGCAAGCACTGAAAAACGCGCCGCTATGAGTCCACTGCAGCAGGACACTGAGGCGCGGATTCAGGGAGGAGGCGGGTCCCAAAGTAAACCCGACCTCCGCCACGCCGGGTCCGCTAGAGCAGGAACCGGAGAGGCACGTCGGACAGAGGAACAGAACACATATGTAACAACAACGAACGTTTCCCTAACACCAAACGAACACAGGGCACAAGAGTCCGCTACAGCAGGACCGCCGCCCCACACTCACCTGACAAGCAGGAACACAGCACTCGGAGCAGCGCAGAAACAAAAAAACAGGTCGTTTGTGGGTTTCTGTATCCCTTTATGGGATTGGCTGTCGTCACTGGGGGCCAAATTGGAGGGAGAGGGAGACTGGTATGCTAATTTTCACTTGGCGTTTCTGTTGGGAGCCGAAGGCTCATTATTACTACTGTGGCCAGGAAGACGGACGAGTAGGTAATGTGCCGAGCTTGAATAAGGTTACTCCAAGCGTGGCTTGGTCAGAGAGGGCAGTTCCTGGCTTAGGAAGAACAAAGTGGCATATGGTAGGAAGAGGTTGACATAGGGTGCTCAGGGTATGGTAGAGGCTGGGCAGAGCACATCTAACGGTTATTAGAGAATTACATTACACACAATTAACGATTGCAAGCGATGTTCAATGGGGCTGCTAAAAAGGACCAATAAGTACAACGGCCTAGACCCCTACATGTTTCACAGCATAACACGGCAAATCTTATTTTTTGTTAAATCCTAGGTCATCGCGCTTTTAAATTCTCAATATACTACTGTCGGTGCAAAGACGACTAACCTAGTACTGGACAAATACACCGAGCTATGAGTAACCAATGGATAGCCAGAGTTGTACGTTAGCCTACGTCTGCCATAATGGACATGGAGTGCTTTTGATAATGGTACTCACGTGTATCCATAATGTTTTCATTACTTGCACAATGTATCAATACCGTCCTTGAGTGTGCCTAGGATGTTTTTGTGCACCATGAGCAAGTTACCACCATTTGCTCCTGCAGTATTTGTGCAAACTTGTTGTCAGAGTAGTAATCATACCTGTAATACTTTTCCCTGCATAGGCTGCTTAACTGCTGCAATATCCCCAAGTCAGGAGGCTCTCTCTTTTCATGGAGAACGTTAAGTAAGCACTCCATATCCAGGGCTAAATCAGACAGTGTGTCCATGGGCGCTGCCATCTTGGCTATGACGTTGAACCCCAGCCCCAGACCTGCAGAGTCTTCTTCAAAAACAGTGGGACACTGACAGTTCTTGACGCTCATGAACATGGAAGACGGACTCAAATATGGACCTCCGTCTCTACAATATGTACGAACAAGACGGCCATGTTTGAATACAAATTCAACGTACTTCGATTGTTATTCTTGGAAAATAAGCTCGCTTAATTAAGGAAAACTATACTGAAAAAATGCAGATTTTGTTGAATTATTGACTGGTGTGTCTCATAAAAACGTTTAAATAGCTCTTGGTTTTCATAATAAAACTCTTAAACTCGTATGAACTAAAAAATTCCAAATTTACTTTTCTCATAGAAAGATTTCACTAGCAACTTCAGATGATATGAATGGCTCGGTAAGAGAGCGAGAGAGACTGAGACTTATTGAACAGTCACGTGTGAAAAAAAGCAGAGCTTTCATCTACCCGCTTGTTAGACAGTGTAGATCTTAAATGTAAAACTTTCTGCAATTGGTGAAACGCGCAGTCTAAGACAGCTCTCTATTGGGTGTGGTAGGTGGGCGGTATGATTGGATGTTTACAAGCGCATACCTTTGAACTATTGGCGATCCGCTAGCACCGTACACCGAAGACACAACTAACCAAAAAGTGTTTTATCTCTGGACGACGTGTAGCTGTGATCTGTGGGATTCACAGCATGTAGCAAGGTGACCATCGCAACAACCTCAGCACGACTTAAGACAAGCAAGCGGGTTGGTATGTTTAGAGCGCATCGACGAGATATACCTCTGTAGCTCAGCAAGCTTTAAAGGAGACCTGTGACGGGGAAAGTTTAATTTACTAGGTGATTGTGAGCTTGGTTATGCAGCACACAAGGGGTAACTTATAATGCAGCATTGAAACATATTTCTTAGGTATGGTCACGGGATTCTAGTTATTCCATGACCTTATGTCTGCATAATAAAATAAAATATTGTAAGTGACTTTGGGCCAGCACCTTTTAGTCATTGCTTTGTTTCAGTGTATTCATTTCAGACACTGGCTCGATGAGTTGTCAGTAAAGTTTTGGGTCAGCCTTCTGCATTTCATATATGCCAATACTGGGGACAGTTAAGAGGCAGGTATAGCAACAACAAAAAATCGGAAAAACTTGTTTCCCTATTGACTGAATGGAAGGCGTTTTTAAGTGGAAGACTGCTAACATGGTAATAGGAAGTCTCCTTCATACATTTTACAATTTCTGGTTATATTTTTATTGGTGACAAGATTACAAAGAAGCGTACAGTATTGCTGCTAATAAACAGTGGCAGCATTGAAATTGTCGTGTTGCTGGCAGACGTGTCGCTTGGCGTGCTGAGTTGGGCCCTAGCTAGCAAGACATAAATAATACACTCTAGCTGCCACTGGTGGGCCGGAGGTTCCGAGCTACCTCCGCCCGTTTATTTAAGCTCTCTGGCCACGCCTGGCCAGAGAGTGATACATAGTGTGTATGTCTTCCGGGCTGTGGGTCTCGGGTCCTCGATATAAGCAGCCACTAGACCGCTACATCCCATCTGTAGTAATCAGGTCCACTCAGTTGTGATGATTTAGGTAGGTTTATTGGAGATGGTACAAGATCACAGAGAGACCATAAGTAGGCCAGATAAAGAACATGGTAAGACCAGAGGGAGACCCCACCAGGAGCAGCCAGCAGGCAGCTCAGCCCAGTCAACTGTCAACACTCACTGCAGATTCCCAACATTCTGACAGCATCATGACATGAACATTCCACTGGTGGTAGATTGGCATTGCATCAGCATAAGCAGGATATAACATATCCCCCTTTCTCATACAGGAAAACATAAAGCTAGAAACATAAGAGAAAAACCTGAGAAAGTGAAAGGAAAGTAATTGTACAAAAACAAGGAGAACAACGATCATAAGAAAAGCAGTGTGAGAAAAACCATAGAGAAAAGCAACCAGAGAGAAATTAAGAAACAGAGAAGAATCAAACATAGAAACCATCCTCCCTTCTTACACAACAGCGAAGAAGAAAAAAAAACAACAACGAAAGAGAAAAGGATAAAAGAAAACGCAACAGACTGCCCCAAAACATACCCACTGGCCAGAACAGGAATGAAATGGAGGCTGAAAATGGAAAACGAAAAGAACACAGAGCAACAGATGGCGACAAACGCAGAGGAAGATAACACGTCAGAAAAACAAAAGAAAGTCCAGAATCCACAAGAGACACGAGAAGAAGAACTCAGAAGGAAACAGAAAAGAAGAAAGAAACAAGAAAAATGAGAAAAAATATAAGGATAATTCCCCATCTAAACACCACTATCTTTAAGCAATGACAAAATTGTAATGCAAAGATAACAGTGAGAAAACAGCAATAAAATATAATATCAACAGAACATACTTAGCAATGAAAATATGAAAAGCATTGAAATAAGGTATAAACCTATGCTAAGTATGTGAACAAAACTGCATGGGTGAGAACCCACGACTGTAGCACATATGAGTAGGAACTCATGACATATTCCAACCAATGAAAGGAATATTTGGGTAAGAACCCCTGGTAATGCAAAAGGACTGAAACCTTTGCATGAAATCCCTGTAAACGGGTCGAACAGACAGTGTTTGGGTCGGAACCCACACTTATGCAATAGGACTGAAACCTTGCATGAGAATTGACAGTGCTTGGGTAGGAACCCATGTACTTAATGCAAACGGGCTACACCCTTGCATAGCTCCCAGGAGGGAGAATCGAGTTGTGCACAAAAAAAAAATACACCCTATGTAGAGTAAAAAGACAAGCGAACTAAACACATGAGAATTATGCGTACAGAGAGCAAATGGGACTTAAACCCATTGCTGGCAAATGGGACTAAAACCCATTGCGATCCCAACGTTGGGAGACAAGTGGCATGCAAACAGTGAACAATGGACAAAATATGACGTGTACCCTGACGGTATGTACCTACGGGATGAATACCTAGAGTCCATGAACAATATTGAGACATAAGCAATCATGTGAAGCAATAACATTTGAAACAAAACATAATGCCATAGAACTGTGACACATGCCGGTGAGCCATCTCTCACCCGAGTCGTTTTAGAAAAAAAAAAACACCCTTGTGTAAGGGAACCAACTGCATGCACAGAAAACAAAAGTAACGAGGAAGTGGGAATACACGACTCGCTAAAATCATTAGTACAGGTAGATGAAAAATACCATGTTGAAATTACCCATTCCCCAAAAATGCAGAAACACTTATGATAAACAAAACAGGCTGACTTATAAATTGGTGTGCCTGTCTGTCTACGTAAAAAAACACATGCATCAGCATACCGGTGACCGGAATGTCACCCGAGTATCAGAAGTCTGTGCTGGCATACATTTGACTTCAAAAATAGTGCGTAACATGTGCCAGATGAAAGTACCTTTGATCCAAGAGCCAAGGAATCTCTCGATGAAAAAACACACTTCAGGTACTCACTGCCAAGGAAAAACTGCCCAGTGAAAGATATCCGCACTCCTAGCAGTCTGTTGGAACCGTTGAGGCAAACGTGAGGAAACATCAAGAATAGAGTGCCAGAGCCAACCCCAAGATGGTGGCACGCTGTAAGCGTCGCGCCGGGTGGCTCCAGGCACGTTGAAGCAGCTATGCGTCAATGAGCAGGAGCGAAGAGACTGATGCACGACAACGGCTTCGCTGTGGGGAAAGACGTCACAGAAGGAGCGATGAAGGCATCGTGGCAGCGCTGAATGCAGGTGAGGATGCACGCGCTGCACATGTATTTTAAAAACAAACAGTAGCGGTTCTACTGTTGCAGTGACGATCACCAAAATGACAATGCCCAACATATTGTATGAAATCCAAACTCACAGTCACGGCCCATAAAATCAAGAAAATATGAGGTTACATGCGCTCAGTGAAGGGAAGAACACTCACCATAAACAAGAGATGTCTGATCCACATGAAAGCACATGAGTAATTCAACGCGCTGTGTGCTGCATTCTTGAATAGTACACAAAGCAGATAAACTGGCGCTAGTTCAAAAGAGGTTAAGACACCTTTTCTCCATTGTAGTTTGTTTGAAATGCTTGGGCCATATCTAAAAAAAAAAAACTTGCCTCACCAAAATGAAACACCGCAAAGTTTCACACAGATGCAGTTGAAAACAAATGGAAAGTTGAAAATCCTCATGGGGCACATGTTTGTTGAAACGCTTGCTTGTAAATATGCTTGAGCTGCATTTGATGAATAACTGTAAATCCGTGTTCCTTGCATGTGAGACGCTGTAGAGAAATCAGTTCTTGAGGTGCCATGTTGAAGGCACAGCAGTTTCCCAGACGTAGGAAAGCTGAAGTAGGCTTACCCTCACATGAAGGCACAGCAAAAGACGTGTAGCAATAGCTCTGGAGAGTATACGCCCAAGACTGAATGGCCAGCTGCAGAAGTAGAACTCCCAGACGCTTTTCCTCACAGGAACAACTGGCAGACAGGTAGTGGGCGACCGATGGGAGGTCACTGGTGGGGTCAGGATGCCAGTTGAGATAACTTGATATTAGTTGCAGGAGGAATTGTATATTACAAGTTGCTTGAAGTTGAAGTTGCTTGAAGATCTTGTAGAGGTGACAGAAGTAGGTTCTTTAAGTTCAAAATCGTCGCCAAAATAATGTAGTAATCAGGTCCACTCAGTTGTGATGATTTAGGTAGGTTTATTGGAGATGGTACAAGATCACAGAGAGACCATAAGTAGGCCAGATAAAGAACATGGTAAGACCAGAGGGAGACCCCACCAGGAGCAGCCAGCAGGCAGCTCAGCCCAGTCAACTGTCAACACTCACTGCAGATTCCCAACATTCTGACAGCATCATGACATGAACATTCCACTGGTGGTAGATTGGCATTGCATCAGCATAAGCAGGATATAACACCATCTCAAGTCAGTATTCAACAAAATTAAAGAAGACATTAACATATAAAATCTGCAAGTCTTTGGTTCGGCCTGGGATTAGGCCTCCGGTTGTATCTGTGTTGACAAAACCCTGGACTCCTCCTCGGACTGATCGCCTCTGGGTTTCTGGGAACAGTCCCCTGATCGGCCTCTGCATTCGGGGTTGGGGTCGTGGGGTTTCCTACTCGCTTGTCTTCCAGACGCGGAGTCATCTTCTTGCTTACAACCTCTCCATCAACTGGTTGGTCAGAATTTGGCCTCTCAGCGTCCAACGCTTGGACCTTCTTAAACCACTATATATTTCTGGTGATTGTTTCTCCTCCTTTCTTCGCGGTGAGGGTCGTCCCCCGGATCTTCAGAACAGTCCATTGCCCGTGCTCGTACGCTGTGCGGAACTTTCCTCCGCTGCGGCGGTTCCTCACCAGGACAGTGCACCCTGGCGCTATCCGGCAGGCTTGTACTCTTCTCCGTCTGCTGGCTTTCTCATTGGTCGTCGTCTGCCGAGTTTGGGTGTCGACTGGGTCATATGGTTCTGGCGCCGAGTTGTTCGCCACAGGGAGAGTGTCTCGCCGAGGCCCTGCTAACATTAGCGACCACGGGAACTGCTGGGTGGTACAGTGTGGGGTGCTACGGTACTCCCGCAGGAATCTCTGGAGCGCCGCCTGTGATCGAACTGTTCAGCCACTACTATTCGGAGAACCTTGTTCATGGTCCGCATGAAGCGTTCTGCTTCGCTGTTGGTCTGTGGCCGTTGCGGAGTGATGCGATGGTGTTTCACCCCCAGTTGCGCCAGCAGGTCCTTGAACTCTCCTCCTTGGAATGGGGGACCGCTCTCAGTCTTGACCACATGCGGCAACCCGAAGAGGGTGAACGTCTTCTCCAGCACTGGCTGTAGGTGGTTGAAAGCCGTGGATGGCATGACCTCCACTATGGGGTACTTTGTGTAACTGTCGATCAGGACGGCTGTCACCCGCCCGTCTGGGAAGCTCCCAAAGTCTAGGCTCACCCATGACAAAGGCGATGGAGCGGGATCCTCTGTTATCACGGGTGCCGGTGTCTCTGGGCTGCTGGTGAGCTGGCATGCTCTGCAGTTCCGGACGACCGTGTCCACAGCTTCCAGGCCAGAAAACCACACCTTTTTCTCGCATTCTTGATTTCATCCTTACTGTCCCCTGATGGCCTTCGTGCGCTAGGACAGTTGCTGGCTCCTGGAGGCTCACCGGAATGAAAATACGTGAGCCTCTTAGCACCAGGCTGCTTGCCGCGGCACTCAGTTCCTCTCGGACTCTCCAAACTTTTCCCAATCGGGCCCGGTCTCACTCGTTCCATCCACCGACGCCGTGAAGGTCGTTTTCCCAGGATCCCTTCTGCAGGGCTTCCGTCACCTTTTGAAGCACCACATCGGTGTCAGTTTGAACCTTGATTTCTTCTATGGTTAGAGCACATGGACATGCCCACTGAAATATCATGTTTATGTAGTCTTCCATTTGTCGCTCTTGCTCGGAGTTCCCTTCCGCTGAGTCCGAGGGATGTCATGATAAGAAGTCGGCCGGATTCTTTGCACCGGGCCGATACACCAGCTCCAACGGGTAGTGCTGTAGCAGTATCGCCCACCTCTCGATTCTGGGTGGTGGGTGTGGTACGGTTCCTTTGATCAGTGGAAGCAGCGGCTGGTGATCAGTCCCAACTCGGAATGGATGCCCACTGACATAGAGATGAAAATAGTTGCACGCCCACTTGATGGAGAGTGCTTCTTCTTCAATTAAGGAGTACCGGGCTTCGGTCGGCGTGAGTGCTTTGCTTGCAAAGGCAAGTGGGTCCCATTTCCCCGGTTCCGTCTCTTGTGCCAGTAGCGCTCCCAGCCTAACGGGACTAGCGCCCACTACCAATTCTGTTGGCCGGGTGGTGTCAAAGTAGGCCATGGTAGTATTTTCCGGCAGCGCCGTCTTCACTTTACGAAAGGCTTCTTCTTCCTCTGGTCCCCGTCTCCAGGCGGCATCTTTCTTGGTCAGAGCCCGTAGGGGTTCAGCTCTGGTGGCTAAATTTGGTATAAATCGCCCGCAGTATGTTGCCATGCCTAAGAAACTCCCGACCTCCGAGGCGGTCGTGGGAGCGGGGGCGAGTTGTATGGCCTGCGACTTCTGGGGGTCTACCTTCACGCCGTCTTGGCTGAAAACATAACCAAAGAATTCAATAGATCTTTTGAAGAATTGACACTTGTCCTTGTGAAGGGTCACTCCGTGATCGGTGAGGCGCTGGAGAGTGACTCGGAGGTGACGATGGTGGTCTTCAATAGTCGCCAAATGTATTAAGATGTCATCGCTGACATTTAGTACCCCTTGAAGTCCTGATAAAACTTCCCTCACTGCGTTCTGGAAGATCTCTGCTGCCGACGAAATGCCAAAATGTAACCTTTTATAGCGTTGTTGCCCCGGGTGAGTTGAGAACGTAGTAATATATCTGCTCTACTCCGCTAGCCTCAACTGGTGGTATCCAGCGTTTAGGTCCAGCTTGGAGAACCAGCGGGATCCATTCAGATCAGCTAGGATATCCAAATAATGTCCCCAGCACACGTAAACAACAGTTATATTGATTAAATTAGCACGCTGTGAGCATCAAGTAAAGCAAAGTGCGATGATTCTTGAGATTTTCTTTCTTTTATTCCTTCGTTCATCCAACAGCCAACACGTGTTTCGTCGCACAGGGTATTACACCCGCAACTTTATCAAGGCTATGTTCTTCTTTAGTTGGATTTTATTTACGGTGATAATTCCAACCCGCAAATGGGGGTTCTAGAGTGAAGGCGATGTTCGTGATAATCCAGTCACAGGGATCCAAATTTGTCCCCAATATTCAAAAACACTCTTCCGATCTGTTGTGGTCCGCGATTCTGAACCGTCGCCTCTCGTTTCGATCCGAGTACTGGGGACATTATTTGTTTAGCCAATTGGCATATGCCGATTACCTGGGGAGATTAGTGGTGCTCCTCACCTTTCAGCACCGTTACTAATATAGATTGTTCAGGATACTCCGTAGATGGTACTCTCCTTAAGTGGCGCCATTTTTCCTACACTCCAAACCACTACATCTCTTTTCAGCTAGGAAATCGTCCACTGTTGGTGTCAGATGTCTCTCCCGTTTTATTGCTTGGTTGGGCATACGCAAGTCAATGCAGAGTCTAATCTTCCCTGGTTGCTTTGGTTTCTCTGCTATCACCATGGGTGACACCCAGGGGGTTGGTCCTGTGACTTTTTCTATGACTCCTTGCTGTTCGGGCTTCTGCAACTCCTACTCCACGAGCGGTCGTAAATGAAACGGTATGTGCTAGTGTCGCAGAGCAACTGGCTTCACGGCTTTATCGATGTGTCGCTTCACCGGTGCCCTCTCCATACTCTCGAGGCCTTTGAATAACTGTGGGAACAGCTCAAGGATGCCCTCCGTCTGCAGTGCCTTGACGGCGTTGGCAAATGTCTCTAAACCGAGATCTTCAGCGGTGTGGCTTCCCACCAATATGTCTGCCTCTCTGTCGACCACATGGAAGATTGTGGTGATCTCGTGGTCTTCCGATTTAACTTGGACTCTCATTTTACCCTTCAGGGGTAGCGGCGTCCGGCTGCCATAGGTGAGAATTTTCACATGCAATGGGGTTAGTGCCGGTCTCGGATTCAGCCGTTTGTACTGCTGACACCCCATCACATTCACGGACGCCTCTGTGTCAATCAGCGCCGTGACTGGTGACCCTGCGATCTCAATAGCGCATGTGGGTTAAGGGCATCGTCTTCGTTTGAGATCACTAGCGAAGGATATGAGGTAGCATTCTCCGTCCTCCTCTGTGGACGAGTCTTCTAGATATTGCCTGCGCTGTGTCAGTGGCTTGGGCATCTTTGAGTTGTCTGACTCCTCCAGTGATGGGTGCCTCACCGCTTTGGACGGTGGTCTTCGTCCGTGTGCTCCTCTGCTCCTCAGTCCTCCTCTGCAAAAGATTGCAAAGTGATTGGGGATGCCGCACTTCGAGCATGCCTTGCCCCGTGCCGGGCATTCGTCCTGGGGGTGCTCCTCTTTCCTGCAGTATCCACACTGTGATCTTCGTGAGCTTCTGTTTGGCCACCGCCCGTGGGCGCCTCTGTTCTGCGTGCGCACTGCGTCTGCCCTTTCAGTCTTGACAGTCACCGGCTGTTCTGCCTTTTGGATGAGTGCCGCGTCCATTGCAGTTGCCCTGGCTTCTGTCAGGTCATGTGATCGAGCTAAGATAAGTATGTCTTCCAGGGTTATCCGTGGCTGCCTGAGAATGAGAGTCCGCAGGGACTTGTTGCGGCACCCTTGGATGACTTGCGCTCTCACCTCCTTAGCCTGGTCATCCTCCGTAGACGTACTAGCCAGCTCTCTGTCGCGCATGAAACGCGTCCATTGACTCCCCTTCCCTCTGACGTGTCGGAGTTTAAAACGCTCATAGTCAGGATTTAGTTGGGGGTGGAAGTGTGCGTTCAAAGCCCTAACTGCAGCATCATAGTCTGTGGGTGGTCCGGTGTTTTGCAGGTGCGCAAACAACTTGTATATTTCGTCCACTGCGAAGTGTAGCAATAACTACCTCTTAACTGCGCCATCTGTTTTTCCTCGTGGCAATGAAATAGTTGTTCAATCTGCCAATCCAGACAGTCCACCAGGGGGAGTGCGGGGATCCCTGTGGCACTGCAGGTGGTACGGGTTGTGGGGCCGCTTGTGCTGCCGGGTCTGACATGGCGTGGATTGGCCCGTGGATCCCCTGCGGCGATGTAGCCTACTGTTGTTAGTTTGCGTCGTCCCCCCTCCTCCAGGGATACGTTGGGAGCCGCTGGCGGGAGATGCTATGCAGCACAAATGAGCACGGTGGTCCTTCATGCGCAGGGTATCCCTTCTCCCCCTCCTATTATCCTCTCCTTGTTTTTTTTTGTTTTCACAATTGGGTTTGCCAATGCTTGATTGGGCAGCTGGTGTGGAGAGGTGATGTGTTCCAGTGTCTTGGGGAATCAGGCTGTGTTGCCGCCACAGTTGGGTTGGCCAATGCTTGATCGGGCAGCTTGTGTGGAGAGGTGCTGTGTTCCAGTGTCTTGGGGAACCAGGCTATGTTGCCACCACAGAAACTGGATGGGCCAGGCAGGCGCTGCAGCGGAATATATGTCGATACTACGCAAACCATTTATTAGCATGCTTTTAGTGCGATGTTTTTACATCGCAAATACCATTACTTCGCATGTTTTAACTGCGAATGCTTTTACTTCGCAAATGCATAGTAATTTTCTGAAAATGCTTTTACTCCGCAGTAAATTAGTTTGCATATCAGTATAACTTGTTTTTTGCTCCTTATAATTTATACTTTTTCTAAAAAGTAACCTATCCCCTGGGATGGGATGAAAGGGAAATAAGGGTTTTGGCTGGGGGAGTAGTTTACATTTTCGAGCAATAAACAAAGAAATGGTATACCGTTTAAAAAATATTTTATTAACACATAGAGTGGGCGAGTCATCGCATCTCAGTTCCTCCAGCAGTGGTAATCCAGTAATCCAGTCACACGGGGGTAATAATTAATGCACACAGAGAATGGGGGAGTCATCACATCCCATGTCCGGCAGCAGGGGTAATCCAGTCACGCCCGTGCTGCCTGCACAACCAGTCAGCCCCTTAGGTCTCTTCCCAGGCACCTTGCAGCAGTCACTTTTTCTTGTGCTTCCTCATTCTCGCTTTCTTCTCCGCATCATCCTACCTCTAAATTTAGACTCTTTATTTATTTATTTATTTATTTATTTATTTTCTTCATATTTCGCTGAATACTCATTTCTATTTTCAAAGTAAGGTTATTCCCTTTTTCAATTATTTAAATCACACAGTGAGAGGGGGAGTCATCGCATCCCAGATCCGGTCGCAGGGGTAATAATTTATGCAGCAAACAACAAGGGGGACAATGAGGGCTTGATAAAGGTCCACCGTACTTGCCCTGGGTAGAACTAGAAAACAAAAGAGGTACAGTGTTCCTGGGTGGCAAGTTGGCCACCTGGTGAGTACTCAGAGTGGTGGGGAGGTGGGAAATACCTCCTTTCGGAACTAGGACCCTCACACACCCAGCAAGCTAGGTGTCATGCTTCATCATATGGGTCTGCTCCTCGTCGAGCCGGCGCTGCAATGCTCGACGGGAACCCACAAAGGGGCTCTTTATCGGAGATCTTTTGTTCCTTGCCCTATAGGTGCCGTGGGCGTGAGGGGCCTGGTAAGATGTAGATGTGGTGTGTGGGTTAAAACAGGTAAGGGAATCCTCTATAATTATTTTTATTCTGGAGAGGTCACAAACTGATTAAAAAGAAGAAGGAGGGCGACTGTTTTGTTTTAATCTGACAAAAATTACGCTCTACCCCTTAGTGGTCAACATGTTTCTCGCCTATAAAATGTCTCTAATAGATCAGTTGGCGATTCCTCAGGACCTAGTGACTAAATGAAGACTATCTACAGTGTGTGGTGCGGTTCTACATACCACTTCTTCTCTCAGTAGGATGTTCCCCCCCGGAGAAAAGCAGCCAACCTAGAGTACAAATAAAAAGTATCAAAAAACCCAAATGGAGAAATTGGTACGTGATCCTATTAATTCCAGTGGGTGTATTTCACCGTACAAAACCTCTTTGAATCTATACAAGTGATAAAAACCGTGATTTCATGCATATCACATTCTAAGTGTGCCTTCATTTCTATTTAGAATATAAAAAAATAAAAACCTCTGTGTAACCAGTTAGAGTAATTGAACATCATGGTGAGTGTGTATCAGCTCGCCTCTTAAGGATTCAAGTGTTGCTTCATCCGACCGCAGCGGAGTGTATGGACACTCAACGTAGTGTCGCTGTTTATTAAAAGGAAAAAACAAGGTATGCTGGGTGTGGGCTTGTAGGCACAACGTTTAGTTGCTAAAGCCATGGCTCTAGAGCATTAAAAGTGAATATGGGCATGGTTCAGGTTAAAGTAAGCCCATAGTCGTGACATTGGTATCATTGACAAGGTTATTCAACAGACTCAAAAGTGCCCCAGACCTGCCTGCGTAGCTGCTGGCGCCTTCACCATGCGCTCTGACATTATGTCAATCGTGCGGTGTGTTAAGAGCGCCTAAAGCGCCAAGCTATGTCTTAGTGCAGAGCTCTACAGATCAGAGTCAGCGTACCCTTCCCAAAGACCAGCGGTAACTTGTCAGCAATTCCCAGCGCCTCTTACCTCTCTTAAAAGCTTGTGACCAGGCATAGTCTCAACGTGTAATACACCCACTGGAATTAATAGGACCATGTACCAATATCTCCATTTGGTTTTTTGATCCTTTTTATTTGTACTCTAGGTTGGCTGCTTTTCTCCGGGGGAACATCCTACGGAGAGAAGTGGTATGTAGAACCACACTACACACTGTAGATAGTTTTCATTTAGTCACTAGGTCCTGAGGAATCGCCAACTGATCTATTAGGGACATGTTCTAGGCGAGAAACATGTTGACCACTGAGGGGTAGAGCGTAATTTTTGTCAGATTAAAACAAAATAGTCGCCCTCCTTCTTCTTTATACTTTTTAATCCGGTTGTGACCTCTCCAGAATTAAAATAATTATAGAGGATTCCCTTACCTGTTTTAACCCACACACCACATCTACATCTTACCAGGCCCCTCACACCCACGGCATCTATACGGCAAGGAACAAAAGATCTCCGATAAAGAGCCCCTTTGTGGGTTCCCGTCGATCATTGCAGCGCCGGCTCGACGAGGAGCAGACCCATATGATGAAGCATGACACCTAGCTTGCTGGGTGTGTGAGGGTCCTAGTTCCGAAAGGAGGTATTTCCCACCTCCCCACCACTCTTGAGTACTCACCAGGTGGCCAACTTGCCACCCAGGAACACCGTACCTCTTTTGTCTTATAATAATTTATGCACACAGAGAGTGGGGGAGTTATCGCATCCCATGTCCGTCAGCAGGGGTAATCCAGTCACGCCCGTTCTGCCCGCACAACCAGTCAGCCCCGGAGGTCTCTGCCCAGGCACCCTGCAGCAGTCACTTTTTCCTCATGCTTCCGCATTCTCTCCTTCTCCTCATTATCCTCCCTCAAAATGAATACTCAAGTATTTTTCTTCTTATTTCTCTTTATAATCATTTCTATTTGCGAAGTAACGGTATTCCCTTTTTCAATGATTTAATTCACACAGTGAGTGGGGGACTAATCGCATCCCAGTTCCTGCAGCATGAGTAATAATTAATTCACACAGAGAGTGGGGGAGTCATCGCATACCAGGGCCAGCAGCATTTGTAATCCCTTCTCGCCTGTTCTGCCTGCGCAACCAATCAGCCCAATTTATCCCTGCCCAGGCACCCGTCACAATTCACTTGGGTCGTGCTTCCGCATTCTCTCGTTCTTCCCCGCATTATCATCTCTCTTAATTAGTACTCAATTATTTAATTTGTCATCGCATCCCATTTTGCAAAGTAACGGTATGCGTAATAGAAGCATGCGAAGTAAAATGATGCGTTATAACAGTAAATGCGAAGTAAAAACATCCGTAATAAAAGTTCCTGCGCAGTAAAAGATGCGTAGAATTGTAAATGCGTAGAAGTGGACGCTTAGTAATGGTAGATTACCGCTGCAGCGTGACCGGGATAAGCAGGCAGCGTGGCTGAGGCTAGGTGTTCCCAACGCTCTGGGCACAGCAGGACATCTATGCGCATGCGCGCACCTCGCGGCCGAACGATGGCTCGATCGGGAGCACCAGCGCAGCAGGGGCACGCAGAAGGATGCGGCGCTCAGGTAGGCACGGGGGAAGTAGCCGTACCTCTGGACGATGGTGCAGGAGTTGCGTGGATGCCAGTCTCTGGGCAGATGTAGTTGGGCACACTGCCAGTGCCACCTCGAGTCGCTCTACCGGGCCGGGAGCCGCAACGACGATGCTGGTGGGGTCCAGTCGGGACTCGGGACGCCCACCCTCGTTGCCACTGTCGTGTTGCTGGCAGACTTGGCGCGCTGAGGTGGGCCCTAGCTAGCAAGACAGAAATAATACACTCCACACTCAAGCTGCCACTGGTGGGCCGGAAGTCCCGAGCGACCTCCGCCTGTTTATTTAAGCTCTCTGGCCACAGAGTGATACTTAGTGTGTATGCTCTTCAGGGCTATGGGTCTCGGGTCCTCGAGATGAGCAGCCACTAGACTGCTGCAGAAATAACGCCCTAGGTGGAAAATCCTCCATTCACCCTCGCCAGTCAGAGCAGCGCTCGGATTTTCAAATATTTCCCTTGACTTTTTACATGCAGGACAATTGGCAGTTCCCCTGCTGATAAGTTCTAAGTTACCATTCGTTGTCGAAAAACACTCAACGCTTGCTCTGCGCCTTCCCATGCCACTGTGGATGAGAGCCCAGTCACCTCTAGATGGGGCACCAGTGCCAGCGTGGGTGAGAACCATGTCGTCTCTACTTGATAGACTTCCAGTAAAATCGCTGGTACTCCCAGCATTTAGCCTTTATCATCACTCACTAAACATGCCAAATATGTCATCACGTATGTTTGAAATATATGCACACACAACATGAACACCAGGTAGGTATGTTTGAACCCATAACTCTGACTGAATGCCAAGTCACTTGAATTCACATTGGGCATCTATTTCACCATCAAGGAGCACATTACCAAAACAACAAAGCTGGCCTGCTTCCAGTTCTCTCTTTTAAAGAAGATGAAACTGTTTCTTCCAGCAAGTGGCTCAACTGCTCTTCAAGCTCTTGTACTCTGGCATCTGGAAGGTGGTAACACCGTGCTGAATGGCCTCCCACACACTATACTAGTACCCCTTAAGTATATCCTGTGCGCCCCAGCATGTTTCATCTATGGCCAGAAGAAATATGATCACATCAACCCCATCCTGATGGATCTTCATTATCTCTGCTTTCCTGCAGCACCAACTTCATATACAAACCCACCATGATCAGCACCTCTGCTTATTGCATCTCTGGGTGTATGTTAGCACTACAGCAGAAGAGTCTCACTCAAGAAAAAGGTAGAGTCTAGAAGACAACCTCAGAAGGACACATAACATGGGAGCCGACCCAAACCGGTTCTTCAAAGACAGACTGAGGAAAAAAACAAGCCAGCAGGCCTTATCCCATATATGCACCTAGGATCTCGAATATCATCCCTGTCAGAACCCCTTTCAGAGGGCTACGGAGCAAGCAGGAGCTACTGGGCCCAACCATGGATCTACTATGGATACTAAGCAACTGGTCCAAGTTTCACTTCAGCCCCTGACTCTCAGGGTTAGCATGGTCCGAGCAGTTCAGTTCGGGCAAGGGATGTGTGGATACAAGGAAACAAACACAGGTTCACAACTCCAAAATGCGTGCAGCAACAGCAATATATCATTGTCCTGCCAAATACTAATTTTTATGAAAAAGACACATTTTATTTCTACTGCTACCAACACAAACGAAAAATAGGACATTCACAAACTACGCAGCTCCCTTGGTCAGGGCTCTAGTAATTATTTGGGCAGTCTCCCGGGTCCCACTACCTCTTCGCTCCTAGCGATGGTGGTTATTCTCCATTTACTATAGGCAAAATCCAAGGCAAGCCCCCACATGTAGTCTCAAGAGACCATACTGACTCTATTTGAAAGTCGCCAGTGTTCCAGCGCTAACTAGCAAGTTCCTTCTGGCCAAATGGCCCGAATTCTGTCTTCGCCTCTGCAGGCTGGAAGTGTAAGAGTTACTGAGCGAGCCGCAGGTGCTCGGAGTGCCAGCAGCGGAACCGGGTGAGTTTGCCGTACGTTCCCCAAGTGGGCTGCACTCAGCGGCTGAAGAGTTCCTCACAAACGATCGCACCAGAGACGTTTTAGGGCATGGGCAAAGTGGGCTCTGGTCGAGGGCCCCTACCTTTCTAGGAGCCCCATCATTAAGCTCTCAGGACAGTCCTAGACAGTGGTGTAACGCATAAATGATGGGGCCACCTGCACAATATGAAGAAGCATTTGTAATGCAATAGGTCTTGCATTTGCAAGAGATTAAGCTATTAGCATTGTAGGTGACCATGCCTTTTATCTGTATTGAAAACCAACATATAAATAAAAGGGATTGTCATTTACAATGCCAATAGCTCAAACTCTTGCAAATGTGAGAGGGATTGCATTGCAAAGAAGCCGATTCGCAGAGTTGGCCCGTTAGCAACCGCAACAAAGCATATTGGCATGCACAAAACAAAAAAGAAATATCGATTCGGTACTTGGAAATGGTATCCCTTTCAAATATCGAATCAAAATGGTATATTAATGTTTTGCAACCAAGTTCTGTAACCCACTCACAATTGGGAAGGGACCTCTATCTCTTTGCAAATGTGCAAAAAAAAAAAAAAAAAGGTTGTTTAAAATGAGGCAGTGCTCCATGGGATCACTAAGCCTTCAAAAACAAACAAACAAAATAAAGAAACAAGTCTTTTTAAACACAGTCCCATTTCATTTATGGGAAATGGGCTGCTTTAAAAAAAAAATAGATTGCTTTATTAAAAAGCAAACACAGACATGGGGGGTCTGCTGACCCAAGCAGGCCACTATTCCTGTGATGACATTGACTCCTAGTGGTTGTGATTCTGTAAAACTCGCAATTTGGAAATCCTAATTACTAATCTTGATACCTATGGACCTTGGCAACTTTGCTTAAAAATGCTAAACATAGCAACACAAAAAGTACCTCCTTGACATCACACAGCTTGCTCATGAAAAACCCAGTCCTATAGCCAGTCCTCACCCATTGCCATCCACAAACTAACAGTCTGCTAAACTGACCGATGCATTACCACCTTTCCACTCTTGCTCAATGTTACAGATTCATTTCTTCAGCCCAAGCCGTGCACATGCAAAATACAGCCACGTAGTGCATACAACATAAGATAACGTGTATTTGTAAAGTTATGTTATGTTATAATGTGTTTATATAGCGCACGGCTACTCCAAAAGAGTGTCCCGGCGCTTTCCACATGCAGCTCAGTGTAAAATAACACAACAGACAAATACCAAAGCACAAGGCAACAAGGGGAAAAGAAACCTAAAGGTTAAAAAGCCAGGTCTTCAGGCTCTTCCTAAACTGCAGCAAATTAGCAGTGCTGCGTAGAGCCAGCGGGAGCGAATTCCAACGCTGGGGAGCCTTAAAGCTAAAAGTAAAGTAAAGCCAAGTACAAGAACATCAGCTCCACCTTTATCCTGGATGCGTTGAGCGTGGCCTTCAGCCCTGCACTTTCAGTGGTACATACAAAAATACTAGGCAGGTAGAGAATGGCCTCTATCTTTGATGATGTTACATGTTAACCAAGATGTCAATGATAAGGGTGCTTTCTATGTCATATGGGAAGTCATGTGTGAGGTTATGACCAGTGCTCTTGATATGATATGTGACTTATCATAAATCATACGGAGTGACTTGGGCATGTATGGTAGCATAGCTGGCTATACCAACAGACTCAGTGTGTTTTTTTGTGTTTGATTGTAATGATGAGATCTCCTTAACAACTATTTGATAGTGTACTCTGTGTTGATACACTTCATCTAATGTTTGCAGTCCATACAGGGCATGAACTCTGCCATATCCTGGGGTTCTGTGTACAGGGCCTTTGGCCAGACTTGTTCCTCACTATCCATTAATGTAGAATTTGCAAGTCAAGGCCTGCAGCCTTGCCTATGGAGACTGGGCACAGTTCATTGCATGTACCTATGCCCTCAGAAACTAGCAAGATGGCCTTCAGGCATGCTATGCACATGCTGTACACCAGGCTTGGCCTCTGGCCATGCCATCTTCTCAGTACCTAGTCTCATGGACCCGCTGGGATTTGAACCTGTGACCATGAGGTGAAACACAGGCCCCTACAGTGGACGCATTAGTCCACTAAGCCACCAGACCCGGCTTACCAGCATTACGCCACCAGCTGCATACCCTTAACCTCCCCGTCCTGGTCACAAGCAGAAGTCTTGCTGATCTCACCCAACCCGTCTGTCTTCTTGGCAGGGGGCAATTTTTGGAGTCTCAAGCTCTTCTTGGTATAGCCCGTTTCCAGACACCAAATTTGATTTAGAGCCTGAGTCTTTGAAGCTTATGTAGAGGGTCTGCTTCCCGTTGAAGTGCCCACTCCTTTCGTCCTCCTGAAAGCAGTCTGTCACAGCAGGAATGACTGCAAATCTGATCGCTCTACAACACAAGCTATGGGAATGACTAGAGTTCACACCTGGATGTCAGCCACAGTGATATTTGTATCAAAAGGTTACCCTAAGGCCCCAGCCCTACTCTTTGATTTTCTTATCAACCCCATCTCCTTCTTGAGTTATGCCCATGACCCTTCTTTGTGACCTCTAATTAAATCAAAGAGCATCCTTTGAAATGTACTGGGGAAGCCTGACTCCCCCCCTATCCAGTGTGTATCCCACCCAGCTTACAGGAAAGTAGCAATACACAAATCTGCCTAGGGTAATTCCTCTACCTGCTCATGTTTCACCATGCAGGCCCAGGTCTCCCAAAATGTAACCCTGGGCCTTCCATATATTGTACCATCCACAGGAACACATGCATTCAGTACATGTATACAGTCTACACACACTGGCATCACTGTATCCTTCAGTACTGTGCCACACATAGGCACACTGTGTGAGAATCTGGGTGTCTGTTGCAGTACCACTCCCCTACTTTTTGCCTTGTTTCTGTTGCAACTTTGACTGAGGTGTAATGGGTCCCTGCCAACAAGGCTCCCAGTACCAATGTTCTTTCCCTAAAAACTGTACCACAATTGACACAACTTCAGCAACCCAAATAAGTCCCTAGAAATGGTGCCCCTTGTATCTAGGGCATTGGGACTGAGAGGGTCCACTAGTGCTGCAGCATAAATTGTGCCACCCCTCACCAAGACCATGGAAACTGCCACTGTAGGCTGCTTGTCTTGGTACAGGGAAAACCGAAGAGTCAACATGGCACACAGCCCTGTGTCAACTAAAAATCGCACAGCCTTAGAACAAGAACTTTTTCTTTGTCACAAGAATCCAATTTGCATCCAGTACTCCATGTTTTAATCCATGTTTTTATTCCACATTGTATAATGAGATTATGTTTTATGGATTTAGCTTGAGGGAAACCAAGTAGAATATTCATGTTTCTTTTCTAACGTTTTCAGTTACCCCTGACCAAAGGCTATAGAGCCTGAAATACATTGGGTGGAGAAAGTTTGAGGTTACCCGGTATTAACTGTGAATTCCTACATGCTACAGTGAAGGCCTGGATGGGCACGTCTGTGGCATTTAAAATAGTGGAATTATGCTGCCATTGTAGTGAATGGATTTAACATGGAACAATGTTGGAATAAAACATGGATTATAACATGCAGTACTGGAAGTAAATTAGATTCTTGTACACAAAGAAAAAGTTCTTGTTCTAAGGCTGTGCGATTTTTAGTTGGCACGTAAGGATGTGCCACATATTCTTGGATACTACATATTCGTGCTATTTGAGACAGAGCACGATATAAGTCTACACGCGACAATTGCTATGAGAAATTAGAAAAATTTGAGCACTATAAGGTGTGCATTTGACCACTTTATTTTGAGACGCAGCTCTGTGTGCTATGCCCTCATACAATTCATGAGGTAGAGGTAAGTCACATCTTCTGCAGGCTTTACAGCCCTAAGGCAGGGTGCACTATTTTCCATGTGTGGAAATATCTGCATGAGCGGTTATGCCCCTGCAAAACTGAGCCATTCTTGGATATTGTAAGTACACAGGGAAGCCATAGAGAGTACATGGGCTGGATACTTGTCATTGTGAGTTTCCTAGCTCCATGATGGCTTTACTGTACTCTAAGATGTTTGGTACCAAACATCTCGTATTAATAAATCCTCACTAATGCTGGTGTTGGATTTATTAATAAATGCACAGAGGGAACTCTTTAGAGGGTCCCTTGAAAACCTATCAAGCACTGATGTGGTCTTTGTCTAGTTTCAGCCGGCCTGCCACCACCGGGCATGGTTCTGACCTCATTAGGTCAGGGCCAGTTCTCTCAGAGGCCAGGAACAAAGCCTGCTGTGGGTGAAGGTGCTTCACAACTACCCCAGGACAGAATGGCCTCCCAAAGCGGTAAGCTTCAATGGCGAAGCTACCTTTTAAATGCAACCCAGGCATCTACAGATAGTGGAGGAGCCAACCCCCTTTCCTGCTTCACTTTTGGCAGGAAGAAATGTGGTAAAATGAGTTAGATGAGAAGGTGTACCCACCTTCAGCCAGCACCACCCCTAAGGTGTGGCAGGCGATGTGAACCCCTCTCTTGAAAATCCACCCTCTTGAGGTGGTGGGGTAGTGCCCCTTCACACAGAAAGGGGTCACTTAGATGGTGTAGACACCCTAAAGGTAGGTAGGCCATTGGCTACTACCCTTTTCCTCCTTTAACATCCCTAAATCTAGTATTTAGGTGGCATCCCTGGACCTTGAACCTTAGATTCGATGAACCAGAAGAAGATACGGACAAAGAAGAGCTACAGCCCGAGAACTGAAGCCCTGCTGCAGAGAAATTGACGCCAAACCCTGCCTTCTGCCTCAAGGACTAGACAGTTATATTTGTGTTGTCTAATCCTGCAACTGTGAGGATTCCAAGAACCCCGGAGCCTCTCCAGCCTTTGCCAAATCGCCAGAGAACCTCCCTAGGAGTAGAGGCTCTACTCCCCCTGCACCAGCCAGCAATAAACTGCAGATTCAAACCTTGCTGCTTCCCGGTGACTCTGACGCAGCATCTGGACCAAAAGTGTTACACCAGCTCCGAAGGGTCAGATCTTTCCCTTCACCAAGGTTTGGGACACCAGAACCTACCAGAGCTGTGCCGCACCAATATACCTAGGGAACCGGAGATCCTGCAACCTGCACTGAGACCAAGAGTCTTCTTCAGACTCCAACTGCCCAAGAATCAAGTACCCATCAAGGGACATGGAGACCCTTGAGACCCATGTCGTGAGTGGCCCAGTTATTACTACATCGCCACTCCAAGTTGCCTGCTCCTGACTACGAGGACATCTTGACGCACACTGCCCGGCTGACCTATCTACTCTGCAGCCGGTCTTACCAGCCCCGGTAACTAGGAACCAGCTGTGATTCCGTGGTCCATATGTCTTTGATACCTGCTCCTTTGAGTAGGCCCCTCAGACTTACCTGTAAGTCCCTTTGAGCATTGTGTTTTCAAGTGGCCCCCTCTTCTGTAGCGCACCAGCTACCAAAGACCTCTGCACCCTGCTCCCGGCCTAATCCAGGACACTCCAGAGAATCCGCTGGTGGAACATTGGACCTGACCGTGCTAACTACCAAAATTCAAGAGGTGAACCTTGAAAGTCGACTGTACGATTTTACATGCATATTTGTTTTTTCCCCATTGACTTCAATGGTGCGTAATCGCACATAAATGTTATTAATTTACGTCAACTCTAAAAATTCATAAATTTAAAAGTACTTACTGTAGAAGGAAGTTCTTGGTCTGAAAAAATATATAGAAATTGTTATTGTTGCTAATTGGTCTCAGATTTTTTCTTAAAAAAAAAAAAAGAGGAAGGTGCACTCTATTGAGAGAGTTGTTTTTTAGAATTTTTTTGTCCTCATATGCCACCAAGGTTCTATATGTGCAATCAATAGGCTTACAAGCAATATGCTGTCACAGTTCATACCAACTGGGAGGGATAGTCATGGAACCGGGGCCTCGTCCCACAGCAATAGGGCTTGACATACCAGCGATCGCCATACCATAACCTCGGGAGTTCAGCCAGGGTGCTACCTAAGTGCTGAAAAAGGAATCAGAGCACCGCTTATACCAAGCAGTGGGATAGATGGCTTAATCATTGGACCTGGGAAAAAAAAAACAAAAAAAAAAAAAAAAACCCAGAGTCTCACTGATCCCATTTAAGAAGGTGCCAAAATGATCTTTTGTCTGGATTCCCAGCTCTAGCCAAATCAAACTTAGAAACATGCAGGGCAGAGGCGTACCAATCATTGATAGGAGGTAAAGGGTCCTTCCACCTTCTGCATATCTCCCTTCTAGCCAGTAGTATAGCGTAAAATACTAGCTTCTTCGCCGAGCTGGAGACCCCCTCTAAGATTCCGAAAATCACCAACTGGGGATGTACCGTTATTTTGGAGTCTATTGAAGACGACAGGATCTTACAAATGGCTTCCCAAAACTGAGACCGAAGGGGGCATTCATAAAACATGTGAATGTCTAGCACACACCACCATATTCCCCTGAATAAATTTAGAAAGTCGAAGGGGGGAATAATATGCTCTATGGATAGTAAAGATGTGGTTCCTACGCAACCACGCCGGTTTCACCACATCCCACAGCAGTCTACAAGATGTTCTCCATAACTCTTGCAAATCAGTATTACTTATATCAGCCCCCCAGAGTTCATCTGGAAGCATAAATACTCCGTCCATCTCATCCAAAATCAGATTGTACCAGGACGAGATCTCCTTCTTAGCAGGGGGTCTATCAATTAGCAAAGTAATAAGGGTACTATAACCACCTACTGGGAATTTATTTTTTCGAGAGGGCTGTGCAGAATAGGAGCGAGACCAGCTGGACATCTGCAGATATTTTAGCCTAGCTAGGCCAGGGCTAATCTTTCTACTCAAACACTCCCAGGAGAGCAGTTCCCCCTCAACAAATAGATCACCCCAGACCTCCACCCCTGCCTCTCTAATAGGTACTGCAAGTGAGTCTCCCAACCAGGGTGGATTATCGGGGAGATCCCATAAGGGAGTTCTACAGCTATAGTACCCTATTTTAATGGATTTTGAAACCTGGGCCCAAGTCCTTGCCATTCCCAAAAGAATTTTCAATTAAATTTTTTTAAAGAACTTGGGATCTCCGAATTTCAGTAGGAACCCAGACTGGCTAACCCCCTCTCCCCTAAGCAGAGTGGTGTATAGAGTTCCCACCCCATACTCTAATGTTTTTTTTAACAACACCCTGGCGTGAGATAACTGGAACGCCCAGGCATAGACCTGGATGTCCGGGGCAGCCAGCCCCCCCTTTTCCCTGCGCCTCCTTAACTTTTTCCACGAAATTCTTGGAAGATGTTTATTCCAGATAAAAGTGTTAGTCTCGGCCTGAAAAGTTTTAATAGGGTTTGGATCAAAGTACAGAGGGATAGTGTTGAAAAGAAAGGAAATCTTTGGCAAGACAGCCATCTTAACCAAGTTAGCCCTTCCTAATAAAGACAATGGAAGATGGGACCAAGACTGAAGCAACTTACGGCAGTCCTTGGCTACCTTGGAAAAATTTATATGTACAATCTGATCTATATTTTCCACAATATCGAGGCCCAGGTATCTCAATTTATTTCCTGGCTGAATACCCGAGATACAAAAGCTCTTATCCATACCCCAGGTCAACATCTCGGTTTTTGAAGCGTTGATCTCGTACCCGGACACTACCCCAAATTCCGAGGCTAGCTTAACTATTTCCGGGAGAGCCGTACGGGCATCAGAGGTGAAAATGAGGATATCATCAGCGTACAGGGCCACTTTCCTTTCCCAACCCCTGTACGCGAACGCCTTGATGTCAACATTATCCCTTAAATTTTGAGCGAATGGTTCAACATATAGATCGAAAAGAAGTGGGGAGAGGGGGCAGCCCTGTCGCGTACCCCTCGAGATGTTAAAGGGGTCTGACAAGATGCCATTAATCAGTACACAGGCACTTGGGTTCTGATATAGTAGACTGATTGTCCGGCGAAACCCTGCTCCCATATTGAACTTTGCCAAGGCCTCCGACAGATACAACCAATTAACTCTGTCGAAGGCCTTGGTAGCATCCAAGGTAAGAACCGCCAGGGGGAGAGTCTCCAGAACTGCCAAGTCGATAGCCCCTATTAAATCAAAAGTTAATTCATGTAGCTGTCGCCCCCTGACAAACCCTTTCTGATCCAGGTGTAAGATATTGGGGGCAAGAAGAGCTGATCTATTGGCCAGAATTGAGGCAAATATTTTATAATCTACATGTAGTATGGAGATTGGCCTATAGGAACCACATGCAGTAGACGGTTTCCCTGGTTTTAAGATTACAGTAATAGACGCACTGTCCCATGATGTCGTGGGCCGACCACCATCCAGTAAAATATCGTTAAACAGTAGTACCAAGAAGGAGACAAGTTCCTGCTCCAGGACTTTATAAATTTCAGCCGGTAGGCCGTCTGTACCGGACGCCTTCCCGTTTTTGGCATTATGTATAGCCTTGATAACTTCCTCCTCCGAGATTACACTATCCAACCTCTCACTTTGCTCATCAGAAAGTGCTGGAAGTGTGATCTTACTGAGCCAATCTTTAATACTAACTGGACTGATGTTCTTATCCTCACAGTAGATATTTTGAAAAAATTCTCTGAAGGCGGATCTAATATCGTCATCCCGGGAGAGTGGGGAGCCATTGACATTAATCACCTCGATATTATTACGAACTTGTTCTGTTTTGGTTTTCCATGCCAATAGCTTCCCTGCTCCTTCTCCATACCGGAAATGTGCGAGCTTACTGGCCTCCCATCTTTCTTGTATCCGCTGATTTAAGATAGAAGCAAGGTGGCCTTTTAAAGAAATTAATCTTCCAGACAAAAGAGAGCGATCCTCTGATGTAGTGGAATCCGCGTCTAGGTCTAACTGAGTCTTAGCGATGTTTGCTTCCACTGATGTCACTGCCTCCTTGTATTGCCTCCTCCTGTAAGCCATTTTGTTTGTAATAAGGCCTCTCACAAAAGCTTTAAGAGAGTCCCACACCACTCCGATGCTTGCCGATCCTACATTTGTTGTTAAAAAGTGACTCACCTCAGACTTAAAAAAAAAAAGAACATCGTCTGGGTGAGAAAGTAAGGAGCGATCAAAGGACCAACTTCTAGCTGACAAATTTAGCATCGAAATAAGCTCCATGGTTACTACAGAGTGGTCTGATAGATGTAATGGGAGGTATTTAACATCTTTAACAGAATCTACTAATGTATGGCTGATTAATACAAAGTCTATTCTGGATTGGTGGCGATATTTTTGATTCCTATAAGAGATACCCAGCTGTTCACCTGCCCTTAACCTCCAAATATCCACATAACCATATTGCTTCATTTCATTAAGCAAAAAGGATCTAGATTTTGATGGAATTCGAGATCGACTATTATGCGATTTATCAAGAGTGGGGTCTAGGACAATATTAAAATCACCTGCAAAAAATACAGGCTCTGGGAAGGACAAAAGGTGAGAAAAAATTACCTCCAAAGATGATGGATCGTCCTGATTAGGACCATAATACCCACAATAGTAAACTGACTGCCCAAAATAGACAGGGAGGCAATAACCCATCTACCCGCTGGGTCAACCTTAAAATCTAACACTTTAGCCCTAAGTTGTTTTTTAAAGATAAGTGAAACCCCTCTACAAGTCAAAGACTGAGAAGTAGAAATTGAAAAGTCGATCCACTTATTCTCCTTAACTAACGTATCCATTTCATCTTGAACCAGATGCGTCTCTTGCAGGATAATAATCTGTGCCTCTGAATCCCGAAGATATTGAAGTATTTTTCTGGCCCTAGGTTTAGTACGCAGGCCATTTGCGTTCCAAGATATTATCTTTAAATTAGCCATCTGACTTTAACGCCTCTCAACCCCACCCAGAGACTTGGGACATCACCCGTATGACCTAACCTAATGTCTGATAGTTGCATATCTGAAATTATCCTACACCCAGCAGAATACAATAGCGCACAAGGTTGGCACATGAGGAATTTTATAAAACATTTTACCCCGTGACCCCTATATCCCCCCCACACCCCCCTCCCACCCATGGAGAACCCTTGGTGTATCTAACCGGAACAAATCCAGTAGATAGCACCCCATCTCAAGCTCCCGTGACCCTCCCCGACGCTGAACCAAGTTCCCCTCCAAAAGTGATCTAATTGCACACATATTCTAACAAAATCTGTAAATGCTGGTATATGAGAATGGGAGTTTATGGATACAACAAGGATCGACAACAAGGATAGAACAAGGAAAGGGAAAAGGAGAGGAAAGGAGAAAACAGACTAGAAATTCTACCCTTCACCGAAAGTATATATATATTTTTTCCCTTTCACCATTTTTTTTTTTCCATCTCCATCCTGTGTGTATTTTACCACTCGTAGACATCCATACATCGAGCAAATGCATTTACCATGCGCTCCTGCACAGCACTACATCCTCCTTGTTTTGTACCACTCGTAGGCACACATACGTCCAGCAGATGCATTGACCCTGCACACACTGTCCAGAATGACATTATTCATGTTCTTTATCCTTCCCAGGCAAACATACACCCAGCACAGATACACCACTCATGCGCTGCACAGCACTACACACTAAGCCGATGAAACCCGAGGGATAGTCAAGCACACAGCAGCGAAACTTTAACTGAGTGAGCCTGTAGGCCTCACTGCAGTGACACAGGTTAAAAAGCACTTATTCACTCCTGGTCACTACATGCTATGCTACCACATAGCCTCTCACCACTATGAAGTTAGCGCTTTGGTTGCCGCTTCTGGTCAAACAAGACGGCAATCCGTGAGACAGGCCTATGTCATGGCAAACCAGCATGATCTGCGTTTGTCTATGACAACAAAAATCAGCATTTGGGGTCCAGCCATCAGTACAGCTAGGCACTCCAGGCAGGGGTGCACATCCGTTACCATGCAGAGGACGTTTCCATCTAGCAATCACTGTGTACATAAGGACCACCCCAATGCTGCTTCAATTTAGAAAAGATTTGAAGACACATCTCTTTAAGGAATACTACTTCACAATGCAGTAACAATCCAATAACCAGTCACCTTTCCTATTACTTATTGACTGCATGGCAGCAGCCACAGCCTCTTACAGCTGCTATGGTACCTCACGTTACGAGAACAGCCAAGCACAGACTTGGAGAGTAGAGAGCAGTAAACATGCCTTTTCGCTTTCTTGACCATGCATATGTAAGCGAACACAGTACTTTTTACGAGTTCCTTTGTACTATTGTTGGCCATTTGTTTATTCTTTCTTTAACTTTGTGCTGTGTCCCACTGCCCTTTTGTTTCTGAATTGATGTCTGGATTTTAAATGCTCCTGTTTCCAAAGATACGGAGAAGCCGCAAACATGTCACAGTCTAGGCAACTGAGGAGGTCCTCTGTCTTTGGACAGCACCATGCTGCTCCCACTCCCTGGTGCAATCTTGTATGAGACAATGAGGCTGGGTAGGTGTGGGTCTGCAGTAGTATAAAATTTTACTTTGCCTCTTTATGGTAATCCTCCTGTTGTCACGGACTCTCCCTGTGTTGTGGTCGGAAACTGTCAGGGGCTCAGAGGCGACTGTATAAGTGCCACCAACCCTTATTTATCATCTTCTACAATTTCTTGTCTGCGCCTCAAAGGGGCTGCAATTGCACAGTCCCTTCTGGCATGCACCTGGTAACTGGAGGAAACGCAGAGGTTGGCTGCAGAGGAGTACCTTGTCACCACTCCTTCACTAGTTCCTGCCTCCCCTTGTGTATTTGAGTGCTACCATTACATAGCCCCTTCTAGGGCACCACAGGAACACTTTCCGTCTTCTGGTGGCTCCTGCCTTCTTTCTTACCCCTAAGGGGTGCATAATTCTTTTCATTATCCAGCCCACACTAGTTTACCATGGGGACCTGGAGGAAAAGCAGAGACAGGATCCAGGGGAAGAGCTTGTCCCCCACAACCCCCCCAACCAAGTCCTGCATTATGGAAGTGCTGGTTTGCTCGGCCAGTTCTGGGATGCCTGGGGACCCCCCTTTCTCCACCGGTTCATGCCTCTTGGAGGTGCAACTGTTGGCCAGACCCTTCTGGGGTGCTACAGGGACCCAGAGGAAATGTGGAGGGCAACTACAGGGAAGCATTAATGTGCCCAAGGTGGTAAAACGATGGTCCGAGTCTGATGTAGCGATAGAAGGAGATTTATGAAAAATCTTGCCCAGGATTAATTCCCATCTCATTATTCATCACTGGCAAAGGCAATTTGTCTGATTTGCACTTTGTTCCAAGTCAGACCTATTGCCTTTGGCAGTGCTTGCTAATTTAGAGATGCTAATATGGAGGATTTTGAAATCCTGTAGTTTAGCGTTCATAATTTAGAAGGGACCACGTTTGTCTTCACATTAGCCTGATTGAGTTAATGGGCTGTTCTGGCCCTAGATACAAAAATAATCCGTGGCCAAGGCCTTGTTAAGCACAGTAATAAGATTGAGCATTTTTTCTCTGTGGAAACAAAAAGGAAAAACTATTTTTTGAATCTTTGCAGTCTATTTTCTTTTGACTCTGATGTCCTGCAATTGCGACGTTCCCGCATGATTTTATTCCAGGTGTAATACAAGCAAAGAGACAGAACTTGAGGCTAAATAATGTGTTAGCAACTACACACTATCACACTCTACAGACCACTCCAGATGAGATGTGAGAAAGTTTACAGAAAGGAGAATTTCATTAGTTAAAAAAACATCACATTGAGTTTATTAACACATTAAAAATCCCATTACAACAATGGGTAATGCAAAAAGATGATATCATAAACACAGTTTGCACAAACAAACATATCAATATACATAAAACAAAATTTAATCATTAAGACAATAAAAAAGTATTTAATATCTCATACAGAAATGTCAATTGGACATTATATAGAAGGAAAGACAACAACTGACACCAAAATTGTGTCTCGGCAGTGCTAATTTGTAGCCTTTGTGGACAGAAGAAGAACTGGGAATAATTCACCCTAATTTCTAAAGTTATTGTTGGAATTCTTGGAATGGTTTAACCTTGGTGATACCAATCTTAAATTTACAGCTCAATATGATAATGCTTCAGTTAATTATTTAGACATTACTATCAAGAATACCACTGGTTTGCTTACTGTTGAATTGTTTACTAAGCCAACGGATAAAAACACACTGCTACATTATAAAAGTTATCACTCCCAGGGCTCAGAGAGATAACATACCATTCGGTCAATTTCTCCGGTTGCGGGGAAATTATACATCCTTAGATGATTTTTATAAACATTCTGAATTCCTTAAAAGCAAATTGTTAGATCGTGGATATCCCAAAAAACTAATCAAACAAGCTTTTAAACATGCTAGATTCTATAATCGGGAGAGCATGTTTGAATAAAACCATTTAGAACATAAGAATAAGACTGAGTCGTCAGATAAACGTTTGGTCTTTGTTACACAATTTTCTAACATCAGTAACAAATTGAAGAACGTGGTTAATTCCAATTGGAATATTCTAAATGAAGGGATGGAAATCAAGCTTCCTAGACCTCTTTTTGCGTTTAAACACAATGGCAATATTCGCAAGAATCTGGTCACAACTTACAGAGTCAGTAAGCCTCAAATACAGTCTTCATTATCCATGCATAAGGTTATAGATAGTTTTCCATGTGGCACGTGTAGTATCTGTGAACACTGTCTGATCATGAAATCTGTTACTTATAATGGATTCACGATGGTATCCAAAAGTATGAGTAATTGCAGAAGTTGCAATGTTGTTTACCTTCTACGCTGTCCTTGCGGACTAGCATATGTGGGTGAAACTGGAAGAGAATTTAGATTACGTCTCTTAGAACATCGATCGGCTCTTAAAACCAACAAACAAAATGCCCCCCTTGTAGAACATTACAACCTAGCAAAACACAAACATACAGAGTTCAAGTGGTTTGTGATTGAAAAAATCAGAGGGGGTAATATGGAAATGAAAAGGAAAAATGGAGAACAATGGTATATTTCCGTTCTTAATACCATAAGTAAAGGTATTAATACTAAAGAGGACTGGATGAAACTTATTACATAGGAATCTGCTTTAGGGTCATATCTGGTACGCTAATTGGACAGTTATTTTGTTTGCCCCTTTACCTCGTTTTGGACTATAGTGGAAATATTAGGTTTTAATTTCCTCCTTTCTCTATTTAGATGAGTAGGGTTGTCTGATTTGTAATATATCCTAGAGACAGGACCGCAACATATGTGTATGACAGTGGTCTTTTTTGACCGGCTAGCTATTCTCCTTAGTTATTTACGTATTTGACATCAATACGTCTGCACTGTAATGAGATTTGATTTAGCATTTTGTTTGTTTTAATATTAGTTTTAGGGTTGATTATTAGACAGCTGAGACATGTTATACATGATATCTGTAATGCACTGATCGTTGGAATATGGCGACGTCTAAAATGTGATCACGTAGTATCTACAGTAGCCTTCATTAAGGGAGTTCTTTTTATTTGTCCTTTACAAATATCTGAGCGATCCACAATTTATTATATGACTATGGATCTAACTGATCAAATTGATTATATCAATTGCCTACAGGGATTTTTAATATACATAGCATTGCCGTTAATGAAGTCCGGAGGTATTTATTTTGTGTCATATTTAGAATAAAACTTATGACGCTAGATTCTATCTATGCTTACTCGTCAATGGTCACATACACGGTCAATGTACTGGAGGACCATTTTCTGTGATTATTTGACTATCTTGTTAAGTACCTATTTGTGTCATTTTCAAAATAAAATTCATTACGCTTGAGTCTACCTACGTTTATTTCTTAATGGGTACATACACAGTGAATGCACTGTATGACCGCTTTTTGAGATTACTTGACCATCTCAATATGGCGGCTCTGATCGCTTAAGCAAACACATTTTAGTTCAACCACTACGTAGAGATCTTCCCCTCTTTCGCTCTCTATGACGCATACCACGTGAACGGTCACGGGTATTTAATGCGTCGTTCGAATGCCGTCTCGTCTGTGATAGGGACGTACCAGACGGCGTTCATGCATACGCGTATGTAGAGGTACCGAGCCAGCTAGAACGAACTGTGACTGGAAGGTCTTTTAATAGAAGAAGTTTGATACGACTAGGTATTTTCTCTTCAAAACTTTTTTCTTTTTTTTAAAAAAGCGGTATTGATATATTTTCTTTTTTTAAATGTATACTGGCAGTTATGCTCATTGGAAGCTGCTAGTAATATATGATACGTTTTGGTCTTTCTTTCTGTATTTCTTTGTGACCCAAGTGTAGGGCTATCATTGACCCTCACTGTTAAATTTGTTTTTGTTGCAAAGAGAATGGAGATTGACAACATAAGGGCCTTTTACTAGTCCAAAACATTGGGGGATATGCCGTCGCCACAAATAAGTAGATGGTTTACCTCATTAGCCTTAACATGGCCTCTTAATTACTCCGATCATTGTTTATAGTATAACTTCTCGTATACTATCCAATAAATTTTATATAAGTGGCTGACAGGAACATGTGATTAATAATTGAATATATACACAGGCTCCTGCCGCTAATTAATTTACTTTTATTTTATTTATTCTTTTCTTTTTTTAACTTACCTTATAATACTTTTGGAAACAGAGAACCATCCCCTGTCTAATAAGTCGTCTTTATTGGATGACGTACGGTTATTTCCACAAATTTGAGTGTGGGTTTCTCAATTGTTGGTAAGTTGTTGTTATATACTCTAATAGCTCCAATATATAGCATCCACACTCCTAATATTGCATATTTTGGACCTACTTTTGTCTATACAGATCGCGCTACCCTCGGGGTCCCATTGACTAAAACAAATTAATATATGGAAGGAAACCCCACCTGAATATTTCAAGGTGAGAGGTCACTGCGAGACCAGCTCCTTAAATGGACTCTGGGTGAAACAATATATATGGTCTATTAAATAATCAACAAATTGAGATATCTTTTCTCTTTTTCTTATTAAAAGATAGGTATATATCATCACTACGATTTTGGCAGTCACCAAACCCAGATGTCTATGTCCAGTGATTCTATCACGGCATGATCAAAGGTACTGACACATTCATGATGGATAGTTGTAGTAGTGTACATGGGCGGAGCGATTGCCAATTATCAATGGGTTCTTCATATAATAAATAGTTACCAGTGTGGTATGATTTGTGATAAGGAGTCATATTGATGACTGTATGAATATGATAGTGTGGTTGACGAGGACCTATAATGGTTGAGTCAGAGCGCTCCTAATGGGATGTTGGAAACTCTATGTTCTATTTTTAGATGAAAGGAGTCAAATTGATGTATTGTTAATACTAAGATTGTGTGTCCTGTATCCTTAGTATTGATTTTCCAATTTTTTGGAGTGTTAAGGCAAACTGCATATAGTGCATTTGTATTGTTTCCTGATTTTAATTTCCATATTATGTTTTATGTTAGGAATGATCATTAATCTTGACAAACGGAGGAAAAATATTGCCAGTCCTGAAGAAGGTGGTCTCTATGATTCCACACCACCGAAACGTGTCGACCCCTGAGTTTTTGGTTTAGTTTATTTTGGGACAAAACTTTAGAAATTAGGGTGAATTATTCCCAGTTCTTCTTCTGTCCACAGAGGCTACAAATGAACACTGCCGAGACACAATTTTGGTGTCAGTTGTTGTTTTTCCTTCTATATAATGTCCAATTGTCATTTCTGTATGAGATATTGAATAATTTTTTATTGTCTTAATGATTAAATTTTGTTTTATGTATATTGATATGTTTGTTTGTGCAAACTGTGTTTATGATATCATCTTTTTGTATTACCCATTGTTGTAATGGGATTTTTAATGTGTTAATAAACTCAATGTGATGTTTTTTTAACTAATGAAATTCTCCTTTGTGTAAACTTTCTCACATCTCATCTGGAGTGGTCTGTAGAGTGTGATAGTGTGTAGTTGATGAATCAGATTGAATGGTGTAAGTGGACAATTTAAGGCGAAATTTGTTCAATTAGTCCAAAGAGAAAAATCTTTTTAACTACATAGTCTCTGGTGCTCTGTCCCTTTGGACTTTAATGAGCCCCTCTCCTTGTTTTTCAAGATAAATAATGTGTTCTCCTATTCCATCAATCGGGTACAATGGCCAACTAGTGTGAGAATTTGCATTACTGGCTGAGGGTTTCAGGGCAAAACCCATCTCAATCAGGAACCACAATCCTTGTAAAGTTGAAGGCCCAAGCAAATTCTAAGTTACACTGTGGTTAACCCTTTCATAGCTTTACACAGAGCAGTCGGGCTTAACTTAGAGGCAATGTGTAAAGTATTTATACTGCACTGGGGGGCGTGGCTTGGCCGGCTGAAAGATGGCCGCACTGTAAGTGGGCTCTGCCAGCCAAGCTCTAAATCTGCAATCATCCTACAGACAACGGCGCTACCATCGTTCGGCTCCGGTGCTTTTGCACTCACCTCGTCTAGGGGAGTCGCCTGATACCTTCTGCGACCACCTCCAGCATTCCAGGGCCGGATGTTGCTGCCTGGGCCCGCTCCTCGAGGCCGGGCCTTCCCGCCGCCACCGGAGGGCCCACTTCCTCCCGATCTGCTGTGCCTTGAGCGCCATCCCGGGGTTTATGCCCTCCACTGACCGCCTGAAGACGCTGGTGAGTGCCGCAATCACTTGGGGCTCTGGGCGGCGGGGTTGGGGGCTCGTCTGGCCGTTGGGCAGAGATCTGGCACCCGTTAGGAACGTTACACCCACACGCAGGCCGGGCAGAGGGGGCGGCATGCTCCCCGCTCATCCCCGCTGCCACTCGGCTCCCTGCGCCGCGTTTATGGACCCATTTATGGCCCGGACGTGATCTCCTTGCCCGGCATTTCTTCCAGCCTGCCCTCTTCAAGGACCTGCCCCTGCGCCACGTGGTGCCCCAGCTGATCCGGACGAATTGGACAGACCCATCCCCGCGGCACTCATCGTCCTGTGCCCCGCCGGAATGGGCTCCAGTCTTCTTGCAGTGGCTGCGTTCACACCCACCGGACAGCAGCAGGGGCCCCTCCGTGCTGCGGCTTCACCCGCCTCCTATCCTCACACTTACCTGACGCCCCACTTGCCGGCCTGAACCACAACTCTCCAGAAACCAGCATCCTGCGGGAGGTGGTAATTGCAACTCACCGTGGTGGGCCGTTGCGGCGGGGTTGGGGGGTGCGCGCCGCATCACGGGCCCCCGCTTATGTGCACGAACGCCTCCTCTGTCACATCGCCATTGGCCAGGTGACTCCCGGCCTCTGTGCATCTCCGCTGCTCTGCCTCTGGCGGCTGCGTCCTCCCTCCAACACCGCTTTTTCACAACTGCAGCGGAGGTTGTCTTCCGTTGTGTGGCTTGGGACACTGCCTGTAATTCACTCCTTTGGGGCTGTGTTTGCCCGTGGGGGGACGCACCCTCGCTGTGACTGTCGCCTGACTTTCCTGGGGATCTCTGTTGTTGCCCTGTGGTGCTGAGGACTCTTGACCCTATCACTTCCGGACACCCCTCTAGGCATTGCCATCGGCCTCTTTGCTATTTCCTCATTGAACAGCTCTCTCGAACTATTGGGTTCTGCTGCGCCGCCTTCCAGTTGTGCTCCCCGTCTACTCTTCCCACTGATGGTGCTTAATATGGGTAAGGTTGACCCAACGCAACCCCGGCTCACCTTCGACCAGCGCCGCCAGACGCGCCAGGACGGCGCGGTCGCGAACAGTGGCGACACCACGCATCCTGCGGAGATGGCCGCCTCCTGGGAGGACGACCTCCAGTCCATAATGCTGGAGGTCAAATCCGCCGTTTCTGGCATTGCTGCTCAACTGGAACAGCTGACTTTGCATCTGGATCTTGTCAAGTCGCGAGTGGACTCGCATGACAATCGCCTGCTACATGTCGAATCAAGGGTCTCGGATGTAGAGGACGCCACCACACAGGATCCTCAGAAACTCCTTCAAATGGACAAAATTCTGGACTTGATATGCACCAAAAATGAGGATTTGGAGGCGTGCACCTGTAGGAGCAACCTACACATCACGGGGGTGCCGGAGTCCACCAACATCATGCGTATGGAAGATTTTGTGGAGAATCTAATGCGTGAACTTTTCAGTGAGGTGCTGTCACTGGTTTTTATTGTGGAGCGAGCCCACGACCCCCACCCAGGCTCCGTATTGCCGGCTCGCCCAATAATCGCTAAAATCCTCAATTTCCGGGACCGGGACACAATACTCAGAGCTTCCAGGGACAAAGGCGAGATCCGCCATCAGGGAAACTCCTTGTCCTTCTACCCAGACTACACCCTAGCGGTACAGGCTGCCCGCCGCGAATTCCTGCCAGTGAACGAGATCCCCCTACCTGTTGGCATATCCAGCCAAGCTACGAGTCAGGCAGGGTTCCAAGACTCTCATATTCCCGGATCCAAAGGCCGCCCTCGTCTTTGCCAAGAAGCTTGATCGCTCTCACCGCTCCACCCCTGCAAACTCTCAAGAATCTGCCCCTGGCAGCCTGAGTGATAATGACTGACTCGATCTTCTGTAATGGTACTGCTGATATGTCTTCACTCCTATGGTTTCCTGCTCTCCTCCCTTCCCCCTGATTAAACACACTCCCCTTGGCTCCAGGTTGCTCTGCCCCCCCATTATAACGCTCCGGGGCTAACCACTATTGTATGTTTGTGAGAGTTTAGCTATTCTGTTGTCTGCTACTACTGTTTGGTTGGCCACCCTGCTTTGTTGGCAGGGGTGTACGCCGAGCTTTGCCATGCCCCCGCGTGATAGTTCCCACTTCGGACACTGGCTTTTCCCTTCCAAGTTGGGGTTCCCTGGGGTTGTTGTGGGTGGTTCCTCAACCTGTTTGGGGGGGTTGGTGTGGGTGGGGGGTGGGTGGTTCTTTGGTGTTTGCTGCCTCCTTCCGAGGTGTTTGTTTTTGTCAATATGTATTGTTATGCCCTTCAGTTTGCCTTGCAACACCATTCTGCACTTGCTCTGTTATGTCATGCCGTACTGCTCTGTGCACTACCCCAAGATTTTGTTCCTGGGCACGACACTCGTCAGCATCCTAAACCCTGGGTTTGACGCTTGCGGTTCCCCCTCGCAGCCTGGCTATTTGTCGCGGCAAGTTCTAGGACATCCTCTCCTATTCCCTTTGTTGTTGCACTGCTTTTTGTCTTCACCGTTGGTTTGCACATCCATACGCACCTGCACGAGGGTCCTGGCCAGTTTCACCACACTTCGCATGATTACCCCCCACAATATGACGGAATGACACACTATTCTCTGGATATGGAACATCCGTGGTCCAAATAACCACCGCAAGCCTCGACTAGTTCACGCGCATCTCTTCCGGCATAAGGGGGATATCTGTCTGTTACAGGAGACCCACCTGCTCCCTGCCGCCAGACTGCACTCCCGGCACTGGGGAGAATCACACTCCTCTTTCTATTCCAACTACTCTCGTGGGGTCTCCATCCTTATACGTAGGGGACTCCCTTGGCAAACCTCCCACACAATCCCTGGCCCCGCAGGGCGATTCGTTATCCTCCACGACACCCTCCAGGCCCAACCCTTGACGATAGCTGCAATCTACGGCCCTAATAATGACGACCTGGACTTTTTTGCGCAGGTTTGGCAACACATCTCCTCCTTTGGCCCCGCTGCGCTCTTCTGGGGGGGGGGGGGGCTTTAATGTCACATTATCCACTGTTCTTGACCGTTCTGGCCCCCATGCTTCCCACCCGCGCGCTGCTACACTTTTAACATCCATCCTTGCTGAGAACTCCTTGTACGACGTTTGGCGTCACATGCGCCCTGATGCTCGTGAGGGCACCTGTGTCTCTGGCACCCATGGTTACTGGTCCCGGCTAGATCTTTGGATCTCTTCTCCAGATATCATCTCCTGGCTCACTTCCGTTGATCATAAGGCGCGCACTCTTCAGATCACGGGCCGGTTCAACTCTGTCTCCGTCTGCTTCAGTCCCCTCGGCGCGCTTTCTCCTGGCGGCTCCCTTCCAACGCGCTGCGCGATTCCTTCTTTTGTGACGAGATCCAGACCACGATCACGATCTACTTTGAACTCAATGTGGGCTCTGTGGACTCTCCCTCCACTCTCTGGGAGGGATTCAAAGTTGTCATTCGCGGCAAATGTATCTCTAAACAGTCCGGGGTCTTGCGCTCCATCCCTAATGCTCTAAACAAACTGGAATCCGAAATTAAATCATTGGACTCCTCTCATGCTCTTGATCCCAGCCCCGTCGCACTCGCCCGTCTCTGCGAGAAACGCACCGAATTCACCAAGGAGGCCAACAGAGAACTCTCGTTTCTCGGCAGAGAGGCCTGGTCACGCCGCTACGGTTTGGGCGGTCGACCTGGTAAAACCTTGGCCAACCTCCTCCGTCCGCCTCGTGCTGCATCCTATATTACAGCGCTCCAGGACGGTGGCCCAGTTCGGACCACCTCCCCTGAAGAAATTAAGGCGCGTTCCATGGATTTTTACACGCTACTTTACACTGCAGGATCCGTCTCACGCGCGTGAAGTCTTTGACCAGTACTTCGATACCCTTGAACTCTTATGGCTCAAACTACCACCGAGAATACCTTGACGAGCCCTTCTCTAAAGAGGAAATACTGGCAGCCATCAATGGCATGCCTGGCGACAAGGCTCCTGGTCTAGACGGTTTGCCCGTTTCTTTTTACAAAACTTTCGCTCCTCTTTTGGTGCCACATCTGGCCGCCATGTACAACAAATCCTTGGAGGGCGGCCAATTTCCGCCTTCGCTCTGAGAGGCTATGCTGACTCTTCTCCTAAAACCAGACAACCCCCCCACCCCCCCCCCCCCCAGAATTGCGCGATTCCTTATCGCCCACTATCCCTCATTAATACTGATAACAACATTTTCCCCAAACTGCTTGCCTCACGTCTTCTCCCTCTCATGCTGCACATCGCCTGCCCAGATCAGTCCAGCTTCATCCCGGGCCGCGCAACTTCCCACTATCTCCATACCATGGTCTCCGTCCTTCACCAAATCAACCCAGCACGCCCTGCAGTGGCTGCCCTGCTGTACGCCACCAAGGCCTTCGATACTCTGGAGTGGCCCTTTCTAGTCTCTCTCCTCACGCATCTTGGCTTCAGTCCAGTTTTTATACGCAACATCTTACTCCTGTACACTCTTCCTACCGCCCGCCTCCGGATCAATGGCCTGGTATCTGATCCCATCTTTGTCGGACGTGGTACCCGCCAGGGGAGCTTTTTTCGCCTATGTTATTCGCTATCGGGATGGAACCACTGGCGGCTAGACTCCGGCAACACCACACCCAGAGAGGCATCGGGTCCGCGGCACACGCCCTCTTGGTCTCCATGTATGCGGATGACATCGCTTTATATGTTTGCCACCCCCAGAAAAATCTTAGCCCTCTGGTGGATGAGATTATACGGTTTGGTGGCTACTCAGGCATACAGGTCAACTGGAACAAGTCAATCCTCTTTCCTCTCACAGACGCCACCACTCCCTTCACCTCGGACTACCCTTTCGTGTGGGCGTCTGGTCCCACTCGCTATTTAGGAGTCTGGCTGAGCAGGGACGTGGATGAACTTTGGAGGGCCAACTTCGGGCACGCGGTGGACTGGCTCGAATCGAAGGTTCCGCTCTGGAGCCGGCTGCCCCTATCATTAGCCAGTCGAATAGCAATCGCCAAGATGGTAGTCCTCCCCAAATTCCTATATTTATTCCTGAATATACCTGTTCCCCCTCACCGCCCATTTTTTTCGCAGGGTCCGCTCGTTGATCATCTCTCTTCTCTAGCTGGTAGGCAACCCAGGATCGTGTATGACATTCTCACTCTTCCGATGATTTGCGAGGGCCTCGGCACCCCAGACTTAAAAACTCTACGCAATGTGTGCTCAGGCCATTTTTTTGCACTTTTGGCTTCACCCCACTTCTTTTCAGCCACACGTTGCGGTTGAGGCGGATCTTGCTGCCCCGTGGCCACTCACCACCATCCTGTTTGCCCCGGCTAAACTCCCACGTACTGAAAAAGACACGGTAGAGACCTTGCGATGGGCCTGGGAGGGACTTTGTCGCTTCTCAGGTGCCCCTATGCTCTCGGCAAATTCAATGCCGATAGTTCGCCACCTGGCTTTTCCTCCTCTCCAACCCTCCGGTATGGTTAAACATGCCACCCGCCTGGGGCTGAACACGGTAGCGGATCTCTATCCGGGAAACACATTCTACTCTCTTGCTGATGATTCCGGCCCCATGGACACTTTGCTCTTTTATCAGCTAAGGGCTATTTGCAGGGAATTACACTCTACGATCCCTCTGCCTCCTCCCTCGATGACCGTGTTCCTATATCCGTCTTCCTCTCCTCGGAAACTGGTAACCAAACTTTACGCCCTCACGCTGGCAGCCACCTCTATTTCCACTGATCGCGCCCGCGTGGCATGGGGCGTGGATCTTGGTCTAGGGATCTCCCAAGCTGATTGGCTTTACTGCTGCAAACAGACTAGGCGACTGTCCCCTAACTATCGCCTGCACCTTATTCATTTTAAATATCTGCATAGGCTCCACCACACTCCCATTCATTTGCACAAGCTGGGGCTCCTCCCCAGTGACAGATGCTTGCGCTGTTCTGCTCCTGCAGCGTACTTCTCTCATCTTGCCTGGTTGTGCCCCAAGGTCTCCGCTCACTGGCGCAAGGTCTGTTCTGCTATTTCAGAGATTACTTCCTCGCCGGTTAATCCCGCCCTCCCCCCCACCCCACCCCTCTGCCTCCTCGGCTTTGTGAAATCTGCCTGGACGCTTCCCGACACCTAATTGCCATGCTGCTTGTTCTCGCACAGCGCAGGGTCTCCATGTGTTGGGGTCGCAAACCTGCTCCTAAATTTGCTCAATGGCTCGAGGATGCATCGCGCTGCCAGACCCTATTGTCTAAATTCTGGGACCTTATGCCAGCTAGATCTCGCCCACACGACATATGAGGGCCCCTTGTGTCATACCTCCTTGCTCGTTCCCCCCCCCAGCGCCTGACTTCCCCTCCCGCGCTCCCAGCTGTCATTTCGCCCGCGGCGGCTGCCGGTGTGGGATAGTTATCGGCCAACGCCCCCCCCCCCCCCCCCGTCCCTTCTTCTTCTCAGCAGGGCCCGCCCTTTCCCCCATGACTTGTGCGCCTCATACCAATGACTGTTTATTGTCCAAACGTGCCTGTATAACATCTGCTATGCTGTTGCTTTATGATGTTCTGAGCTAATGGTCCCCTTTGCGTTTTTCAATTGTGCTCATGTGCATGGTGCTTTGATTCAGTGCAAGAATTAAATTTGTCTATGCAACTTTGTCAATAAAGGCTTTTGAAAAAAAAAGTATTTATACTGCCCTTCAAAAAATAATAAAGTGAAAACGCAACCCGAATAAAATTCCACACCAATTTAGTAAAATAAAACCAATTGTAATTATTAAAACTAGACCGAAATGTCAAAAATCTAATCAGTAGAACCAGAGATCTCAGTGAACATAGCACTAAAAAGCACAAAGTGCCAATTGTGGTCATCTGGTTGCGCCAGACTTGTACAAAGTCACAAGTTCAGCCCGACCACAATAAAGCGTGGGCCGGCTACAGGGACCCAGGTAGGCCAGCTGAACCAGAGTACAAGTCCTGGTTGCAGAGTGTTGTGAAGTCCAGCGTTGAGGATGCTTGCAGTGCGAAGACTGGCATTGAGGATGCGTTGCACAGTCGACTTGTTGCATCGGTCCCGAAGAGCTCCGAGGCTGCGATACGAGAACCTGCATCGTCAACGAGTTATTTGTGATGCAAGGGAGTGCATAGGTGAAGCTTCCCATGCAGAGATTCCAATGCGGGCTGGAAGATCGATGAGTCCTTTCGCTGAGAGAATCCTCGCAGCAGAGGTGATGTATCGGTTCTGCTTAGGTTTGCGCCTTGCAGCAGAAGAGAGTTGTCGGTTCTGCTGGATCCACACATGGACTGGCAGAACATCTTGAGTCCCACTTCCTAGGGTCCAGGACTGGGGTGGGCTCACATCGCAGGGTAGGACTCACAGATGGCAGAGCCCAAGTGCTGAGTTCAAGGTTGTGGGAGCCTTCTGTCCCTGAGGCTCTAGTCAGGAGGCAGCCACCAACCCTCAGAGTCACTCTGGTTCAACTGATACAGGTCCAGTTCTTCTCACCCAGGCAAGAGGGCAGCAGGTCAGCACAGCTGAGCAGCCGTCCAGTGGAGTGGCAGTTCTTTCAGTAGCTCAGCAGTCCTTCCTGGCAGAATATCACTAGGATCAGAATTGTCCCGAAAAGTTGATGTCTGAGGTCCAGTATTTATACCTGGCACCCTTTATCTGGAAGGTGGGAGATGCTTCTAGAGGTTTCTGTTTGAGGTCCACAGGCATCCTGTCTTCTCTGTCCTGGCTCCAGACTAACTATAGGGGGTATGCAGCCCTCTGTGTGGAGGCAGGGCGCAGCCATATTTAAGTGTAAGTAGGGCTGTGCCCAGCTCTACCCTCCCATCCTACCAGTGAGAGCCCATCCAGGCACACCTAAGCTCTCTGTTGTGTTTGGCTGTCTATACACAAAGCCCAACTGCCAACTACACCCAGTCATGTGACCCAGAGACAGGCTGCAGGCGCTAAATGGCTAAGGCCAGAAAATGTCAACTTCTAAATGTGGCATTTTTTAAAAAATTGTAATTTATAATCCGACTTCACCATAAGACCATTTTTCATTACAATTCCAAAGACACAAAACATGAACTGGTTACCTGCTCCCATTTGGAAATTATGACTTATTAAATGTAATAAGGTAACCCTAATGTTATCCTATAAGAGAGGCAGGGCTTGCAATAATGAAAAACGAATTTAAGAGTTTTTCACTGCCAGGACACATACAACCTAAAAATACATATCCTACTTTTTAAATATGCTCCAGCTTGCCCTCTGGACCGTCTTGGGCCTTCCCTAGGGGTGGCTTATGTGTATTAAAAAGGAAGGTTTGGTACTGGCGCAAGGTTTATTTTGCCAGGTCGACTTGGCAGTTTAAAAAATGCACATACAGGGTTCAATGGCAGACCTGAGACATGTTTAAGGGCTACTTAAGTGAGCTGCACAATCCGTGCTGCAGGCCCACTAGTAGCATTTAATTTACAGGCCCTGGGCACCGGTAGTGCCTCATTACTAGGGACTTAAGAGTAAATTAAATATACTAATTGGGTATAAGGAGAGCGCGCAAGTACTTTAGCACTGGTTAGAAGTGGTAAAGTGTGCAGAGTCCTAAAGCCAGCAAAAACGAAGTCTGCAGGCAGAAGAGTTCAATAAGAAAAAGTTAGGGTAAAACCACTCCAAGGATGCTATGTCTAACAGCTAGGTTATCATATGTCAGCTATTCCCATTTAGCCATTAAAATGTGATAGACTTGAATGGTGGCAAGTTATTTGTTGAGTTTTGTGATGTCATGGTTAGACCAGGCCTTCAGGTAGTGCAGGGTGTGATCAAACTATTAGATGCTAATATCCTTGGCAGCCACTAGGACTCACAGCAGTTCCATGTACAATTTAAAGTTGACCCCTGAGACAACGGAGACTTGGGGAGTGCTGCAGACCAGGAAAAGCTTATCTGGACTACCTAAGCTCTTCTTTAGAACCGACTCGAACAAAGATAGGGAAACCCCTTGAAAAACTTCAGTTTTTCCCAGAGTGCGGAGCAGAGCTTTATAGTCGACGGTATTGAAGCCTTCACAGAAGTCAAGCAGGACGGAAAGGCGCAAGTTTGCAATCTGAACCACTTGAATTGTAGCTGTCTCTGTGTAGAGATGAGATGTGAAGTCAGACTGGCAGTTTTTCAAGAGGACGTTGAAATTTATCTTGTCATGTAGCTGGTTTGTGACAATCTTGAATGATAACCCCCAGCAATTGAAGGTATCGCTTTGGGTAGTAGTTGATGTGGTCATCGAAATTGAGTACTGTCTGGTTTTGAGCGCCTCTAGGAAGCCACTTTCTAGAACAAAGGAATTACCTTCATAAGAAGTGGTATTTAAGCATGTTTCCACAGACTGGTGTCATGCAGAGATAGTTGTATTCCCCACGCCGGTCGTCCCCCCCCGAAGGCCCACTCCTCATATCGTCCTATCTCTCTTGAATATCGAGGCCAAGCTCTAGGCCAAAGCCCTGGCCAGCAGGCTCATGCTCTATATGTCAGACCAGGTCCACCCGGACCAGGCAAGCTTTATGCCCCACCACCCTACTCTTCATAATATCTGTTGCACCCACAACGCAATAGCTCTGGTGGGCTGACTCGAGCGCCCTACGGCCTTACTACTAGCGGACATCAATAAGGCTTTTGACTCTGTCTGCTAAACTTACTTGTTTGCGCTTCTCCAGCGGCTCCATATGGGTCTTAGATTCCTCTCCTATGTCCGACTACTCCATTCTGACCTGACTGCCTCGTTTCCTGTGGCCGGCACAGCCTCTGCCTCATACCCCATTTGTCGTGGCTCCAGGCAGGGATGTCCCCGTCCCCACTTTTATTTACCCTGGCCATGGAGTCATTGGTGGTGTGGGTGAGAATAGACTCCCAGGTCCGGGGGTTTGAATGGTCCCAGGAAGTTTCGAACTGCATTGCAATTTATGTCGACAATGTCCTCTTCTTCATCACAGTTCTAGCGGCCTTCGGCCCCAGTGAAAAAAGACGGAGGTTAAAAATTGGTCTAATTTAACCTTATCCCTAAGAGGCTCTGCCATTTTTAAAATGATTTGCCTGCAGCCCGTCTTTTGAACCAATTGCAGATCCACCTCTTTCCAGTTCCTCTTACCTGGTTTCGACAGATCAGTGCAGGTCTGGGTCATTTCTTATGGGGAAGAGTTGCCTCTCTGGTAGCCTTATGTACCTGCTCCCAATTCACTTATTGCGGGGGCATCGCGGCCGTTGATATCCAATCTTACCATGAGGCTGCACATCTACAGTTAATTAATGGGTTGTCCCAGAGACGACCCAACATACGCGGTGGATAGATGGGCGACAGGCGAACCATCTATGATCAGATACCTTTATAGAAGAGAAGATGTGGATTCCCTTCCCCCGACTAAGAGGGTGGTGGTCCTGGCATGGAGGCCTTACGCGGGAGACTCCCCTGTGGGGGATATGCTCCCTCCCCAGTTGGTGAGGCTACAAGGCTTTCAGGGTTGGGAACGGATTGGCATATCCACCTTGGGGGATGTGATGCGGCGCCTTGTTCGTAAATTGCTTCAGGAACTTCACTCTGAATTTTCTATGCCCCGCATCCAATTCTACAAATATCTACAGCTACGCCATGTGTTGACCCCTTTACACATGTACTCTCAGCTCTAACTGATTTCAATCCACTGGAGGGGTAACTCCTTATGAGCAGCTTGGGCAATCATAAAATATCAAAGATTTACCATTCCCTGGTCACTAACACCACCACTACCTTAGAAGACCTCCGTGTGGTGTGGTAGAGAGAGATAGGTGACCTAGACGATGATGATTGGGTGGAGGCTTTGGGGTCCCCTCGGGGGGCAGTGATATCTTCATGCCTGCGTTTAATTCAGTTTAAATATCTCCATTGCGCCTAATTTACTAGACACCGGCTGTGGCGTATGAGTCTTATAAATCCCCCCCGATACCTGCGCTGCGAATCGGAGTACGGCACCTTCCTTCATTCAGTTTGGGAATGTAGAGCCCTGGCCCAGATTTGGAGGGGAGTGGTGGAGTGCCTGGCCAAGGTACTTGCTAGGGACTTACCTCAGACCCCGAAATGACTCCTGTTACACAGCACTGAGCGGATTGGGGGTAATCGATATAAACGGCACTTGCTATTACTTGGCCTTACCCATGCTAAACAGGACATTGCCTGCCAGTGGAAATATGCAGCTCCATCTTTGCTGGGCGTCTGGAAGAAAGGCATGGACTTTTGTATGGGACACGAATTTGCTATGTTTGAGGCGAGGGGGTGCCTGCAAAAACATCCCAAAATTTGACAGCGATGAGCTGATTACCAGGGCTCGATTCTAGAGCCTGTGCACAACGCAGACGTGCAATTGAATACTGGAGTTAAACAATTTGGAAAGGACACTCATGCAGACACTCTTGTTCCTTAATGTATACATGTGTTGGGCTGTGGGCGGTGGGTTGGGCAGACCGGGGGGGTGAGGGGGGAAGGGACATCAGAAGCATATGTTTATATTCATTATTGTATCTTTGGCTTATTGTTTCTATTACTCATTGGTATTGCAAATAGGGATAAAGCTGTGCCATGTATCCGGCTATTTACTGTACTTGTAGTTGGTCCTCCAGGCCATTGTCCGGCAAAATCTCCAATAAAAATTGTTATGAAAAAAAAAGTGGTCTTTAAGGAGGACAATAGTAGACTCTCCAGGTTTTCTGTGCACAGAGCACGAAACATAGGTCATTTTAAGTGTAGCAGCCAATTGTGCTTTGGAGGTTGCGTGATACCACTTTGCTGAGAAGTCTTGCCTGCCCTGTGTAGTTAATTGTTAATGATTGCACACTTCTTGGAGTGGGGGAACATGACAACCTTTCTCGGAGTGGGGACTGTTATGATGTCATGCTCTGCATGATACTCACAAAGAGCACCCTGCATTTGTTGCCGGCATACATGATGATATGTTTTCACTAGGCAGTCTTGGCCTCTCTGATGAACTAGGTGTGGAGGATGCAGACTTGTTTCAGGGAGTGAATTGTTTCTTCAGTGCTTCTGCTTGAAGCTGTCTCAAGATCTATACTATGTGGAAAATTGGCCAGAGAGATAGATCTACGTGGTCAAACGAGGAAAGGTACTATCCCCAGCAAATGACTGCAGCCACCTGCAGCAGACTGCTGCAACAGAGATTACCACCTGGCTGGAGTCATGGTGTTGGCTGGACTACATGGAAGAGAGGAAGGATAAATAGTCCTAATGCAGGAGGCACAAAGGAGCACCACTTTTGCTGGCTAAGGTTTATGGAACCGTTTAGCTTTGGCAGTACAGTATGAGGTGTCTTTGTCCTTTCACAGCCCCTCTGGGCAGGAATCGAAAGCCACCTCCTCTCTAGATAGGGTTGTGGCTGTTGTGAAGAGATTGTGCTTGTTCCTCCAAAGGTGCTCTGTCAAGATGTTTGCTTACTAATTAGTAGGTTGTGTTGATGTATGATGGTGCATACATGCCAGTTTGATTGTCTGTATTTTGGCACATAACTGTGTCTTAAGTGAATGTAGGGTTTTGGGTGTGTGGTAGTATGTGATGGGTGTGTGCCCTACGATGACAGGGGTGTTAGCTTATAATGATGACTGGTGAGTGTGTTTGTGTATGAGAGGGTTGTGTTAGTATATGATGATAAGTGAGTGTCAACTAGTAGTAGGTGTATGACTGTGCAATGGTGAATGTTGGTGTATGATCTTGGGTTTGTAGTCATCTGATGGTGGCTGTGTGGCTGAAACGAATTGTGTAAGCATACAATAGTGGCTGTTTTTATATGTGCTGTAAGAGCATATGATTTTGGATGTATTGACTAATGATATTGGGTGTGTTATATGTGGATATGGTGGCTTCCTGGGTGTATGATGGTGGCTATGCAAGTGTATGGTCTGTGGTTGGAAGATGGCAGCAATGTACCTGTGTGGTGTTGGCTGTGTAGGTATATGATTGTGGGCGTGTGAACATCTGAGAATGGTTGTATGGGCAAGTGTTGGATGTGTTTGCATATGATGGTAGGGGTGCTGGTGGTTGAAGGTGGGTGTGTTGCTGCATGATGGTTGTATAGGGATTGTGACAGGTGTGCATATGATGGTGAGTTTGTTGGTGCTTGATGGTGAGTGTGTTGATGCATGATTGGTCTGTGATGCTGTCTATGTGGGTGTATGGCGGTGAGTATATGAGCATCTGATAATAGACATATGGTCATTTGATGGTGGCTATGAGCATATGATGGTTAGTAAGTGGGTGTTTGTCAGGAGGTAGACTCTGGAAAAGAAATGGAGGACCTACCAGAACTCCTGTGTTGGTCTGCACCATCCGTGGACCCTGTAAAATACAAGCATTTACCATGCAATATGTCTTGCATTTGCGAGAGTTTGAGCTATTGGCATTGGATATTAGTAAATGACAATGCCGTTTATTTATGTGTTGGTTTTTAAAACATAAATAAAAGGCATTGTCATTTACAATGCCAATAGCTCATAAACTCTCTCAAATGCAAGATCTATTGCATAATGTCGGCCCCGCCCCTTTCTTTAGACCCGGCTCGTCTAAAGAAAGGTGTTGTGAAAGTAATCGCAGTAAAGCGCAGCGCGCGCGCCCGCGCACATGCACTGTAGCTCTAGGCTGGCCTGGTAGCACTTTTTGGAGTCCTCTCAATAAGTCTCGCCAGACCAGCGCATGCGCTGGGTCAGGCGAGACCTAAACAGACAAAGGACTATTACTTTGTCAGGAGGAAGAGGGGGACATCGAAAGCAAGGACAGACATTAGCAGAAGGAGGAGGAAAAACCGGTGAGAAAAGGAAAGGAACACCGAAAGCGGCCCATGAAGAAGACGCCCACTGAGCTGCTGCGAGGAGGAATGCGGACAGTCCCAGAGGATCGCGGTGAGAACCAAGCAAGACAAAGGTGTGTGACAGGCCAACCACCGCCGGAGCAGTGTGCAGTCGGCCACGCTCCAGGAGGAGCGTGGTTAACCCATTTGCATAATTAAGTTACCAGGTGGATGGCGGTAAAGGGAAGACCACGGAAATTTAAGTCCTGTAAGCAATTTTGGCACAACCAAAGCATATTTATTTTAGTTGGTATTGGTTTCGGGATTTGTTCTCTTTTTTTGAGTTCCTAAGCCAGTTTTATTTTGTAAGAAGAAAGTGAGGTAAAGATTTGCTATTAGGATACATAAATCAGACAGAAGCCTATCCAAAAATGAAGTGATAAGTCTCTAGGAATTACTGTGAATCTTGATTTTGGTTAAATTAAATTGCATAGCAGTTATAGTAGCAATTGTGAAATATACCCTGTTTAAATTCTGCCCAAAGGAGAGTACTGGAGACAGAGTAGTTTACAGTCGGGTGAAAACTTAAAATAGTGCGTCCCAATCTCAAGGAATGACAGAAAAGAATGAGTGTTATCCAGATAAAGAAAGGAAGACTCCTAGAGATAAAGGATAGAAAGAAAAAGAATTAAGAAACTCTAAAATAACAAACGATAAAGAAGGCAAAACTTACCTGTGGTTTCCTTCTTTTGCAGAGTGCTCCGGAAGAGGCTGGTCCCTATGAAAAATTTAAGAAAAAGAGACTGTTACTTCAATCAAAAGATAATTTATTCATCTTCTGAACTAACAACAAGAAAGTATTACTGGATTTTTTTCAAAATAAAACTGCCCTCCTGAGGAGTTGTTCTCTATTACCTTACCAAAGAAGGCTAACACGTGGTGTCAGAAGTAGGATATTACCATCTGATGTAAGATGGAGAATATGCTTCAACAACTAGTAAAAGGACAGAGTCAACTAGAACGGGCCGTAGAAATGTATATGACTATAGCTGAATCGGAACGTAAGGCTTTTCGAGACACCCTGAAGGCTCAAGCTGAACAACTCCAGAAGGTCTCAGAGAGCCAGTTACAACTCACTACCTTCCAGGTGCAAAGTAAATGGCTAGCACCAGCAGGACCGGCTATATACGAGCAGAAATTTCAAGTGGGAGACGATCCTGGGGCTCTTCCTCTTAACTTTGAAAGGGCTACCCGAGCGAGTTCACAGCCCGTGGAGAGGTGTCCCAGCTATCCAGTTGATGAGGAAGCCTATCGAATCCAATTCAGAAAAGAGAGAGGACAACCTGGAGACACCCCTAGAACACTGTTCTTCAAAATAAAGGATGCAGCCAATCGGTGGCTTAGGCCTTGGGAGGCTACTAAAGAAGATATAATGACAAAGATTTATCTTGAACAATATTTAGAGGCTCTACCAGTATCCACCCAGCGGTGGTTACGTCAACATCCAGGGTTGACTCTCAACAAAGCGGTAGAAATGGCCACTGCCTATGCTAGAGCACAGTATCAAACTGGTTTCATCGAAACGAAAAAAGGAATGAGGTCATTACCACCTATGCCTTCTGGGAGGAATCTTAAGAGCATAGTGAAAAAGCCAGTCGTTCCCCCTAAAGTACGACCGCCAAAAAGAGAGCAAGTACAATGCTACGAGTGCAGAGAATGGGGACATCTAGCCCGAGTATGTCGAAATAGAAAACATGAAGAGGAACCTATAAAGGTTAATTATGCCCCCTATTCCATTTACTTCACACAAGAGATGGGACCCAGCTATTATGTGAGTATCCGAATAAATCAGAAATGGGTGACTGCTTTATTAAACCCCAGGTGTAGACAGTCAGTAATTAAAGATGACTTCGCCTTACCCCAATAGATTATTCCAAATAGACAGGTTTGCATTAGATGTGTACATGGGAACCTAAAACGATATCCAGTAGATAAAGTGGAAGTAAAAATGGTGGAAGGACAGACCACTCAAATAGGGGTGGGAGGCCTCGGTATCTTACTAGAAGGTTTAAAACTGGGTACCGATAACCCCCAGTTCCTCACCCTATTAAGGCAAACCCTACAAGAAAATAAATCCTGAGATACATTAATGGTAGAAGAACCATGGACCTTGGATCGTAACTTCCGAGCTGCCAAGATAAACAATCTCACCTTACATAACGCTTAGCAGAGGGCTAAACAGAAAGGAGGGAAACTCATGAAGGGGTACCCATCCTTCCAATAAAAAATGGACTGTTGTATAGGATAGGGAAAGAAAACGATACCCCCAACTTCTAGTCCTAAATTGTTTTCATGAACACATTTTATTTCATGCCCTACTCTCACATAATGGCAGGGTACTTTGGAATCGAGAAGACTACACTGGCCATATTAACCCATATGTATTGGCCCATGATTGTAGCCCAAATAAAAGAAATTCTGTCAGGGATGTGAGAAATGTCAATAAAAGAATCCATATTAATCCCCAAAAGCTCCATGACAACCAATGCCAATCTTTGGAAGACCCTCTGAAAAAGTGGTCATAGATCTGTTTGGACCCTTACCCCCATCTTGAAAGGGACAGAAGTATGTAGTGGTAGTATATTATGCCACCAGGTATCACGAGGCAGGTCCGGGGGAGCAATACTACCACTATAGCCCAGATATTGATCGATATCTTTTCAAGAAGGAGTTTTCCAAAAGAAATCTTAACGGACCAGGGCACTCCTTTTGTATCCCGTTTGATAAAGCAAATTCATAAACAATTGAATATTCGTCATTTTAGAACCTATGTATACCACCCTCAAAGTGATGGGTTGGTGAAACGATACCATGGAACCTTAAAACTCACACTAAAAAAATGTTAACTGGGGAAGGAAGAAATTGGGATCAGTTACTTCCCCTAGCACTGTTTGTAATCAGAGTCCAAAGTAGCCAGGGTTGTTCCCCCGTTCGAGCTGCTTTTTGGAGATAAACCACATACTTTATTGGATATAACCAAAGAGGCTTGGGAGAATTGGGAAAGCTCAAGGAACTGGCTCACTTGAATCTTGAGAAAGTACAACAGAAATGGTGACAATTCTATAATAAAGGTAAAAAATGGAGGGAGTTGACGGTATTACTACCCAGCTCAGATAATAAGACGAGGGCTGAATGTCCGGGACCTTACAAGGTTATAGAAAAAATTGGGCGAGTTACGTATAAAATTTAACAGGGGATAGTAAACAAATCTATCATCTAAACCTACTATAAAAATGGCTTGGGCCCACCCCAGTCTCCGTACAGGCCACTCCTTATTTACCAATTACAGAGAACACACTAGACCAGGTTTCTGTAAGTGATAGCATTACAACCCAACAAAATGGTGAACTCTTTCAGTTTTTATCTTCTTTTTCTCACATTTTCTGACCTGCCCAGGAAAATTCATTTCACTGTCCATGGTATGCATAGCAAGGAAGGGACTGTAGTAAACCAACCTCCCTATAGAATTCTTAAGCCAAAAGAAATCCATAAGGAAAGAGATTGAAAACATTTTACAACTGGGAGTTATTGAACCTACAACAAGTGATTGGTGTTCTTCTATAGGATTAGTTCCTAAACCAGATAGAACTATGCCTTTGTGTATTGCTTTTCGAGTCATAAATGGTGTATCGAAGTATACGCGGCATTAGGGCCGCCATCTTGAGTGAGGCTCCTTGGATCGGGCCGCCTTCAGGCACCATCTTTGGTGGGTCTAGAGGTTTTTCCTCGCAGGACTCCCGCGCACTGGACAGTGCATTTAAGGCGCCTCTTACAGCCTTCAGGTAGACTCTACACCATAGCGCTAACGCGTATCTGCAGCTCTATTTATGAACGTTTTATTCTGCTTTTTTTAACTAATTGCTACATGCGCTGCTACTTCTGGCGTCTGGCGCTCTTGTTGCTTACTACTTGGGGGACCCAGTTAGCTCTAACTTGCACTGTAAAATTTGAAAATCTCACCTGCACTTTGCGGGATCTAGTTAGAATTCCACACTTCGGGGGTCTATTTAGGACGCGATCGCGGCATTCCGGCCGCCATCTTGAGTGAGGCTCCTTGGATCGGGCCGCCTTCAGGCACCATCTTTGGTGGGTCTAGAGGTTTTTCCTCGCAGGACTCCCGCGTGGTTTATCTCCACAGTATATAAGGGATGTGTGTACCAGCGCGCAGCGTTGGCGCGCAGCGAGCGCGACGGCGCGTCGGAGGTGCGCCAGAGGTAAGCCCGTTTGCGCCCGTTCGCGCACAGGACGTGCCAGGAGCCGGGGACCCGGTTTCATCGTCTGCTATCCGGTTAAGTTACACCAGAGACATGCTGCTAAAACTCGATCCAGGTATGGCTATGCGCTACCAGCCTCATGCCACCGCTAGGTGTAGGCAGTCCCTGTCGTGTGGTTTGCTGAATGTGAGATCTCTTAGCAAACACCACTTGGAAATTGCACTGCTCATAGAATCTTGTGAGCTAGATGTCCTGTTCATGACAGAAACGTGGACTAGGGTGGACTGTGCGGTGGATTTGGGGTTGGCTTGCCCCCCTGGTTACAAGATCAGACATATCCCGCGGGAGGGAGCTAGAGGAGGCGGGGTGGGTCTCATCTACAGGGAAACGCTTGATGTCTCACTGCTTGAGACTAAGAGTATCTCGGGCTGTGAGAGTTTGGCCTTTTCCCTGATAGGACAGGGAGGCACTCTCTACTCTGGGTTGCTGTGTTATCAGCCCCCTGCCAGCACTTTGTCAGCTGTACCTAAGTTAATTGATACCATCTACGAGTTTTCCAATACCCATGCAAGGACTTTGATTCTGGGAGATTTTAATCTACGGTCAGATGGATCCACAGGGTCTGTCTTCTCGGAACTGGTTCAGGCTTGCAGTAATATTCATCTGCAGCAGCTGGTGCACTCACAGACTCACACTAAGGGCCATATCCTTGACCTGATTTTTGCAGATGCCAAACAGGTAGTGGTTCAGAATATCCTTCCTCAGTGTTGGACGGACCATGCCCTAGTTCATTTTTCTATCGCACTCCCTACGGCAACACCTGGAAGTGGAAGTACTGGAACTAGGACCAAGACGGGCAGGCAGTGGTCGAGGCTACTAAAACAATCTTGTCTGCCGTCCTTGTTGGGAGAGGACTTCCCTTTGGGAGACAGTGTGGATATAAGTTATGAGTGTCTCTGCCGGAAAATTCTTAACTCCCTGGAGGTGGTGGCCCCCCTGCGGAAAACCAGGGATAGATCCAGGATCGCTATGCCTTGGTTTACAGCTGAGCTGTCGCAACTGAAGCTTCGCTGTAGACGAGCAGAGCGAACCTGGAGAAAACAATATCTGGAATCTAAGAAAACCCTTTTTAAACAGGCCTTACTGGATTATAAGACGCATTTTAAGGGGGCTAAAGCAAGATATCTTGAGGAATCGCTTCTAACTGCAGCAAATAAGACGTAGACCCTATTTAAGATCGTTAGGGACCTCTCTCGACCTGCCAGCGCTGCTAATGACATCCCTGCCTCCCAGGCTCTTTGTAATTCTTTGGCACAGGCTTTTGAAGATAAGATCGCCTTGATCTTAAGTAAGCTTGATCCATCGACTATGCTTGCTACTCAGCCTGTGCGTGGCCCTATATCAGTGACCGACATAGAGATGAAAGAGGCAGACGGCAGACAGACACAGCTGGACAGCTTTCCTCTTCCGTCCTTTGAGGAGTTTTGTTCGCTGGCCAATAGCGTATCTTCTGGTTCCCCTCGGGACCCACTGCCTCATAAATACTGGAAAGTGTTCCAGGCGGAGCTTTTTCCTCCGCTGTTTTCCATCTGTTGCCAGTCTCTCTCTATGGCACGAGTTCCGGAGTGCTGGAAACTGGCAGTGGTCTCCCCCTTATTGAAGAAGGAGATTCTGGATCCCACCTGCCCAGCGAATTATAGACCTATATCGCTGCTCCCTTTTCCCATTAAGATTCTGGAGAAACTGGTCACTAAACATCTGTCCAGTTTTTTGGAGACCAGTTCTTGTTTGGACGCGACTCAATTTGGCTTTAGACCAGCCCATGGCACGGAGTCTGCCCTGGTGACCGTTTTAGACGATCTTCGATCGCGAGTCGACACTGGACGAGCAGCCTTTTTAGTGCTGCTCGACATGTCGGCCGCGTTTGATACGGTCAACCACGACATCCTGGTCAGAAGACTTGAGGATGCCGGGGTGAGGGGTTTGGCCCGTGATTGGCTGGTCTCCTACCTGGGAGACAGGCGTCAGGTAGTGGCCTTGCCACCATTTCAGTCTGACACTAAGGTGGTTAGGCATGGCGTCCCGCAAGGGTCTGCCATCAGCCCTATCTTGTTTAATCTCTATCTTCGCCCCTTGGTGAGTTTGATTAAATCATTTGGCATTGTGGTTATTAATTATGCCGATGATACGCAGCTCATCTTTTCCATCGAGGGCAAGGATGCGGTGCCTTTGGAGACTTCATCAATGCATGGCATCAACCGCGGACTGGCTGAGGCATAACTCTTTGCAGTTTAATAGCTCTAAAACAGAGGTATTGCACTGCTCGATGGATCGTGTCCCTCGGTCACTGCCTCCTGATTTTTGGCCCACTTCCTTCCAGGATGCACCTCTGGCAGCAGGTTCCTCCAGGAACCTGGGCGTGATGTTCGGGCCTAACCTTCAACTAGATTTATTTGTAAACAAAACTGTGTCCACCTGCATGGCGCTGCTTCGTATGCTATGGAAAATTCTTCCGCTGCTACCGGCCTATGCTCGGGTAGAAGTGGTGCGTGGGACCATACTGAGCAGGTTGGATTACTGCAATGCATTACTTCTAGGAGCACCGGCCAATTTGGTGGTTAAGCTGCAGCGTGTGCAGAATATGGCTGCCAAACTGTCTCTTTCTCGGCGCCGTTTTGACTCCTCTTCTATGGCGCTGGTGGATCTCCACTGGCTGCCTATTTCACAGCGGATTGTTTTTAAAGCACTTTGTTTAGTGTTTAAAGGGCTTCACGGGCCTGCTTCGTTACAGGAAATGTTTGCGTGGTATGTGCCCACACGCTCCCTTCGATCATCATCAGCATATCTAGTGGTAATTCCGAAGGTTTTGAGGGCCCGGATGGGCGGGCGGTCTTTTAGCTTTGTGGCAGCCAAAAATTGGAATTCTTTACCCTTGTCGCTGAGAAGTTTGGGGGAATTTTCCTCCTTTAGGAAGGGACTAAAAACATATCTTTTCCCTAGGTCAGATTAAATTCTTCTGTTACTGTGTTTTGCGTGTATTGGTAAAATGTCTAAGCGCCAGGATACCCTTCGGGTGACAGTATGCGCTATACAAATACGCGATACATACATACATACATACATACATACTTAACCCTGAACAGACGAGTTAATTGAACAACTAGGGGAAGCTCGATATATATCTACCATAGACCTTCCAAAAGGGTGTTGGCAGGTTCCTCTGAGGTCCGAAAACAAAGAAAATGCAGCCTTATCCACTCCTTGTGGTCTTTTCCAATTTCCGGTTCTCCCATTTGATTTACATGGTGCTCCAGCTACCTTTCAGAGGTCAATGAATCTCCTCCTAAAGATTCTCATCACCCATATGCCTCGGCTTATTTAGACAATATAGTAATATATAGCAAAGATTGGGAACCCGTTTGAAACATCTGAGGGCACTGATCACCAAACTACAAAATGCAGGGCTTCATATTAATGCCAAGAAATCTAAATTTGCATATAGCCAAATAAAGTATCTAGGATATTTATTGGGAGGAGAATGAATTGAACCATAAACCAAAAAAGTGAAGGCCATCCCTGACATGACCTTTCCTGTGAACACACGTGGTATGAGAGCCTTTTTTAGTCTTTTAGGCTATTATTGAAGGTTTATTCCCCAATATTCCCAAATCTCTGCTTCTTTAACAGACCTCCTTAAAAATAATGCCACCAATAAATAATTTAAATATCCCCCCTAAACATCTAAAATATATAAGCACATCAAAACCAATACTACTTTCTCCTGACTTCTCTAAACCCTTCTTACTTCAGACAGATGCTTCGGATTGTGGTATTGGAGCTGTCCTGTTTCAGGTAACTGATAATGGGGAAGGGAAACCTATTTTCTTCATTAGCCGCAAACTATTCCCCAGAGAGATGGCTTACCCAGTTATAGAAAAGGAAGGATTAGCTATTAACTAGGCCATTGAAAAGTTGAGATACTATCTGGAAGGCAGACAATTCATCCTATTTACCAACCATGCTCCTCCAACATGGCTCAGTAGAAATAAGGGTACCAATCCTAGGGAGCTTAAATAGTTTCTGTCCCTCGCACCCTTACAATGTGAAGTTCAACATCGTAAAGGAAGGCAACAGGGAAATGTGGATTTCATCTTTAGATATCCACTTTTCCTCAATCGGGGAAAATCGTAGGGATGGGGTATTTCAGGAGGTAGACCCCGGGAAGAAATAGAGGACCTAATGGAACTCCTGTGTTAGTTTGCACCATCTGTGGACCCTGTCAAACAAAAAAAAGGAAATGGTTACCAAAAGAGAAGACAGACAAAAGCCAACTACAAAAACAAAAAAAGGATTATTACTTTTTCAGGAGGAAGAGGGAGATATCGAAAGCGAGGACGGACAGGAGCAGAAAGCGGAGGAGCTGGAAGCCGGCAAGGAACTGAAAGGAAAGCCAAAAGCGGCGCATGGAGAAAAGGAGAAGATGCCGACCAAACTGCTGCGAGGGGGAAGGCGGACCATCCCAGAGTATCACAGCGTACTTGACCAGGCTAGAACCAAGAAAGACAAAGGTGTTCGACAGGCAGACCATTGTCAGAAAACTGTGTAGTCCGGCCATTCTCCAGGAGGAGCGTGGCTAACCCAGGTGCATGATAAAGTCACTGGGTGGAGGGTGATAAAGGGGAGACCATGGAAATTTGAATCCTTAAAGCCATTTTGGCACGACCAAAGAGTATTTTTTTTAGTTAGTTTTATTTTCTTTTTTTCTCTCTTTCTAGAGTTCCTAAGCCAGTTTTATTTTGTAAAAACAAAGTGAGGTAAAAGACCTGATATTAGGATACATAAATCAGGCAGAAGCCTAGCAAAGAAAATGAGTGATGGGTCTCTAGGAATTAATGAGAATCTTGATTATGGTTGAATTAAAATGCATAGCAGTTATAGTAGCAATTACAAAGGCTATCCTGTTAAAGTTTGCCCGTAGAAGAGTATTGGAGACAGAAGTTTACAGCTGGGTGAAAACTGAAAGTAGTGAGTATCAAGGCCTGATTTAGATCTTGGTGGATGGGATACTCTGTCACAAAGGTGACGGATCTCCCGGTCGCTGTGTTACAAGTGCCATGGGATATAATGCACTTATAATACATTGTACGGGATATCCATCACGTTTGTGATGAAGTATACCATCTCCAAAGATCTATTTCAGGCCCTCCATCTCAAGAAATGACAGAAAAGAGTGAATGTTTTCCAGATAAATAGAGAAAGCAAATAAGGAAAACTCCTAGAGATAGATTAAAGATAGAAAGAAAAAGAATTAAGACACTCTAAAATAACAATAACGATAAAGAAGAGAAGACTTACCTGTGGTTTCCTTTTTTTGCCGAGGTCTCCGGGCGGGTTGGTCCCCATTAGAAGATTAAGAAGAAAAAGAGACTATTACTTTAGTCAAAAGATGACTTATTAATCTTCTTAATTTGCAGCACAAAAGTATTACTGGATTTGTTTTAGGAGACAAACTGTTCGCTAACAATTTTTTTCAAACTAAAACTGCCCTCTTACCAACCTCCTGAAGTGTCATCCTCTGTTGCCTTATCTGAGAAAGTTAACCTTGTTTAACAGTGATTGTGTTGTTATATTATGGGGAGCATGTGGTCATATGATAGTAGGTTTGTTGGCATAAGATGTGTGGATGAATGATGCTTACCTGCCAACTCTCACGGTGCCACTGTGTGTCATATGATTTGGACTCCCTTCACACCGTCACCTGGTAAGAAGCCAAACTCACATTGTGGCAGGAAAAAAGAGCTGAAAGCCACTGTAACCAGTGGATTTTCAGCTCGTTTTTGGAGGGTGTAAGCAGCGGTTGTCAATTTAAGAGGTGTGAAAACACTCCAGGACATCAGCAACAGCCTCAATGACCCTTTGTTTGTATTTTTCTGGAAGAGGGGTGGGGTGCGGGGGGGAGGAGGCTTGGTGAGGAGCAAAGTGCCTCCTAAGTAGCGTTCGTACTGAGGTCCTGTCCACTTCAAGGCCCTGCCCCTCCTTACACTGTAGCATTCATTTGTAAGAGGGCAAGTATGATGATGGTTGTTGAGTTAGACTATGGTGGCTGTGTAGGCATATGATCGTGTATGTATGTGGTATTGACTAGTGCAAATCTGACCAATAATTAGCAGAAAGATGTACAGGATAAAACACAAAGATACAGCCATCAAATGATTGATGGGGTATTGGAGCAGGGATGTGGCAATTCTGATGTATACAGGGAAGTTGTTCCAGATCTGGGGTGTATAGATAGAAAAGCCGTTTTTAAACTTAGTGTTGTCTGGCCAAGGGTATGCCAGTTCCACCACAGATAGTGGAATTGTGGCAATTTGATGGATGTGTGGGTGTCTGTTTGATGGCGTGTGTCTAATGATGCATGTCTGAGCATTTATTGATGGCTGTGTTGACATAATAACTAGTTTGTATGTGTACATGTGATGGTGACTGGGTGGATGATAGTGGTTGAGTAGAGTTATGATGGTAGATGTAAGGTGGTGGGTGTGTGGTGATCTGATGGTAGGTCCTAAATTACAACTTGACAAAATATGGTGGCCAAATATTGATTACCTCTATTTTGCAAAAAAAAAAGATATATAGATACATCTACACAGTGATGGTTGTCACTATGTAGTTATGGTTCAAACGGTGTTTACGTTGAAAGGGCATTTTTTGATTTGCCTATAACATTTGACGCAGTGGACAAATTGCACAAAACGTGGCAATCTGTTCTTAGTTGGTTAAGTTATGACACTGCAAAATTCATGAAGATCTGTCCACAGGGAAAAACTTTAAGGAACTATGAAAAACAAGTGATATCCCATTTTAGCTCCAATAGGAAATTTTGCTGTAATCTACAGCTCCAACAACTGAGCAGGTTGACACCAAACTTGCCATAATAGTGGAACTTTATGCAGAAATCGTGCTTTTTTTTGTGTCATGTTAATCCTTTAGTCGTTGTTGGGTTATAAGCGTTTAAAGAAGTTGCAGAGTGGGCTTTAATGCGTTGGCACTTTTGTCTATCCCTGCCTCAAATGTGATTGGCTGGAAAAGCCAGGTTTTATGCAGCATAAATCCCCTCCATTTTGTGAAGATTATTAATTCAAATATGACTGGTGACTGATTTTACAGTTAGTCGAACTCCGGTCCAGGTCTGCACACACAGCCACTCTCTCAGCTACTCGCTCGGGGATAAATTCAGAGATATCAATTCTCCAAAGGAGGCAAAGGTACTGTGAGAGAGTGGGCGTTCAGCACAGGCACAAGTATATGCACAGCGCCATTCTCAAAGAATCAGAATCTGGGATATGAACACTTCGATGTATGTAAAAGTACAATGAGTCAATGGGTTTCCAAGACAGGTGTGAGATATCTGGAGTTAGCTTTTTGTTTGTGAGTTAGCTTTCAATTATTTTATTCCACACAGCACCATATCTGGTTTTGAGTTGGAATGTTAAAAATAAATGTTTGGTGTTCTGTTGGAGTTGGACTTAGTACTTGCTGGATAGTGGATGGAGTTTCTTTTGTCTATAATAAAGTCAAACTTCAACTTAGAAACTGGAAACTCTCATTTCTTTGGAACCCAGAGAGTTGGTGTTCTTTTTCTTTCTACAAGAAATGACAGTAACAGGTACAAGTTTAGGTTCACCGGCGCTCGCTCAGATGCACTCTTAGGGCTACACTCACGGATATAATAACACCGATGAAGGATAAGAGACAGTGAGCTAGTGGGAGCCCAACGCAAGCACAAGTGTACACACTCTGGCATTTCCTCAAGTGCACAGTCAGGGCTACTCTCAAGTATATAAACACCCAAATGGAGGCAAAGGTACAGTGAGGTAGTGAGCGTCTGAGACAGGCACAACTGAATATACACCCCAAATCGCTCAGATTCACACTTAGGGCTTCACTGAGGAATATGAACAGTCCAGTGGAGACAAAATTACAGAGAGACAGTGTAGACACAGGTTTACGCACACCCCCGCTTGCTGTGACACAAACTCAGCGCTACATTCATGAGTATGAGCGCTCAGATGGAGTTAAAGATGTGGGAACGCAGTGAGCATCCAAAAAGGTAAACTTTAACCACAACACCTTTCAGTTAGTTTGTTGGTGAAGCTTACTAAATGAAGAAAGATAAAATGATTGTGAAACACAGGTGCACTCTTAGGGATACACTTAGAGATATGAACACACTGATGACGGATAAGCGGCGGTGAAGCATGGAGAATCTAATGTAGGTACAAGTTTACACATTCTGGCACTCACTCAAGTGCACACTCAGGGCTTCACTCAGGAATGTGAACTCTCCGAGAGTGGCAACAGTACAGTGAGGCAGTAGGCGTCCAAGGTAGTTACAAGTTTACACACACCACCATTCACGACAATGCACACTCAGTGCTAACTCCAGGATAAGAACCCTCTGATGAATGCAAAGGAGCAGTGAGCCAATGGACACCCAATGCAGGCACAAGTTTATGCACACCACTATGTCCTCAGATGCACTCACCAGCTACCCTAGGGGATATGAAAGCTCCGATGGCGGCAAAGGTGCGGGGAGGCAGTGGCCATCCAGCAAAGTTATAAGTTGTCGTAAACCTCACCTCAGTTTGTTTGTGGATAGAGCGTACCAAAAAAAGAAAGTTAAAATGATTGTGAAACAGGTAAGAAATTAATGATCCTACAACATTTTTTGACAAGTCACAATAGTTATTGAAATTTGAAAAATCTAAAAAAAAAAAGAAAATTGAAATCGACTGGAAAAAATAGGAAAGAACTGAGTTATGCTCAAACTTATAAAACCATTGAAATTAGCAAGTTATGGGTACCAACACACACGCCTTAACTTGTGACTCTATGAGATTTGCGAGATAAATATTAAAATCACAAATATTCTGTTAGGAATCTGATGGGAGGTAGAGCGATACCTAATGGCTGTGCGTGTGCGTGTCTGTCTGACGGTGGGAGCATGGGCATCTGATGGGGAAGGAAGTTGTACAACAGCTGTTTTTTGGGGCATTTGATGGGTGTTTTGGTGTATGATGGAGGCTGAGTAGGCGTCCCTTGGTCCCTGCTCCTTAGTCCCTCTGTTTCTGTCTGTCCCCGTCCCTCTTTCTGCCTCTATCTGTTTCTCTCTTTGTTTGTCCCTCAGCTTCTCTCAGCACAGCCCTCATGTTCCTGTCAACAGTGTCTTCAGAGGCCTGCAGCTGGGTGAGGAGATAGCGTTCGGTGGCACGGGTGCAACACTGCCATTGCCCTGTCCCTCTCAGGCTTCCAGAGAGATAGCTGAGGCTGCAGATTCCCATCACACAGCATGGGATTTGTGGCCTGGTGTGTCCTTTATCTGATGTTGGGGAAGTGAAAAAATTAAACTCGTTTTCTAACTGATTTGATAGCTGTGCTTGTCGTACGGGTGGCTCTGCAGCAAAATGCAGAGGAAGGGGATACGGAGAGGAGTTCAGATCTGGAACATGATAACACAGAAATTGAACAGGAAGAGGAACAATAGAGAAGTAGTTCACCCCCAACAATATCTAACCTAGAAATTACAGCGTCAGCTAGTGCTTCAATGATAGAAGTATTGTTGATCCTACAGAAGACCTTGTCAGGCCTGCTGGAAGTCTCTGTAATGAATAATGACATTTTGAAAGACCAAAAAGAACCATTACAAATAATTGGGGGGGGAGTTGAAACAGATAAAGGACCATATGCCTTGTAGAGTGAGACCGGTTACAGGAGAAGGAATATTGTTACAGAGAGAGGAGGGGGAGGAAGAGCCGGCATATAAAGGTAAACAGAGCATATATACATCACGATACCTGATGCTTATAAAACAACGGGGAGAAACAACGAGATATCAACAGTATATACCTAGAACAAGACGAGTGAGAAGGGGTAAGAAGGGTTCGATCATAAAACAAAAGAGAAAGGAGGATGAGATTGTATATAAGGGTCCAGCAAATGACCTAAATAAACCTCAGGAACAAAGATTAGTGACTAAAATTGTAAAACATAAGGATATAAAGAGAATAATACAAGTTGGAAAACCTAAGAGAATGATATTGAACATGTCACTACTACCCATGAACAAGAACGAGCGGGTGGGAAAGCTTGGAGAAAAAGGAGAATTTGAAGAACAAAAGAGGGAAGGGTATGGAAGGACCAGAGAGGAAAAGGAGGTGGGTGGTTAGGAGAAGTACTTATGAAAAAAGAAAGTGAAATGGAGAATGATTTACTGCTATATCTTGAATTGACAAATCGTAGGAATGACGAAAAGAGAGGAAGAAAACTCAATTGCTTCACACCTTCTCTAAATGGGAAGGTCTGAAAGACATAAGGACAGAAGACCTCAGACAAGGAGGATTCACAGTAAATAGACAGGGACAAGAAGTAACAAAGGACTTGCTATACTCACGAGTGGTAAAGGTAGCATTACTGAGTGTGGACTTGCTGGAAGAAGGAATTGGATTAGTCCCAGAACAGGAAGTAAGAGATAGGGACTTGGGTAAGCAACCCTTCCTAAAAACCACGCAGGACTAGGAATGAAGAAGATTCGATTGATCGAGCAGGCATATGGAAATAAGGAAGATCTAAAAATTACGCTGCAAACTGACGTATAGGAAGAGTACAGAGAAGGACTAAAACTAGCAAATAGATATAGGCCATTAACATAATGGGAGAAGGATGAAAAAAGCTGGTTGGGTGAAATTGATTAGGAGGTAGGGTCGTCGCACAGCCTGGGCATACTTACTTGGAATATCAATGGTGACAATAGAATATCTAAAACAGACGAATTAAAAAAACAATCAAATGCTTCAAAATTGTGTGCCTACAAGAAACTTGGCTGTGCAACGAAACCCCTCTGCAGGAAGGGTATATACAACTGAATACCCCAGCTAGGAGAAGCCAGTTTGGCCGTTCAGCGGGCGGGCGGGCAAATAACTATGATATTGACTAAAATAGCCAAACAAGTCGTCCCTCTGAAAGTTAAATGCAAATGGTTGGTGGCTGGTAGAGTGCACCTTCGGGGTCCTGACCCCGATTATAATGGTATAATCATCGTGATTTTTTACATGCAAGGAGGTGGTTATAAAGAACACAAAATAGACCTGAGTAAGTTTAAAGAGGATATTGAGGAAATCACAGATGTCTATCACAAGGTTTGGTTTTAGCACTAGGTGACTTTAATCACAAATTAGATCCCTGTAGAGTTGATCTTGGATGTAAAGAGATATTGATGGCCTACAATATAAATGTCGCCAGTTTCCCATTGAGGGGTGGGGGGGGGGGGGCATTTACACCGCGAGATATGGCCTTATGTAACTTTATGGGCTCAAGGTGCCTAGTTTATGTAAACGGAAGGATGGAGTTAGATCGGCCAGCTTGCCGCACATGGAGTTTTGAATTGATAAGCAATTTCGAGGTGATGAGGGTCGAAGGAAGTGATCACTTCCCACTTAGTGCTAAGATGAAATGAGATGAAATGTGATATTTGTAAAGCGCAAACTGTCACTCCGAAAGGAGCCTCCTGGCGCTATACAGATAACTAACTTAGCAATGGAGAATGGAGACCTAGATGATGGCTTGATAGAGATCGTCTGGTGCTCCATAAATCCAGGTCTTTAGGGCCTTCCTAAACTGCATTTCAGGTTCTATCGATCTCAATTTATTTGGCATAAGATTAAAACCAGGAGGTTTGAGTAGGTTTGCAAACGAAGATCTGAGTGTCCTCGTTGTAGTGAATGGTGTGAATCTTGTGGAAAGATATACTGGCCCAAGTCGGCGGCTAGCTCTGAAGGTGGTGACAAGAAGTTTGAATAAAATTCTCTTGTGTAGCGGGAGCCAGTGAAGAGATTTCAGTGCTGCTGAGGCTGAAGCCCTACGGGGAAGTTTTAAAAACAATCTGGCTGCTGCGTTCTGCACTACCTATAGCCTCTTCAGGGTTGATTTATTAACCCCTTCCAGGAGGCTGTTACAGTTGTCTAGGCGCGAAAGTATCAGCGCCACCGCAACTGTTTTCCTAGCTGAAAGCGGAATCCGATCAAAACATTTTTTCAGGGTTTTAATTAGAGCAAAGCAGGTCCCCGCTACCTTAAGTGCATGTGGTTGAAAGGAAAGGGAGGAGTCAAACAACACCCCCATATTTTTGGCCACCTCCACAGTGGATAGGGGGCGGCTGCATCCTTTGGCCACCAAGCCTTGGGTTGAAAGGTATTGTCTTTTCCGATCAACAGGATTTCTGTCTTGTCCGTATTACATCGGAGGTGATTGTTTTTCATCCATTTGATGACCTCTGTAAGACAGGATTTTAAGTTGTTTTCTTCTGCTTCCGTGGAGTTTTTATCAAGGGACAGGATCAGCTGCGTATCGTCAGCATAAGATGTTATCTCAATCCCATAAGATGAAATAAGGGAGATAAGCGGAGCCATGTATATTTTGAATATAAGTGGACTAAGTGATGAGCCCTGTGGGACTCCTGCAGTAATGGTGCGTTCTGAAGAAAGGAAGGGGCCAAGAGAGACCGCTTGCCTCCGGTTGGTCAGGAAGGACTTGATCCAGGCCAGTGCAGTGTCAGAAATGCCGCAAGATTTTAGTCTGGCCAAAAGTATGTCATGAGAGATGGCATCAAACGCGGCAGACAAATCAAGAAGGATCAGCACTGGTCGAGGGTGGAAAGTCTGAGATGTTTCAAAGAAATTAGAGAGCTCCTTATAGACCATTCTTTTAGTTATTTTACCCAAAATGGGCAGTAGGTATATAGGCCTGACATTGAAAAGAGTGGACGGGTCCACATTTTGTTTTTTCTTTAGTGGCTTCACTATGGCAAGTTTCCACCCATCTGGCACCATGCCAGAGCCAAGAGAGGAATTCACAATGTCATTAATCACAGGATTTACTATATCCACGATTTGTAATATCCTTGGGGGGCACGCATCCAGTGGCGAACCTGATTTACACGCTAAGATAGCTGCGTGTGTATGTGAAAGAGTGACAGTTTGAAAAGCATGAAGGGCAGGCCTATTATGCCTATGGACCAATTCATGTTTGTTGACAAGTTCTTGTGAATTTAGAGTTCCAAAATTCTTTTCGATATTCTTAATCTTGTCCTCAAAATATGTTGCAATATCATTGCAAAGAGTCTGAGAGGGAGGAATTTCTGAGTGTAAGACTTTGGGGTCAATAAAGGATTTTACGATTGAGAATATCTTTTTGATTTTGCTTGGCCATAGCTATTCTGTTAAAAAAAAGAATCTTTTTTTGCTAATTTAAAAGCTGAATGATATTGTTTCGTGTGAGTTTTAAAGATATGCAAATAGGCTACCTCGTGCCCCTTCTACATCTACGTTCGTTGTTTGCAGTGTAGATGCTGCTTTGCTAGATCTTTTGTAAACCATGGGTCATTGTGTGTCGGAGGGAATAAAAAATTAAGAGATACAATTATTCCAACACAAACGGAGTACCCCAAAAGGTTGACTACTCGTATGAGGGAAGAGGGCCTTCGAGAAACTGAGGTTATTTCAGCAGAATCAAATATTAGATGACATTCCAAGGATTGGTAACATGGGTTGGTTCGAAAATGTAATTATGCAAGTGGTCCAATGTCCAAGAGCTAAGTTAAAAGGAAAAAGCTGTGGGGGAGATACGAATAAGAAAAGATATAAAGAGGAACACTGGTTTAGTGAGGAATGTGGGAATTTGAAATCCAATATAAGAAAAGGGGAAAGAAGATTGAAATTGAAGTATGATATAGGTACGGGGATGAGCCTAAAGAAAACGTATAAAGGTTGTAAGTGATCATAAAAGAACATATAAACAGAAATGTTGGTGGAACCTATGAAAGGCAATAGAAACAAAGGATATAAAAAAGTTTTGGAAACTGGTCTGGGAGGACACAGGCAACTATGAGTTGCTTAGTGACAGAAGATGACCGGAAATTATATTTGGGGGAAATATATAGTATAGGAGAACGGCAAGTAACTAAGGAACATGCAATATGGCCAGAGATGGGGGAAGATACCAGGTTATCATTTTCAGAAAGTAATTTTAAATGCATTGTATCCAGTCTAACACTGACTAGAGCAGCTGGCCCTGATAATCTCTCGGCAGTAATTATAAAGACCAAATCAAACTGTTGGGCAAAATTCTTTACAAAATGTTTTCAGGTATTCTGGAGACAGGGAAGATGCCCCAGACCTGGAAAGGAGCGATCATTAGACCCATCCATAAACGAAAAGATGTAAAGATCCCCAAAAACTATAGGTTAATTAACCTTTTGGATGTGGGAGAGAAGGTATTTTTAGAAAAACGTAAAGAATGGGTAGAGGTTAACCAAGTAATACCTCTGTAACGGGGGCTTCAAGAAGGGGCATTCAGTATAGACCACTGTTTCTCCCTTTGGTCCATCGCACGAAAGTCAGTGGAGCAGGGGGGTACGCTGTTTAGCTGCTTTATTGATTTCCGGGCAGCTTTTTATCTGGTTGATCGCAGCAGGTTATGGGAGATGTTGATAAATATCGACATCCCTGAGGACTCATTGGTCATTATACAAGAGCTCCATATGAATAACTGGGCACAGAAGTTCCTGGACATAGATAGGACACTGTCAAAGAAGATACCAATTGAAAACAAGTTAAGAGAAGGGTGTGTCTTGGCCCCCTTGCTTTGTTCATAGCTGACTTACCAGATATATTAAAGAATGTACGGGTTGCTAGCTCTAAATTAGACGGGAAACACATTTCTTGCCTACTCTATGCAGATGACCTGGTAATTTTGGATCGAACTGAGATAGGCTTGCAGAGGAAGCTGATTGTGTTTAATAAATATTGCAGTCAGAAAAAACTTGTTGTAAACCTAAACAAAACCAATGTCTTGAGCTTTGGTAAGAAAAGGAAGAAATTTAGTTGGTTTCCAGGCTCCACTAAAGTAGAAGTGAATGAGTACAAATAATTAGGGATGTGGTTTGAAAGATCCCTAAAATGGGAAACTCATTTGAATGCATTAAGAATATGAGCGCAGGCCTCAGTCAGTGGATTGAAAAAATGTAATCAGAACTATGGAGAAAGGTCAGATAGACCGATTTTGAAAGCTTATAGGGCCATGATACCGTCTCAGTTTCAATATGGAGCCAAAATATTATATATGAGTGGGAAAATGCAAGGGATATTGAAGAGGGAAAATGTATAAAAAAAACTACTATCCCTACCTAGATCATCTATCATACAGACAGTAAGAATAGAGACGGGCATGGTATTTTGGGAGGTAATGGCATGTATGGCATTAATAAGATTTTGGCAACGGCTGGGAAAAGGGGAGGAGCAAAAAATAGCAGCATGGTGCAAAAGGGAAATTTTGCAGAGTGATCTGAAATGGGCATCAGAGGTTAGGAAATTGTTAGAGACAGTATGCAGGGAACTAGGAGTTAAACTTAACCCTCAGGGCTTACAAATTGATGTTGCAAGGTGAGAATAGAAGGCACTAGGGAAAGAAACGTCCCAAGATCAGGATTACCTGTACCTGGAGGGGAATAATCGGTGGGTTATATGATTAAAGCATGGAAATCTGATCAACAGTTCCAGTATATAGATATATTACCAAACGCTACTTAAGAAATAAAGTTTTAAGATTATGAATAGGAAATTACCCTTGCTATATGAATGATGGGATAAACGAGGCTTTGATGGATTCCAAAGGAAATTGAACCTGCAACTTAGGCACGAAATGCAATATATTGCACATATTATTAGATTGACTTAAGGTTCTTGACACACAAATAGTTTTTACAACCTATATTTTTAAAATATGATATAAAGAACCGTGCACAGGCAATAGAATCACTAACGGAAATGACCCATTTGGGCATAGCATGTGCACTGGTAAGATTTATGCTTGAAGTCAAAAAAGTTCTTAGTGTTTATAAAATTGGGATTTTATGATATTCATTGTAAAATAATAGGATTAGAAAATGAAATTATTTATTATGGTATTATTTATTTATTTGAAAGTTTTATATAGCGCGGACAAGACTCTTGCGAGTATCAGAGCGCGTTACAAGCAGGAAGGAGGCAAAGTACAATATACATAGACAACAGACAGTTAGACAAAATCACAATGAATAGATATAGAGTTCAAGTGAATTTAGCCATGAGGATAGCTTTCACTTCTTTTTTGAAGGAAGAGGTGGAGGGGTTCATTCTTGTTTCACTGGGCAAAGCGTTCCATATCTTCGGAGCCATACCTGAGAAGGTACGGTTATAGGTTTTTTTCTTGGCAAAACGTTGAGGTTGAAGGAGAAGAGTTTTGGCACTCCTAGAGGCTCTGTTGCCCGCAGAGAGAACTAGTTTCTGTGCAAGGTATTGTGGAGTTTTGTGGTAGAGGGCCTTGTGTGTCATGCAGGCAATTTTTAGGTGAATTCTGGCTTCAAATGGAAGCCAGTCGATGGCTCTCAAGTCAGGTGAGATGTGAGCGTTTCTTTTAGAGCCTGTGATGAGTCTCGCAGCTGCATTGATCGTGGCTCTTAATGGTGCTGTTGAGGATCTTGGGAGGCCGCATAGCGTAACTGCTCCATACTCTACTCGGGGGATTACTAGGGCTTGAACTGCTTGTTTGAAATCATGTGCAGGCAGAAAGGGTTTCAGTTTTCTCAGGGTCTTTAGTTGGAAGTTCGCTCCCTTAGTTGCGGAGCTAATGTGTTTCTGCATCTTTAAGTTGCTGTCTAGTGTTATTCCCAGAGATTTCGCTGAGTCGACTATGTGCGTGTGTCCATTTAGGGCTGTTAGGTGTTTCATCCAGTCCGGATAGTGTGGGTTTTGTTGGGGGGGGGGGCGATTAACAGGAATTCCGTTTTGAGAGAGTTAAGTTTCAGATGGTTTTCTGCCAGCCATGTTTGGGTTTTTTGAAGTGTGGTGTTGAGCGATTTGATGTCCTCTAGTGAGTGTATCTTGATGTATATTTGTGTGTCGTCTGCGTACATGTGGAAGTGAATCTTGGTGAGGCGTAGAAGATCTGTGAGAGGTTCCATGAAGAGGTTGAATAAGGTGGGTGAGAGAGAGGAGCCTTGAGGTACTCCTAATGTGACTGGCATAGGGTTGGATAGGGATTGGTTGATCTTGAATCTTTGGGATCTGTTTTGGAGGAAGGATGTGAACCAGTTCAGAACCTTTCCAGAGATACCCATTCTGTGTTTTAAGAGGTCAAGTAGGTTGTCGTGTTTGACAGTGTCAAAAGCTGATGACAGGTCGAGTAGGATTAGAAGACAGGCTTCATTCTGGTCTAGGATTTTAATCGCGTCGTCTACAACATGAGCCATGGCTGATTCGGTGCTGTGACCTGCTCTGAAGCCAGATTGAAATTGGTTCAGCAAGTTGTATCGATCGATGTGACTGTTCAGTTGTACGTTAACACATTTTTCCAGGAGTTTGCCTAACATAGGTATATTAGATATCGGACGGTAGTTGTTGGGGTCCGAGGGGTCCGCCGTGGTTTTCTTAAGGATAGGTGAGACCTGACCGATTTTCAGGATGTCAGGGATGGAGCCTTGAAGGAGGGAAGTGTTGATGATCTTAGTCCAACTGGGTAGTAGGAGAGGGATGAAGTCTTAAAGGTAGTTCGCAGGGAGTGGGTCCGTGAAGTGATTGGAGGGCTTCAGAGTGTTGAGTGTTTTTAATATGGAGTCTTCAGAGTAAGTGTCAAAATGGAGCCAGTTTGCATTGTTTTTGAGTTTAAATAATGGGCGGATATTAGTTAAATCACCATCCAGGGGGGTTGAGGGGCTCTTAGTCAGGTCCGCTAAGGATTTCAGATCCTTGAGTAAGTCTGATTTGATGGATTCTGTCTTGGCTGTGAAGATGGAGGCAAACTCCTCACAATTGGGTGGGGAGAGTGGGCTGGTGTTGAGGGCATTAGGTAGGCTTTTAGTTTGTGATTTGATCAGGTCGAATAGCTTTTTGGGGCGGTTCTTGGCCAGGTCTAATTGAGATCTGAAGAAATCGGTTTTTGATTTTTTGATCTTTCTAAAATAGGCGTTTCTGGCTGTTCTCAGAGTTTGGAGGAGGTCCGTTGAGGGATTATCTCTCCATCGGCGTTCAATTAATCTGAGCGAGCGTCTGTCGTCATTTAGCCTCCCATCGTACCATGGTTTGGAATCTTTAGACGATGTTCTTTTCAATTGTAATGGGGCTATTTTGTCAAGCAGGGTGTTCATGGAGTGAAAGTAGTGATTTGTCAGTCCTTGGACATCATTCATGTCTTCCGGGGGACGGAGGGGGTTTGCGTTATCTAAGGATGAGAGGTCAGATCCGATGTTTTTCAAGTTTCTTTTCCAGATCTTAGTTCTTAGGGGTTGTGTCGAGAGTCGTTTAAAAGATTCAAGGATTTGGAAAGTAATGATATGATGGTCAGACCAGTCGCATGGGAGTATCGAGTCTAGCTGAGTGGAATCAGCTTTGGAGATAATTAGGTCGAGCGTTGCTCCTTTGTCGTGTGTAGGGCTGTTGCAGATTTGAGTGAGATTGAGGTCTGTGAGGAAGGCTTTGAGACTGTTAACCGCAGGGTCGTTCTGGTCGTCCCAATGAAGGTTAAAGTCCCCTAAGAAAATTTGTTTAACTGGTTGACTGTCATTAGAGGCTAAGATGTCCATGAAGTGTTTTATGAAGTTGAGGTTATCTCCCGGAGGATGCGGAGGATGGTAGAAGGTGTGGAGAGAACAGATTTGTTTGTTGTTGTTGGCGATGTTTAAGCATAGGTATTCACAGGATGGTGTAGCCGGGGCAAAGGAGTTGGTCACAGTTAGGTTGGTCTGGTGTATGCAGGCTATCCCACCGCCTGGCCTCTCAGTTCTGTCGAGTCTGGAGATATCATAGTTAGGAGGTAACAATATGTCCAGTATGGGAGTAGAAGTATCCTTTAGCCATGTTTCTGTTAAGATCAAAATGTCAGGTTCGTTCGTGATGAGTAAGTCGGCAATATCAGCTGCGTGTCTGGAGGCGGACCTGCAGTTGAGGAGTATGCATCTTAGACGTGGCTGGATGCTTACAGTGGTAGGTTCAACTGTGATGGGGATTCTAGTGAGGTTATTTTCAACAATGCCTCTGTAGTTGAGTCTCGGGGCTCTGTGTGTGTTGATCGGGATGGCATGAATTCGGGAGTCGGATTGCGGGCTCACTGGAGGTCCCGTGTCGAGAGAGGGGTGAGCTGTATCGTAGGATTGGAAGAGGGCCATTATGTCTAAGTCAGATAGGGGGTTTAACCCTCTGACCGGGCGGGATGAGGCGTTAGGGAGTGGGATTATGCTCCAGCGTGGAGATCCATGTGTTAGGGAGTTTGCATGGGGATGTTGGTTGTGGTAGAGGGTCTTAGGGTGTGGGGACGGGCTGTATTTTTGTTTAGTACAAGTGGATTTAGGTTGGTGAAGGATAAGTTTTTGAAGGGCTCCTAAGTCTGATTTGATTTGCTGAAGGGTTGATAGTATCAGGTCAAGTCTCATATCAGGCAGGATGGAATCGTTAATGGATGGGTGGACCAAGGGAGTGACTTGTGGGGTAGTTTCATTAGATATGGTTGTGTCAGGAACCGTGGGGGTAAGTGAATTGTTTGTGAGTCTCGGGGAGGAGCTGTAAGAGGAAGTAGAGCAGGGGGGGGGTGAGATAAGGAGGGCCCGGTGATAGGTTCAGGTGGTGAAGGGGGTGAGGGGGGGAGGTCATCCTAGGGTTTAAGTGGGTGGTAATGGGGCTGGTAAGTTGTTGAGAGGCGCCGGGAGAGGAGGGGAGGGGGGTGGGTGCAATAAGGGGGGTGGGGGGAGAGGGTAGTGAGGTGTCAGTGCTGGGGTCCGAAAGGGTAGTGTTGGGGTTGTTGCAATGAGGGGAGGTGTTGGGGGTAGTGGAGAGGGGGCAGGGGGGGGTGTGAAGGTGCAGGGTGAGGTGGGATGGGGAGTGAATTGGCGATGTTAAGAAGTGGTGTGGCGGTGAGGTGGTAAGTGTCGTTAGGTGGGTTGTCTTCGGGGTCTGACGATGAAGTTGTGGAGGGAAGGGTCATCTGGGAGTACTGATTAATATCATACGAAGGATGAGAGTTGTCTGGGACCAGGTGAGTTGCGGGGGGGTGGGGAGGGGGGAGGGCCAGAGTGACTCTGTCCTTAATGAGCGGAAAGATATGATCGATCAGATTAAGGTTGTGGTTGGAGGATTGGATCAGGATGATACCATTATGATATATAGTGACTGTGGCAGCAGCGTTAAAGAATGAAGAGGGAAGGATAGAGAGGGTGATGCCGTGAGCTGTTTTCTTAGAGTTAGATACCTTAAAAAGGGCGATAAAGGCTTTCCTCCATTGAGCTCTCCTTTTCGTGTAGAATATGATATCGTTCTTAATGAGCCCTTTGTTCATACAGTAATAGGGGGCAGAGATGGGGATTTGTAATTTTACTGTGTGTAAACGATTAATGATATTGTATTATGGAAAGACGGAAATGCTTTTTATCCTATTTTATATTTAAGGACTGAAGGTCTAAATAAACTTTACCTTGACATCTGTGCATTGACTAATTCGTTTTCGAACCACACGTTTACACCATACACAAAAAATGTGATTTCTGTGGCAATTTTCCGAATACACCTTTTGGTATTGGCTGAGTCATTGTTGCATATGCTATTTATTCTTTGTTGTTAAAGTGAATAGATTCTTTCGATTTATGGAATTTTGAGTTTTCTGAGTCTGTAAATGATATTCTTCACCTTTGATTAGTAGCATGTAGGAAAGGGTAGTTGTTTGGGACATGGGTACAGTAATTAAACCTTTACAATCTACCACCTGTACTCGACTAATGACTTCACAGCAGTTGCAATACATTGTTGGTAAATTTTGTACTGAATTAAGCTTAACTTTTTGTGTTGTCTCCGTATGTTGTTTGTCAATCTGGATCCAATTTTAAATACTTGTTAAAACTTCAAAAATGTACTTGTGTAGCTTTCATCATCCTTCGTTTAGAGTAGTTTTCCAACTTTTTGTGACTTCACAAACTGCTGAATACCCATGGACATCCCAGATTTCTAGGAGTGTTCCCACTGTCGAACATTTACTCATGCAGACTTTCCATTCAGTATGTAAGCCAGGCAAAAATGTGAATTTTCATATTTCACTTTGTGTGTTTTTTCTCAAAGGTAAATATCTTTTTCTATGGATAAAGTCCTTCTTCTGCATGCCCATTGCCACGCCAGTAACAAAGTTACTTCCACTTTTTTAGGGTTGAATAGCCATTCAAACTTGTGTGTGTTGTTATTCAGTGCATTTTGCATGGTAGCTCTTTCCTTCCCCCAAACCTAAACGTATGATTGCAAAAAATCCACCTTTGTAAGTGCATTTTTTATGCTTGGAAAATCCCACTTATCCTGATTCTGCAAATGAGAATGTGGAATTTAGAGTCACAAATGCCTTTTTGTGCATTTCTACGTTACTTTGAGGTGCTCTGAAACGTTTGTGAACCTCGGCTGGCAGCGCCTAGCAGACGGAGTCTTTTGTACTTAAGTAAAACAGGGATGAAGCTACCAATGAGAGATGCGTTTTTATGGAAGCCTTAAGGCCTCTGCTTCCCTGGTTCTGTTCTGATCGAAGAAGGGAACATTTACTTACTGATGATTAGTAACTGTTTTGTGATCCTGGTAAATCTGACTCCAGTAGTTGTTATTTCGACATGGAAGGGTCACATCGAGAGCAGGACTTTTGTTGACCTGCTGCTGACAAACAGAAATGCTTTTATCACCTCATAGGTGACCCTTACAATAACCAAAAATGAAATTTGGTGTGGGTGATTAACAAACATTGCGTCTGCTAGTTGCATATTGTATACAATGAATTTACATTCTGAAAAGCTGCATGTAGCTTTACTTCCTCAAACTTGCTTTAAATGTATTTTCTGAGGTAGCAATGAGATCGATTCCCCTTGGTTTTGGGTTATCATCAAAAGTGCATTCATTAGAAAGTCCACAAACATTTTATCGAATCAGACAATTTACTATCATATATAAAATGTCTTTGATCACAGTGCAGTTGAAATCAGGAGAATTTCTGTCACATTTCCAACTAAATAATCCTGCTATCAGTTTGGGTTGCTCAACAATTTACTAGCATTATATTGAAAACAGATATTCTCCGTCAGTGGTTGTAGTCTCTTTGTTGGAGTTTTCTTTCATAATCCCCAGTACAAAGTGACATTATCCATGAACCCCTTGATTGCTAAGGCTTTTTCCTCCCAAGTGCTAAGCCTTTTTGGACCCTTTGTGACTAAACCTTCATACCGTTTTTTCACAAAAAGGTAGCCAAGACAAATTTGTATACTTTTCTCCCACAGATTAGGGGGTTTGTGGAATCCCCTGGAAGGAATCAGAAAATAATCAAAATATACCAACATTTTGGGTTTTTAAGAGAAATGGGGAAATGTACTGTGCAATGCAAGTGTATTTTCTTTTCCTATTAATCGCATCAACAAAAGGTTGGCTATTCAAAGATCACCATCTTCCTAACTTTTATGAACAGGCAGAGTTGTAAAAGAACATGAATTTTTACTTCAGGATTTTATTTTTTGTGCTTTCTACCAACTTGCAGTTTGTGGTGGAAAGAGGCGTGAAACCCAAAGATGAACCTGGAGAGCTATACATTTCTGAAAAGAAGACTAAATACTGAATTAAGCAAGGGGTCATTCATGTAGCTTGTTCATGATTTTCCCAAAGAAGCTAATCGCTGAAATAAAAACAGTAATGAAAAGAAGTGGGGAAAAGTAGTAAGTGGTGACAACATTTCCATCTGTAATTATTTTGTCCCGATGGACGATTTAATACAGTTATGTCTGTCGGACCCTCATGGTGGCAAAAACATACAATGTTTTTGGGTTGTCCAAAACAGGCGTTACTCAGAGCCAACAACTGAACTGTAACTTAAAATAATATTTCATTGTCCAGTGATCCTGGATATTCCGAGGCTCCAATCAACTGCTGAGCTTTGTGAGCTTCCTTGACTCCCCATCAGAACATGCATTATGTTTAAAGCTATATGTACTGTGGCAAGGCTCTTTATTTCCTTTGCCCTGCTGGAATTGAAGAGATGTGTGAAGAAGTTCAAACGGTGGACCATGTGTAATTATAGAAGAGTTTCTTTATTAATGTAGTTCAGGATATATAAAACGCCTCCTCAATAAGGAGTCCAACGAGCGAAAGACTCGATGGAGTTCTAGTACCAACAGCACTCTTCACATGTTAACATTCTAAGAACTTACAAGGTTGCTACAGGATACCACACATCTTCCCCCCAACAAACATTTAAAATTGTATATCACAGATCTATAACCCTACAACAGAACAAAAACTATACCAGGGAAATATAATAATGATACACAAGAATAACTATAAGTCTGAGCACCAAATAGCATAAAAACCAAGGTTCACTTTAGTCAATGACATAATCGCGCAAAGCTTTAGGGATTTTACATATGCGTGTGCTTCTACGCAAAGGTGACTGTGAATCAGAGCTTCCCACAAATGAGTCGCTCTTCGTTTGTACCCCTAGATGAATCGCCACAATCCTACTAAGATTCCAGATGCGATTATCATCAAGTTTGTCGGCATACCTTGAAGGGTGGAGAACAGCTAGAAGCTCCAGATTTCTGCGGGTATCTCAATCTTACACTGTCGCCCATCTGTACATCAGTTTTCGAAGTAGCATCTCTTACATCAAAATTCTTCTTCCTCTTGATGAGCTTTATGTCTTGACACCCATCCAAGATTCTGCCCTAAAATCATCAACACTCTTTTCCTCATCTCACATCCAAGACGGAAACATAAGTGTGTCGGGTGTTCTGCCGCTGGACAATACCAAGGGCATTTTCCCTGTGACCGAGTGAGGTGTCAGTCAGTATACCTTTACCCTCTTCAAAATCCCAATTTTCCAATCCTTGCACTGTGCAATTTGGATATCTTCCTTTAACACTCTATTGAATCTTTCCACCATGCCATTAGTCGCAGGATGATAGAGAGAACAACGCTTGTGTTCGATACCTCTCTTCAGCAAAAATTCTTCCATCTTTTGAGACCAGTTGAACACCGTTGTCCGTTAACAAGTACTCGGGAAGACCCTCTCTGCTAAAAACACCATCTACAAACTTTGACATCTTTGGGCTTGAAGCTCTGCGTAACCTGCATCTCAGGCCACCTAGAGAACATATCCATCAAAACAATAACATATGACTGACTTGTTCTGCAGGTGACCGGCCCTAATATGTCTAGTGCCACTTCCTACCAACTCCTTTTTGGAACTTCTCTTATCACTATAGGTTGTACTCTGGTCATGCACACTTTGTCACACGCATTGCATTCCATGCAATCTCTCACCACACGCTTTACGTGGACATCTATGCCCGGCCACCAGAAATGTTAGTCAATCCTCTCCTTGGTCTTCGATATACCTTGGTGACCTAACTGAATTTTCATTCTGACTGATACTGGAGTAATGAGCTTAGTACCTCTCCGAAGAAAGCCCGACTCACTTCTTCACTCACAACTTCCTCATTTACTTCCTTTACCCTACTCCATCCTTCAGTCACCATTTTACATACTTCACAAATTTCTACGTCAGACTTCATTAAATTCCTCCATTCATCTTCACTGACTGCCTCCTCCACGACTTCACCGACCTTGTAGTCATCATCTTCCCACCACTTCTCCTGATCATTGATCCAGGTACCAGACTTGACCGTAACCAGGTGAGAAAGGCAATCCGCAACTCTATTCTCAGTACCAGGTATGTACTCCACTACAAAACTATAATCTTGTGGAGCTACCACCCACCAACATATCCTAGATGAAATTAATTCAGGCTCTTCTTGCAAAAAACATCCTTTAAGGGCTTGTGGTCAGACCTGACAAAGGAATTCCCCCATGGAAATTTCTTTAATTTCTTGATGGCCCAAAAAATACACATGGCTTCTTTTTCAATTACTGAATATTGGATTTCAGGGCCTACTAGCGCCCTGGATAAGAACATGATGGTTTCCTTCTTGCCACCTTTCACTTGTTTGAGAACCGGCCCTAACCATTTGGCACTCGTATCACTAACCAAAATAGAGAGAGTGAAAGTGTCAAAATTCTGTAAGGAAGGCGCATTGCCAAGGGCTTTCTTTATATCAACAAATTCAGCCTCACACAGAGGGGTCCGCTGAAACTTTACACCTTTTTTCAACAAAGCAAAAGTACAACTGCCAAACTGAGGCACAAACGTGTTGTAATGCGGTAATGGGCACACTTGGCTGCACACGCTCGCGTCTCACAGTGAGTATCGAAAAAATTTAAACAAGAGCCCAACGAATATGTTCCTCCTGAATTACTGACCAAAGCACTTTGGGGCTCATAAATACGAGGACTGTACCTTGTAAAGAGACGTAGCTCCAAATGTTGTACGGGGTCCTTGTTTACGATCCTCCAACTCATCGCCAGTGTGAAGAAGTTCAAATGGTGGTCCTTGCATCATTATATAAGCATTTCTTTAAATAATGTAGTTCAGGATATATAAAATGTCTGATCCATAAGGAGTCCAACGAGCAGCTGACTCGATGGAGTTCTAGTATAAACAGCCATCTCTGTCCCTGTCATCAGGCAGGTCGCTCCCCTCACCACTGCACAGCCCCGCTGCTCCAGCCGCTGCCAGGTGATTGTCTGTGCCCACTCGGGTGTGTCCCCGACTGCCGCTACCCCGTGCCTTCTCCCTTCCTGTTGACCCCCTTGTACCCCTGTGCCCGCTCCTCTTGATTTCTGTACCCCTGTGCCCGCTCGTCTTTTTGATTTCTGTACCCCCATTGTGCCCCTGTGCCCGCTCCTCTTTTGATCTCTGTACCCCCATTGTGCCCCTGTGCCCGCTCCTCTTTCTGTACCCCCATTGTGCCCCTGTGCCCGCTCCTCTTTTGATTTCTGTACCCCCATTGTGCCCCTGTGCCCGCTCCTCTTTTGATTTCTGTACCCCCATTGTGCCCCTGTGCCCGCTCCTCTTTTTGATTTCTGTACCCCCTTGTACCCTTTGTGCCCGCTCCTTTCTTTGCTTCTGTACCCTGGTAGAGCCCTCCACCCCCCCCTGCCCCCCGCCTCCGTTCCCGCCACGCTTTCCCCGCCGTTGACCCGCGACCCCGCCCTCCTCGTACCCCATTGGCCACCCCGCTCCCTCCACCCAGCTCCTCCTCCCTCCCTCTGCCCTCTTATGGAGGCCGCGCAGCGGCCGCGCCGCTGGCGCGCCGCTGGCGCGCCTAAGGCAAGCCCGTCTGCGCCCGTCCGCGCCTGGACCGCGCCCAGTGCCGGGACCCCTTGCCCCCGCCAACACCAGGCCACACGACGGACCTACGACGCTGCAACCCTCAACGCACTCAATACCGGCCAGAACCCCACCTGCTGTCGGGCCGCCCCGAAACGCTTCCACGGACCCTTCACCTGCACAACCTGCAAGTTCACCTGCCTCCGAACATGCACCGCGCCCGCCAAACCGAACTCCAGCAACAACCACCTCAAGTGCATCCTGCTCAACACCCGCTCCGTCCACAGACACGCCGTCGAACTCTGGAACCTCCTCGACACAACCTCACCAGACATCGCCTTCCTCACGGAAACATGGATGAACGCCTCCTCAGCCCCCGACATCGCCATTGCCATTCCGGATGGATACAAGATCATCAGGAGGGACCGCGTCAACCAGACCGGAGGAGGCATCGCCATCGTCCACAAGAACACCATCCGCATCACGACCGACGCCGACGACAACTACGCCACCGCCGAACACCTCCACTTCCAGATTCGCACCGACCCACAGACGACCCTTACAGGCACCCTCGTCTACAGACCCCCGGGACCACGCACACAATTTAGCGAAGACTTCACGGACTTCATCAGCCCACACGCCCTCGCCTCCGCCGACTACATCCTCCTTGGGGACCTCAACTTCCACTTGGAGAACAACAAGGACCGCAACACCACCTCCCTGCTGGACAACCTCGCAAACCTCGGACTCAAACAACTGGTCAACACCCCCACCCACCATGCCGGCCACACGCTCGACCCCGTCTTCTCATCCAGCAAGCACATCACCTTCAACCACTCCACCGGACTTCACTGGACCGACCACAGCTAGCTGCGTCCACTTCAGCTTCAGAAAAGCCACAACCAACCACCACCCGCAACAGGTCCCTCACAGAAGCTGGAGCAAGATCACCACCGACCAACTTGCCACCTCCCTCAGCCAGAACCCTCCTGCCAGCACACCGGACCCCAACGTTGCAGCTCGCGACTTCACGCAGTGGCTGACCACCTGCGCCGACGACCTCGCACCACTAAAGAACCCCCCCAGCAAACCCAGAAGCAAGAAGGCCCCCTGGTTCACCAGCGAACTTAAGGACTCCAAGAAGACCTGCCGCACCCTCGAGAAAGCCTGGCTCCTCGACCAGACCACTGACAACAGGACCGCCCTCAAACTCGCCACCCGCAAGCACCACCAGCTCATCCGCACCACCAAGAAGAAATCCCTGAAGGATCGACTGGACAACAACACCCACGACAGCAAGGAACTCTTCAGCATCGTCAAGGAGTTCTCCAACCCCAGCACCGGCAACAACGACATCACCCCCTCACAAGATCGCTGCAACTCCCTCGCCTCGTTTTTTCACCGCAAGATTGCCGACATCCACAACAGCTTCGGTACACCACCCTCGCACCCAAGCGTCGAACCAACGCCCCCCACCGCCACCCTCCGCACATGGACCGCAGTGACCACCGAAGACACAGCCCGCACGATGAATACCATCCACTCCGGATCCCCGACTGATCCCTGCCCCCACCACGTCTTCAACAAGGCCACCTCCACCATCGCACCCCAACTCAGAGACGTCATCAACACCTCCTTCAACACCGCCACTTACCCGGAGAGCTGGAAGCATGCCGAGCTCAACGCCCTACTGAAGAAACCTACAGCAGACCCCACCGATCTCAAGAACTTCCGCCCCATCTCGCTCCTCCCTTTTCCGGCCAAAGTCATCGAGAAGATCGCCAACAGACAGCTTGCTGCCTTCCTCGAGACGAATGGATCCCTCGACCCCTCGCAGTCCGGTTTCAGAGCCAACCACAGCACCGAGACCGCCCTCATCGCAGCCACCGACGACATCCGAGCCCTGCTGGACAACGGGGAAACAGCTGCACTCATCCTCCTGGACCTCTCCGCAGCGTTCGACACTGTCTGCCACCACACCCTAGTCCAACGCCTCAGCAACACCGGCATCCAAGATAAGGCACTAAATTGGATCATCTCGTTCCTCGCCGGAAGAACACAGAGAGTCCGCCTCCCCCCGTTCAGATCGGAGGCCACCGAAGTCATCTGCGGCGTCCCGCAAGGATCATCACTCAGCCCCACCCTCTTCAACGTCTACATGAGACCCCTCGCCATCATCGCACGCCAACACAACCTCAACATCATCTCCTACGCCGACGACACCCAGCTGATCCTCTCCCTCACCAGAGACCCCGACACCGCCAGAACCAGCCTCCACGAAGGGATGAAAGACGTCGCCGAATGGATGAAGAACAGCCGTCTGAAACTGAACTCGGACAAGACGGAAGTCCTCATCCTGGGACCATCACCCTCCGCTTGGGACGACTCCTGGTGGCCCCCTGCCCTGGGCACCGCCCCCAAGCCAACAGACCACGCACGCAACCTGGGCTTCATCCTGGACTCCTCCCTCTCGATGACCAGACAAGTCAACTCCATCTCCTCTTTATGCTTCCACACCCTCCGCATGCTCCGCAAGATCTTCCGATGGATCCCGACCGAAACCAGGAAGACGGTCACCCAGGCCCTTGTCACCAGCCGACTGGACTACGGCAACACCCTCTACGCTGGAACAACAGCCAAGCTACAGAAAAGACTCCAATGCATCCAGAATGCCTCCGCCCGACTCATCCTTGACATCCCCCGACGCAGCCACATCTCCAGCCACCTGAAGGACCTGCACTGGCTCCCCGTCAACAAAAGGATCACCTTCAGGCTCCTCACCCACGCACACAAGTCTCTTCACAACCTGGGCCCAAAGTACCTCAACGACCGCCTAACCTTCCACACGCCCACCCGCCAGCTACGTTCCGCTAGCCTCGCCCTCGCCGCCGTACCACGCATCCGAAGGGCCACCGCCGGAGGCAGATCCTTCTCCTACCTGGCGGCCAAGACCTGGAACTCCCTCCCCATCCACCTCCGGCTGACCCAAGACCACCTCGCCTTCAGGAGACAACTCAAAACCTGGCTGTTCGAGCAGTAGCATTCCCCTCCCCCCCCCCAGCGCCTTGAGACCCTTCCGGGTGAGTAGCGCGCTTTACAAGTGTTTTTGATTGATTGATTGATTGATTGATTGAGCACTCTTCACATGTTAATATTCCTACAAGGTTTCGACAGAATACCACAAGATGTTTCATTAGTACACGCCAGCAAGAAACCTTCGCTCGGCACACCGTAATTTGGTCTTTGTGCCCAGGACCCGAAAGAAGAAATGAGGAGGCAGAGCCTTCTCGTTCGTTGCAAGGAGACTCTGGAACTCCCTTCCAAAGTGCCTTATGGCAATCACAGAGCTGTTGCCTTTTAGACAGACACGTAAAACCTGGCTCTACACTATACAGGCAGCATTTCACCCTATTATTTAAAATGGTAGGTCTATGTGCACGGCTCAGTTTTGGACGTTCGGATACAGCACCTTGATGCCTTTGGGTAATTGTTGCGCTTCATAAAAATTAAATCAAATCAAATTGTGTACTGACCATGCTTCAATTCATACGATACAATGTAATTAATGAAAAATTAGTATGACGGTAAGCTATACAGTTTTACAATGTGCCCTGGTACTGACTTTAGGATTAGTGGATATTTCTAAACTCAATGGGGTTACTCATACTGATTTAGAGGGCATTTTGTAAAAATGTGTTCTTTCTTGCACACTGGACTACATTTGGTAACCAAAAATTGAGAGAAATTCAATTGTTAATAACAAATGTTATACAATCCTGTGTTCCCTCACTTCTCCTGATAAAAACGGTAAACCACTTCTGTGGCTCGGTCTAGCTTCCACTCTACTTTAGGACCTAAAACATAATGTGGATGATGTTTGCACCATGAAAATGTGGGGAGGTGAGTAGCAGCAGTATTTACAGAGCTTATCTACCACACAGAGAAACCTATTAACCAGACATTGCTGAAAAATAGCCACCCAGGGTAGTCCAGGGTGGTATGACTTACACAGAATTCACTGCATAATCTTACCCAGATTGCCCCACAAACCTTAAACTCGGCTAAAATCACACATTCCCCTCACATTTCTGCAAGATAAAGTTCCCAAATCTGTGGGTACCCGGAAAATTGCTTTTATGCCCCCCTGTCTCAAACCTCTCCTGATAAAAATTGCACCCCGCTTGAGTGGTTGGGTCTAGCTTCCACTCCACATTGGGCCTCAAAACACAATTTGTTTTTGCCATAAAAATGGATCCATTTTGGAGATGTGGGTAGCAGTGGTATGTGGGCCAGGGCTTGACTACCATCTAGCGAAACCTGGAGAGTCCAGGATAGTGTGACTTGCGTGAACCTCACTCTGTTTTCTTACAGTGAATGCACAGCAGACTTCAAACTTTGGTTAAAATCACATATTTTCATCACATTTACATGATGGTAAGTTCAGGAACCTGTGGGTATCCACAACATTCCTACTGCACAACACTCTCATACCTCTCTTGAAAATAAAAAAGTCACTTCTGGGTCGTGATGGCATCACACAAGATGGCGGACTGATTGAAGCTCCCAAGCCTAACACCCTAATCATTCAGTAAAATCTAATAAATGCTTCCAAAATCAGGCAGCGGTGGTATAAGGAGACACCCTACTTGTCCAGGTACTGAATGCCAGTACAAATTCCTGCATCTTCATGGAGGTGCCCATGCATGAGGAGAGGAATGCCTAGACCGTGGTTCAGGTGTATGGCGCTATGGAGGCCCTAGTAACGGGGATCTCTGCTGGTTAGAGCTGTATCCTTTATCTGCCCCACCCTCAGTCCCTAGAGGAGTTCAGGCATCCTGCGATTGTGGATCAGGAACAAGGCAGCGGAATTCGGCCTGGCCTGAAGAGACCGACGACCGACATTGGAGGCACCGGTAAAGAAGAGCGCAACACAAGGCATCGCAGGAAGTGAACAGAAGGTGAGTTTTTATTCTCCTCCTCTCCCCCATCCATCTCGAGTGGGGGGACTTTGAATTCTGCCAGAAATGGGAGCCTGGTCTGGCCGGGCCCTGCAGAAGGGCAACCAACTATCGGACGACTCCCTCCAAGGGGAGGCTGCACTCTGGGGCTCAGGTGCCGAATTAGAGACCCCCCTTTGTTTATACAATATTTAAAGCTGAAATTGAGAGGCTTGATATCCTCCCCCTCCCCCCCCCCCCCCCGCCTGCCTTTGTAGAAAAGAATCAGGGAGCCCTTTAGAGGGTGTACATGGCAGACCAGAGAACCTGCTCATATATGTTGTGAGTAGTATAGGTTGTATACTACTCGTCACCATGTATTTTTTGACAGGTGGCCACGCCCCTTTGACCACGCCCCTTTGGTCCGTGTGTCTATATTGGACGCGTTCCAAGTCTGATTTTAATCGGGGTTTTAATCGGTCCTTATAACGTATTGATAAGATTATAGCATTTTATTGTTTTATAGGTCGTTATTTTGTGAATCATGGCTTATAAAATGATACGGCGATGAAATCAAAAAGCGTATAAAACGATAAGTTAGGATTTGTGAATCAAGGCTTATAAAATGATACGGCGATGAAATCATAAAGCGTGTAAAACAACCAGGCATGCCCGGGCATGTCTTGCTTTAGGCATGTTTATGGGGGACTCAGTACGTATAAATCGACCAGGCATGCCCGGGCATGTCTTGCTTTAGGCGTGTTTATGGGGGCTCAGTAATCGGATATATGGGGTGCAGCTACGAATTAAAATGATATTTTATACATTTCCCATCATCACATTATTGAAAAGAATAATAACGCGTTTTAGAACAAATTGCTTTTATTAAATGTAAAATGAAAGCTCGGAGAAGTTTTATTTTGGGTCAATATTTACAATTTAATTGAAACCATTTTTTACATAACAGAAAATCACATTTTATGTAATTACAGTTTCATTATATGGAATTACATATACTGACAGCATTTAGTGACAATAGAAAAAAAAAAGAAAATCAAGCTTATAGTTGAATAATGAGGTAGAGGTAGTTATCAAATATAATATGCACCATTGCATATAAATCACAGTATCAACAGCACACATAAAATCTGCGGAAGTTACATTAAAAAAGGAATCACAGCATATTTTTGGTACCCGGTAATAATCACAGATAGCTATAAAACATTTGTAAAGTATAGAAAACACATAGTCAAGCTTATAGTTGAATAGTGAGGTAGCGGTAGTTCTCAAATACATTATAAACCAAGACATATGAATCACAGTATCAACAACAGACATCAAATATGCGGAAGTTACATAAATTTTTTAAAAGAGGAATCACAGCTTATCGTTGTTAACTTATAATAATCACGGATAGCGATAATACATATATAAATATAGAATTCACATATTTAAGCTTATAGTTGAATAATGAGGTAGCCGTAGTTAGCAAATACATTATGCACCTTGGCATATAAATCACAGTATCAACACTGAAAACAAAATGATGTACATAAAAATCAAGAAACCATAGCGTATTAACATCAACCAGTAATACGCAGTATGGCCACCGGGCATAAAATTATACAAAAACTATATGTTGTGATACAGATGAGGTATTTACATAAAAAAATATTTAGTTACCCAGTAAAAAGCATAGGTCTCTATTATAAGTCACGGGTGCTAAACAGACAACCATGGCAATCTCGCGAAGTGTTTTCTTTTTTTTGGCGGGAGTGCTTGGCCGTGTGTTGTTACGGGTTCGTGAGCATTGTCAGCGGTATCACGGAGGGCAAGCGTCGGTGCTCTTCGAGGGGTCAGTGAAAATGGTGATGCGGGGGGAGAAGGGATAACAAATGGTGCAACGGCGTTGTTCTTTAAATCTTCTAAGTGGATACGATGACCACCATTTCCTAGCACCGATGTCGGAATGTTCAGTTCTGCTAGGCTCTGCATGAAGGCATCCCAACCGACAGGCGCTTTATTATTTGCAAAAGAGTGTGTTTGGGTGGCGCCTCTGATCAAATCATGCAGGTTTGAACCACGTATAACATTACCTTTATAAAGAAGTTCCCCCTTATCATTCCAGAAAGCGATGTCTTTATTTTGATGAATTTTATTAAGAAGTAATTCTGCTTTCTTTTTGTGCCGGGGGTTAACGTTGTCAAGGATTTCATTAACTAGATTAAAGGCGTGTGATTCTGGCTCTCTGACCGGTGAAACGGGTGGCTCTTGACTTTCAGGCATGAATAAAGTCAGGCCCTCTTTTTCCATTTTACCATGATGGACAAAGTTCAGATACTTTTGAAGGATAGCGGTATAAAGCTTAGCTTTCTCGTGCACCGGTAAATCACTACGATGAAGAATTTCGCGCATCTCAGCGTCCAACAGATCCGTGGCTGATTTTCTAATGTCGGTATCGGCGCTTGGGGGACTCCGCATTCTGTCTAGCTGATGTTTAGGAACGAGATACATTTTTTCAATGTGAGCCATCACCGGCGGCGCAGCAGGCCCGAGAGAAGCGGGATAGCAATGCCTAGCAGCGATCCTATGAAGCCCCCAGACTGCTTGACAAGACTTTTTTTTGTTTTAATAGAGATCCTCTTATTGCTCAGTTTTTTAACAAGATTACTTTTCTTTTTAAGCACTCGGATCTGTTGAGGACTCAAAGGGACATTGCCCTTCAAGGTATTTAGGGCTATCTCCGATATCGCTGCTACTAAATCGTCAGACGCGGAGCATAGAAGAGCTTTCCTTTGTTGTGGGGATGATGAAACCAACAGTCTTAAAAGAGCTAGATTGCGCGCTATCCGGCTGGACATGGTCATGAGTGTGTTGGAGCTCTAAACTGGAGCGCTGCTTTTTATTTATCTTCTTTTTATAGCCGGGTAGGACTTTTTTAGAGTATAAGCAACAGGAAGATCCGGTGGGAAAAGCCCGGTCCTTAATCTGTAATCCTCCGGCGTGCCGGCGTTTAAATCTACAAAAAGATACCCATAGGGGCTCTGAGTGGCGTCCTCAAAGGCTTCTAGAAAGAAACTAGAGCGACCCGGGTACATCTGTCTGGCTAGAGTCGTTATTTGAAGCTTGTCTCGGGGGTTTTTGAAAAGCACCATGTACTTGGTGTTCAGAGCGATGGTTCGTGAGCTCTTACCTTGGCAGAAGACGTTTTGCACAATGTATAAAATGCTAAGATTACGATGGTGAACATACTGAGTAAAAGCTTTTTCAATTTCACCGCTGTCACAAGCAGAGGCCATTAGATCATCTACAATTAACATATTAACACTAGAGGGTGGAAATAAAATGTCATCATTTAAGGCGGCGGGGAGCCCCTCGACAAATTTGAGGTGTGGAAGCTTTAGCGCGAGTTCTTGATAGAGCCGCTGCCAACAGGAATAGGCCCACACTACGTTGGTGGGTGGCTGGGTCAGCATTTGATGCGCATTTTCCAAAAGTTTTTTTACAAAGTAACTTTTACCAGAATTGGAAGGACCTGCGAGGATGCATGAGAACGGATGTTGCAATCTAATATCCATACTTTAAACAACCTCTAATAAACTATACACACCAAAAGCGGAAAGTCCTTTTTCTCGCTAGCCCCGTGTTTACACAGAGGCTGCATAACTCTTAAAAGCCGTAGGGCAGGGTTTTATAGTCCTCTTTAAGAACGCGCTTATCATATACAACCCTCAACGTTTTGCGAAGCGGGCGTGTCTCAATATCCCAACGTTTTTTAATTCTCACAATGCAGGGGTGCTGCACTACTAAGCTTTCATCTTCTGGAACACATTCACCTCTTTCGGCGTGCTTGGCATATTGAGTGACCAGCTCTTTTAAGTTTTGAAAATTTACTTTTTCGCGGTTCTGAACATTGAGGGTGATCCCCTTCACCTTCAAGCAGATTTTACCGCCTGATAAGCGGTAACCGTAGGTTTTGGGGCCGGCTGAAACAAACTCTGTGATGTGTTCATCGGGAGGTGTTTCGCTAGTGAGTTCCCCCAGATAGTCACCCACCGGAGGGTTAACATCGCCCTTTTTGCTCACAAAAATCACAGAGTCTGTGTCGTGGTAAAGACAGCGGTCTTGAAGCAACTCCAGGAGCTTGTACAACTCCAATCTAGCATAAGCGGTGGTGAAACTGGCAATAAATATGTTAGCGTTGCATGAAGGCGGGTAATGTTCTTTGGTATACCGCCAACACACACAAGCGGTATCATCATCTATGAACTCGCAAGATGACACCTCGCAGTAGGAAGTAAAAAAGTACTGATCAAATTCATCCGGCTCTGTCACTAGAGTAGTTTCTGAGCGGTCTTCTCTCTGCCCCAGTTTTCCCCATAGAGAGTTGAGAAACAGTTTAGCAATCTGTCTTTTAGTGGGGTTCACATGGATTTTATTAGAGCGCAATCGAATACCCTCTTTCTGAAAATATTCCCTCCGGTACTTCTGTTTCTCGGCATTATCACTACACCACTGGGGGTAACCCGAAGCTTCTTGCTTGTCTCTAAGGTGCAAGTTGATGTAGTCGGTAAACAGATCACTAGAAACATTTTCAAAATGCCATATCTCATAAATGCGATCTATCACATAGCCTTTTTTCAGAGCTACATTCACTTCTACAGTGCACCAGGTGCCGGTCAGAGCACGTTCGTCATCAGAGTGATCACACCGGAAGGTCTGTCTGGCTTCTGTGCAGGAGCGGCACAGGGTAAATAATAGTTTTCCCTCGAATCTGTAAGGAAGCACCGGGAAAAAAAGTCCTCTAGGCGGACGAATTCTACATCTGATTAGACCGAAATACATTTGAGGGGCTCCAAAATCTTTATAAAGGATCTTAGGATGTCCCACAGGGTAGACTTTTGTCTTGTTAACAAAGGGGTATAAGCTGGTAAAATCATAGTAAAAAATCTTTTCATCACCAGAGGCCTTTCGATAAAGAGTAACGGCGTTGGTTCGTCCTCCGTAGAGAGAATCACGCGGTTTCAAGGGCTCGGGTAAGTCACGATCCTTGATAAAAGTCTGCAGATCTAGATTACATGTTAACTGCTCACGCCACGCGTGTTCCCAAATACTTCTGACGTTGAAGCCGCGTCTTTTTAAAAACTCCTGTTTAATAGTTGTGCGGTTAAGCAACTGACCATATGTACAACCGGTCATCTTGTTAAAATCGTTTCCGGCGTAACAAATTGGACAGCCGTGAAAAAAGCAACCATTAAATTCAAAGGCAGTAGGGACCCCGTCAATATTGGCATAACCATCTAAAAAATAGGACCCAATTTTAAGCTCCCCGCCCCTCAAAGCGTGACGGATGGTGATTTTTTCACTGTATTCCAAATACATCAACCATTGAATAGCGGGTGTTGAGAATCTCTTTTGCTGTCTGTGATAATTATCACGAGGTAGCAACGCTAATGTGTAAGGTTTTAAAAAACAAAATCTGAACATCGCCAAGCAGACTGAAGCTAAAGTGATGTACTGAAAGGGGTCGATGAAGTCAACATAGGCATACTCATTGGCCTGACCCGGGTTCACCAAGATTTGCTTGCTAGACATGGCAATGACGCCTTCTCTAAAGCGGATACACGCCTCTCTTAAAATGTTCACATCTTGTTGGCAGTAATGAGACAGCTCCTTCTGGAAATCAAACTCCCGATCTTTGTTCGATTCATACCAGGACACAAATTCTGTTTTCTCAGAGGGTGACATATAGTTTACACCGTAAAATTCTGCTGAGGGCATAGCACCAACGTATTTTTGGTTCTGCAAAGTGTTAAAGTAATGCGGGAAATACCCTTTAGACTCTTGGAAACCCATTGCCTGTGGAAGTTTACTGAGTTTCATGGGCAAAAAGTTTATAGAGTCTATAAACCTGATATTGAGTACTTTGGTTGTAACGCACATGAGCTTTCCTCCCTGAGTGATCAGTGACATTGCCACCTTTTCAAGCACTAGAGCTTTCACTACAAAATAACAGTCATATCCTTTAGAGAAATGTGCGAGAAAACTATAGTTTTGAAATCGGGGTGTAATGAATGTGTTGATAAAATCATTGACGCATGTAGGACCTGAAAACTCCCAAGTAGGCTCACCATTAATATGTCTGGCAAAAATATAATTTGGCTCGTGAATGATATTTTCCTGACGGCACTCCATATCGTAGAATATATAATCATTTGTTTTGGTCGGCGGTTTGAGTCTGCTCATAAAGCAGAGATGTGAATCAAATGAAAACACCCGGGCTTTACAGACACCGCATTCAAGGCCTTCGCATTCATGACTTTCGGGGCCGTAGAGACCGCACGAATCACACAACTTTTTGCTGAGACAGCTCACCTCCCCCGCCACGGCTAAAGCACGATGACGCTCTAAACACTCCGAAGAACGACAAAACAGTCGACACCGCGGACACCTTTGGAGATCGTTGGCAATGTCATGGCAATCGTTCGTAACGCACGCTTTGCAGAAGTCTGCGCACGAGTGATTGTATTTGTGGGTATAGGCCGAATGGCAATATTCGTAGTAATACCTAGCGCCGAGGAATTTTTTTATATCTTTCACACCGTAAAAATGGCTTTCATGTAAAAGAACAAAGAGAATTTTAGATTTGTTGGCGGTACCGCTGGTGAAATAACGCCAGCCGCCTTCGTGATATAATACTTTAATCGTCACACCCAAGTAATTTTCAAATGCTTCTATGTCTTGCAAAGAGACATCCGTATCTGGGGGGATGTTTAGGGCATCGTGCATTAACTGTGCCTGCTCTGTCAACGTTCTATCCGTAGATTGACCGTGAGCCAATAACCCTGCCAAACACCCCGCCAGGCACAAATTTCCAGCTGTGTTGTTCAAATCAATCAACCATCGACGTTTCTTTTGAATGATCTTAGTAAACAATACAGAATTTAGAGCCCGTCTGGCACCGCCGCCCCTACTTTTTATCACAGTCACAACAAGTGTTAAACTTTGTGACCCCAGAATCTCTGCATTGCTATTCATCATGTCAACAATTTTGTTTAAGAAATCTGAGGCATCTAGGTCGTGATGCGGTAGCCTGCGAGTGTAAAAAGAGTTAGCCAGACCACCGCCGCTCAGGCGAATTTGTACATAATCGTTGGGGCCTATGTCTGGGGCCATTTGGTCCAGCAGCAGTTGGATAGAGTTAATAACCGCTTCTAGGGCCAGTCTAATAGAATCTATGAGATGAAGATTGACAAAACGAAATTCTTCATAAAATTCTATAGCTCTAAATTTTTTGATAACTCTTTGATATTGTCGCACGCTTTCTAAAAACACCGGCGCAGGGTTGTTACTGATGCTAGAATTATCGCAAGCGACAGCTGTTCTCTGAGGTGTTTGCTCTAACTGCGTGGGGCTCGGTGGTAAATACCCATTGTTGCTTTGAATATTACGGCGTATATTTCTCAAATGGTTTTTGGCTCTTTTTAGGTTTTTGGCTAACCGATTTCTGACTACTTTAGCGGCTAACCATTTCTCTTTACGTTTGGCGACTGTAGTTTCAGACCTTCTCGGCGACCTATGCTCTTTGGGGGTCATTATCAGTTTCCCGAGTCGAGACTCAAGGAATCAAGGTTGGCTTGGGCATCTGCTAAAATAGATGCGAGCGAAGTCTGAGTATTTTGGATCACGTCCTCTACTGCTAGTTTGACATCTGTTATGCCGCCGATATGTCCGGAAGCTTCCTGTACACGTAGAACATTAAAAACGGATGAACTGACGGGTGCAGAGTTCAAGCCTAATCCTTCTAGGGTATTTATTAGGGGAAAAATGGCGTAAATTGCCTGAAGTACAGCCGCGTCGCTGGGAAGTGAAGCTTTAACAGCAGCAGCAGCAGCCCCACTGCGGGGGTCAAGTGGTGTCTTTATCTCAACGTTAAGTGGTTTTTTGACACTTAGGACATCATCTATGGCGCGCGAGGAGACAGAGGTCTCGAGCTGATTTTGAGCAGTTACTAAAGCAGCTGAAAGTGATTTCTCTAAATTTTGCTGTATACGTACGATGCCAGCTTTGATGCGTTCAATGGCTTGTATCTGAGCTACTGTATCACGATTACTTAAAGCAAAAATAATAGCTTCGCAGATAGATGCTGTGTTAAGAGTGCTTCCCCTAAGGTTTGTTATTAAAGGTAAAATATCGTGGCATGCTGATGTTACTGCGGTAATGTTTAGGGGTGGTGTGGGGTTATGTCTAGGAGCTTGTAGCGCCGCTGCGGACGCCCCGTTTGCTGCAGCACTGTGGGCAATTTCAGTCTTTAAATTATGGTGAATAGCACCTGGTGCGAACCTTACTGGGGGACTGGTGATGGCGGGTCCTCCTCCTATTGTAACATCTGTGTGACACCCCCCTTGTGAGCGTGGGTTCTTGGAGCATTCGCTGTGTACAGCTGGCCCTGCTTTTGATCTGTTTTGTTGAACGGGTACATTCGCGTTTTCCCCCCAACAGTCATCATCGTCAAGCAGCGAAATTATTTCTTGTTCATCGGGGGGAATAATGGCGTTTGCTGGTTGCGCATGCAAGTTCTTTGATGGTTGAGAGTGAGACTTGGGGGTAGGAGTAGGTGGGGGGTGCACTAATACCGGAGTATCGCTGCAAGGGTGCGTTGTGACACCTAGAATCTGTTCTGAATTTCGGCTGGGGAGAACGCAACCAGGGGTAGGCGTGTTTGAATTCGAAACCTGGAAGGTCTGTAGAGTAGCAGAATTGTTATCATTAGCATTCGCTTTCCTATTGCGCTTTTGATCACCCTTTTCTTTACAGCCAGAGTGTCTCTTTCTCAAACCGCCACCATTTACAGACACCGGTGGAAACTCATGCAATGCAGGCCCCCCAACAGTACTCCCCCCAAAACCACCCTGCAATGTTTGTGGTGGCCCTCGCCGCCTCGCTTCTTTACGCTTCTGACCTTTGCTTTTCAGATCGTCAGGCGGCAACCTTGAACTCCTTTGTACAACCGGTTGTTGTGTATTTGATTGCTGCACGTGTTGGATGGAGATTGCATCATCAGTTTTATCTAAGTAAGAGCAAAAAACACAATTTTAATTCAAGCAATGAACAGTCGGAAGAGTCCTCAATAGTCATCAGTGCTACAACTAGACTGAGAGTGGCAGCGCAAGCACACACACACACACACACACACACACACACACACACACACACACACAAGCACACACACACACACACACACACACACACACACACACACGCACAAGCACGCGCACATCAGCATGGTCTATGGTAGAACATACTACCAGTAGAAAAGAGAATTAATTCTTACCAGCATGCGCGCTGAAGCCGCAAATTTGACTGGCTGCGATAGGATTAGGGCCTTCAAGCGCAGTGTCGAATAAAAGTGCGTCTGCCGCCTCGGCCACTTCCTGCGAAGACAAAAATGCAAACAGCTGTAACACATTTCCTATATCGGTTTAAATTAAATTACTTGAAAGCACCGCTATACGTATTTACAAGCTCATGCAAACAAAAGTACACACACACACACACACACACACACACACACACACGACCGCAGAAATAGACCCAGACCTTAGTTGTCAAATTAGCTGCTTTTCAAGCCGCAGCTCAACCCCGGCTCGCTGGCCCCAGGCTATATAGTGACATTATTTAAGACCTCGGGCGTTATTAAATCATGATCTGTAAAGCAGGGAGGCGGACTAGTCCTTGACTTAAAAACACGGATCAATGAGCAGATAGTCTTTGAGGTAAGAGCATGTGCAAAATCTAAACACACCGAGAGTCATGTCATATTTCCTATTGCTTAAAATGCCAGCTGCTGTAACAGTACTAAAAGTCTTTTGACGACGACGTGAAAAACTGAATTAGAACCACATGCTAGAGCATTTTTCAGACGGGGTCCGGCAAAACAAAAAAAAAAAAAAACGCAAACACACACACACACACACACACACTTTTTGTTTTTTTATGCATCTTTCACGGTTCCTGACTAGCAGTTACAGTTAATTCAAAACACCCCGAGTTTCACCTAATTTTATCTATTGCTTAAAACCTTTTGACAGAGGAGCGAAAGACTTAATTAGAACCACATGTTAGAACATTGCCCGGGACTTCGGTCTAATTCGTCTTAGTGTGACAGTCTGAGCCGGAAAAAAAGCTTACATCCCTGATAAAAAAGCATTTAACCTTTGAGAGATGACGCTAATAGAAGCGCAACTTCAAAAAGAGCTAGAGGATTATATAAAAAACATAAAACAATCTTCTTACCAACAATTCTTGGTCCTCAGACATGTTCATAAATGGAAACGGTGCTCAGTCATCAGGTGGTGAAATCTTTCAGGGGCTTCAGCTTTTCAAGCGCCCGATGTGGTGGGAGAATGAAGGTGTCACCAGCGCCGTTGGTTGGAGCGTCGTAGCTTTCCTGAGAGCTCCAGCCTGAATGTTCTTGCAGACCTCACGTTTTTATACCCAAAACCCGACAGTTTCCCGCCACAACTCACAATACCACGTATGTCTTCGTGTGTCGAGAATTAAACGGTATAATCCACTAAGCATTTCAGGTTGAATATAAACAGCTGTGCATTAACGTGGCAGCAAGGTGCTGAAAAAAGTCAGACCGCCACGTAAAGTTAGGCCCCCCTTATTTTATCCATATTTTTTGCAAACCTCGACAGCACACTAGGCACCATATGCGGACAATAGCCTGTCTAAGCATTTCAGGATGAATATAAACAGCGGTGCATTAACGTGGCAGCTAGGTGCTGAAAAAAGTCAGACCGACACGTAAAGTTAGGCCCCCCTTTTTTTATTCATATTTTTTGCAAACCTCGACAGCACACCAGGCACCATATGCGGACAATAGCCTGTCTAAGCATTTCAGGATGAATATAAACCACGGTGCATTAACGTGGCATCTAGGTGCTGAAAAAAGTCAGACCGACACGTAAAGTTAAGGGCTTTTTTCATGCAATTTATTTAGATACATTTTATATCACAGAGTAAAAATGTTCGGTACAAATATGATTTTAAAAGTCCAATGAGAGCGTAAAATAGACCTTGTGGATGTCTGCTAGTTATCATAAACACTGTAAACATGTATATTATCAGTGAATGAAATACAATTTTGCATCGGTCTGTTATTTACACGGCCTCTTTTCAATCTGCGTAATTGCCTCAACACAAACCTTGTTACTAGAGCATCATTTGCCTTCAAATCAGCTGAATACATTTTTAAAATGCTTTCAAAGTCTACACCACGGCATCTATGAAATAAATAAAACAAACAATGTGCCCCGCAGGTAAATGATACATCATCCTGAATCTGGTTTTCATGAAATGTTATTAGGCCTGAAGTGTTTCTTTTTAAAAATTGCCATATGGTATTGGGGTACAGATAACTGTTTGGTGGCACGCCATAGGAGTCAAAAAACTCAGAGTCCTTTTCTGTTAGAAATATTGCTAACCAGTGTCGACCCCTTTGATCTTTACCGTCTGTATTGACTATTAAATGAAGCGGTCGCTGGCGATTACCCAGATACATTGGTAGAGTGTCAGCTGCGAATACACCTAAAAATGAATGTTTTGCCGTCTCGTCTTTGGCGAGAAAACGTTCCAGTTGCCACGTATTCATCACATATAGTCGATTAGCACCTCTCGCCTATGGTTAATCTGTATAACATTCTGAAAGACAGCGTAAATCAGAAGGTTTATAGTAGACGGTAGAGCGGCGCTAAAACGGAGCTCCAGACGTACATTGCCTGATTTTTGTATCGAAAAATGGCCGCCACCCACGTCGTTGTCAGGGCATAGATCGAAAGCCAGCATAGAATAGCCTTTCGAATACTCTACACGATCCACAAAGAAGGGTCGGTCTGATGCGTACTTCCCAGCAACTTGCAGCACACCCAAATATTCTCTAGCCACACCCCCAGTTCCAAATGACGCCGTGTCTTCTCCGGGTCTTAAGCGAACTCTTTTGAGCCGGTCGCCGGCGCTTCACAACGCTTTGAAGGAACGCGGGCGGCCCCCTTAGTGATACACCCCTTTTTCTCTTCCTTCCTCTTTCGAGATAGATTAAACCTGAGCCTTCTTGACCCGTTTTGGTAAACTTTTTCATCACCGCCCCCGAAACGTGCCCTGCGACGTCTCGGGCAATATTTGCTGCAGCGGTTTTCACGTGCGGTTTTACCAACTGGAACCCTCTTCTTAAAAGCGGTACTGCTTTTCTGAAAAGGCTTCTGAATATACCGCCAACACCCGCCCCGTACATAATAGGTGCCCCGTGGAACCCCGGGAGGCCTGAGCCGGCTTGTGCTCTATAGTAATCCCTATAGAGCGACGCGTCGCCGTAATTTTCAGGTAAAATCATTATTCTAGTACACTTCACCACGTCGCGGCCTGAAATGAAGCTTCGCTATGACTTTACCCACTTTAAATCTTATATTAGTGTTCAAATCGTCCTTCAGTTCCAAAGTTATTGTGTGAAAATGTTTTTTGCTGATCGGTACATAATCTCTTTTGGTGTAAATGATGTTTATCATGCTATTATTCTTGCCTGTGATTTCCACGCACCGGAGGAGAGGCACGTAGCTATCCCCCACTCTCTGATGCTCTATCACGTCGCAGTATACAAACATCATATAAAATCCGCCGTGTACATCCGTGTAGGCTTTCCCCGCTGATGAAGAGTGGTGAACGTTAGGCGTCAGCCCCAACACTCTCCCCAGTTTTTCACGCACCAAAATACCATAGTCTTGAGCATTCCTCAACTGCACTTTTCGAAGTCGTGGTTCATACGTTAATCTAAGGTCAACAAGTTCCGATATGTTACCAATGGATTTATTCATTACTTCTACAATGTCTCGTATGTTGTCATAGTGCCCCGGCGGGAAAGAAAGTTCGTGGGCGCTTTCCTTCTTGCGTACCACCGTAAATCTAACATCCTCTGTTTCAAAAGTGTCCCACGTGTGCGGGTACTGAATTTCTGTTAGGGCCACCTCCCAATCTCCTTGTAGATGAATAGGTTTTGCTAGTTTCACCGTAAAATTTGAAATTTTGTTATTAGGGAAAGTGTCCAAAGACGCGTTACTCGGGAGCGTCAGATAAAAAGGTCCGACCTCCATGGCGCTTCCGCGGTACCTAAATGCCTATATCCGCTGTTGTAGACTTTGTATATCCTTTAATTCACTCTCAGAGACCCAACTATTAAATTTATCAGGCCATCCCCGCCATTTAACTAGGCACTGTCTTTGTGCCCCGTGCCCCTTCTTTGCCAAAACGTTCTCAATACGGTACACACGATCTTGATCCTGTTTTATTTTTTGCAGCTCTTCTTTGTAAAAACACCCTTCGACCTCCTCCCCAGCATAGTCTTTTAAGTTAAAAACTGTAACGCCTGAATGCTTGGAAATCTTGTCTATCACAAAGATCTCATCTGTAAAAGTCTGCTCATACCCCTTTTGAAATACCCCCTTGCATCTAGATACCCTAACATGATCACCTTTTTTGAGAGTGTTTTTTGAAACAGGGTTGTTGGTGAACACGGACCCGTACACAGTTCTCCAAATTTTCAACTCATTTTGCGGGGATACTTCTACAGGGGACGTCTTAATGGTTCTATGATAGCTATGATTGTAACTTTCAATAAAATCTTGTAAACGATCTATATAACGAAATGTGTTGTACGCTGTAAAATACCGCCAAATTCGTGCCTTGAGAGTTCTGTTGAATCTTTCTACAATCGCCGCCTTCACTTCGTTGTTTGTAACAAAATGTTTTACACCATACTTGTTCAGCAGAGCTTTTAGCGTCTTGTTTTCAAACTCTTTTCCTCTATCTGTTTGTAACTTTTTAGGAATTCTCCCGCTGCTGAAAATGTAATCAAAGGCTTTTGTGACCGAGCTCCCCGATTTTTCCTTCAGGCCAACGGCGAATGCATACTTTGACAGTACGTCTATCACCGTTAATATAAATTTTACACCATCATTAACCGCGGCATGTTCACGGACGTCTAGAAGGTCCGCTTGCCATTGATGATTTAAGCCGCTGACTATCACACGCCGTCTTTGAAAGCGCTTTCTCGACCCCTTATGTAGCGTGTAGGCATCTTCGCCCGATAACCAGTCGCGTACCTGTGTTCTTTTAACACCGTCGTTGTGGATTTTGCTCTCCTTGTACAAGGCTTCTACACCGCCAAAACTACCAACTTTCGAGGGGTTGTAATAAACTCTTTTGAAAAGCTTCTGCATCGTAGCGCTTCTTGAACTAAAATACCGCAACCCCTACTCCCGCCCCCCTATTCTATTAATTCACTTTTGTTTTATTATTTTTCTTTATCAAATAATCAGAACTAGAAGCCGGTTTATTTTACAATAGTAGATTATTTAATAACACACGAATTAAACAGTGTATGATTTAAACTGGTAATATAGGAATGTACAGCGCTATAAACGATAATAACGATAAAAACATAGATATTTAACACAATGCTCTCAAAAACTCGTGACGTAGAATCAATATTTGGATTTTGCTAGCTATGAACGGTACCAGTCTTCTTACATCCTCCCCACGCCCCTTCAAGAAGGCTCGACAAAACAAATCAGATATTGTATTCATGAAATTGAAAAACTGTTTCTTATTCAGAGTAGTTCCTAGGGTGCAAAATGTCCGCCTGATATAATTGTCGATGCAATCTTCGAGCACGTCGTCAGCGCCCAAGAAGATTTTGCTCTTTTCAACGTCGTAAAAGCCTCTAGGTTTCTGACCCAGTTCTTTTTCAAGCTCTTCGATGATTTCACATCGCTTGTTACGACATAGCGCGGTCGGGCGAAACACTGGTTTGGGGTACGCCATCTTTGCTCTGATCAGAAAATAAAAAGCGTCTTCCAGGCATCTAACGCTCGGTCGCACGCCGATCTCAACCATGTGTCGAAACACACTTTCCTGCAACGGAAAAACACACATACATAATAGTAGCAATCGCGAAGATCATCATGTTTTCATTTACTCTACATTAAGAAATGTCATGTTCCTCGGTTTTAAACTCCTGTAAAGATACTTGATCTTAAAATATCTACGGTAATTCTTCCTTCTCAAATGCTGTTTCATTATCAAGCGTATGTCTTCATCACCCGCTTCATACATACTTTTCACATGCTCTGATGGGGACTGTACTCTCTTAATATACTTTAAAACATTCGCAATCATCTTACTACAATCTTCGGGTACTGACATTTCTTTCAAGCCATAGACCGCCCCCAACGTCGCCATAATCTTATAGGGGTCCAGCTTGTAACATAGTTTCCGTATCAAACTGTCTTCATATTCATCACCCGTCGTGAGACAGTCGTGATGCAACTGACTCGGGTCGTCAATTTTACAACCTTCGCATTCGTCGTACCACCCCGCCTTTAAGCACAATTTTATGATCGCGGCTATCGCTGTCAAAAGTCCGCGATATCGATCCGTGCTCCAACTTTCACCACGACAAAATTGTACAATTGCGTCTAAGCGCTTACAGCTGCAGTTTTTATGCGTTACGGCAAGTTTTTTCTGTCTTGAGCAGCAGAGACATGAAAAACGTAGCGATGGCTGTGTGACTTCCATAGTCGTGCTAGCGGTTTTGTCGCCTGGGGCTCCTCCTCCTCTCTTTTGCTGATAAAAAGAAAAAAGGGGTTTTTCGACCTCAGCCTTCCTCACAACTACACGCCTCATCATCACGCTCTTAAACACCCCAGAGGATTTGCCGAAAAATTGCGGTTCGTACTTACTTTTCGTTTTCCAACTTCGCACTTTTCTGTTTCGTTTACAGATTCTTCTCCGGAATCCATCTCTGTACAGTCGCTGGAGTCCTCGGGTTCAGGCTCTTGCAGGTCAATACCCTCGTCATCTTCACTTGGTTCCGCTCTTCCACCGCCGTCTGTAGCATCGGAGGTATTGCTCGCCATTTTAGCAACGCCACCAACCGCCTCTTCGCAGGCTCCGGTCTCGGGCTTTATATTCGGCATAGCCGATGCCTCGACGTCTGTCTCGGGCTTTTTATTCAGCATCGCCGACGACATCTCCGACGTAGTACCCGCAGGCGTTGTTGGCGCGCAATTTTCCTTATCACTATCGTCGAGTTCTGCAGCGTCGTCTGCAGCATTTGCCGCTTCCTTCAGCATCGCTGTTATAGTTTCTCCAAGGGGTCCCGCTTCCACGCTAGAGCAAGACATTCTCAAAGTTGTCTTAAAGCTCGAGCTTTTCTTTGTCGGCAAAAAGCGGGGGTTTCTTAACACACGGTCCTCGGAATGCTGGCTTATATCCTCTGTGAACATACTAGACACGCCCCGCGGTATGTTTGTAGACTCGTATTTCACACTACCCCCACTTCTTAGCAACCCTCCTGCATGCGTGGTCGATTCATACGTTTTTGATTTCATCGCAGTATCATTTTATAAGCCTTGATTCACAATTCCTAACTTATCGTTTTATACGCTTTATGATTTCATCGCCGTATCATTTTATAAGCCTTGATTCACAAATCCTAACTTATCGTTTTATACGCTTTTTTTTTTTTATTTATTTTTTTTATTTCATCGCCGTATCATTTTATAAGCCATGATTCACAAAATAACGACCTATAAAACAATAAAATGCTATAATCTTATCAATACGTTATAAGGACCGATTAAAACCCCGATTAAAAGCAGACTTGGAACGCGTCCAATATAGACACACGGACCAAAGGGGCGTGGTCAAAGGGGCGTGGCCACCTGTCAAAAAATACATGGTGACGAGTAGTATACAACCTATACTACTGTTGTGCTTTCAGTCAAGATGCAGAATTAGAACTGGGGGTGTATTCAACAAAGATCTCTTTAAGGCTTATGGGATTGAGGCTCTAATGGTGTCGATGAGTCGGGAGTGCACCTGGAAGAGCTGTGCCGAGTTTGTCCTCCTGGAGAGGAGGTCACAACATGAATGCAACAGGACAGATTAAAACAGCCTAGAAGATAGACTTCGCATTCCTACCTTTGCGTGCCCAACTCGTGACTGCTTGTGACGCCTGTGATACAAGGCCTGGTGTGTTGCTGCAAGGGGCTTCAGCTTCCTGTTTGCTGTCAGGCCCCACAGCTCTATGCAGCTATTCATTATTTCCTCATTGGCTGTGACTGTGGAGATGCACAGTGGAAAAGTGCAACTAGCAACAAAGACGACACCACATAAATTGAGTGAAATTGCCAAACTTAATGCAGGCAGCTGTGGCTAATGCTAGCGACGGACAAGTCTACTGCTGCCCCAAAGCAGGGGAAGAGAAATTGACAAAAATAATACCTCTGCATCCTGACCTGCCACAGCTGCGGTAGTTGTACCCATGATCCTCTCAAAGGACCCCAAATAATCAACAAATCTAATACTGCAGACAATTCAAGCATCATGACAAGCCTCTGAGACTAAAATCGGTACAGTAGGAAGAAATGGCACCCTGATGCGCCAGAACTTATGAAATGTGGTAGGTTGGGTCACTGAAACAAACACTTAATGTGGCTAAACGCTGCTTTGTAAATAAGGCACCCTTTCACTTAGCGTGAAAGAAAAGGGAAATGGGTGTTGCAGTGGGTGTTCCACCGCAACATCCATTGATTTTGACGCTGTCCCATATTTACAAGGGTGGTGTAAATATGAGGCAGCGCCAAAATTAAGACCAAAAAAAACCTGGTCTTGCCCTTGCGAAACAAGGAGAAATGCTTTATTTTTCCTCGTTTTTGCTGTTCCTATGTGTGCTGCATGGTGCAGCACACAAAGAATCAGCAAAACACCATTGATTGTTTATGTACAGGTGTCCCTTCCTGCACATGAACAATCTTTAAAAAAAAATGGCACATTGCAACTTCTATGTGTGCTGCATTCTGTCTGCGTTGGCGCTAGACAGCTGCAATTAGCGCTAGTGCAGGGAGAAATGCAGGGCTGCACCGTATTCTTTTAAATACTGTAGAGGCGGAGTGCGGGGTTAAGCCAACAAGCCTAAAACCGCTCTCCGTCACTTCATTGTGAATATGCCCCTGAAATTTGAGCTAAGGTAAGGTTATGGGCACATTTAGGGAAAGGTCACATTCTTGAAATTGTCCTGGTGATCCAGGGAGGTGATCTTAAGGCTAATCCCTACAGAAGAGTGTGATGGTGAGTTGAGCTTAATAAAGTTAGGCGATGGATACTTCTGGGCTGGAAGTGTAGGGAGGGCAGTAGTTGGGACCAAAGGGTCAAATTGTTGCATATATAGTTTGCTTAAGGATTTTAGGCAAGGGTAGCCTCAGCTGTGCCACACTTATGTTTCCACTACAACCATTACCATACAAAGTAATGTACAAGGGCAATATCAACTGATGTTATGGAATGTTAGTAAGTTTAATAACAAAAACAAGAGAGGGGCAGTCATGTTCTACCTTTAGGGACTTGGCCTAGCAGCAAGCTATTACTACAAGCAACATACCTGTTGGCATGAATTGCGCGATTCTTAGCAAACCTGCCTATGACAGGTTATATAACTCAGGCTTTACCTGGGGATCCAGGAGGGATGCAGCCCTTCTTCTGAAATTATTTCCACTAGTGGTGAAAGCAGTTTCAACTGATGATGTGGGTGGATATATCATGGTGACGAACCTGCTAGATGGACAACCCTGGACGCCCATAATTGTTTATGTCCCTTCTACCATTATAGACATCACACTACATTCTCTCGCTAATCTGTTGTCAGAATTCGCACTGGGGATGACGTTATCGTGGGCGACATTAATTCTGTGATGGACAAAAGGTACAACACAAGACACCCTACAGCTTCATCCAGGTTCACAGCACTTCTTTATATATTAAATACGCAGGGACTCAGTGGATCTTGGCACACGACAGACTAGCAATTTACAATTCACTCACCACCCTATTGTTCCCACTTACGTATTGACTACAAAGGTGACCGGGTTGGAAAGCACTTGCATTCTAACAGGGGGTCTATCAGTCATTCTCCCATAGAATTAATAATATGTCACCCAGATAGGGAAAGGGAACATGGCGACTCAATTCATGGTGGCTAAAAGTCAATGATTTAGCTGACCAACTTGGGGAGAGAATATCAGATTAGTTTGAACTAAATGTGAATCCTGTCACCTCTCCGATTACACTGTGGGAGACACTTAAGACTGCTATTAACCACTGAGCAATAGAATATATCAAGGGTAAAGCAAGAGACAGAAGGAGGTGGTGAATCTGGATGGTTGAATATCCCTTCTAGACTGGAAAGTAATGGCCCTACACGGCACATACACTTTTAGGTTACTCAAGTTCGCAAAGTCCACATTAAAACATCTAGATTAATTGTGTGCAGCATGGTTGCGTTCCAAAAACAGAATCTGCAAAATGGGTGGCAAGGCAGGGAAGCTGCTCTACTGGCTGACCAGTAAAGAGCAGGCATCTAGAATTGTCCCTTTTACATTAAAGCATGATGGGTGACTAGTCATGGCCAGGGTTGGATTGGGATTAAAAATCGGCCCGGGCACGCAAAAAGAAGTGGCCCACATTTGCATATTGCCTTTCCCCAAAACTCTGGTTCGGCGAAGTTTTATATACACCTGAAAGCAAGTGAGGCCACTTCTGCTCAGGGCCCCTGCCCCCGCTCAGTATGCACACATTAATTGGCCAGCCCAGCGAGAGAAAGGTAGTGACACCTCTGCCCCTAGATAAAAGTGAGGTAATGGATGCCCATCTGCCTCCAGAAAGGCCACTCAGAGCCCCACTGGACCGCTGGAGACATCTGAACACACCAGACACAGCCCAAACCTAAAATTGGTGCAAGGACGCACTTCACACTAAACAATAGAAAAAAATGACGCAACTGCATTTTGTGAAATTATAAGTAATTCCATGTAATGTTTGCATAATTATGCGAAAGCAAAGTATGCCAATTTCACACCTCCCTAGAGGAAATCCTTCAGGTAATCACAGTAGTTCTCTCTGGGAATACCCTGGCACCAATGGCGTACTACTCTAATTAATCATGTAATGATCCCTGCTAATCATTACTCTTTGAGGGCAGTGTTCGATGAAGCCTATAAGGAAGAACCTTCTTCAGTTTCTTGATCAAATAGAAAGTGGCAGAGACCGTAGCATTGGTTTGTTGAGAGTATGCTTGTTTATTATCAATCAATATCCCAAGAGTTATTTGCTTTTTCTACTGATTTTGGCAATGCTCCAATCTCTACAGGCCACCAAAAACCTTCCCATCTGGTTTTGAGATTGCCAAAAATCACTATTTCGGTTTTCTCTGAATTTAGTTTAGGTCATTGCTTGCCCATCCAGCTGTTAATTTCCAGGATACAATTTTGAAATTGCAATGCAGGGGAGACTTGATCTTTATACGCGGCTACCACAATTTGTGTGTCGTCGGCATACAATGTTAAACTTAAGCTGAAATGCTGGAACAGAGGAGCCAGTTCCGACACATTGATATTAATAAGGGATGGACTAAACAACGAGCCCTGTGGAACCTCACATGGCAGAACATAGGAGGCCGATTTGAAATGATCCAGGGTCACTGTTTGTCTTCTTTCCATCAGTAAAGACAATAGCAAGGACTGAGCCCTTAACCCACTCATTTTTCAAGACGCAGTTGCAGCAAATTATGATCAACAGTATCAAACGCTGCCGACAGATCCAAAAGGATCAGGCCATCAGCACCACCTTTATCCATCACTGTCCTAATCTCCTCAGTAGCCTTAATCAAGGCAGGCTCCGTACTGTGTTCCGGACAAATGCCGAATTGGGAGGAATCGAGTAAATCATTTTCTTGGACAAATTGAGCTAGTTGTTTATTCATGATTTTCTCCATTATCTCCACAAGTGGACCTATTATGCTGATCGTATTGCCCAGTCTAGTAATAATTTTAAAGAGTTGTTTAGCATTGTAAAAAGCTTCACTTCTCCCAATGCAATGAATTTGGCCCACACCCCATCTCTCAAATGGTGTGAAGAACTTTCCAATTTTTTTACCAATGAGGTCAGGGCATTGCAATCACATTTTCATAACTCCGATAGCCAGCCCTTTCAGCTGTCCCCTGATTACTTATTTGGTTCCACTACCTGTGGTACCTTTTCGGCATTTGAACCTGTATGTCTGCTGGACTCCTTGGCTGCTTTATCTTGTCTTAAATCGGGCTCCCCTCATGATCTTTGCCCTGCGAAACGTATGGCTGCAGCAGCTGCTATTATCTAGCAATTTTTGAATCAGTTGATTAATACCTCACTTTCACTTGCTTTTGTTCCTACTGACTGGAAACAGGCGTTGCTTGTCCCTCTCATTAAAAAACCTACTCTGGATCCCCATCTTCCTTCCAGTTATCGGCCCATCTCTCTGCTTCCTGCCATTACCAAAGTTTGCAAAAAAATGGTCAACAAGCGCTCACATATTTCATTGAACAGCAGGGCCTTCTCCATCCTACCCAATTGGGATTCAGGGCCTCATACAGTACTGAATCTGCCCTAGTGGAAGTAGCGGAGGCCATACGTGAGACTCTGGATGCTGGGGGCAGGGCCGTCTTGGTCCTGCTGGACCTCTCGGCCGCTTTTGAAACTGTCCCCCATTCACTTCTCATTGCCTGTTTACAGAAGTTAGGCATCATCAGTACTGCTTGGGAGTGGCTAAAATCCTTCTTGGAAAATAGAACTCAACAAGTTTGGATCCCCCCATTTGTGTCAACATCTCAAACTCTGCTGACAGGGGTACCCCAGCAGGTTTCTTCGTTCCTCGAATATACTCCTAGCGTCTGTTCCCAGGTTTAATCTGAAACGTAAGGGGGGGAGCTCATTGGCCTTCCTTGCCGCAACATACTGGAATTCTCTTCCTCTGGATTAGCGTAGTCTTAAGAATCCTTTGCAGTTTAGGAAAAAGCTCAAAACTTTCCTGTTCAATTAGCCTGTCTCTAGTTTTCCCTATGTTTTGGTTCCCTGTGACTCTTTGGCTCGAGCCGGGACACTCTATTGAGTAGCTGTGCGCGCTACAAATCCCCTAAATAAATAAAAATAAATCTTTTTTTTTTTTTTGTCCTCATCTTACCAGTAAACACTTGTGGGTCTTATGAAGCCGCTTAAACGATCTATGGGGGAGGAGGCCCACGGCTTACCACATATGTTTCCGTTGGTTGACCAGTCCCTTGTTTTGTATGGGTAACTGGTGTAATCATTGGACAAAGGTGTTTAGTCGTAGATTATGACCCCAGTTCATAAAGGGATGCCAAAGATTAGTAGACGCATCCCCTATTCCATCATATTCCAGATGGGCCATGGCGAAGGAAACCTTAAGCCAGTCTTCTCTGTTAGGTGGTTGATGGTCCTTCCATCTCTTACTTATTTCCCTTCGTGCAAGCAGAACCAAGTATAACAATAGACCTCGTTGCTTTTGTGATGCCTTAATGCAAAATAGGCCATCGTCCCCAAAGAAAATCAGTGACATATTGACCTCGATGATAGAGTTGAACACATCTTTAAGAGTGTCTCCAATTTCTTTCCAGAAGGTCTTAATTTCTGGGCACTCAAAGAATATATGTAGATCATTTGCTAGGGGAAGCTTGCACCTATAGCATTTCGGAGTTGGTGCTGGAGCAAATTTCGCAATTCTAGCTGGTGTGTAGTAAAGTCTATTAACAACAAAAAAGTGGTTCTTTTTTAGAGCTGCAGGTTTGATAAACTTATACAGCAGCTTCAGTGATGGCTCAAACAGTGCATCTATTGTTGGCTCAAAGGGGGACTGCTCCCATATTTTAATCGATGAGGGTGTTTCCGGGTCTACGGCTTCAAGGGCTAAGTTGTACCCGCTGATACCTCTTTTTTTAAGGCCTGGGCAGAGTGGCACAGCCTTTCTACCTCCCAGTTTCCTTTCACCTGCTCTTTCTCTGCCTCATACCACGAGGCAAGCTGTAAGTATTTAAACCTGGAGAAACCTGTGCCAATCCTGGCCCTCAAAACCTCCCACGGAAGGACCCCCTCAGTGTCCACCAATTCTGACCAGATTGTAATTCCAGCCCTCTTTATGGGTAAGGCCAGCCCGTCCTTTAGACAGTGAGGTGTCCCCGGGGAGTCCCAAATGGGGGCATGATGTGAATAATACCCTATCCCCCATATAGTTCTTACTTTAAGCCAAAGAACTAAAGCTGCCCTTAGAACCTTCAAGCGTACTTTTTTGAAGTACTTTGTCGCGCCAAACTTATGCAGAAATGCCTCTACTCTTCCTCCCTCTTCTGCCGTTCTTGTCATTTCATAGAGCAGTTTCCCCCATGCCGAGTCTTCAGGCCTCATCAGTAGCGAACGGATAGCTTTAAACTGGAAGGCCACTGCGTACCAGCATATATCCGGGAGTGCCAAACCCCCCTTAGCGAGTCTACGCCTAAGTTTTTTCCAAGATAATCTGGTACCCTTATCTCCCCAGATAAAACTCCCAATCTTACTCTGAACTTTGCTTATTAAGTTTTGGGGGAAAGAGAGAGGGATAGCAGAGAAGACATAGGAGAGCTTGGGGAGAATGATCATCTTCACCAGATTTACTTTCCCATATATGGTCAAGGGGAGATTCCTCCATCTAGAGAAGAGGCGATCGATTTCCTTAGTTACTCTGGACAGATATACAGAGGGGACTCTAGCAAGATCTTTGACTATGTAGATACCCAAGTATTTTAGTTCAGATGAGTCAACTCCTCCCCATTGTTCGACATTCCAGCCCATCACCTCCGTCTTGGATTTGTTTACTAGGTAGCCTGACAAAGCCCCAAATTCCTCCGTAATGGACTCTAAACGGGAGAGCGCAACACCAGGATTGTTCGTAAATACAGTCAGGTCATCGGCGTACAGTGCTAATTTGCAATTGTAAGATTGAGATTTGAAGGGATGAATGTCGTTATCTAGCCTGATGGCTTGGGCTAGAGGTTCAATGTAAAAATGGAACAAAATTGGAGAGATCGGGCAACCTTGCCGAGTCCCTCTCTGAATGCTAAAACCTGGTGTGAGAATCCCGTTCAATAGAATACGAGCAGATGAGCCTTGATAGCAATTTCTCAGAGTTTGGATAAAGATTGGACCAAACCCTAATGTAGCCAATACCTCCCATAAGTAGACCCAGCAAACTCTGTCGAATGCTTTGGCCGCATCCAAGGCTATTATAGCCAAAGGGTCAGATCTTGTAGTGGCCAGATCGATGTTACCTATCATTAACTGAGTTTGCTCTTGGATCTGCCTGCCTTCTACGAACCCCTTTTGGTCTGGGTGGACCAACTTGGGGACCAGCTTCGCCAATCTCCCTGCCAACACGCCCATAAAGATCTTATAATCCGCGTTAAGCAGGGAGATAGGACGATAAGAATCAGTGCTTAATGGGTCTTTACCTGGTTTAAGGATCAAGACTATAGTTGCCTCTTTCCAAGACTCTGGGACCCTACCGGCAGGGCTATAGACCGCATTAAACAGGGAGCACAGGGCGGGGGTCAGTTCTTCCGCCAGAAGTTTATATACTTCATTTGGGAGTGAGTCTGTACCGGCTGCTTTTTTGTTCTTGCTTTTATTGATTTGCCCACTTATCTCTTCCATCCTGATGGGGGCCTCTAATTCCTTTCTGCATTCCTCTGTTATGGAGGGAAGAGATTTAGTGCTTAACCAGGCTTGAACTGAGCTGGGGGAGGGCTCCAAATCCTCTTTATACAGATCCGAAAAGAGGGAAAGTAAGCAGGATTGGAGATCTTCAAATCTGCTTGAAGTCTCCCCCGTACTGTTTATTGTCAGTCTATTAATGTTATTTTTCGCTCTATCTGTTCTAGCCTTCCAAGCAAGTAGTGCCCCAGCTTTTTCACCATACTCAAAGTTCTGCATGTTCCTTGTGTGCCATTGTGCCCTGCACTTTCATTCTAACTTCCCTCTGTATTCCCGTCTTACATCTTCCAGATCTTTTAAGACTTGCGGTAGTTGCTCCAAATCTCCCGGGGAAATCTGTTCCTATCCCTCTCCAACTGACTTATTTTCGCCTCAGCAGATTTTAGAACGCTAGCTTCAATTCTGTTTTTAAAACAGATGAGGCTATGAAGATTACCTCTCAAATTAGCCTTGTATGCGTCCCAAATAAAATCCCATGACGTTGATTCCCCATTTAACTCAAAGAAGTCATTAGAGGAAAGCTTAACAGCCTTAATAATCTCGAGATCGGACAGCATCGCTCTATTTAGTGTCCATCTTGGCTGTACTGCCGTCCCCTTGGCTCTATAGACAATCTGAATTGGCGCATGATCAGAGAGGTGACTAGGTTTAACTAATGTATCCTCAATGTCATTGAGGGATGGTGAATCTGCCAGGACATAATCAATTCGGGAGGAATGACCGTACTTTTTGCTATAGAACGTAAATTCTTGTAAATCACCTTTCTTTGCCCTCCAGACGTCTGCCAAGTCTAAGTCTTTTAATAAATTAATAAAGGCTCGGCGGGATTTTGGGGCACCAATATGATAACTCAGGTTGGATCTATCCCTAACTGGGTCGAGGAGAATGTTAAATTCACCACCAATAACAAAAGGAGGTGTTGCCAGAGTTAAGATCAACTGAAGTTTACCGATGTAGGAGGGGTCGTCAGTGTTTGGTCCGTAGTATGACACACAGGTTAAGTTAGTATCATCAATGGACAAATTGGCCACCAACCACCTCCCGGATGTATCAGACTGGCAATTTGTTATAGAACAGTGTAGGCCCTTTTTGGCCAAAATTGCCACCCCTCTGTTATGGGCTGACTGCTGAGAGATACAAAAACAATCTACCCAGGAAAGCTTGGAGAAGAGGAGGGAACTTTACGTTTGACTCAGGTGAGTTTCCTGTAAGATGCAGACCTGGGCCGAAGAAAGCTCAAGATATTTTAAAATCAACCTTTGCCTACGGGGACACCTTAACCCGTTGACATTCCAGGAAGTGAAGATGACCCTTCTCCCCCCCCCCCCGTATTACGATTAGAGGCCATTACTTTGAATCGAACCTACAGACCAACCGTTCCAAAGACCAATATTTAATGCGAGATGAGATTCATTTTTTTTATTTTTTACCCACTGCTCCCCACCCGTGTCCACCTTACCACCCTTTTCCTGACCCCCCTGTGCCTCCCTCCACCTTGAGGAACCCTCCCTTCCAATAGGCAAGCCTATTCGACCCCTGCCCCCCACCCCCTGGACTCAAAAGAAAGAAGTGTATCAAATAACAAATATCCGCTTAATCGATCTGACTTGAACCACATTAAGCCACATAAGGAATTATTATTTTTAACCCTCATATTCTACTTCTACGTCTGCCGAAGTTACATACAGAAGACCTATTTTCCTATGCTGCTTTTAATCCTCTCTATTAAAGCATCCGCTTCTTCTCCAGTTTTGATTTGGTGCATCTGGTTATTCCACATTACACGGAGAAGAGCGGGAAACTTCAGTTGAACCTTAGCTCCGATGCCTTTCAGCTCCTCCATTCTTTTCCCCAGCTCCCACTGCCTTGAAGCCGTCACATGAGATATATCAGATCTTATTTGAAAGGAAAAAGGAGTAGACCCCTAAAGTTAATGGAGCACTCTTTAAGAGCAGAGGACAAAATCAGTTCCTTTACTGAGTAGGTCAAAAAATTGATCAGTATTTTCCTCGGCTTTGACTTGGCTGGGTTTCTCCTAAAGGGATCTCTGTGTATTCTCTGAATATCGTGAAAGAGATCAATCTCTGGCGCCCCTATCAGGACTGTTTCTTTTAGAAGAGCAATGATAAACCCCTTTAAATCTGCGCCCTCCAGGGCTTCTGGAACATTCAGGATTCTTAAATTGCTTCGACGGGAATAATTTTCCAAGCGTTCTAAGTCCTCTCTGAGGTCTTTATTCTGAGCTAATGTTTTAGCCAGCTCCCCAGCTGTTGAATTTATAGAGTCTTTTATTTTCGGGATCTCCAACTCTATTGCGTCAGTTCTTAGTGAGATCTCATCCAATCTGTTGGAGAGGGCCTCGCAAGAGGCTTGAATAGCTGCCTGATTAGTCTCAGAGGTATTGAATCTTTTGGATAGCTCTGCTTGGTTCATCTCGGAGACCTTGAATCTATTCGACATTTCCTCCTTGATAGCAAATAGAATGTCAGCAAGGGAGTACGGCTCTGTTCCTGTGATAGCTGAACATGGAGCTGATTCTGCATTTACTGTTACAGGGCCCAAGGCCATAGCTGTATCTATCCTATCAAGGTTTTCTGGTAGAGTCTTTTTATCTGACGGGTGAGAGACAGCAGAGCTAGAGTCCCCATTTTGAGAAGTCTCTTCCCCTCCTGTCTGGGCTCCTTGTAAGGCCAAGGGGGAGTATCTATTTGTGAGAGGTATGCCGGGGAACACCTCTGCTACGGTCGACTCGTGAATGAGAGCACCCCCTCTTTCCATAGGTGGCCCAGCGACCGGAGCCAAACCAGGTTCAATCATTTTCGGGTGAGTATTGACTAAGACAGCAGGGGCAGAGGGTGCGGAGGCAGAGGCGATGGTACTGGTACTTGAAGACATAACCTTGTAATATGTTTTAAGGGAGGGGTTATTTTAACCCTTGAAGGAGAGCGTTTTTTTGCTTTCGCGCCTCTCCTACAGTTGTCTGACCCTTTGCCTTTGGTCTCCGCACCCCCCCTACCGCTTCCTTCCTTCCCCGCTGTTTTACTTCAGAAATTACTGGGGGGGGGGGGGGGGGGGCAAAGAGAATAGCCAGGTTTATCGGTACTCGAGGCGCAGATCCCTCTTAGCTGGGAAAGGCAGCCTGGTGATAGGACAGTATTTGCTTGGGTCAGATGCATCCAAGTTTGTTTTTTTATAAATGGAAGGATCGATGCGTCTTACCATAAAGCAGGGAAAATTCCCGAAGTGAACGTGGTATTAAACATTTCTGTGAGAATAGGACTAACCTCTTTAGCAATATCTCTCAGGACTGCAGGGGGGCAAGGGTCAAAAGGGCACCCGGATTTAATTTCTATAATAAGGTTTTTCACTAGCGGCAAATTGTTACCAGGATCAGTGGTAGGGGTTTCCTCAGTTAACTCATATGTGAGAGCAGCCTTAAATGAATCGTAGATGTTATTGACTTTATTCCTAAAGGTGTTAGCAATATCATCAAAGAAGCGTTGATTGCTTTCTGTGGCCTTTATACGAGGCAGGAAGGTGAGCTTTTTTACTACCCCATACAATTGTTTTGTTGAATTCTTAGCACTTTCGATCTGCCCAGTGAAAAAGGTCCTCTTTTCCGTGACCAGCATGGTTTTATATTTAACCAGTGCCGACTTATAATTACACCTTTCTAGTTTATCGTATTGTGCTTTCCAACGTATTTCTAGTCTGCTGCAATTTTGTTTTTCTTGTGGCAGTGCCTCTGTAAACCAAGGAGCAGAGGGTAGTTTACGATTACCTGAGATTTTACAAATAGGCACTGTGACACTAAAAGCTTAATTGAGCCAGCCTGTATATTCACTGGCTGCCAAATCTGCATTTGTACTTAGCGTAGGCCCTTACATACCCAAATGCGTCAGAAGCATGGCCTCATCAATCTTGTTCCAGGCATTGTAAGTAGTTTGATGAGCTCTGACAGCAGCTACCACAGGTGCTTTAGGAATAGTAAGGTTAAATAAAATCTTAGAGTGATCAGTCCAGGTGAGGGGAATGGATATACTTAACTGTCAGGCTCGATACGGAAGTAAATATGCCATCCAGTGAGTGTCCTGCCTCATGTGTAGGTTTATGCACCATCTGTGATAGTCCTGGAATCCCAAGTGTATCTAGAAGAGTGACTGTATCTTTATCCGTCAGATCTTCTTGATATACATTAAAATCACCCAAGATAGTAAAAGCGTTAGTGGTGAAAATAGATTCAAGAAGAGAATCTAAGTTGCTAACAAAGCTGCGTCTCGAGCCTGGGGGGCGATATAAAAGAATGACTCTAAAGGTCTTTTTTGGATTTATTTCTAGTGCAAAATGAAGTGCTTCACAATGGGTGTTGGGGACTCCAAAAATCTCACGATATATTACCGACACCCCACCTCCCCTCTTGATGGGTCTGTCCACACTGAAGGATAGAAATCCAGGGGGGACTGCTGTCAAAACGTCCGGGCCCGATGCTACGTCTGCCCAGGTTTCAGTGAGGAATAACACATCCAGGTTATAGTGAGAAATGAGGTCTGCTATTTCATATTTATGTTTCGCTAGAGATCTAACATTAATAAGATCACAATGTACATCTGTCGCCACTGGAATCTCTGGGCACTTCACATTAGACTTCGTCCCTGAGGTCTGACATGCCCTAACTGTATGGTCTGCCGGAAGAGAATAACCAGATGCACAGCTCAGACTCTTTAGTGAAAGATCATTGCCCAACGTAAAATGGCAGCAGCCAGAGCTAGAGTTCTTAGGAGCGAGGTCAAGCTGATTCTTACCAGAATATCTTACAGGTTCAGACTTCGTTGGACCAGGATTTCTGGCCCTGGGGTTGGTGCAGGCGCAGACGGGCTTGCCTTTGGTGCACCGGTGGTACGCCCGCTTCAGCATGATTCAAATAGTGAGGTGTCGGATGAAAGCTAGACCGCTCACCACCGCAAGCACCCAAAGCAGTTCTGGAGAAACTATGGGAAACCTGAGAGGGCGTCTCAACGCCCTCCGTGCAAACGGCACACTGCCGTGGCAGAACGGGGCTGGAGCCTCTCAGGAAGGAAAGCAGTGCGGACGCCATGGTTAGTCGTCTAAAAAGTGACTAAGTTCACGCTAGTAGCTAATGTAGGACAAAGCAGGTTGACCTAAAATACATAAATCATTCACAATAAGCAGATATAAAAATCCAATAAAATTAACATCTGACATTAAAACTATTACACGCTTAAAAAGTGTTGTTTTTAAAACGACAGGCAGAAGGGCTTACTTAAGTCACTTCGGTCAGCGGTGAATGCAGGTCGTAATGGAGTCTATAAGGAAATTCTTAAGTGCCATCTACACTGATCTGCATAGCAGTAAGTACGTTCAACGCTGATCTGCACAGCGTTTTTGCAGGTCATATGTTTAAATTTGTATATCCATTTATTCCAGGGAGTATTAACAATTGAATTCTATTTTACACGTCTGTTAAAATTTAGAAATTCAAGATTAGCCTAGGTGTATTTGCACTGTATGTTCCTCACTGGTGTTTTAGGGCTGTTGTTGCTTGGTTAAGGAAAGAGGGGCATACTGTTTCTTTTAAGACAAAAAAGAAAACAAATCCACCATCTTAAGGAAATATTTTACAGTTTAGTTTGTGTTACTGATTGGTGTCATGCACGCGGTAACTCCACCAACTCTGTTTCTGGAGACAGCAGGTGAACCCCCCATATGATGGAAACAGTGGTTTGATGCATTTGAAACCTATTTAGGCGCAATAGGAGCAGGTAGATTTTGAGCTGAAAGAAGATATCTACTGTTGCAGGCTTTAGGGTTTGAAGGGAGAGCCATTTTAAAACATTTGCGGGAACCAGTTTTCGGGGGGTGGAGGGAGAGGATTTGGATGAATACCAATTAACGGTTAAGAAACTCAGTGTTAGGTTCGATATCCAGCCTACTTTGATTGTTTTGCGACATAAATTCTTTTTACAGATGCAACATCCAGGTGAAGATACATTACAGCATTGAGAAGGTTAGTAGCTGAATGTCAATTTTAAAATGTTGCTGATCAACTAGTAAGAGGCTAGTTTGTTTGCCATTGCAATGACAAAAACATCAAAATGCTGACAATGGGAAATCCTAGATTGGATGAGATGATCTAGGTTGCAGAGTGTAGGGGGCGCTAGAGAGACTGACGCAAGATGGACGCACGGTAGTGCTGCTCTGCTGGCCAGAATGAATATCTGCTTAATATCTGTGGATATGAGAGGCATCTGAGAGCGCGAATATCAGATACCACAATCGGAATGCGAGTACCACCCACCGCTGCGGATAGAAATATGTAAAGAGTGCAAGCGGCAAAACGAGGACGAGACGAACAGCTCCTTGTGAAGAAAAAATGGCGGCTAGCAGTGGGACAACGGTCGCCCTGGGGGAATAGAAGCCCCGAGACTGGCTGGCCCAGATGCCCAGCCCTCCGATAATGTGCAGCTAAAGAGAGCTAAGAGCACTAGCGGCGGGCAACCACAGCAGGCAAGTGACACGTGGAGAGGGTGGCAGATTGCCGAGTGTGGTGTAACTCAGCTAACCAGCGCTACAGACTGCGTGGTGAGATCTGCGAAGTCTATGAATGCCCTCACCCACGCGGTAGGGGACCGCTCCGCTTATCTGCTGGTAATACGCTCTCACAAGCGCTGAGCACGAAGGAGCTGCCGAGTCCCGCTTATTTCTCCGGATAAAGGAAAACTGGGTGACCATGATGAAAAGGTCAAAGTATACGTCCTAGGGAAAGCAAGCAAGTTATTAGCTCAAAGTGAGTTGACGGGTCCACTCACTAAACAACAGTGCCAGCACTATACAATTGCTCCACCCCGTATATGAGAAAGCACCCCAGTGCGGAACAAAATAAACAAACCATACTATAAAACATGCAAGTCACACCAGACAACTAGCCTTCCCGGTGACAAAGTCTTAGCCACAAAATGCACGGAGTCGCTACAGTGAGTGACATGCCAGGTATAAGTGCCTCCAGTCACAGCAGCAGACTGCAGATGCGGTACATGCTCATCACCATTTAAGCATGGGCATAAGAGACAAACAAAGCTACCCTTTGAACCTCGCAGGACCTTTAGGCTCGTGGGAGCAAATGCTGACATAGAACCTGAGACGGAACAAACCAACGAAGCCAAAATGAAGGACGCATTAGCAGCTATTCATCAAAGCCTGCAAGCCGCAGGCAAGAAAATAGACACACTAACGATAAGAATGAACAACATGACTGCTAAATTAGATAAACAAGGTGAGCGGCTGGACAATGTGGAACAACGAGTCTCCTCGGACGAAGATGAATCCAATGCCACGGTGCGAAAATGTAGCGACATGGAAAAAATCCTGGACGTCATAAAAGCAAGTAATGAAGACTTAGAAGCGAGATTACGGAGAAACAACTTACGTATTATAGGAATCCCTGAAAGTACCAATACAGGCCGCCTTGAAGTGTCGAAAATCGAAAACGTCGAAAAATGTTAAAAGATGTATTTGGTGCCGAACACTTCTCTACCATGCTTATAGTAGAAAGGGTGCACAGATCTCTCTTTCTAAGACCGCTACCCGGCGCCCCGCCCAGACCCATAGTGGTCAGAATAGTAAACTACAGGGAGCGAGTTACGCCACTACGACTGGCGAGGGAGAAGCAGCAAATTGATTATAATGGGTGCGAGGTCTCGTTGTATACAGACTTCACGATCGCTGTCCAAATGGCTTGCAAGGAATTTGGCCCGGTAAAGAAAAAACTGCACAAGTTGGAGATAGCCTATGCAATGTTATATCCTGCAAGGTTGAGAGTGATGCACAAAGGCAAAACGAGGATTCTGGCAACACCAAAGGCGGCTCAGTACTTCCTTAAGTAAGTGAGGTTGAAACACACAAGCTCCGTTAGACCTCCATCACCTGCAAAATCAAGCTCATAGGAAAAGGTTCATGTCTCTTTATTGATCACACTTCTTACCACAGGACATTGCTCTATATGTACTACACCCTACAAAGGTAAGGACCCCAATACTGACACGCTGATGAATGGACTCAAAAGTATTGCACAAAAGCTGCCCATGAACAATGCGCTTATATTCATATGTTGCGCTCTAATCGCACAGTTAACCGCACTCTCTAACTTGTCGTATTGTTGAGGGAAATGCATTTGCTAGCGATATGTTGCAATTCGCATTTCATGTTTCTGCCTTAGAATGGTGTACTTAATGACAAATGCCGCAAAAAGAGGAGCATAATTGTGGTTCAGAATGGCACCTCTCATGTCATAAGATTCCCATAGTTGGTATAGTATTCCGGCCCCATCTGCCTGGCGCATGGTAGAACGGGTATCTAGATGCCCCTGACTGGCATTCCCCACAGACGTTAAAATTTTGTTCTCATTTCAGTTAAGGGTCTGTCTTTGGCATGATTGGGAGGCTAAAGTGGGTGGGGGGCACTTCAAGTTGTATGTTTTTTAACAGGCATGGCATACTCTGATGGACGCTGAAACAATCAAACAAGAGTACAGCTTACACCATCCCATTTCTAGCCGAATGGTACTTACAGACCATAGGGGCAAGAACACAACATTAGCTAGCACTAAACAGCACAGCCAGTTTAATGAGTAATAATAACTACACATCACCAATACGCTTACTTACCTGGAATGTTAGTAGAGGGCTAAACAATCCCAGAAAGATAAGGCAAGTACTAGCGTATCTAGATAGACATCAAATAGAAATAGCCCAACTTCAAGAGACATACCTGCTTAAACAGAAAGTAGACAAGATAGGGAAACGTTTGGCTGAGCTAGTGATCATGTCTTCATACTCCTCATATGCGAGAGAAGTCATGGTCCTAATCAAAAAAGGGGTGCAGTTCACAGCAGAGCAAACAATAACGCATACACAGGGTAGATATGTGATAATCACTAGAATGTTAAGAGGAACGAGAATAGGGCTCATTAATACATATGGCCTAAATGTGGATGATCTGAATTTTACGTATCCATATGGAGAAAATTAAGGGAGTGCTGGAGCAGAGTTTTCTGTTAGAAAATTCTGGGGCTTTTGAAGCTCTGGCATGTCTATGCGTTTTATTAATTTATTAATAATTAACAACTAATTATTTGTCTTGTGCAAGTGTGTTTCACTAATCAACCTGTTTGTCCTAACACGAGAGAAGGATACATGAGGGTTAGCATACGTGTGCTGTTTATGTATTCACAATAACGTGCAAGTTTTCATGTTTAAACGTTGCTGTGTGCTATTTATTTTGAGCACAAAAACGCTGTCTGAATTAATGCTCTATATGTCGCAAAGCTAGATAAATGCATACACATAAGGGTGTTAGTGGGGTTAACACTGTCTAATCATTATGATGTAGTAATCTTTATTTTGTCTTTTTAATTAAAGATGGTCTATTGTGGCCTATGGAGGCCTTCATGAAATAACTGAGAATAATTTGAAGCCTGGCTGAGCTGTGGTGCCGGCAAAATCTGTGATGTGACAAGGGAGACCTCTGCTGGAGTTCAGTTAACAGAAAAACTGACGGTAGTCCTTATATGGAAGTTTCCGGGAGGACATCAGCAAGCTTGGAGGATCTCCAAAAAGAAATGTTCGTCCTTGGTGAACAATAGAGCCTTAGAAAGAACTCTGTGCAAAAGCTGGTTTGCCGAGGGAAGTGAACTTTAACAGTTACAAAACTTGATTCCTTTTCCGAGGATTGCGTATTAAGACTTTTCTTGAGCGGAGATTTCAGGATGTTGCAGAGTTACATCCCTTCCTTCTCGTTCTGCTCAGTGATACAATTTTTGCTTGATTAATTCATGTGGGTATTCATTGTATTTTGCATTATAAAATGTTAGCTTAGGGAGGGCTCTCCCCACACTTTCTTTCGTCGCCTCGCTGCGTGAACTTGCGTTGCTGAGGACTGATGCTGAGGACCTTATCCTGAAAAGACTTTTGAGAGACTGGTCCTGACCCGTTCTGACACTAGTTAGAATAGGTAACTATGAGAAATGATTTATTCTGATTTACTCTGACTAATTTTAGATAAAGCAATATAACTTTTAAACATGGCTTTGGTTGTTTCTTTCCTTGTCGTTTATTGAAGACTTTATGATTATTGTTTATAGATTGTTTATATTATGTTAGGCAACCACTAAACTGGTCCTATCGCCTAGATATAGATGCAGGGTGCTTTAGGAGTTTTCTTCCCACAGGTATTGGAGCGTATGTTAGTGAAATGGGCCCTAGTGTATGATGAATGTATGTGCGTGTAACTGTGAAATTACTCTATCTGTGGTAGTGGGCATATTTTAGGTACCCTGATCTGTATCAGGAGCTACCAGAAATGGAACTGATATGGGGGGGGAGACCTAAATGGTGCGCTGGACGCAACCCAAGACAGATCGCATGCAACAACAGAGCACCATCAGCGAGCAGCCACTACTATACTGAATGGTATGTCAAAATTTAGTATGCACGATATATGGCGACTGCACCATCAACATACCCACGAAAGTACGCACACATCATCAGTACATGGAAGTTGGTCTAGGCTTGTAATTGGTTAATGACAGATGTAGCCAGTACATGGACACGAGAGGTTCTTTACCTTCCTAAAACACTATCAGATCACAAACCAGTCCTCCTAGCTCTGGATATCCCGACTTATACCCAACCACCATATGTATGGAGATTTAACGCCAAAGCCCTTCTGGACCCAATATTTAATGACACTATCAGAACCGCAGTAGAAGATTTTTTTACCATAAACAAAAACTCAGTAGAAAGTGCGAGTATGCTCTGAGAGGCGTTTAAGGGGACACTAAGAGGGATATGTATCAGCACTAATGCAGGGATATTAAAAGACGTGCGCACAGTTGACAAAAAGCGAAAACACTAGTAAGAATCTGGAAGCAGAATATGAACGTACTCATAGCATAAACGTCTTGGGGAGCATTAGGGAAGAACTAACTAACTACACCAACTTGGCTGACAGTGAAATAAAATATTTGACGCGTCGACACACGGCTAGAGTGATAGGTGAAGGTGGCAGGCCAGGTCGCATGCTGGCGCAAAAAGTGCGGACTGAATATAAACAGCAGACTGTCTTAAAAATTATAGACGCAAAAGGTAAATTATGACACTAAAGGCATCCTAGGGGCCTTTACGGAAACATATGGCACGTTATATGAGTCGCGTAATACAGCGGATACGCAAGAAATTACGGACTATCTGGCAGACATAGCACTAGCATGGCTATCTGATGGCCAATGGGAATACTTGGCACAACCAATTACAGTTTAAGAAATACAGGATGCAATAAAAACTTTACCTAATGGCAAAACTCCTGGCCCTGATGGCTTTACAGGGGAATATTATAAAGAATACTCGGAACTGCTTAGTCCCTACATGGCTGAAATGTATGAGGATGCTTCTAACCAGCAGATACTCCCAACGCTGCGCAAAGCATTATTAGTGGTGCTATTGAAACCAGACAAAGACCCGGAACAAACTGAATCATATAGACCACTGTCCTTAATAAATACTGATGCCAAAATACTAGCCAAGATCATAACTACAATGCTGCAGCCACTCATGCAAGTGGTTGCCTGATCAATCTGGCTTTATACCGGCGCGATGAACAGCACATAATTTACGTACCATATTCGCGCTTCTACACCAATTACACCCAGAGCTAGAAGCCACAGCTGTGCTACTGGACCCCGTTAAAGTGTTCGATTCGGTAGAGTGGATAGACTTATTTGTGATATTGCAAAGAATAGGACTGCCGCCTATCCTATTAAACTGGATCAAGCTCCTCTATACGAAACCTACAGCACGCATTAAAGTAAATACACACATAACAGACGTCATACCTATACAGAGAGGGACACGGCAAGGATGTGCACTATCCCCCTTCCTGTTTTCTTTTGCGCTTGAACCCCTAACATGCAAAATACGGCAACAACATGCACACACAGTGCTGAAGTTTCATTTACGACCAATAGGCATCTCACTTTATGCGGATTATATGGTATTGTATATACGTGATCCTTGCATTAATCTATCGCCTGTACTGAGAGAATATATTAAGTTTGGGAGGCAATCTGGAATGTAAATCAATTGAAGTAAATCTACAGTTCTTCCACTGACAGAGGTCACAAAACACCACATGGAATTCCCCCTAGACTGGCAGTAGGAACCCATTAAATATTTAGGGATAGGGATACATAGAATTCCAGAAACTGTACTAAGGGCCAACTGTGGGGCGGCAATAGATAAACTTGAAACACAAATCAGCAGATGGATTACTCTGCCATTGTCTCTCGCAGATAGGATATCACTCATAAAGATGGTTATTTTACCCAAATTTCTATACCTATTCACTAACATTCCTGTAACCCCTCCGACCCCAATCTTCAAAAGATTGAATGCAAACCTCAGCACATTCAAATGGGTGGGAAAGCAGACGCGCACAGGATTACAGACACTGACACTGCCATACATACACGGGGGTTTCACAGTACCGAATTCAGTACTGTACTATTTATGTGCACAGGCACTATATGCACACTATTGGTACCATCCTCTACGCTATATGCCGCATCTGGCGATAGGGGATGGGGACGCCAATTCCATCTCACTACGCAGCATAATATCGTACAATAGATCCCATCTATCCAAAGAGGAAATAAACACAATCCGAACAGCGTCAATGGCGTGGCAACAAATGGGCTGATTGCCCAATAAATACCCATTGTATGCACCTAATATGCCTCTGAATCAACACCCATCACTTTCTGTCACGCAAGATAGAGGCAGTATGGAGCTGCCGCAGCGGGTGGGCCTAGTGTTAATGGGAGACTTATACAATAATGCGGTATTCCTTGATCCGGACGACCTTTCATATGTGAGCAACCAGACGCTACTGTTTAGATTTACGTTTCACAGACTGCATAAGGCTATTAAAAAACACCATCCGACTTACCCAACAGAACCACCCACTCTAGTACCGCTGCAAATGATCATAACAAACCCTGACAACACTCACATAGTGACGAAATTGACTAGAACTATGCAGGCTGAATTAGGTGAGGGGACAGACAAGGCGCATGAGAGATGGAATGCAGTGCTGCACACTCCACTGGAAACAGAGGAATGGCCATCCTGCTGCGCACTAATGGAAATGCTGACCCCCAATGGCAATCTACGTTTCATACACTATAAGTACATACAGCAAGCATATCACACGCCACTCAAGCTGCAGAAATATGATTTGCGTGAAGATGCCAAATCTCACAGATGTGGAATCGACGACGCTAACTTTGTGCACCTGGCATGGTACTGTGTTAAAATCTGGGCGTATTCGGAACGGGTGGCGCAACTATTGGGGGGCATGTTGAATTGTACCGGATGATATGGTATTGTATATACGTGATCCCTGCATTAATCTATTGCCCAGCTTGGATGAACAAATGGGTCAAGCTAGGCAAATGGAAGGATGGAAGTATAATGAGGCATGTGGAGGTTGTGCAGGAAAGACAGAAAGAGTATTTTGATGCAAGAAACAGAGTGAAAGAATTAGTAATTAAAATTGGAGATACTGTACGTGTAAAGAAAGCTGGACATGTGAGAAGAGGTGAATCTAAGTTTGGACCACCTGTGAAAGTGGTTGAATTAAAATGGAATAGTGTGCAGATAGAAGGTGGTCAATGGTGTAGGATTTTAGTAGTTTTGTTCATTGCATATTCATTTGTGGTATTTCTGTCTTCTGCATTATACTTGTATTTTACTAATGTGAATATGTATTCGTCTGTGTTTTGCTTTGTGAGGGGAAAACCCATGTAGTGCTTGAGTTGCATTGATGGAGCATTGAGCATGGAATCCAGCTACCCTGGATTCCAGGCCCAAGGCTGGAATCTTGTGGACGGCAGTTGGTGCCATGATTCTCGCCTGGACGCGTCTCTGGTGGTTTGCTGTTAAGGAAATAAAGATATGTTACATGAACACTTGCCTTTCTCTGCATGTTCAGTTACCACAAACTGTCGAGAGATTGGGCAGGAAAGATTGGACAGCTCCTTCAGGATTAATTCCAGACCCATTGCTTGAACTAAGGCAAAAATGGGAGCTTGACCTGGCAAGACTGGAGGATGAATAACAGCCCAATTGAAAATGACTTCGAGATACCAGGCAAAATCCCCCCCACCCCCACCCCCCCTCTTAGACTCGTCCAGGTTAAATACTTTCATGTGTAGAACAATGGACACTAAACGGATGCAGCTGAGAATAATGGAGGGATGGGGAGAGAGCTGTTGGTGCTCTAGAGCCTTCATAACTAAAGTCCTACTGATAGCAAAATGTGGCCTGGCCTGACACTGACAAGCTGGAGAAGCCCCCACTCTTAAAGAATGGACAAGGAACATGGACTTGTGTGCGAAAGCTGAAGAGTCGGTGCATTAAGGGTTATTAGAAAAAGATTTCATGATGATTGCATTGCCGGTCTTTCTTCAGTGTTAAGTGTACATAAAATTAAAAAAAGTTACCCAACTTTTGTGACTGTGCCTAGCACCCACAACTCAATAGGTCCCAAAACGCAATGTGGAGACATCTCATTTTTCCCATGAAAATGTACCTATTTTGGCAATGTGGGTAGCTAGCGGTGATATATGGCCTCTGGCTTGGCGGCCACACAAGTGGGTAATTTTTTTAATGTGAGAAATGCGAATCACCTGGAAATAAAATATTGTGGCTCCCACTGGCTAGTGGGGTTTTCTGCTCTTAAATCGATCTACAAGCAGGGATCCGTTTCAGAGAGGCATCCAGCATGCCTCTCATAAAACACAAAGAAGCCCACTGGGGGGAGAAATCCCATCAGCCACAGGGATTTTCTGCTGTTGGTACCCTCGTCATCCGTTGGGTGAGTGACATCAGTTCATTGAATGACGTGCTGTCATTAATGGTGGCTAAAGGGGGCAAGGGTTGACATGGAAGCATTTCTGCACCAGTCCTCGCTGTTTTGCTAATTGGCTGAAGATCCTGGTGCAAACACTGCAGGTTCCCCCGCAGACCCCCTGGAGGATGATATCTTCACATTTCATGTGGAGCATATGATCATAGAGTCCTCTGCATCCTAGGGGGTTAACAAAGGTATATAATGTATGTAGGGCCTGGGTTATACCAAGTACTGCACTACCCAAAACTCAGAACACTAGTTTGTCATTTCCATTCTCAACTCGGCCTCAAGCAGAATAGTAAAAATCACAACTTACTAAACCATTGTAGACTTAGCGCTTTTTCCTTGACCACAAATATCTGGCTTTGCTACCTTAAAAATTGCCATAGCAAAAATGGATTACAGTCCCTTACTGCTTGTTGGCGCCACAAAACCGCCAAATACAACCAAATAAACAGAAAGGATAGCTACAGCATCCTAGAAGCTGGCTAAGTGACATCTGCAATGGCTCCCTACAAAGGCGAGATGCCTTTCTAAGCACTGGCTCTGCTACATAAAAGCCCGCACAAAAACCCCATTTACATAAATGCAGACCAGGACATTGCACTTAGTGCCAGATTTTAAATCTGAAATCCCAAAACGTGATAAAGCCATTACGAGGAATCCACTTCCTGGAATAGCCTCATGCAATGCCCCATTACAAATTTTAATTGAACCCTTTTGCTCTGGTTAGGAAGTAAATATCTTTGTTTATACCGACTGCAATGAGTGGCATGGCATAAAACACAGATGCAGATTCACTGAGTTACTATGCTATTTATTACATTTAGTTGAGTGTGAGCGGTAGGGCCTTGTCTCAACTGATGTGAAGCCTTGAGTGGGTCATGATACTCTTTCCTCTCCAATTGTCCCAGGAATTACATTTGTGCAGTGAGAGAGAATCACAGTGCCAAGGCTATGTGAGTATGGCAGCACTTGATATATTTTGGAGAATCTGGAATGGATTGTAGATTTGTTTTCGTAACACATTTAAACGTATCTCTGGTAATCACAGGGAATTTGGCCTCGCAGTAGTAGTTAGTGGCCTCTATGCCAATACAGGTAGATATGTTTCACAAAAAGAATCAGCACTTTACAGACCGCATGACGTCATACTGAAAAATCTCCTTCATATACAAAGAAAAAAGACTAGATCAGTTTTAATGTGTGGGTTTCACCGAGTTGGACAACAATTAGAAAATGCCCTTTAGACTTATCCTCATGACACCTGCTGCATTTAGAATGCAGGGTATTCCAGTTTTCCGAAGAGGGTACCTGCTCCTGGATCAACCATCAGGAAAATATGTACAGCCATGCAGCCCATTTGAAGACTTCCAGTCATTTTGTTTTTTTAAATGAACACTATGGCGGTACCGGACAGAAAAGAAACAAGCATTGGCATAGCCAATAGGTCTCGCCTTTGGGACCTTATAAGTGTTTAGTTATCCAGCACAATATCCTTGGTGCAACAACATCAAGTGTTGCATGGCTAAACACTTATAAGGTCCCAAAGGCGAGGCCTATTGGCTATGCCAATGCTTGTTGAGCTTTAAGTTTCAGGTACCTGTTGGTTTTATAAATTCAGGAAAGAGACATGAGAAAGAAAGGCTTTTCATAAAATGTAATAGCCATCACTGAGAACGCAAGGTATGTAGCTCAGCAGGTTGTGCATTTACGCTACGCTTCTATAAAGCGTGCACACACAGCTACTTAACTATTATTATGGTGGAACTGTCCTGGTGACGCCACCACGGAGCCCCTTGGAAGGTGTGGGCTTTAGGTAGTTTCCCACCTTGCCTATGCCATCACACTGTTATGGGCAGGCCGACTAGTGGGTGAGACCAGGCCACCCTGGCACGTTTGCCCTACTATCGATCCACTGCAGATGCTGGTGCCACTGAGCCAGGTCTCTAATGTACCCACAGAAATTGTGAGAGTCAAGAAAAATCTACTTCACAATGGCAAGTTGTTCTGGCTGTGGCTCCCTAAGAAGGGCACTGTCTAACTGATGTATCACATTTCCTTAGTTTGCGTTTACATTTTAAATGCATTTGGAGCACTGCTCCCCTAAAAAACGCAGGCCTACGTGCAGCAGCACAGTCCACACTTGTAACCTTGTATCCAGGTTGATACTTTCTGGGGGGTGACTGAAAGTGCAGAATGGCAGTTCAATGCCAACAAAACGTAAATGGAAATTAAAATATCGCAATAGGAGGCATCAGTCTGCTAAAGATTCATTTTTTTACACTTTTATTTATTTACTACGCATTCAATGAAACAAATAAGGTAATAAACATACAAAGACAATACTGCATACCAATAAGAATTGTGTTTTTACTATCTGCCCAACTGACTCTTTCATTTGAGTGTCTCAAGTAAGATTGAACCCATTTCCACCGGAGAGAAATGGCAATCTGAACACTGATAAAACCTTTTCCACAACTTTTAAAGGATTGCTCTGCAGTTCGGATAATCCATAACAATTCAACATGTTTGCCATTAAGGAACAATAAATTTGCCGGGACACAATATGGACTATTGCCAAGAAACCAGAAAACTAGACAATTATAATTTAAAAGCCTAAGCATTCATCCATTAAACCAGCGTCCCTCATTGTTTGAGGAAGATCTTGTAGCGCACCAGGAGCTGTATCTCAGTGCCAGCGCAGAAGGGATCTGTGCACTTCTTTCTGGCGTCTTGAGCGCATACATTAACTTGAAATATCTTCGAGTTAATGCATGTTTTTCAGACAGCAGAGCTCTGAAACACAGAGACCAAGCTCTGCTGTGAGCAAAACATGCATTTAACTCCGAGATATTTAAAGTTTATGTTAGCAATCAAGAAGCGCCCAAAATAAGCGCAAAGATCATGATACACCCCCACATATCATCTGACTTCAAGCAGCCAAACCAAAAATGCAAAAGGTAAGAAATCTGTTTACTAGTCAGAGAGTACACACAAATGATAAATTATGGGTGATACTTTCTATTCACAAAGTAGTATTGCACCAACGCTCTTACTTTTCAAAGAGAATGTGAAGAAATGGGCGCAGCTTCAGTGTTTAGAACCATAAAATGAGGGTTATATCAAGCACTTGCAGCAGAAAATTTGGAGTCAGAAAAAAGCCAGAGTTAAAAAGCCATTGTTGTCAGTGCCCAAGAAGCAAAATCTTGCAAAGGAGTAACATAAGAGACATGCCCCATATCGTATGGCGCAAAGAAATGTGGTTATTTTTCTGGTGGGGCTGGTTAGAAATTGAACATGAAGTTTCGAGGGAGAGGTACTTTCCAGTGTTCTTACATAAAGGGAGGAATGTAGGGGGAAGTACACAGTACTGTAGCACCGATGCTCGGTCTGAGGTCCAGGGACCACAAATCACGTGCTGAGTTCTGTAACATAAATATTAACTATTTACACAGGAGCAGGCCACAAGCGTCGAATGGAGGTTGAGGACCAAAAAGGCATCTTTCCCTGGAGATTACATTTGCAATTTTACCCAATTATCGGATTAAATTTAAAGGACACCTAATGAAGGATATTGGACATCTTGTGGCCTTATTCATTGACAAAAGAGAGGGTGATGGGTGTCAGAACTTGTTCTTTACAATGGTTTACAAGCCTTTTACATCATTCAATGACATATCTTAGTGTAATAACGGCAATTTACACTTGTTATTGTTGAGAATATCGTTTATTTGTTTGTGTGTTCCTCCACAGGTTAGTTAAAACAGTACACTTGGAAAAGAACATAGCATACATACTCAACACACCTCACACATGCCTGAAAGAACTGTCACGAAGCCCCTGCAGTGCTGAGAATGTTCATGGTCTCCTACTGAACACATTAAGTAAAACTGTGTAAAGTCCAACAACATAGCGCAGATATGCCATATAGCTGGGTGTCCATGCACTCACAATATCACTTCCCATTGAATAACACACACAAATTATCAACATACCATATTAGGTAGAACGCACATATGGAACAAGGTAAAGAGATACTACTGAGGTGCAAATCAGTACATGTTCACCAGCATTCATACATGCGACCACCACACACAACTATATATTATGCGGCAAAACAAAATTTATAACACCCAACCACACAGTTCAGATATGGCAGCAGGTGGATCTCAGAGCTCCGCAGCGCGCACAATACCTTGCCTTCAATTAATTCAAATGTGTACAAACTCAGTAGGCAATGCTCAAGCCAAACCAGCCAGTTAACACAAACAACTGGCCAATATTCTGACTACACCCAAACAGCCTGTAACTCATCTAATCATCAACAGCCAACATCGTCACATTGCCTACTACTTAGTACAAATTACAAGCACACCCACTCTGCTCTGGAAACCTATGCGAGAAGGAACCAAATGCTGCAAAGAGTGGCTGAATGTGCACCACATAAATAGGTTTAACATAAGGCAACAGATGATCCCCTAAATTGGAATCCAGTGAACAGTGTCACAGTGGGTTAACAAATTAAACTAAGACACTGGAATCTGCATGGCCGCTGGTGCAGGCTGCACTGGGTGACCTCTTTAAGAGCCCAGTAGTGTGCAATGCACTCCTGTTTGTCAGTCGTTTTTGCTCTTGTGCTCGCATAAAGCAAAACAATACGGTTCATGTGTCCCGACCCATCCAATTGAAACAAGTAGGGGGTGGAGGGGAAGTGCGGCCGAGATCAGGCAGCGTTTCCCTTGCGGGAGCGAGCGCAATAATTGCTAACATATGGTGCAGCTCGCTTCCGCAAGGGAATCGCCAAGCGTGCACACGTTGCATTGAAAGTAATGCAACGTGTGCACGTTTTTGCCTGCAAAGCTGAATCGATTTCAAGAGGTCTCTCTCCTAAAGTGTGTCTCAGGGCTGAGATAAGGTTCCAAACCCGCCAGGGACATTGCTTTTTCATTTTCAGGAAACACCACTCCCACTTTTTCTGGTCGTATTTGTAAAACGATTAACATTTTGACTGGTTCGCTATGGCATCAATGCTATCCATCTATAATAAATCAAGTTAGACGCTGTAATGATACAAGTTAATAATCTTGACTATATTCCTTAAAGATCCCCAAATTGCCTGGAAAATCTAGGATTGGGCAATAGAGGGGCTAGCCAGAATATGCAGGTTAGCAAATGTTAGGTTTATTCCTACTTCCTGTTAAATTCACCCTGTTTTGGAGGTGGCATTCTGAAGAAATGTGATGTAATGCTTTTGCGGAAAAAATGAAAAGTCACAATTATCCTCAAGTATGTTTATGAAACACCGATGCAGTTCAGCCGAAGTGCCCATCAGTCAGTGGAAATGCATCACAAACTTTACAATTGTTTTGAAACACAAAACGTAACTCCAATCAATATGAGGAAGTACAGTACTTACTCAATGCAATGTGGGAATCACTTGTGGACAAACCACTCTAAGCACCCCTGTTGGGGCGGGTAGTCTTCTGCATGTCTCTGGACAGTATGCTTCCACCCCCTTATGATGATCTCCAGGCAAGTCACTTCAAAGTTACTGTATGTTTTGTGGATCACTACCTCAGTGAGCATGACATCATGCATGTCCACTGAGGGTCTCCCTGTTTACATGGAGTGAAATCCTAGAGCTTGGCTCTGCGGTCGAGGGGGGCATGCATAGTTCACCCCTGTTTCATAGAGAGTGGCTGCTGCCCTCTCTACCTAGGCTGTGGTAGACTGACAGTGGTGGCAGCGACACATCAATAGTCTGGGCTACCTGTCTCCCTCCACCTGATTTGAGGTGAGCTACTAGCCACCCTCCTGATCAAGTCTGCGTAGTCTCCCTTGCCTCTGCCCCTGTTGTCTTTGTCTACCTGGGATGTGTGCTTGAGATCCAGTGGGTGTACTAAGTGAAGATGGTGATGTGAGCCATGGTGTGCAATGTGAATTGAGCTGTTCTGCTGGACATTCCAGCTCCCTGGTGCCCCTCTCTATTCCTTGGAGAAGCCTGGTGGGCTGGGGGTAGACACTCACTGTGATTAGCTACACTAGCTCAGCTATGAGAGACCCTCCCCCCTTTATTTTGGGTAATCTCCAGTGACTCCTGATTTGGAGGTAATGAAAATTTCTCTATTTGGAATAGCCTGGGCTGATACAATGGAAGACGGTAAGTCGTCCTTTGCACACTTTGGACATGCAGGGAACATGTCACAAAGGTGCCTCACGATTGGAGGGGCACCCAGGATTCAAAAGTAGCTGATTGAATCAGCCTGTCAGAGGTGACAAAAGTCTGGCCTTAGCTGTCAGTTATTGTTCAAGACTGGTCTACTGTTTGACAAGGCGGTCAGCCCACACCGGGTCCGTCCAAGAAAGCCATCTGCTGCCCATGGTTGGAGGCAAGACAAGACGCCTGTTCACTGCGTCTAAAAACCCATTGATAAGTGTTGAACTTGAGGAAGTTTTCTCCGTAACTGATGTATTATGCTGCAAAGGAATTTACCAGTTTGACGAGGAGCAAGGGCATCGGTCAGCAGCATTGGTCAGACAACCAGCTGTTTGTGTGAGGCTTGTGGACCTGCCACTTGGAACACAAGGATATTGCAGACAGCTGCTTAAGATAAGGAAGCTTGCAACACATCAACGGAGACAGAGAAGCCTGATTCCAGTCCGTTGAAGGTGAGATCCCTTTGCCTAGACCCTTCCCCTGTGCTGTGGGAGCCTGTGTGGTAGTTTCAGTTACAATCTGTAGCTGGTGGAGAGTGTCCTGTGGTACAGGCCCCCACCTTTTGTTTTATGACATCTACGGGTATCAGGGTGTACTGGCACTCTGGCCAGCCACTACCCTCCTATAGCTAGCCAGTGGCGACTGTACTAGTGGGACTCCAGTAAACTGTGCAAAGACATCAGGCACCTGTGATCAGACCACTGATGCAACTAGAGCGGTGTCCTCACTCAGGATGGGAGGGCAGTTCCATTTCTTTGGGTGGCGGGTTAAGGGCAGATCAACAACATTTGACTTCACATCAAATGCTGAAACTATATAATTTCAATACAAGGATTGGTATCATGACTCTAGCAAATGCGAGCAACCCTGTGCAACATAGTCTTGTAATATGCAACGCTAATTGTGTGTCTACATTTTAACTGTGTTTTTGTGGTGCTTATCGTCTAGGCTCTATAATACTGTTTGGGAGGGTTGTAGAGACATCTGTTTTTCACTATTTATCCTAGTTTAATGTGTAGTATATTTCTCTTGTGTGTTTCGAAGTACTTTTCTTTTACAAAAGTAAAGTACTACCTGGACATTGATTTTATCAACTGGTCGTATTGTGTACACTGTATTATGAATGTTTAAACCTACCTAACCTCCTTGATTCAGCCTTGGTCTGCTCAGCCTCGCTACCCTGAGAGAGTCAGGTGCTGGAGAATAGCACTTGGTTATCCAGTTTTGGGTTCACTAAAACTGAGGCCCCAGGATACCAGCGGGGAACACTCTAGTTAATGCAATTGGAGCACAGTAACCCCTGAGTGCCCTAGTGCCCAGGAAACCGGGTCTAACAACCCCATATAAGTGTGATGATGGGATGGTGAAGTGAAGTTGAAAATCCCAAGAATAGCTATGTAACCCATGTTGCAAGCAAAAACAAATATTGATATCATTAACGAGTTGTTAAAATAACGGGTGAGGTTGCAGAAGTACCCGGTGCTTGAAATCCCAGCGATTAATGTGAACCAAGCTAAAAGTGCAGTCAAACATTGATACCACTTATAACTCATAGATCATGTGAACGCCCAAAAGAAACGAGATTGTGAGAACGAAAATCGACACACATGTCAAACTAGTAGACCACTAATACAATTAAAATAATGGTATACCAAAAGTAACCAACAACTTTAACACCCAGTAGATATCATTATCATGTGCATATTACAACGTGCACATGAATGAGGACTTTGTGCCGTAAAATTGCTCACCTTCCATGTGGAGTATCTGGGGACTGCAGTTAGCGTCCATAAATGCTTACAGCTACTGGGAACAACAGAGTATGTGTATTATACAGATGACAGCTGCACTTATAGGATCCCACCCTTTATTCCAATGCGTTGTTTACAGTGTTGATCTTTGTTCTTGCTTGCAACATTTATTACATAGCTATTGTTGGGATATTCTACTTCACTTCACCATCCCACTTGTACGTGGTGCTTACAGTGTGCATGAACTAGTACATTGCCTTGAATTAGTACTCTGTTTCCTCATATTGATTGGAGCTATGCTTTGTGTTTCAGAACAATTGTAAAGTTTGATGCCTTTTATAAAACCTATAAGCGTACCAAGGAAATTTGAAACCTCAGACGTCAAGGAAATACAATAAAAGGACTAAAAAAGACTATCTTGGAGAAAATTTACACATAGGCAAATGAAAATTGATAAGGTTAGGTCACATCTTTAAATGCCCAATCCTGTGAATACACCCTGTTGGGACAGTAATGACCCAAGTCATAGTAAACAGACATGTACCCCTGCCCTGAGTGCCAAGGGCATGGGAAATTGACATCCTCACTTTCTTTTGGCCCTGAAGCCATACTAATTTAGCTTGGGCCCAGAGACTGTCCTTGATGATGAGAGGTCTAGAACTTGTTCTGTGACCAATGAGGCACACTTATCGTGTCCTCATGGCTGGCATATGACTACTGTCCAGGTCCTGGGTTAGTCACATAAAGTAGTGATGGCAAATAACCCAATTTTGTGAACCCTTAGTTTGGAAGAGACATTTTTTCTGTGTCAATATCGGGCGTGGTCTACTCACCCCACCTGTGTAGAATTGCATTTTCCAGTGAACTCCAGGCTGCGCTGACGTTTTCCGCATGCGTTGAGTGTGTATATTTCCCCAAAAATATGCAGCACATGTTTAATAGTAGAACTGTATGGGTGGTGGTAGTCAGACTACTGGGCCCACAGGGAGTCATTTTAGCGAGCCTCTGACTTAGCAGGACGCAAGATGAAAGGAAGATATAGCTTCCCCTGACAACAGAAGTGTATTGACTGTATTTCTGTGGCTGGAGGATAGAGAACCAATCTCTGAAGTGAGGGAGGATAGAAAGAGGGCTACCATTAGAAATTCATTGAGGACTTTGTCAGCCAAAAACTGCTGATTAGTTATTTCTACCAGTCGGTACACGGTAGGGGTGAGGGCTAGGACTGCAGTTTCTGTTGTTCAAGGTGAGGAAGCTTCTAGGCAGGACATGCCTATTGTCTGTACTAGATTATTGCTATAAGAAGTCTGATGACTGCTAAGTGTAGCGATCTCACCCTTAATTAGACTCTTATTTGGATATTCTCGCTTGGAACTAGTATGTTTGCTACCTACCCTGAGAGCTATTAGCTTGCACAAAGGCTGTGTCTAAAATATAGCCAGTCAATGACATTTGAAAGATCACCACTTCAGACCAGTTCTCAAGCCTCAGACAGTGGATACGTGTCCCTTGTCTGGAAAATGAGCGAAGAAGTGGAACTCAAACGACCCCACTTTCTTCTAGTTCCAAGTTACTCTTGATCAATGGAGTGCTTGGACTGCTGGTGTCTGCATGACAGCCAGTCTCATAGAGATGAGGGGGCTTCACCTGAATTCTGCACTTCTTGCTGGAGGAGATGAGGGTCTGCCCAGAAGCTTCTCCGGCTGCTCTTAGAGGAAAGGAAAGTGCCTAGTTCCGCAGGAGGAGAGACTGTCCAGTGAGAGAGGCCCAGTGTGTGCTGATTTCAGGTACACCTAGAAGGAGCTGGATGCCAATAGGAGTGTAGTCAGGAGCACACTGTGCTGTGTGGGGTATCCTGGTCTCCTCGAGAGTCTCATTGTGAACTGCATCAAGCTATACAAGTGAGAAACAAATTTGTGTCCGGGACCCTGACATGTGCCTGATCGACTGATGCTGCAGCGGCTTGGCGGTGGAACTGCCATGAGAAGAACTGCCGTCATCACTGATGTGCAAGCCCTGATCGCCATTGGATGCTGCAACTCCCCAAAACAATCATGTGGACTGGTAGCTGCAACTGCCATGACTGAGCAGCTAGCTACACTTGGACCGGGAGGCGACATCTGCCAAAGACACTCACCCTCTGAAGACCCAGCCCGAAGGCTGCGACTATGACTGAAGGCCCAATGCTAACTGACCTGGGAGGCCCCTCCTGCCGAAGACGAGTCATGCTGTCCAGGCCTGCTGGGCTGATCCCTGCCAGCAGTCCCTGGCCTGAGTGGGACTCTTGCCACAGGCTGCCTCCCTGCAGTCTCCGCAATAGGAACGGGGTTGCCAAACAAGCCCGCTAGCGCCCCTTGAGCCCCAGCTCCACCGAGAAGGCAAGGCTGAGCCTAAAGGGAACAACAATGAAAGACCGAGTGTGTGCGAAATACAGACTTTCTGTCCGCATGAACTCGTTGTGATGAAAGCCCTTTCCACATGGGTTAATCCAGAAGGAACTGCACCTGTGCTTGATTAGTGCTTGTGCCTGTGCTACATATGGGGAATGTAAGCATTAGGACTCTTAAGGAGGTGAGAGGACGCCAGAAGGGGCGCCACTCCACACTCTCGTAGATTGCAACCCTGTAGTTGTATGTTTATTGAACTGTGTGGTATTTCATCATGCTGAGCGTTATGCAAAGGAAAGATAAGCACTAGGCGTTACATTATTTTTCTGTTGTTGACTGTTGAATTCTGAGCTCTTGACTCACCACACTCTAACTCTCTGAGAAGCTTTTGACTTGTCTTAGTTTACAGAGCCTTAGCAGCACGGACCCCAGGACACACGTGGTGAATGTCCCCAATGACCACAGTTGTCTTCCAAGCAGGTTCTGACGTGCGTTATCTGCAGAGGCAAATCATTGGCAGTGTCCAGAGTACCACGCAGCAAGCATTTTATTTTATTTTATTTAGATACAAGGAGACACGTTGTGAGAAAAAGTAAAGAAAGATAAGGCAGAGGTGTCCGCAGTGGAGCTCTAAGATAAAGCAATGAGTTGAAGCTGGTTTATCTGGTTGTCGAATAAAAGAATTAAAATAAATTATTCTAAACAAAAGTCTCTAGTTGTGTTCCATAAAAAACTGTGGTGTTTTGAAAAATTCAGAACTGACCTTTTCAAATTCCCAATGACGCGGAAAGCATGTCTTTTTTCTTTTTCTCACACAGCCAATAAGAAAGACCAATGAGGCAGTAAAATAACAACTTACAGAAACCTCAATTTATGGCTCTACAAACCTTGGCATTACTGACCGGTGATGTTGGAGAAGCAGCTACCACTAAAGACAGAGGACCTAATTTAGATATTGGCGGATTAGGTCAGCCGCTGCTTTTTCTACGACCTCCCACTCGCCAACTTGGCGGTCCGCCCGCCGAATTTAGATGTTGGCTGGCGCATAGACAAAAGACCACCATAGTCCCGCCAACTCCACCAGGAGTTCTCAACGTCATCGATGGCAGTATAGGTAGAAGTGGCTGACGGTGGGACTCCAGCTCAGATTCCCACCGTCCCAGTTACGATGTGCCTTTCTGGTGTGGCAACTGTGGCTGGAATCCCTCATACTTCAACTTGGCAGAATTGAAGGAAATGAGTTAAAAACGTACCTTCTCCCTAGTTTCTGCTTCCGTTTCCATCTTGTACCCCATCGTCCAGGTTCCTCCTTTGCTGCACCGACTCCACCAAGGCGCCAAAGGACTCCTTTATCGCCGGGATCTAAAGTAAGCTACTTGTACAATTGTCCTATATATCGTGTATTGACAATTGTTGTAGCCTCGTGTACTTCTGCATTGCTCTTACATGCAACATTTTTCTTTGGTGTAATCCAGTAGTATTCATTTACCTACTCATCAAGGTAAAATGAACAAACCTGTATTGACACTTAAAACAAATAATGTTGTTGCTGCAGTTGTGGGTGTTGTGCTTGTGGTGCCTGTGCATTCAATAGTGTGTGTATGTTGTTTGTGTGGCATACAATATGTACAAAAAAGGGGCATAATACATTACCTACATATACATTATGCACAACATATATGTGTATTGAGTGGTACTTACCTGTCTCCACACCACCATGGCCTCACGCCTTCAGGACACCGCAGCCAGGACACTGCCAGCACAAAGGGAACATCTAAATCTTGACACTAGCATGACTGTGACAGAGTACAGTTAGCCAGCAGAGAAGACCGCTGCCGCGGCGGTCTCCTGTCTATTGCCACAACATCTAAATACGTTGGGCGGACCAATGTTAGCTTGACTAGTACGTGGCACCGCGGCGGGAACGCAGTACTCCTGCCAAGATCTAAATCGGGCTCGAATAACATACAATATGGAAATAGGCCCAGTGGTCAGACAGACTAGTGATTTGAAAAAGATATCAACATTCACCTCGGCCCAATTAAATGGCAACAATGTAGACACATTTTAGAAATGAGTGAAACAGTATGTTAACGTGCAGGAAAGAACATCAAATTCGAACCACAATTTTCTACCAAAATCTTTTGACTGAAACCCCGTATTTGTATAGAGCGAAATAATCACCCATAAGGCTCTCAAGGCGCTGGGTGCTATTGGGGAGATTAAGTGAGCTTTTGGACCCAGTCATATGATGCTGAGCTGACCTGCCTACGACAATCGAACCATGAGCTCCATGCTCCGGAGTCAGCTGCCCTGGCCACTGCGCCACACCTCTCCTTACTGGAAGAGAACAAAGTCCCACAAAACCACAGAAACAACCCAAAAAGCAGCATACAAGAAACAGACAAATGTTGTTTTTTGGATCAAAACTCTTAGCAACATGGAGTGAAAACTCTTGTCAACTCTATACACATACATTGCTTAAAAACACTGGTGATTATTACGAGTACAGTGGACCTGGGTCCTACCACTGCCACCCCTGTGGGGCCGCTCGCTCTATTACGAGTGTGGTGGTCAGGCTGCCACAGGACCGACTCCTCCACCAGGATCCTGCGGCGGTGCAGATTGGAGGCCGAATTCGAGCGGTGGTGATGCCAGCAGTGCCGAGCGAATTATGACCTGACTTTCCACCGAGTATTTCATGGCGGTGAGCCCACCATGAAATGTTTGGCGAAAAAGTAGGGAAAGGGGCCCCCAACAGGGCCCAGGGCAAATCTGCCAATTGGGGTGGGTCGGGAGGCACAAGATGTGCCTCGCCACAAGTCCATGCTCTTGCATGCACAACATAGTGCATGCCAAACAGTTTACCTGACGTGGCAGCGGTCCCATGGCGGCTGCATGACTGCTGGCTGTATTCCTCCGCCAAAGCATGCCACCGCTGCTGCACCATCTGCTTGCCCTGGATTCAACTTGGAATCCGGCTGTCTGGTGCACCACGGGCTTGGCGGTTCTCCTGTGGGTTCAGTGGTGGCGGTCGTACAGGAGGACTGACAAACTCATAATCAGGCCTCTAATGCTGAGAGGTACGGTTAACAAATAAGTTAGCTATGCAATAAATGTTAGGGTACACACTTTCTTGCATTTCAACACCGATATATATGTTTTAATTCCACTCATATTAAGTAGTGGTTAAAATGCGAACTATGACGTTAATTGCATGTTTTTTTTTTACAATATTTTGTCAGATGTGATATTTTTTTATTTTGGTGCCTGAAGGTGTAATGTTGTCTAAAGTGCTATTATTATTAGTAGTAGTAGTGGAAGTAGTAGTAGTAGTTGTAATGGTAGTAGAAGGAGGAGGAGCAGTAATATAATAAGACAAATAGATTGTAAATATACTGTTTTAAGTGGTTCTCTAAGTTGTTTGCAGTTTGTAAGCATTAAGACTGTAATTTTGATTAAGTTACTATAATGACCGGGTTGCATGAAACTATTTTATGAAGTGTTATGATATTGTTGCAAATGTTGAACATGTGAATGAGATTTTAATTTAGTGTTGGGAATGCATAGGCAACGTATGCAGAAGTGGAATGTACGGAGCAAGAGTCAGAACATATTAAGGAAAAGAGGACGCCCAGAAAATGTCCATCCTGGCCATCATAAAAGTGAATGGTTTCTCCGTGATATTGGTCGGGAAAGTCTAAAGAAGACTGGTGAATTTTTGACGAGGTTGTGGGCATGTAGCGCTGATGATTAAACACGAGTTAATGATCTAAAATAAACTATAAGGTAGAATGGGGTGCAGAATGTACATCATCAAAACAAGACAGCCTGCAAGTGCAAGATCACGCGATACACTTGCTGAATCCTCCAACCAGAAAGAAATGTCAAATTGAAGTTGAGCTTTGAGTTGTCTTCACAGTGCCATCTAGTGGCTAGATCTAAGATTAGCCGTGATACAAAAAATGCACAAAAAAGCCAACGGTACAGCAAGCAGAATCAGCTATTATATAGCAAACGAACCAACTTCCGCACTGGTTTGAGAACTTTTTTTAAACAACGCCATTAGAAACCAACGTTTTACAGAAGTTCCTAATTTGTGCACAATTTAATCTTGAAATAATATTTGAAAGTTATGTTTACTATTTCCACCTAGCCACATTATTGTATTGTATTGTATTGTAATTGCATTTGTATAGCGCTTACTACCCCTGACGAGGCGTCGAAGCGCTTTTTCGGCGAGTAGCATGCTACTCCGGGATTCATAGGGGATTAGTGTTGAATTAGTATAGTGAAACATGCAAGTACATTTTAAGTGGTGTATAGGTTAGTCAGTTATTTGGATTCGGAAGGATAGCAGAAGGATAGAAGAGGAAAGAGGTTTGTATTTATATAGCGCTTGTTACCCCTGATGGGGTGTTGAAGCACACTACTCCAGAAACCCATAAAGGATTAGTGGTGAATTAGTATGGTGAAATATGAAAGTAATTTGAGTGGTGGATACTAGTCACATATTTGGAGTGAGAAGGCTAGCGGAGGGATAGAAGGGGAAGTAAGGTTTGCATTCATATAGCACCTGTTACCCCTGATGGGTGTTGAAGCGCTTTTCTGGCGCGTAACACGCTTCTCCGGAACCCATAAAGGATTAGGGTTGAAAATTAGTATAGTGAAATATGAAGTAATTTGAGTGGTGGATATGTTATTCAGTTATTTGGATAGAGTAGGGTAGGTGGTGGGATAGAAAAGGGAAAGAGGTTTGTATTTATATAGCGCTTGCTACCCCTGGTGGGGTTTTGAAGTGCTTTTTTGGCAGGTGGCACGGTGCTCTGTAACCCCCAAAAGGATTAGTGTTGAATTAGTATGGTGAAACATTAAATTAATTTGAGTGGTGGATATGTTAGTCAGTTATTTGGATTGAGAAGGGTTGGGGAGGGGTAGAAAAGGGAAAAGGTTTGCATTTATATAGCACTTGTAACCCTGATGGGGTGTTGAAATGCTTTATTGGTGAGTAGCAAGCTACTCTGGCAATCATAAAGGATTAGTGGTGAATTAGTAGGTCATAGCAGTAGGAAGAGGCTTTTGGATGAGTAAAAAGGGCTTTTGGAGGGGAAGAGTCAGAGGTAAGGGTTTAGAAAGGTTTGTTTTGGGGGATCGGTATATTAAAAGAGGTGTCAGATGATGCAAGGAGGGGTAGAGTAGGAGAGAGTCTAGGAAGGGTTATCTTGGGGATCATAGTATTGGTATTGGGTTTGGGATAAATGAGAGAGTGGATGTAGAAGATATATTGATAGATGTATAGGGTGAGAGATAGGGTAGTGCATTGGAAAGAGTAGTAGAAATAAGTTTGAGATGAGTCAGAAAGTTGGGCTAGAAGATATATTGAGAGAAGTATAGGCTGAGAAATAGGGTAGTACATTGAAAATGTGAAATTAGAAGAAAGTGATAAATATATAGATCCATAAGTACATTGAAACACAGATCCAAGTACATGGAGGTACATAGATGCACAATGCACAATGGAAGCAAGTACATGTAGACCAAAGATGATTTTTCTTTTAACAACATAATTATTCTACATTTTTATTTATACAAAGCTATACACAAAAATAGGTACATATCTATAGTGAAAATAAATGCTTATATACAGAGGGATATGCTGTAAATTTCTTTTTGCGTATGGTGCTTATGTGGGGAAGAGACAATTCTTCAGTAGTTTACTGAAGATAAGGTGGTTGTCAGTGGATCTTATGTTGGGGGTAAAGATTTTCATAGTTTGGTTGCTTGAACAGAGAAGGATGTGCCACCCATGTTTTTTTTCTTGTATCTTGGGATTTTGAGGCGAGATGCCACTTTAGAGTGGAGGTTCCTTTGTTGAATGTGTTTGGTGATTTTATTCCTGATGAAGAACGGCCCCATTCCATGTATTGCTTTGTGGGTGATACAAAGTAGCTTGAACATGGATCTTCTGGCAACCGGTAACCTATGCAGGGCTTTCAAGACAGGTGAGATGTGGTCTCGCGGTTTGATATGCAGGAGTAGTCTGGCAGCCGAGTTCTGAATCCATTGTAGTCTTTTCATGGTTGTTAAAGGTGATCCATGGTAGAGGCTATTGGCGTAATCGAGTTTGGACAGAACAAGGTAGATGGTAGCTTGGACTTTGTGTGGAAATCCCAAATGAGGGAAAATTTATCGCAGCGTTTTTATAGTGACAACGCTTGATCTTGCTAGTTTGTCCACTTGGGCATTCATCGACAGCTTGGAGTCCATGGTCATTCCGAGGTTTCTTACTTCCTTCGATACTTTAGGCGGTGATCCCAGTTCATCAGGCAAGGGGGTAAGTGGGCCATAATGTTTCCAATTGCCACACATGAGTATTTCCGATTTGGAAGCATTCAATTTGAGATGGCTCCAAGTCATCCACTGATCCACGGCTCTGAGACAACTAAACTTTGCGAATTTTCCAATGTCTTTGGGGCATTCCAGTAGAAGGAATACGTGCGTGTCATCTGCATAGGTATAGCACGTGAGGTAAAATTGATTGATCAGTTCCGGTAATGACTTCATGTAGATGTTGAAATGCATGGGCGAGATGATAGAGCCTTGAGGGACCCCTGCTTTTGTGGAGTATAGTTTGGACGAGTGCTGGACTTTGGCCAGGTTAAATTTGCTACATGTGCTCCAAACCTAACCACATTAGGGAAAGTGTTGGACTTTGAGGGAGGGTGGGGGGGTTAGATTGATTTCCACCACAAACCTAACCTCTTTGGAGAATGTGGTGGACTCTGGAGGGCTAGACTTACTATTTCCACTCCAAACTTAATCTTGATGGGGAAAGTCTTGGATTTTGACAGTGTAACGCTTAATATTCACACTCCAAACCTCCAAACCTAACCACATAGGGGAAAGTGTTGAACTTTGGGGAGGGGGAGTGTTACATTTACTTTTCCCACTCCAAAGTCGACCACATTGGAGAACGTATTGGACATTGAGTGAATTAGATTCTCTATTTTCACTCCAGATGTAGCCACATTGGGTAAGGTTTTGGACTTTGGAGGCCAGAGGGTATGGTTATATTTTCTATTCCTACTCAAAATGTATCCTCAAGGTGGGAGTATGGGTGGAGGGAATCGAAATTTACTAAATCCACTCAAAATGTACATATTTTCCTACAAATATGGATTTCTAATAAACGTATATATACAAAACACATTGCATAATGACCCACAAAAATATTGAAAGTTTAATTTAAACAAATAAATGATAAACTAAATGTTAACATAAAAAATAAACATACATTTTTTATAATACAATCACAACAGAATCTAAAATAGTTTATTGGTTAGGTAAAGAGGGCTTTTCTGAAATAATTTCAGCATGGCCATAACTACTATTCTGTGGTGCATGCCTCCCCAGAATGCTATTCCACTTTCAGAGTGTGGGTTAAGATAATACAGCAAGAGGCAGAAGTAAAGAAAAGAAACGCATAAGGCTTGTAATGTTCTCCTTTTGAGAGAGATTCTTCAACTTATATTGTTCCAACAGTGTTTTTATTAAAGTACAAAGGAGAGCATGGCTCTCAGAAAGTTCTTTAATATTCTTGTTTTCCAGGGGAGGGTCTACACTGTCCTAAGGACTGGAATTACTGTGCCTCCAGACTTATACTAAAAAACAGACAAGGATAAGTATCAGTAAACATGGAAGAAAAAAATAAAAAGAAACAATTGTACCAGAGTTGTCTTTTCCTATAGTTTGTGATGGACCTGGCCCTTTCTGCAGGGTCATTTCCAAACTTTTTGTTTTCCTCCTCTCTTTTTTCTGACTTTGTTTTTGTTGGCGTTAGGTCTCTGGGCACTTTACCTCTGCTAATCAGTGCTAAAGTGCATATGCTCTGTACTTAAAACATGGTAACATGTTTGTATGCACACCACGAACGCTCCAGGTGATAATGTTCTGAGGTGTCATATTATGTCCGGGTGATAAAGTGTGTAATATTGAAATCTGTGAGTGTACATGTTACTATATGGAAGGTCAAGATCGAGAGCCCACATAGGGTAGGTGCAACAGAACTAATACAACATAAAACATGAACCTGGTGCCAACAAAAGGGCAGACTTCAGGAGTAGGCTGCTCAAACTGATACTCAAACTATGTCTGGCAAAATGAACCCTCAAAGGTGTGGGGGTATGTGGTTTCACAGGTCAGGCAGAGCATCACCCACTATCAGTGCAAGGAGAAAGTGGGACCCCAGGGATCGTCCTGACATCTAACCGAATGTTGGTTTATACCTAGGCATGTCACCCTAGAAGAGACAGAGAGCAGCCTGCCCGCCACCATTAGGTACAGCCCTTCACAACTCAGAGAGGCAACATCTGCATGTAATAGATCATGAAAGGCAGGGAAGCGTACTAATAAATTAGCAAAGGCATTGCATAGACCAAAGCAGGTAATGAATCAAATAATGTCACCTGAAATCTGCGGTGTGACGTCTGGTAGGACTGTATTATTGGTATCCAATGGGTTTGCTACAGAGGACTCCTCATCCCCAGATGATCGAGCAAATGCTGCATCTGGTCAGATCCAAGAACGGATCAGTGATCTGTGCCGCCTACCGGATAACACACTGACGTTCAATTATTTTCAGTTCCAATTTCGACACAGCCATCGGGCTAGTGGGACAGCGTTTTGAATAGGTGTGAAAGTCTTTTATAGGACGTTTACTGACTCCCCTGGAGTAATCCAGAAATCGGCCATTGTACCAAAATTGTAAAACCATACTGCATCTGATGATCACTATCACTGGAAAACGATATATACCTGTAGGCAATATTCATGATTATTATGAAGAGTATTGTATCTTCTTCTTTACCTAGTATACTGTTAGAGATTTCCATTTTTGGCATGTTTCTAATACATGTTGTATGACCCTTATGAAGAGACATGTTTTTGTGAAACCTATTAAAAGCTTTCCAATCAGCAACAATAAATAAACCCGTTATTGATTCATTAAACCTTGATTAGTGAATCTTACTTAGTTTTATACCTAAAAAGAGAGTCAGTGTTTACTATAACTGCATACAGGACGGGAGGATTTTGTTCTGTAATCCCCCCTTTTAAAATTTTGTTTTTTACTGAAAAGAAACTTTATTATGTTTTGTGGTACATTGCGGCCAGCACCGATTGCATACATTCCGGATACAGAACACTACAGAATAGTACTGATATATCCAAACAACAATTCAGCCTGTGAACATACAGACTAACTAGTAAACTTGGCACAAGCTACACAGTGTTCCCCCACAGCGAAAAGTGTCCACTACACGTATGTGTATGGCTGGGATGTCTTGTCCTATGATTATGTGTCCTTCACTGAAAGTGCTGCTTGATTATGGAGGGTGCGGGGATAGTAGGGGGGGCAGGTCTATCCCACGGTATGTTGCCCAACAAGACCAAATGTTACTGTGTTTTTGCGGACAGCCTCGTGCATGATACACAGCTATCTCTGCCCCATGCAGCTATCCATGGCCTTCTTCCACCTTCCTATTGGCAGCGGGGAAGTCCCCTTCTAAGATTGGACAATATCCTGCTTGGCCAGGTTGAGGCCCAGAAATAACAAGTGTGGCTTGTAATGGTTCCCCCTGGCCTCTTCTGTGCGTAGTAGGAATAACTTAGGTTCAAGTGCCAACCTCCAGGACAGGACTTGCTCCAGACAGGAGGATAACTTCCGCCAGCACGGCTGCAGTGCCCCGCAGCTCCAGACTGTGTGCAAGAAGGTCCCCTCTGCTTCGCCACATCTAAGACTGGTGGGGGATGGAATGACACTCATCCGCCAAAGGCGGGAGCGTGTATAATACGCCCTATGAAGGTATGTAAATTGGATGAGATGGTATTGTGTGGCACCCCGGGGACTGGCTGAGGCTTCAGTTCATTAGTCATCTGTGAGGTCCAGAATGTCAGCCTCCCATGCGGCTCGTGTGGTGTTGAGCATAGTTTGGTTGTGGGTAATCAATGTCTGGTAGATTTGCCGGATTTTGTGGGTGCCAAGGTCACCCGTAAGTAGGCGTCTCTCGAGAGAGTGAAATTCTGGCAAACCTTCCAGAGAACGCATCAGGGGGGGGTCAGAGCATTTCTTAGTTGCAAGTGTCTATGAAATTGTTTGCGGTGGAGCTGATTTTCTGTTTGCAACTGTTGGAAGGATTTAAGTGTGGACCCATGCATTATATCACCTAACGTTGTGAATCCAATAAGATCCCATGCCCGGAAACCTGGGAGCGTAGTGACTGGTCATAGGTAGCTTCCATGCCACAGAGGGGTTGCCTGTTTCAGGCACCCATTCCAACCCATCTTCTTCACTATGTGGCGCCAAAGTTGTATGACGACTCTACAAGCTGGGGGTAGATGTTCGAGGTTGGTGTGGCTATAGAGAAAACCCAGGAGGGGGTTTCTACCCATCACAAGTCTTTCCACTGTGTACGCTGAGTCTGTGTGTGAGCAGTACCGCCATTAATTTATATTCAGCAGGTGGGATGTTGCATAGTATGCAAATATGTCGGGTGCTGCTATCCCGCCACAATATGTTGACTGGGTGCAGGTTCGTAATGCGATTCGAATAGCACCCCCACCCCCATAGGAAGCAGTTGAGAAGTGCACTTAGCTGGGCAAAGCAGGCCCTTGGAACGGTGTATGGGAAATTTTGGAGCCGTAAAGAATAGGAGGTAGAGAGACCATTTTAAAGATTGCTGATTGCCCAAACAGAGGCAAAGGTAAGGGCAACCATCCCCTCGTCTCCTCCCGTAGATGGGATAAGAGTGGGTTGATATTACACGACCAGGAAATCGTTGGCTTGGCGAAATGTAAACCCCAAGGTATTGAAAGCCCTAAGTTGTGTGGGACAGTTGTGACACCCATGTACGACGCCCCTGTTCACCCCACACTGGGAATCGCACCAATTTTGCTGGGTTAGTTCCGAGGCTGGACATTTCCCCAAATACGCAGAGTATATGGAGTATTCACAGGCCAGAGAATGCGGGATCAGTTAGGAAGAACAGCACATCATCTGCGTATAACACAATCCTGTCGGACCTGTCTGCTGACCAGTTGTATCCCCTTACCAAAGGGTCCCGCCTCACCCACGCCGGTAGTGGCTCTATTGCTAGCTCAAATAATAGCGGGGAAAGTGGGCATCCTTGTCTCGTACCCCGACAAATTCGCAAGTGCACCGACTATATTCCCGCTACCCACACCGATCCCGAGAGCTGTGTATTTAATAACTGAATATAGGACAGAAAGCGTGGTCCACAGTTGAGGGCTTGGAGGAATAGATAAGTCCAACTTAAAGAGTCGAACGCCTTGTCTATGTCGGCCAACTAAAGGGCCGCGTGCTGCCCAATTCTGGGGCTTTCACAATGGCGTTATTGACTTGCAGGATATTATGGCGGGTGGAGCGGTGTGACATAAAGCCAGCCCGGTCGGGGTGGACAAGCTCATGAATGCATGTGCGAAGGCGGTCAGCAAGAACTTTGTCCAGCAATTTAGATTTGAAGTTCAAGAGGGAGATTGGGCAGTAGGCTGATGGTTCTTCTGGTGGACGTCCCAGTTTAAGGAACACCACAATTTTGGCGGGGCGCCAGTCAGTGGGTAGAATGTGGTGTATTGACTGTTCCCTATAATGTGTGAGTGTGCGCATGCGTGCACCGGAGTCACCCCAAGCACGCAGTGTCCTGTATTTAGCACGCACAGACCACACACAGCACATCCGACGAGACCGTTCGCACCGCCGTTTTTAAAACGTGAGAAAAAAGGAATGCAGCAAATTTAAAGCATGATGTGTGCTTTCAGAGGATTCTGAAAGCAGACGCCGTGTTTGAGACTCTGCATTCCTTTTATTAATAGTGCGTGGCTGGGTGGCTGATTGCGGGCTATTGAGATTGTATTCATGTTAATTGTAGTGCACACAGGCGTTGCAATTAACTTGAATACTATCTCAAAGGCACACAAGCAGTTTGCCCTATTAATAAATGAGATGCTGAGTCTTCAAACAAGACTTCTGTTTTCAGAGGATTCTGAATGCCAGTGGCGGCTGGTGCAACTTTACAAGTTGTGGGCGTAAGACAAGACCCTAAATTTGTCTGACACATCAAGCTCAACACACAATATATTGAATGCAGGACATTGCACTCCAGAGTTTCATTCCAATATGCAGAGGAAAACAGGATGTAATTTTTATCCTGCGCTGTCTTCAACCAAACTCTTGCTTTGCACTGTGTATTTCAGGGTGTAGTGAGTGGTGACATAAAGTTTGACATGTTTACTGTTCACTATCGCCTTGAAAACATGTTTAATATGATGTACACTCATAACAGATAAATATAGGGTTACATGGATACCACTTGCATTGAGCTATCGGGCAGCCTGAAAGCACATTTTTGAAAAGAAGATCAGGTGCAGAGACGATTCTGAATCTTGGGTTTGTTTGTTAGGGGGCGAAATGGAGGCACGCTGTCTGCTACTCTTGCTTATAAAGGGGTGAGGTAACAGTTAAGTGTTGTGTCCTTGATGATCGTGAACGCTCTTCTCTCAGCTGACAGCTACCCATATAAGGAATTTTAATCAAAACCATTTCCTACTTTTCAAGCAAGTGCTTCAGGTTATTCCATTTTGAACTTTTGCACAAAACCAGTGCTCCAAATATTCAACAAAGTAGTATCCATATTATCAACATTGAAGAACGGAAGAAAAAGCTGATGCAGACAAAATTCAATACTGTGATTCTGGGCAAATCACTTGCCTAACAAAAATGAATGTGCCCATCTGTAACAAAACTGGTGCTCATGTAAAGCGCTCTGATACCTGATAACTTTGGGTCTAGTTCGCGCTATATAAAACTCTTAAAATAAAAAAATAAAAACTCTGACCTGCTTTTTTACGCATGTTTCTGACCCAGAATGATTATTGATGATGTCAGACAGGAGCTCCCTCTCTGATTGACATCAGCCTCTGGCAGCACAGGGCTTAAGCTTAAAGCGCCCAGGCTGCGTTCAATCAGCAAGGATGTTCTGAGTCACAGGAGGGTGTGGCCACAGAAACCAGGGCTGGAAGTAGGTGTGCCCTAGATAGCCGCAAAATGGCACATGGGCACCAGTGCATGTGCCCATCAAAAGTGCCCTGACTGCCTAACCTTCGCGCAGGATGAGGGTCCTGAAAGTAAAATCAGAGTGATAACGAAATCAAAAAACAGGAGGCAGGAAGGAGTGTGGGGGGCTAAGCCCCAAAGCCCATAATAATGAACCGCCTATGCGTGAAAGCAGACGTTGTGTTTGAGACTCGGCATTTCTTTTATTAATAGTGCGCTGCTGGGGGGCTGATTGTGGGCCTTTGTGATAGTATTCATGTTAATTACAGCGCCCACGTATACTACAATTAAGAAAGGCCCACATTCAGCCCCGCAGCTGCACACTATTAATAAAAGGAGTGCAACAAATCTGAAGCACGACGTGTGCTTCATAGCTGCCAAGGTTTCAGATTGGCATGTATGAGATACAAGGTTTCCCCTACAAACTGAATACAAATAATACCTTAGTGAAGTACTGTTCCATGCAGGTCCTAGAGTGGCGTACCCTTGCTAGATTTACAGATAATTGTTATAGAATGAGTGTTAATGAAAATCATTCACATTGTCAGCGGTTAACCTGAAAACAGACATTGTTGCCCTAAAGAGCCTTTGGCTAGCATCTGTTTGTGAATATCAGGATTATGATGTAGTGGAGTATTGACTATAACCCATGCCACCTCTACCATACTAGCACGTCCTCACACAAATTAAGGAAAATTGTGCAAATGATTTCAAGACCTCTTCTTTTGGAACATTGTGACTTGACTTCATACTGAAATGGATATGTCACACCCTTGATAAATGGTTCCAGGCACAGCTACACAAAATTCCTGACATAGGTATTTTCTTGACCAGTTTGTTAAGCTTCTACATTTTTGCAGTGAGTATCTCAATAGTCCCTCCAGTCAACTTCAGGAAAGAATACACAAACTCAGCAGTCAATATCAACCAGTCCACGGTGAAAAGAGCCTATATGCCCTTCACAACTGGCAACATACAAGACCACCTTTCTGGCCTTCACACTTTTCACCAAACATCTATCGTGTTCAGTAGTATATAAGTAATTTGAAGATTCTCTTTCTCAATTTACAACTAGCCTGGTATCATATAGGCCTTCCAGAAGGCAGTCCCATATTGCACTTTGATTCATGCTTAAGCATATATGTATGAAACTAAATGGAGAGCCAAAACTAACCGCAGAAACGCCACCGAGTGCCAAGCAGGTGGCCTACCTGTTACTACAAAAAAATATCAACTAGCCATCACTCAGCAAAAATAGTTTTACTGAAAACATCTCAGCAATAAGTCAGGAAACTTTCAGCAGCTCTAAAATACACCTCTGTGGACATAATAATCTGCCCTACTTAGACACTATGTAACCAAGTGCTCGAGTTGAGGATCTTTAGTAAAATCTTACTATGGTACCACCATTGAAGTCCTGTGCTTTTCTAAACCCAAAGTGTACTTGCCTGTGTAACCAATTCATGTCAGGGCATGTGAATCTAAATTGAAAACCTGTGTTAAGACTTCATGCGGTGCTGCATTTGTGAAAATGCACCATCAAAAGTTTGGAGTGATATTTGGCGCTGCACCCACGCACGTGGTCTGGTTCCCAGCTCACATAGTCTTGGTTGCACAGCCCAGAGCCCTTACACTGCTGCACACAGAGGAAAACAATTAGAGGGAGCATTGGTTGTAATCCCCTTTTTTGAGGTCAGTGTCAAACCCTTTAGATAGCCTCCGTTACCCTCCACCTCTATTTGCAGAAAACATTGGTTAATCAGTAGTTATATTGGTTAAATAGTAGGGGTTCAAAATCAGCCTATGGTGATGGAAACAGCAAGGTAAAGGTACTAATTGAAACCCTTATGTTATAGTAAAGAATGCCCTCGAGCCCAATGTACTATTGTTTGTTTCAGGTCACGATTAATACCACAATTAGCATTGTTCTTCTCTATTACTCAAAGTCCTTATTTTCCGTACCTCAGTCCCTGGGTTCGCCCACATCAATGGTGGTTTTTTCTTGGTGTGTCAGGTGGTATACTGTCCCTGGTCCCTTCAGATTGTAGAAAGGAAGGGGAAGATCCAATGCTGAAGTCAGGGGTGGTCGGGGGTGAAGGAGTGCCCTGACCATTTTTAGAAAGGGGACTCCATTCCCCTTATCGTGAGGCTGAGAGGTCTCACCTTATGCCCCAACAGAAGCTTGCATTTCCCAAAACTGTATGCATGTAACCTGGTCTCCGGATGTTTGTAATCCTCCAGTCCACTGGCAGCATCCCTCTTTATTTATGATAACAGCCCAGGAGAGGGTTATGCTTTAATCTCTTATCTGAAGAACAGAGAACATCAAACCATTAACCCTTCTGTTGCTTAACGAATTACAAATGTGAAGCACTTTAATTCTTTGAAGCTGAATAAAGAACATCAGCTGGAAACAAAACACGCATGTTTAAAACAAGCATTGGTAATTTATCGGTTTCGAATATGTAATGAATAAAGAGATATTTTCATCAATTATCGTCCAGGAGAAGGAAAGAGCTTCCCGACAGATAACATGGGACTGGAGAGGATGTGGTGCAGTAGCCAGAGCTGCTGACTTGAGAGCTGGTGATCCTGGTTTCGGCGGCACTGCTGCGCAACATCCTGTGATACTATGCAAATTACTTAATCTCTCAGGGTGATAAATTGTTATTTAAATATGCTGCAAGAGTAAAAGGCAAAACTTTATGAAAATATAGTTCCACCAAAGCGGATGTTAACAGTATTTTGGCAGTGAGAAACTGATAAGAGAAGAAGAGAGTAACAAGCATTGGTAAATGCAGGAAAATATGCTACAGCCAATGGAAATGGAGAAAAGGTAAGTGGCACACACAGGAACTAGTGATAAGCCAGGAAAGAGAGTAGGCAGGATGTAATCCCCTTTTAATTTTATATTAAACACAATAGGGGCCTGATTTATGAAGGCCTTGAGACACTTTTGCGTCGCCTTTGCGTTACTTTTCATGATGCAGCAGGGACATAAACAATGGGCCACGTTGCACCATATTAACAAAGTGACGCATCTAGGCAGATGCGTCACCTTGTTAAGCCAGTGTACATTATACCTGCATTAGTTATAATGTATGCAGGGTGGGCGTTCCCCTGCAAGAAAGCCTCATAGAAGTGTTGTAGTGAAATCTCTGAGATTTCACTGTGACGCTTATAGTACTCCAATGTGTCAAAACCTTACGCCTGTCTGCCATAGGCACAGGCCTACCCCATGCATTGCCTGAGTTGTGTCATGCTTGGGACATAACTCCAGCAATGCGTGACTTTTGTGGCGACAGATACGTCAGGATTCCTGATGTGTCTGTCTTTCTTTGCGACATGGGCCGCTGTCAATTAAATATGGCGCATCCATCGTGTTGCAAGGAGGGCGCCGTGAAAACTGCTGCATCGCTGTTTTGTCACAGCGATGCAACAGTTTTCATAAATGAGGCCCTAGATTTCTCCAGCACAGCGCAAGCGCGCTGTGCAGGCGAAACCTAGAAAATATACCCTTAATAGTAATAGGGTGACCCAGTATCCCTCAGAACCTGGCAAATCTAGTTCTAAAAAATAAATCCAGTACATTTTGCTTGCTTACTAAATTAACAAAAAGCATGTAATTATGAATTTACACATTTGATTAAAAATATTGCTACTTTTAGTCATTTTCAATCGTAGTTAATGAATAATATGTGGAAATAATACATGTATTTTATAAAGTAATGTTCTTTGTGATTGTGTTAATGTATTTGTTTTGTAAAATTGGCCTCGGCCTTTTAAGTGAGGATGATTATAAGGACATGACACCACTTCTTGTGACGTCTCTTACCATGACATCAGTGTGAATTGTATATGGAAATTAGTCCTCTCACCGCCCTATTTTCCTTAGAACTTGGGAGGAACCATGTCTGGAGACCAGGGGAATTGTATGTCCCATTTTTATGGTCTGGCCTGATGGTGCAGCTGTCGCCAGACAATTATATGAGAGCCACCAAGAGAGGGACTTTAGCTCTGCCTACATATTGGGAATCAAGAGTACATATTTTGATTGGGCAGAAGCTATACGCTTACACAAAAAGTGCTTGCCACCCACACATCTATGTTTATTTTGTTCCAGGGCTTTAAGTGGGCTGGATCCTGCCAGTGCTCAGCACCAGCAGTTCTAAAAAGCAGATGCAGAGACGGGTCCTTATTGGGCTCCCCGTTTTTGCCCTCTCTTCCCGAGTGAAAACAAATCTTAACTCTGAAGCAGCACCACCATTCACTGCCTTTGAGGTAACTTCAAAGAGACTCACTTTAGTTCTTTCAGTCTCATCATTTCAAAACTGAAGCATTTTCAATGTTCTATACAATGAAGCCATAGTTGTTACTTATTTATCCTAGGCAACTAACAACTGACAACGCCAAGAGTTCTGGCTTGTTGTAGGTATAGTGTTACTTGTATTATATATCTAGATGCAATGACAGAAGCAGCAAAATACCAGTTGGGCGGCACACTATACTAAGCACAGACTTTTAGCTTACGTGTTTGTAAGGCACACCTCTAATTACATCGTCTTCGCCCCTCAGACAGACCCTTACACGCAGTTTTTTCATTCCACTTAAAGCCCTCTTTTTTAATTTATCCAGCTGCCTGAGCTTGAACTTTTAGTGGCACATACCTGCTTTATAATGCTATTAAAGTGTCTTGCATAACTAGATAGTTTATGGTTATTTTCTTGGCAGCAGCACGGAGGGGAGAAGGCAGTTATTACCATACATTGATTTTTAGGTCTGGTTTGATAGTGCATTCATAAGCTTGACCTATTGCCAATGCTTGTTTGTTGAGTTAGGATAGATAGATTCCACCTGTTAAACTTCAGTTTATATTACTACAATGTGGAAGATAGACTAAGTAGTAATGTCGCCAACTTTTTGACCAGTCAATCAAATGTTTTCAAGTTGTGATGAATATTTCAACATCAACATAGCGCTGCCGCCTACAACTGTTAGCTTTTTGCGAAATGAAGACTTGCCTATGAAGAAGAAATGTTCTTACCACACACATCCGTTTTAAGAACATGATAAAGAAAGGAAACCTAACTAGTGCCTAAGGCAATCTGCCCATCCTAGTAGCAGTGTTTTGTTCCTCTGCTATAAGTCCAGCCTGTACATGTTGTAGTTAAGCTAATTACCATGGAAAGAATGTGCTCTGGGACCTGTCAACGGAAACAGAAAATGACATTACCTTCATGTCTGATTTTTTTTCTTTTTCTAGCCTCCAGTTACAAGCAGCGCTGCGGTTTCACCTGCACGGAGGCTATGATGGAAGTCTGTGCTATAGTCAGTGACAGGTCATCGTTCTATATATACCTAGAGATAGGTTCTCCTCCTGTTGTCAGGGCTCAGATTCGATTGCCCCACACGTGTCTGTTGTCCATCATAGGTCAACTAATATATTATACCTTGGTATGATTATTCAATAATCCACCTATATCATTTCTAGTTTTATAAGTTGATGTGCGCCATATTTCAGTTCATTTGAAAAGTTAGGGCCAGATTTTCTAAGCCTTTGTATTGCCATTGGGTTACACAAGTTGACACTGGGCATTGCAAGGGCTTAAGTCAGATTTACTATGCCACGCAGAGCCACCAAGAGTGGCTCTATGAGGCATAGTAAATCTAGAGTAACGCAGGGCAGCGCAAGTCTCTACCTTGCATTACGGTGTGCTGGGAAGGCATTCCATGGGTGAAGCATGGATGTTCTCACACATTCACCCATGGATTTTGGTGCATTCTTAAATTTACTAACACTAGTAAACTTGGGAATGCGTCAAAATGGTATGCCTTCCCATGTGAAGCGTAACAAAGAGGAATACATTTATTTCTCCTCATGTTTTCCTTTTCTTACGTTTGCTGAATTCTGCAGCACACATAGAAAGTGGAAAATGTCTCTGAGTGTTATTTTTGTGCAGGAAAGTGTCTCTTCCTGCACAAAAATAATCCTGACTGTTTCACAGATATGAACCTTGGCCTGTGTTCAACAGTTGCTGTCTCTGTTCTGCAGGAACTTCAGTTAAAAGTGAGCTTGGAAAGTTCAGTTTTCAGATGTTTCACGATTCACATGTAATGTTATGTAGCTCTCAGGTCTGTAATAAAGGCAGTCAACAACCAGGGCTCCAGGACTCCCAGAAATTTGCTTCAGTATTTCAGCCATTTGAAGATTGATTTGTGGATTGTGTGCAATTACTGTGTTTAGAGTTCTAACTGGTGTATAATGAGGCCAATTTCAGGCTCAGCAGATATTCTAGGCCTTTGTCCCCAATGGATGTATTAATACAGAGCAATTTGAATGTAATCCATGAGTCCACAGGGCTCAGTGGAGCACTTTTAGGGCTAATGTAATAATTACATTTATGAAGATTAAACTGCCTGGTTTTGTGGCTTTTGCAAACAGGCAATTAGTTTCTTTGGATGGTCTGCATAGATGATGTTGCACTAATCAATGTGTGATGTTGGGCTTTTTGTAATGATTGGAAATGGATGATTTTCCAGAGTAAGGAAAACTACAAGTTGATAACCACTGAGTTGACAAGGATGAGGTACTGGGCAGATCCAACTAAAATTCAGGGGGATGTTCACAAGGAACTATCGCCGAGTTAACGGCATATTATCGCAGCCAAAGCTGCGATAAACTTAGCGCCCCAATCACAAGCTGGTGTTAACAGCCCACAGCACCAGTTTACCCGCGATAGCAGCCACAAAAAACATCGCCACAGATGACCCCCGCAACTATCGCTAATGAGATGCAGAGTAGGCATTCCCGTGCCAAAAGCCGGGACAACACCACTCCGTAACATTCACAACGACCAGCCAGAACTGCTATAAGAACACAAAACAGGAGATAAGGCACGTTAGCAGCAGGAAAATAACACCTGGTCTGACCTAGTGCAAAGTCGGACGGCAGCCTGCACCACAAAACGGAGCCCAGCCCAGACCCACACCTGAAGAACAACAGATGCTCCCGGTCAACTGAACATGCAGTCCCGAGGGCCGAAAGGGCAACAACACCCCCCCCCCCCAGGACCTCCCCTCCCCGGCACGCCCCCGACCAAAGACATGGCACATCAGCTACACCTAAACATGTACAAAATAATCCGCTTGATGTCGCACAATCACAACTGGTGACATGCATGTGTCGTCACAAAAATGAGCATCACACATTCACTTTGAAAGCAACAAATGAAACTTTATTAAAATGAACACTGAAATGAAAGGACAGTTTTCTGAAATCCTTCATCCTTTGAGCACCGAGGAAATTACTGGGACGATTTTTTAAACAGCGCTAACCTGATCTTACTGGGAGCCCGTTTTAAAAGCTGGGACTGTGAGGTCCAGGTCCAGGGTGCGTAACTACAAAGCTAATACAGCGCACCTGGACACTCTTCCCGGCCCCTCCTACTTCCACTATTTGAATCAAGCCCACAACCGCGCTAGCGGGACGCGTGCGGGGCGTAGTCCGGGGCGAAGCCCGGGCAAAGGGCGGGCTCGTCTGAGCTCGTCCGAGGTCGGCAGAGGACGGGACGGGCCACAACCCTTGGCTCCGCTGGTATGTGAACTCAAATTTGTTTCCCGCTGACGCTGATTGCCTGTGTTACAGCGATTCGCTGCTCCGCTGGCCCCTTAGGTTCATTGTGTTGCCTTGTTCTCGTCCACTTCTGTTTTTGTGTTTCCTTTTGCTGCTGATACCTGGGCAATGGCAACTGGAGGTCCCGGGAAAGGGAGGAAATCTATAACTGGGTCTGGAATTGTCGGCACATTGGACAATTTTCTCATAAGGGCCACTTCAGTCCTACAGAGAGAAATCGAGATGACCGAAAAAAGGCTTTCTTTTGATCAAGCGTCTACTAAAAGGTCATCTTTGGGAAATATTGCCACAGCTCAGTCACCAACTAGCCATTGTATTCCTAGTTGTATTGTTAATTCCCACAGCAGCCTATCCACATCCATAGAATTGAGTCCTAACATCAATAACCCTATTGAGCGCGAAGAGCATATTGACCAGGTTCCAAGCCTCGCTACATCTACTGTGGGGTTTACCCGATCTGGCCATCCGATCCGACTGGAAGCAGCCAATGCTACTTCAATCAAACAGGCTGCCAGACGTAAGCGGAGTGGCACAGCCCTGACCAACACAAATTCGAAATACCCTAAACGGTCTAAACTTGGGGTCATGGATTGTGCAGTTAACACTGAACATGCTACTTTGACGTCGCAAAGCACCGAGTGCAATCTGGGTTCGGAATTTGGAGGAGACTTCTGGTCTAAATTGGAGCAGCTACTTACTGCTACATGCCTTCCAATGTATAATAGACTTGATGTAATTGAAAATAAGTTATCAGCCTTTGAACTGCGGTTTGCTGGTTTCTTGGGGGATATTGAGTCTAATTTGCGTGAGGGCACTAACATCAATCCTATTTTGACAAATTATTCTGCTGAGCCAATTGTTCCTGCTCCTAAATCCCCTAACCCGAGGCTAGGGGCTTTAGTCCATTCCATCTCGCAGAGTGTGAGGTCTGGAACTACTGCCCAAACATCACTTGATAGTCCATCCACATCCACTATAACTGGAAATGCTTTGAGTAGGGGTAATCCTGCTAAAACAAACATACCTGTTGACAAGGGAGCCACTAACCCTCCACATAACACACTTAGCTGTTCAAATATTGCCACCAAAGTGAAACACAAGCTAACTTGTTTGGATCTCCCCCCGGAATCAGTTCCTTATGTGGTGGTACTCGCAGGGGTCCCAACCCTAGATAAAGGCACGAAGGAGGACCCCTGTAAGCTTAAGAATAAGTGTATTCATTGGTTGAACCGGTACAAACCCCTTCCGAAAGGGTGTAGCAGCAAAATTCTCTTTGCAAGACGGCTTGACTGGGTGGGAAACAGAACTAAAGATCTGCAGGGCGATTGCGTTGTGATTAACTTTAGAAATCCTAGAACAGTTGGTTACATCTGCAATGTACAGCCATGCATCACAGGCAGCATTGAAACTTCCATTAAAGCTCTCCCCCTTACTTACTTCTACCCGGGTCCTTCTCTATTGGGTCGCAAAGCTTCTGGGACGATCCGGGCGACGGGCCCAGATTGGGATTTGGTGGGTTCCCACCCCCATCGTCTCAATGAATCTCAAGCTACAACTCAATTTTGCCCACCTGTTCTTGAATCCTTCTATCATTTTAACAACTATAGCGTTCTGGACCAGGTGGACTGACGCCCGGTCCCCGGTGTTCCCTTTACTTTGACTGGGGCCCAGAAAGAGTCAAATAATGTTAAGGTAGCTGGGGAGGTTAATTGTTCACGAATTGTGTTTCCCTCCTCTGTTCCTACACCCAACCCCATGGTAACCTGTTACAGGGAAGATTCACTTGTACACCTAGAAAATTCTCGCCCGTTCCCCGGTGTTCCCTTTACTTTGACTGGGGCCCAGAAAGAGTCAAACAATGTTAAGGCAGCTGGGGAGGTTAATTGTTCACAAATCGTGTTTCCTTCCTCTGTTCCTACACCCAACCCCATGGTAGCCTGTTACAGGGAAGGTTCACTTGTACACCTAGAAAATTCTCCTGCATTGCCTCGGTTGGGCGTATTGACACATGAACATGTTGGGGTAAATTTGGATAAGGACTCTTCTGTTGAAATAGAGGCCAGGACCAATGTTAATCTTATCTCCTGGAATGTAGCGGGTCTAAAGAGCAAAGAGATCTGCAAAGAGTGGGGCAAGTTTATAGACACCTTTGACATTTGCTTGTTACAAGAGACATGGGCCATGGAAAATTACCAACGAGAAGGGTATGCCACCTTTGATATCCTTGCCTTATCTAGTGGCAGGGGAAGACCCTCCGGAGGCCTTAGCACCTGGGTTGCAATTCATCTGGGAGCTTCAGCAAGGCAACTCCAAACGGGATCTGACGACATTCTATGTGTCCTACTTGACTTGCCTGGGAACAAATTCATAGCCCTTTTAAATGTCTATTCAAGACCCTCCCCAGGAGGTTGTGAATCCAAGGTCATTACAGCTCTGAATGATTTTATTCTGACTTTGGATTCAGAATATTCACTCATAGTTGGTGGTGACTTCAATTGCCAATATGAGCCACTAAGCCTCTCTGCACAGAATGATCCTGTGGCGGAAGATGCTCACTCGAATATTCCTGAGCCTATGATTCCCAAGGTTAGGGCTTGGACCCCTCTAGTGCTGCAAATACTCTCTCTGGCTCTTTCTCTATCGTTGAGGGCTTGTAACGGACGATTTAAATCTGACCAGCCTGGACAAACCACTTTTAATAGAGGTGGGCATTTGTCGATCTTGGATTACATTCTGATTGACATAAAATCCTGGGATAAGGTCATAGATTTTAGGGTGGTCGCTCGAGATGATAGCGACCACAATGCCCTTACTCTGAAATTAAAACCAGATCACTGGGGATTTACAACATATGTTAATGGACCGTCATCTCCACCACAACCCTTAACCCTACACAATAATAAACGAAGAGTAAGATGGTCCAACATCCTTGTGTGTCCCGACAGATTGGCTGAAACATATAGATTGGCACTTCCCTGTCTCATTGAAATGGCCGGAGTCGAGCTAAATTGCTCCTCTAATGAGAGCTTACTCAGCCCTGTCACTATTCACACCCAGCTATCCACAAAACTTGTGGAGGTTTTTTCCAGGTCAGAGGCTCCTAAGGCCCATGTGACCAACAAACACGCCTGGTACACTCCTGAGTGCAAGAAATTAAAAACTGAATTGATTGGGGCAATAAAAATGAAGGACAAAGCTAGGACCAAATTACTCCGAGCCCAGTATAAGCAACAGACTAATAGGGCAAGGAAGTCTTGGGATGATGATAAGTGGGAGGAATTGAGAACATCATTGCAGAACAAGGATTTTAGAACATTTTGGGCCATTGTTAATAATGGAAGGCTGAATCCTGATACTATTACTGGCTCCAATATTGCTTCTGTAGTATGGGAAGGGCACTTTAGGGCCCTATATTCTATACCAAATTGCAACTCATTTCCCCCGATTGATCTTCCCTCCAGTCCAGTTTGTCATGCTGACCCCATTCCACGAATTGTAATCAAAGAGGTCCAAAACGCCATTCTTATGCTCATATCTAACAAAGCGCCGGGTCTGGACAAAATTCCGGGTGATCTTTTTAAGTCTGAACCTTTGATATGGGCCCCATATTTATGCGTCCTATTTAATGCTATTCTATTCGGTGCAGATCCACCAGCAACTTGGCGAGGTGCCGAGATAGTGCCTATTCATAAAAAAGGTTGTCCTTTACAGCCTTCGAACTACCGCCCGATAAGTCTAATTGATACGACTCAAAAATTATTCGGGCGTATAATTCTGAATAGACTACAGGCCTGGGAAGAAGAATGCAACATCCTAAGCCCTTTGCAGGCAGGCTTCAGGAAGGGTATTTCAACCCTCGACCAGATCTTTCGTCTCCAGGTCATATTCTGGAAATTTGCGAGTGTAGAGGGTGGCAGCCTCTACCTCGTTTTTGTTGATCTACGATCAGCATTTGATCTGGTCCCGAGGGAAAAACTGTGGGCCGTCCTGCAAACGCTCAATGTTCCCCCTTATCTTCTGGATGTCCTGAAAAGCTTACACAAGGCCAACTTCGCTCGGGTCAGATGCGGAAAATATGGCGAACTTTCTGAACCCTTCCCTGTCTCTCGAGGAGTTCGACAGGGATGTGTGTTAGCGCCCACGCTGTTCTGCCTCTACATCAATGGGCTTGTAAACCATCTTTTAGCCCTCAAAGACACTGATGTTCCTAGGCTGTCCACGGGTAAGGTACCGGCCTTAATGTTTGCCGACGACACCTTGCTGTTGTCACGCACCCCCATGGGCATTCAGCGCATATTAGATGGCTTTGTAGACTTTTGCAGTGATAGGGGTCTTGATATCAACCTGGCCAAAACCAAATTTATGATTCTTAATCCTCCTAAACGTACCCGCCCCAACCCAGTCTTGAATGGCACTCCCCTAGAACGGGTGAAAACTTTTACCTATCTGGGGATTACTCTCCAGGAAGACTTGGGCTGGGGTGGCCAGGCTCTTTATTCCACTCTTTTTTTTTTTTTTTTTTGAAACCGTTTATTACAATCTCAAGAATATACAAGTATGGGCCTACAACCTTCCGGCCGGCCGCTAGAATGACAGGAGCATATGACATACATACAAAACACTGGGCGGTGCAGAGAAGCAAAATCAGGAGGTATCAGCGTCGTGGGCCACATCACTCTGACCCCACAATAGGGTTTCATTTTATACACACAACACAAAAACCACACCCGCAAGGCAACCCGCAATCGAAAGTAACAGCACGTGCTCCCCGAATGGGGGACCCCAGCCATCAACAGGAGTCTAAAGAGGGGAAAGGGAACAGATCGAGGACTGGGGGAAGTCCGTGCTCGGGGCTATGGAAAGGAGTCAACTAAGGGGACGGGGCTGGTGAGGCCGCAGGCAGCAATGGTGGCGCGCAGATACCCCCGCGGTAGGCGTTCCAGGGGCCCCATACTTTCACCCATGCCCCAGGCTTACCCCTCGCCACATACACCACCTTTTCTCGGAACATGCACCAATCCATGTGTTCTTTCCAGGCCGACACCGCCGGGGGCCTCTGGGATCCCCACAGTTGAGCAATGTCACGCTTAGCTATCATATATCCCAGAGTCACCCATCGCGTCTGCGGAACCGAGTAGTCAGTTGGTTCCCACACATTCAGCAGGCATCTCCTCGCTTCAGGCAGCAGCGCGACATGCGTAACCACTCGCAGGACCTCATGCACACCACGCCAGAATCGCTCCACCTTCGGGCATTCCCACAAAATATGCAAAAAAGTCGCCAAAGCACCACACCCACGCTTACACAACCCATCCTCAGCATAGCCCATACGCAGAAGCCTTGGCCCCGTCATGTAAACCCGATGGAGTATCTTAAGCTGGACGAAGCGAAGGCGAGCCGGTATGGCCACCTCCTTCGGAGAGGCCACCGCGGAAATCCAGTCTTCGTCGTCCAACTCCAGCCCGTCGGCAACCCAAGCCTCGCGGAGGCCAGTCAGCAAGCCCGAGCGATCATTAATCAATTTTTTGTAAATGAGGGAGATCGTGCTGTCCGGAACGTGGCCATCCAGCACTCTATCCTCCAGGGGGGAAGACTCCGGGATGGAGGCGACGTCTGGGAAGACTGAGCCCAGCGCGTGACGGACCTGCAAGTACCGAAAGTATTCACTGCCCTGCAGCTGAAACTCCGTCTGCAGCGTCTCGAATGTTTTAAATCCCCCCCTCGTCCAGAGGTCCCCCACTTTACTGATGCCGATCGTGTCCCACTTCTCGAAGCCCTTCGAGGTCCACAGGGAGCCCAATCTCTCAGACGCGTACAACGGTGATGCCCGGGTCAAACGGTCCTTCCACCCCATAGCTGCGTTAGCCGCGTGCCATACTCGTACCATGACACGCGTAGGTCCCGTCAGGCGGGGTCCGGGCGCGCCAGAGTAGAGCGCTCGATTATAGTCGCCACCAGGCAGGAGCATCTTGTCCATTTCAAATGCCGGGTTTAAGGCGGGCCCGTAAAGGCCATGATTAATTGCAGCTAGCTGGGAGGCCCAGTAATACCGTTTAATATCCGGGAGGGCAATCCCCCCGTCGTACCATGGGAGCGTCAACTTCGCCAGGGCAATACGCGGCCTCCCGTCCCAGAACAGGCGGCGCTGTAGACTCTCCACCTCACGGAAGTAGCGCGCCGGGACTAAATCCATAGTATTCTGGAGAGCGTACAGGAAGCGTGGCAACGACATCATCTTAAACAATGCCGCCCGGCCGAGCGGCGAAAGCGGCAGGCGCCGCCAGCGCGCGACGTCCTCCTTCAAGCGCTGGAGGGGGGGAAGCAAATTCCGCTCGTAGCGGGCCTCCGGGTCCAGAGTAATGTAAACCCCCAGGTACCGAAACCCCTGCGAGGCAATCTGGATCGGACAGCCCCGCGGGAGGACGGGAGCCTCCCCGGAAAGCACATACACACATGATTTAGCCCAGTTGATGACAAGGCCTGAGTTGCGGCCGAATGAGCGCAAAACATCAACCAGGACAATCAGTGATTTACGCGGGGAGGCTAGGTACAAAAGGATATCGTCAGCGTATAGGGACACGCGGTCCTCATACTCGGGGGTCCAACGGAGACCACGGATGGAAGGGTGCCACCGCAGCCACTCCGCCAGGGGTTCCAAGGCCAGCGCGAACAGGAGCGGCGACAAGGGACAGCCCTGTCGCGTGCCCCGTCCCAGCTCGAATGGGGCCGATACTCTTCCATTCACCACCACCTGCGCCAATGGGCCCGAATACAACAATTTGACCCAGCTGATGAACCCCGGGCCAAATCCAAACTTCGCCAGCATAGCCCAGATGTATGGCCACTCGAGCGTGTCAAACGCCATGGTGGCGTCTAAGGACGCCAATATGGCCGGCTCCCGCACAAACGGGACACGCGCGAGCACCCCGTGCAAGCGCCGCAGATTAAGGGCCGTGTTGCGATGGGGAATAAAGCCGGACTGGTCTTGGTGGACCAAATCGCCCACCACGCCGACCAGCCGGTTGGCTAGCACCTTGGCGAGGATTTTGGGCTCCGCATTCAAGAGCGAGATAGGCCGGTAGGATGTAACCCGGTCTCGAGGTCTCCCTTCCTTGTGGATCACCACGATTGTAGCCAGGCGTTGGTCCGGCGGGAGGGAGCCCAGCGAGTGGGCCGCCAGGAACATCGCACGGAGGTGGGGTGCCAGTACATCCGGTCGCAGCTTATACAACTCGATAGGGATGCCGTTCGGGCCCATGGCCTTGCCGGATGCGACCGAGCGTATGGCGAGGGCAATTTCGTCGGAGGTAGGAGCGGCATCTAACGACACCCTGTCCTCCACCGAAAGGGAAGGCAGCGCGATATCCCTAAGCAGGGCATGGGAATCCTCCTCCGAGCAGGGAGAAACCGGGGAATACACCTCGCGGAAATAATCCGCGAAACAAGAGACAATGTCTTCTGGCTCGGTGACATGCACACCATCCATCGTCTAAATCAGCGGGACCACACGACTCGCTCTCTCCTTTTTATCCAACCATGCAAGCAGTTTACCAGCCTTATCACCCACATCATACAGTCGCCCCTGTTGCTCTCTATAGAGGCCCCTGGCCGCCTCCGTGACGAGGGCCCTGTAGGCCGCCTGCTTAAGTTGTAGGACATGTAGTGCAGCGTCCGTCACCCCACCCTCTAGATCACCCTCCAATTCAGCGATTTCGGCCTCCACCCGGGTCACCTCCTCCTGCTCGCGCCTCCGGGCATGGGAAATAAAGGAGAGGGCCTCCCCTCTAAGAACTGTTTTGAAGGCTTGCCACAGGGAGATAGCCGAAGGGACAGACCCCACATTCTCATCGAAATACCGCTGCAAGGATTTAATCAAATCGGCGCGAATAGTGGGGTCGCGCAGATACCAGGCATTGATTGGAGCTACCCTGCCCTCCCCCCTCGGGAAGACATCAACGTGCAACAGGAGCGGGGAGTGATCTGAAATACCCCGCGCCAAATGGCGCACCTCTCCTACCCTCCCAACATAGGCCGCAGGGACAAGGACATAATCAAGCCGTGAGAGGCTACCATGGGCACCCGAGTGGAAAGTGTACTGCAGCTGCGTGGGATGTTTTAAGCGCCAGCAGTCCACCAATCCCAGTGTATCTAAGAAGCCGGACAGCCACGCCTGCGCCCGGGGAAGGTCCCTAGGGGGGTGACGATCCACGGTCCCAGAAACCACCGCATTGAAGTCCCCCCCAACCACCAGAAGCCCCCCCGGAAGGTCAAGGAGGAGGCGCCCTAAGTCTGCAAAAGTCGTGGACTGTAACCCCGGTGGGACATACACTGATACAAAGACAACTACTTTACCCTGCATTCTCCCCACTAAGACAGTGTAGCGTCCCCTCTCATCATGGCGCACCTCGTCTATTTCCAACGGGAGCGAGTTCTTCACCATGATGCCCACCCCCCGTGAGCCCGACGTGAAGCCCGAGTGGGCCACCAAGCGATAGCCACGTCGATTCATGGCACAAAAGGAATTACCAATAAGGTGTGTCTCCTGCAGAAAGACCACATCTGGCGAAAGTCGTTTCAAATACTGCAGGACCACACCTCGCTTAATCCTATCCCCCAGTCCGTTAACGTTCCAGGACAATAAAGTCAGGTCCCTACCCCCCATCACATACAGAAGCCATCATTCGTCCCCCGGAGAGCACCTTAAAAACACCAATACAATAAAGGGTTTGCATTGCGGTAAAAACGAACAACACCCCACCCCAACCCACCCATCCCAACAGAACTCCCCCCTCCCTGCACCCCTGCATGAGCCCAAACAGCCCCCCCAAAGTGCAGTGTGCCTGTCGCCCCATGAATGGTTAAACTAACTAGTCCCCCAGAGGAGGAGGGAGAGCCCCCAAGAGACCCCGTACCACCTCCACAGGAGGGAGACTTAACGAACAGTCAAAAATGACGACAATGTTGTCCAGAGCGAGGCCTACTATTAATCCCTCAGTCCTGATCCGGCGAGCCCTCCCCTCCAACCGCGCCCCCCCCACCCCCCCGGCCCCGATCCCCGGGCAAGGAGTCCAACCAGTCCCCGGCCGCCTCGGGACGATCAAAAAAGTGCGTGCGGCCATCCACCTCCACCCGCAACTTAGCTGGAAAAAGCATCGCATACTTGAGGTTCAAGTCCCGTAGACGACGTTTGACTCCGAGAAAGCTCAGTCTCTGCTTCTGGACCGCTGGGGTGAAATCAGGATAGAAGTTTACGTCCATATTGTCAAGTCTGACCGGTCCTTGTTGCCTAGAAGTCTGAAGGATGGCGTCTCTGTCCCGAAAGTTGAAAATCCGGGCAATGAGAGGCCTCGGAGGGGCTCCGGCCTTAGGTCTTCCTCCGGGAACCCTGTGGGCACGTTCCACCGCAAAGAATTTACTCAGCCCCCGGGGCTGGAGATGGGTGAGAATCAGGTCCTCCACAAACAGGTCTGCCGCCGCCTCCTCACGTCCCTCCGGCACCCCGACAATGCGGACATTGTTCCTCCGGGCCCGACCCTCGGAATCCTCCAGTCGACGATCCATCAGGGCGCTCGCCTGGCCAAGCCGGCGCACCTCCTTTTGGAGGGCCGCCACGTCCGCTGTAAGGCCCGAGGTGGTGTGGGCCAAAGAATCGACCCGGTCATTGGTCTTGGATAAATCAGCCCTCACCAGGCCAACATCCACGTGGACCGAGTCAATCTTTTGCGCCAGTGTGTCAAAGCGCTGGTCCACCGAGGCCTTCATCTCGGCGATAGCGCCCATGACATCTCGCAGGGTCAGATCCGCGGGCAACGCAGGAGCATCGGTCGGGTCCTCAGGGGACCTACGCGGCACCTCGGGAGATCCCTTCTGGAGGGTGTAACGGTCCATGCTGTTGGACTGATGGGCTGCGCCACGGCGGGTCGATTTCACCTTTGCCCGGTCGCCATCTTGCTTTGTGGATATGGTTTCAGTCCCCAAATCGTGCTAATCACCTCGGAAAAGGCCAACAAACCAGTTCACGGGCTCCGGGGGGGGGGCAACCACAGGTCCGCAGGACGGATCACAGCCGGCGGGCCAGCAGGGCACCCCAACGAGGCCACACCACCACACACCGCCCCGCAACCCAACCTCGCCTACACAGCAAGGAGGGTGCAAAAGCGAAAGTGAAAGTGCGGGGTACGCGAGCCGCCCAGCCCTGCCCGCCGCTGTTGATCACTTTGTCTCCGGATCGCCCCGTAACTCCAATCCGGGGGGCCGGCGTGGAGAAGGCCGCAAACCTCAATCGGTGCTCCCGCCGGTGTCCGAGGTCCAATTTGGAAGCGGAAAACGGGTGACACATCAGCTCGGGCTCACCAACACAGTCCCCTCATCTAGGACAGGATATTTTCAGGATTGATGTAGGAGGTCACGGAGGTCCTCGGGAGCCTCGCACCTACGCGGCCATCTTGGTTGCGCGCTAGGCTCCTCCTCCTTTATTCCACTCTTAAGCTGACACAAACTTTAGGAGGCATGGCCCGATTGTTCAATGGATCGGTTTTCAAACCAATTCTACCAGTGGTAGAAATCCTTAAAACCCAGGCAAGACCTGCTTCAACTTATGGAGCAGAATTATGGGGTCACTCAAATATAGATAGTCTAGTGAGGGTTGAAAATTCTTTTATAAGAAAATTATTAAGTCTACCCTCTAGTTCTCCTTTGGTCCCCATTAGATTTGACCTAGGTCTGCTTCCTATTGAAGAGGTGGTGGCAGCTCGGCCTGTCCACTATTGGAAGAGACTATGGTCTAATCCGGATCTCGGGACCTATAGAGATGAATTTATAGAGATTTGGCCCATAATCAAACATATGAATATTCCTTGGTTGACTCATGTCAGGGACACCTGTTCCAAGATTGGACGACAGGAACTTTGGGATACCCCAGGAAGTTCCTGTTTAGCTGTTTCCAAAACCAATCTGGCTGATGAACTTAGACATTTCCATCTAACACGTCTACACATGAACTCTAAAATAGGTAGGCTGACTGAGCAGTTTCTCCTGGTCAAACCAAATTATGGGAGGGAACCATTCTTGGATTTGATTTTTCCCAATGTGGCTAGGAAATTATATGTACAATTTAGAATGGGTACTTTACCACTCAGGTCTTTTACCTCTAGTTGGGGCACCACCAAGACTACTTCATGTCCTGCATGTGGCTACAAGTTGGAAGATGAAAACCATGTGTTCTTCTTCTGCCCAACGTACCATATCCATAGGAAGCGTTGGGTGAAATCAATATGCAGGAATCTTGGTTTTAGAGACTGTGTTACCGCCCTGCGAGTTTTAAAATATGACACCCATCCCCCCATTGTCTTCGCAGTTTCACGTTTTTTAAATGCTGTATGGTTGCAGCGTAGGAAATTTTCCACCAATTGTTAATCATTTGATTATTTTAAACCCAATTTGATCATTTTATACTGTTTTGGTGGTCTAAATGTGTTCTGCTTTTTGACATGGTTATTGATGAAATATATTGCTGCTTTTATGGCCCTAGTGGCCGAAAAAAAGTTTTCAAATGGCAAAAAAATGGAAATGAAGACACATGGCGGCTCCCCTCGGGACAATCCATAGGTCACAGCCTGCAAGACAAAAATCATGATGAGAAGGTGTTTCCTGCCCACATCAAAGGACAGAGTGAGAGTGAAGGGGAGAGAGAAGATGAGGGTGGAAGAGAGAAAGAAGAAGAGAGGGGGAGAGAGAGAGAAGAAGAGGGGGGGAGAGAGAGAAGTAGAGAGGGGGAGAGAGAGAGAAGAGAGGGAGAGAGAGATAAGAAGAGGGGAGATATAGAGAAGAAGAGAGGGGGAGAGAGAAATGAAGAGAGGGAAGAGAGAGATACGAAGAGAGGGGGAGAGAGAGAGATAGTGCCGCCCCTGCGCACCCAGGCCACACTGCTCACCTGCTGCCACCGGTGTGTCTCCAACCACTTGCTGGTATGTATAGCAGTACACCAGGTCACATCTGAGGCAGAGCCATCATCTGAAACAGAGTCCATATACATGATGGGCACAGTACACACACTTGCACAAGACAACATCGCCTGCCCGCCCATGCACACCCAGGCAAAGGCACCCCAGCCCCTCCCGCTACCCATCAGAGCATGCCCGCCCATGCACACCCAGGCCTCACTGCTCACCTTCCGCCACCGGCATGTAGACAGGAGGTCCCACCACGTGCTGCTGCAAGCCACAAGCCCGGGGCCCGCAGACATAGCACCCTCCACACCATGCAGCCCCACTCCGCAGGGCACAAGGTCTCACATTTGGTGCTGGGTCTTGATTACTCCTTGGCAGAGGACATACCAGTGCACCCGGCATCATCGCAGGCTGCACACCCGCTCAGCCCAATGGGTGCCACTTACTCTGGGATCCCAGAAGCGACACCACATGGCGGTAGGCCCGCACTGCCCGCTGGCCTACACTGTGGTCCAGCAGGGCACACAAAACCTGAGCTGTCCGGACTGCCAGGACGAGGCATCATCGCAGGCTGCACACCCGCTCAGCAGCTTAAGGTGCCACTAACTCAGTGCACCCAAAGTCACCGTCCCGTGGCGGGGTGCCTGTGCCGGCTGCAATGCTCCGAGTGCCACTAACCCTGAGCAATCCCAGTCAGCGCCACGTGGTGGTAGGCCCGTGACAGCCACAAGGCCTTGGGTGCCATTAACCCTGTGCAACCCCAGTCAGCGCCACGTGGTGGTAGGCCTGTGATGGCTGAAAGGCCTCAGGTGCTACTAACCCTGTGCGCAACAACTCATGGGCCCTTTATGATTGAGAACTGTGGAGTGTCCGTCATCCAGTCACCACCGGCAGAGGGGAATGTGACGTTGATGGTCCCTTATGTTGGCGGAGTCACATGGCCTGTGACGCCTGTGCCGGATGGGTGTGGTGTGTGTGCAAACCTGCCCTCAGGGAGTGGCTGTGACATGCTAACAACTAGACCAGTGACCTGCACACCACCAGCGAGTACGCCTGCAACGGGTAGAAATGAGGACCCCCCCTCGTTGCGTAAGCTGAGTGGTCTGGCCTGCCGTACGCCGGACCAGTGCAGGGCTCGCAACAATGACTTGTGGGCTCTGGGCATGGTTCAGTCCATCTCCGGACATGGAAGTGACTGGTGCGTGTGTCCCTGTTGTAGTGTCCACGGGACCCGGTACACAATATGCAATGTAGCACCGTCTGACTGGCATCCCACAGGATGAGCATCATTGACGCAAGGGAAATCCCTGTCCCTACATTCATCCACACATTCATACATGAATGATGAAAGACATGACACAGCAGTGCGTCACTGGATGTTTAGTGTACATCCAGTGCAGTTCTGCAGCTGGAGCGGTACAGGGCAATGCCGAGCACACTACACAATATGGTCCCGTGGAGGGCCAGCCAGAGTTAATCCGGAGATGACAAGTACTACGGAAGAGGAAGGGTACAGTCCGCAGTCTGGTTGCTGTGTCATTGGTCATACAACAGGATATGGCAGTCCATGTCGCTGTCCAAGGTGAGTGCATCGGAGTGTATCGGGGGTCAGTGGAAGGTCATGAGGCCATTTGCGGCACCAAGCAGAAACAGGCCAGGTGGCAGAAATTAATGCTAGTGCCTCCTGATCACAAACCCATCCACGTCCTCGTCCCCGGATGTGTGCTCTGCCCCAACTGTGGGTGTTGCAGCACCCACTGAGGCACTGTGTGCCACTGACACATCAGGTGCCGGAGTGGATACGTCTGCCAAATTGTGAGGCAATGGCACACCAGGGGGCGGAGATGTGGATGGTGTGGGGGCAGCAGCATTCATCTGCACCACACCTTGTGGCAGCAATGCCATGATGATGATGTGCAGGGCATGGTAGATCCCACCTACATTTCGCTGATGTGCAGCGGTGGCTGCCATCCTTTCCGCCTCCATCCACACCATGTCCTCCATGAGCCTCCGCATGTGTGCCAGCTCACGGCTGGTATCGCTGGTGCCCCTCTGAGCGGACAGGTGTTCTTCTCTCCGTGTCAGGACTCCAGCAATGTCAGTCAGGGCTCGTTGGAGACCATGGAGCGGGCCTAGACACCCATGGATGGCGTCCAGTTTGGTGGCCATGAGGTCGAACCCCACCCGCACCTGCTCAGCCGGCTTCCTCTGGGCCTCCAGCACCCGGCGTTGGAAGGCCGTGTATTGTTCCTGGGGTCTTGGGAGACTGCTTGGGCCGTGGGTGCCTCCTGCTGGGTGGTTTGGGTGGTGGGTGGGGTCTCCTCGACGTAGCTGGTCAGCCCTGATCCTGGAGGTGAGTCACAGATGATGTCAGTGATGTCTAGGAAGGCTTGTGCGTCGATGCTGGGGTTGTCCTCCTCGTCATCAGTGAAGAGTGGCTGGGACTGCTGTGCAGTGAGTGTTGACTGTGGCCCTGCAATGTGAAGGGGAGATGGTGTATTGCAATGTGTCCACATGTAGGTAGCCGCATGGTACATGTTGACATTAAGACAGCATGGCATTGTACATTGTGACAGTCTATTGATCTGGGCGATGACCCAGAGTCATTGAGGGTGTGCACTGTGCTCTGCTTGATTGTGCACGTGTGCCGTCGTGGCCATGTCGACCCGTCCCCCCAGTACCTGGTGGTCACTTACCCTGTTGCGGTTGTGTTGTGTCCTGTTGAGCAATGTCCGGTCCACTGACTTCGGCCACAGTATCCACACTGATGACTGTCGACACCAGCTCCTTCCTGTCATCCAGCACGAGCTGTGGCGCTGGGCCCCCACCTCCAGTCTGCATTGCTGCCTTCTGGTTGGCTGTGAGTTTCTCCTTGGTCTTCCGCTTGATGTAATTCCATCGCCTCTTGACCTCGTCCATTACCCTCTTCACCTTGTCCACGATGTCCCGCCATATTCCAGTTTTGGTGCCCAATGACACGTTGGAGGTGACGAACAGTTGTTGATGGTGTTCCATCACCTCTGTGACTATGATCCTGTTCGCCTGCGGACTGAACTTCGTCTTCCTCTTCTTGTCCTTGCCCTTCCATGTCTCCGAGGTCCCGGGCTGGTCATATGGGGTGCTTGTGGGGTTGCGCTCGTCCTCTGCGCCTGCTACAGCTGCCTCCATGGTGCTTGGTCAGTTTGTGTTTAGGTGTTTTTTCTACTTTTATGGTGATTTTTCCCATCTGCCAGGTGTGTGTTGCAGGCCTTGCGCTACTTATCACTGTTTTCCTCATCGCGCTTTTGCCCATCGCAGGTTTTTTTGTGTTGTGGTTTGTGTTTTTATCTCCATCGAGGTGGTTGTATCGCGGACATTGTCTGCGGTTTCGGCAAACTATCGTATAGAACCGCCTTGTCGTTAATTCCACGTTGACACAGGGTTATTTTCCCGCGATGGGCTGCGATGTTGAGAGTTGCGTTAAGCTACTCTTGCGGCAGTTATAACACGTTCTTGTGAATATGCCCCACAGTGTTTACTCCCTCTCGAACAGGTAGATAGATGCGCTTTAAGGCATTTGGCCATCCAAGCGGTGATGAATCGAACTGTGCTCCTTTCAGCTACAGAATCTTGGTTTAGTTCTATTTATGGTGAAGTGACTCTCCTTCATTCAGTGAAACACACGGCCCAGGCTGAAGATAATGCTAGCCTGATTTTAGCAGGATTTAAGTCTTGATGCCTTTGGCATACATTTGGATCTTTACCTGACACTGCTTAAGAAGCAGTGACAGGGAACGCTCACAAGTGCTGAAAAGGAGGCAAGACAGCAATGAACCCTATGGAACATTGCATGACTCTGGACATGAGGATGAGTCCACCCTGCACTCCTTCCCCTTTTTTAGGGAGTAGGTTTTCTGGGTGCCAGCTGACCAAGATCTCAATTACAGCAGCAGCACACACTGCTATCATTTTTTTTTAAAGAAGTGTGGGAAGACTGGGTGGTAGAATTATAGCCAAATTCCTGAACATTCTGTGACAGAAATGTGGGGAATTTGTGTTTTTGAAGCCTGTCATTTGCAGTAAGAAAATGTTATGCTATTTATGCACAGTACACTGGATTCCCCGGTCTCAAATTTCCAGAAATGTCCATGATTTGTAGGGTTTCTTTGGGTGTTTGCGGACCCCCTGGGACAAATATAGCAGGAGGCCACCACCATAAATATAATATATACACATATAATTGTTATTATATTACCTAGTGGCAGCTGCCACTGGGTAGTTATAGTTAGGACCACGTTTCCATATTAAAGGCATTTTTTGGTTTGCTAATTTCTTTGGCATAGTTTCATAAATCTTCATGAAACGTTCAAAAATAAAAGTTCATCCAATTCAGTTCCTTCCTAATATGTTTCAGGGGAGATTTTTCAATTTGGGCTCAGAAAAGGCGGGGGTCTCAAAACGTGTTTTCCTAGTTTTTTTTCCATAGGAAACTAAGACACAGCTATAGCTAAAACGGCTGAAAGTTATTACACCACAATTGGAAGAAAGTTAGATCTTGGTTGAGTAAGCGTTCTTTTGTGATTTGGTGTAAATCCATTCATCAGTTTTTGAGAAAGTGAAGTAAAAAAAGAAAATAGATATTTCACATGGAGCCGACAGATCTCTAGAAAAGATCTGATTGGCTGCCACTACACCAAGAAAGATGTGGCAGCAACCACCTTAGAGCTCTAGCCCTAAAAACAAAAAACACATATAGGGGGCAGGGTAGAGATACCCTGCCTCCCTATGCCTGGTTGGGGGTGGGGGCATAAAACGCCCGCACTCTCCCAGGCAGAAAACACATCTTTGGTCCTGCCCAGGCAGAAACAGTGAAAACACCTCCTCCTACCAGAGTGAGAACAAAGTAGAACTGAGCTGGCTCCTGCCAGCACTCAGACTGCATGCTGGCAGTCGAGTCGGCAGGGGCAGCGGGGGCCTTATGGGTCTCACCGCAGCCCCTATTGGATGCAGACACTGTGGGTTGCCCAGTTGGGCTACGGGGCACCCAGTGTTAAAAACAAAGGCCAGCTCCCACTGACAGATGGTGCCAGGGCCATGAGACTCTTCCAGAGGCTCCCAAATAGAAAAAGGTGTGGGCACCCATAAATATATATATATATATAAACAAAACTGTAAGTGATTAATAAATGAGCTTCAGGGGCTGTTCGTTTATTATTCACTACTCCTGCAAGGAGTGTGCCATAATGCTGTGAGGGGCTGCAGGGAGTGCAGGAGCCCCCTCAGCAACATTAGAAAAAAACAGTAAGTCTCCTGGGTCACTGAAACAATGATCCAAGAAGAGCTTACCATATTTTGTTGAAGCACTCTGAGGTGGAGCTCTATGCTCTTCAGCTGGAATTAACCTTTTGGTGGGTTCTATGGCTGCACTTTGTGGCCAGAATAATGTTAAAAGAAAGACTCAAAGACATGTAGATATTTCTTTTTAATAAAGTGCTATTAAAAAATTATAGGATAATCACTTTTATTAAAAATTGTGATGTGTGAATTAAGAAAAACACATTTGATAACAATTATTGATGACTCTTTGACATGAACAATTGGCCTGCTGTATGTATGTATGTATGTTGATGTGCTGATCCCTTGATAAAGCCGTTAGGCCCTATTTTTATTATTGGAGTACAGACCCTCTGATAAGGTCAGTATGTCTGCCTTACTTACATGCTTTATTTTGTTACATCACAAAGTCAGCCATGCAAGTCTATGAGGGTTGGCGCCAGCAGGGGGTTTGACCCTGCGCCCAACTACACACTCTAGATGGCCAAAGGCAGGGAGTTGGTTGCCGGTATGGGTGTTGGGCGCAGGGCCTGACCTCGGTCTAGGCCCTGCGCCCATCCCCACGGCAATGAACATCTTACTTTTACGTTAAAGAAACACTAGCAATTCACTGAAAAAAACAAAGGTTAAAGTGATGTTAGTAATTATAATATTTGGTTACTTTACATTTAGAAACAACCTTAGACGTTCACTGAAAAAAACAATGGTTAAAGGGACGTTATAGTTCGGTGAAAATGTATGTTACAATGTACCATTTTAAACTAGCAAAAGCACTGAAATTCACCTGTTCTAGTTCTCTTAAGCACCACCGACATGCACTACTAATTACCTCACCTATGACATCACTCATTTCGGCATATCAGCCTTCCTCAGTGCATATCAACTGGCACTTTGAGTAAGTGGAACTGCAATTTGCCTTTTAATCGTTTATGTAAGATCAAGACTCTAGAGTTAAAAACGATTTGTTTTCCATTTAAATCAACACACACAGACATGGCAGCCAAAGAAAAGGCATTTGGACCCTGAACTATCCCAGTCCTTCGTCGCTTGTGGTGAAAACACATCCCTCCAATGAAATCATTTCTTTACCGCTTTTAAACAAACAACTTGTCAAAGTGCCAGTTGATATGCACTGAGGAAGGCTGATATGCCGAAATGCATTTGCATCAATAAATCAACGTGAAAATTGTCCCGTGAGTGCTTCGCATTTGGTAGCCAGGATTTATTATCGTGGTCTCATCCCCACGACTAGCGGTTCAAAAGCACCCGCCCTGAGTGCAGCAGCAAGGATGGGACTTGGAGCCTGAATGTAATTACTGCCTGCACCGCCGAAAGGAAGAATGGCGAAGCATCCTACCAGCGCTGCTGACAATTATATAAATTGTAGGACTGAAGTAATCCATACGGAAACCTGCTGGATGCCAAACCTTTCCCCTTTTGGCAGGCGAGGGACCTAACAACATCAAGGCACGCGTTTTTTTTTTTGGGGACATTGCAACTAATCTCGAAGGGCTGGTTGAATTATCTGCCATGTAAGTGGAACTGCAATTTGCCTTTTAATCGTTTATGTAAGATCAAGACACGAGTTAAAAACGATTTGTTTTCCATTTAAATCAACACACACAGACATGGCAGCCAAAGAAAAGGCATTTGGACCCTGAACTATCCCAGTCCTTCGTCACTTGTGGTGAAAACACATCCCTCCAATGAAATCATTTCTTTAACGCTTTTAAACAAACAACTTGTCAAAGTGCCAGTTGATATGCACTGAGGAAGGCTGATATGCCGAAATGCATTTGCATCAATAAATCAACGTGAAAATTGTCCCGTGAGTGCTTCGCATTTGGTAGCCAGGATTTATTATCGTGGTCTCATCCCCACGACTAGCGGTTCAAAAGCACCCGCCCTGAGTGCAGCAGCAAGGATGGGACTTGGAGCCTGAATATATATATATATATATATATATATATATATATTCACTTAAAAAACCATAGGTTTCACACATGTTATAGTTAGCTGGACATTTCACTCGTAAAAAAACATTGAAATTCCCCCGTTATAGTTAGTTCAGATAACTATAACTCGCGCGCCCGCAATCCACTGCTGATGACGTCACATATTACATCACTCATGACATGGTCAGTGGCATCACTCATGACATCACTGATGACATCATCCTTGTGATAGAGTGGCGGTCGCGCGAGTTATAGTTATCTGAACTAACTATAACGGGGGAATTTCAATGGTTTTTTACGAGTGAAATGTCCAGCTAACTATGTGTGAAACCTATGGTTTTTTTAAGTGAATTTGCAAGGTTTTTTAAATGCTAATTCCTAACTATAACGTGTGTGAAACCTATGGTTTTTTAAGTGAATTTGTAAGGTTTTTTAAATGCTAAGTTATGTATGTTTTATTATATTTTTTATATATTTATTTTACAATAAGCTACCTATGTATATAGTTATAGATTGACTGTATCCTGTAATATGGAATGGCTCGTTTAAAATGTATTTTTTTTTTTAAGGTTTTTCACCGTGCGCGCCGCGATTTTTTGGAAAAAAATTTTTTTTTTCACCCTTCGGGTTCCTTCAGGGACCCCCTGACAAAGGCTAGGGGGTCAGGAACTCTCTAGCCTGCCCCATTTTCACGTTCTCCACCTTTCTTTTTCACTGTCACACACAAAACACACAAAATGGCGGCCAACACTTCCTGATTTTGACCGATTCGAATGTTGACTGACATGTAACCACCAATTAGAATTACGCTCGCGCACGTTATGGTGCGCGCACCGTGCGTGCACGGTGCGTCCACGGTGCGCGCCTATAGATATTTATGTGCTTTTAAATGCAATTTTCTCAGAAACTACTGAACAGATTGACACCATATATACAAAAGGCACATGGCTGACCTGAGGACTACCTCTTTGCCAAATTTCAAGTAATTCTGTTCAGCTGTTCGGGCTGTACCTTCGACTAAATGTCCTATGGGAAAATGCATGGGGAAAACGCGTTTTGGGACCCCCTTTTTTCTCAGCCCCCGCTTGACGAATCACCCCGAGACTTTCAGGGTAGGAGCTGAGCGGAGCGCCCCATTAGTTTTGAAAATTTCGCGAGGATTCGTCAACCGGCGCCAAAGTTATTCAAAATAGAAATTTCAGATTTCCTATGGAAACACGGTCCTAACTATAACTATCTACTGGCGACCGCCAGTAGATAATATATATATATCTATATCACCTACTGGCGGTCGCCAGTAGGTAGTTATAGTTAGGACCTCTTATCCATAGGAAATCCGCAACATGATAGCACCTCATTAAAAAGCATTGCAGTTAATAGAAGGTTTTAAGACTTTAGTTACATTATAAATCATTTGTTGATGGTACTATATATATATATATATATAAAACTATAGGTTTCAGGGACGTTATAGTTAGTTGGACATTTGACTCATATATAACCAGAGAAATTCGCCTGTTATATTTAGTTGAGCTAACTATAACTCGCGCCCCCGCAATGCACTGCTGATGACGTCACATATGACATCACTCATGACATGGTCAGTGACATCACTGATGACATCACTGATGACATCATCCATGTGTAAATCAGATGCACTTGATCAGACCCTAATATAAAACTTGATACACCCAGTCTAAAATACAGACTATCATTTTTGAAACCGTGAACACACCAATACCAGTTACTGCATATCCACTCTCTAATTTATAGGTCTACACACATACATTCATTCACCTATACACTCACTCATACATACACGTCTCAAATGGAAACAAAGGAGACACAAACAAAGAGCCAATGGTAACCAGACGTAGGGGCTACAGAAGAGCCAAATAAAGATGGATAGTACAATGGTAAATCAAACTATTAACAACCTCGCATCAAGGTCATTAACTGAAACAGAAAAAACGACTTTGCGTCTAGGACTGACTTTTTGTCCGACGGAATTGTTTAATTACACCAATACCAAGGTAGACATTTTTAAATTCATACGTAAATTGAAACTTAAGAAATGGCACACTTTATTCAACAACAGACCCCCAGAAAATTTGACAGCATCGTTGGGTGAAGAAAGAATTCTACCCGAATTAACTGTGGGAGATGCAAGTGTATTACAAACTGTCTACAGTTTGGGTAATGTGTCACCAGAAGAGGAACGGGGTATGCACATACAGGGTCCCAGCACCGATAGAGCAGCGTGTACCCCTTTTAAACCAAAATCAATTTTTTGTCCGGTTCTTCCTCATGACTCGATAGATACCTTTCACGAGGTGGTCACCAAAGAACTCACCAAACAAAAGTACAGAACAGCGAAGTGTAACAATGTAAAGTTAAATTTATCCAAAAAATAGAGGGATTTCATTATCTCTCTTGCCGAATTCAAGAATGTTGTCATTAGACCATCTGACAAAGGTGGCAACATTGTACTCTGGAGGAGGGAACTGTACATTGAAGAAGTGCAGAAACAATTGAGTGATGTTAATTTTTATGACAGTAGTAACACTGCAGAGTATAACTTGACCATAACTGGTACAATGGAAAGGCTGGCCTTTTGGCAGGAGGGAGGTTTGATTACATGGCAAGAGTATTGTTTCCTGAAAAAAGACTATCCCAAATTGCCCATATTGTACCTTTAGCCCAAGATACACAAGGATCCCACAAAACCACCGGGTAGACCTATTGTATCATCTATAGGGAGTGTCAATATATCAAAATATATAGACCATTTTTTTAGAGAATATGTAACACTCTTACCTTCCTATACAAAAGACACCAAAGATTTTTTTAATAAAATAGAGAAAGTGGAATGGGCAAGTGACTATATACTGATTACCTTGGACGTGAGTTAATTGTACACCATTATTGACCATGACCAGGGTGTAGAGGCCTGCTTCCATTTCTTGAAAGGAAGGGACATAGGTTATCTTGAGCACATGCTTTTAGAGATGATGAGGATATGTCTTACCAACAATATCTTCATGTTTGATGGTGATCTCTACAAGCAGGTGCGTGGTACTGCGATGGGTTCATGCTTGGCACCGAGTTTTGCGAATCTGTTTCTGGGCAAATGGGAGAAGGAGATTCGGAATGATGAAAATCTTAAACCAGACTTTAACTTGGTTAAGGTCTGGATTAGATATATTGACGACCTTTTCATTGTATGGAGTGACTGAACTTGAAGCAAAGAACTTCATTTTGAAGTTAAACACTAACCCGTACAACATTATACTCACCTCCAATATGGGTAAAAAAAGCCTTGAATTTCTTGATACCTTGGTTATGGTACAGGGAGACAGACTAGTAACTAGTCTCCATAGAAAGGAAACTGCAGGGAACAGTCTCCTTTATGCCCTCAGTGCTCATCCAGAAGCCTTGAAGTGGAGCATTTTGGAGAGTTACTGAGGGCGGGAAGGAACTGCAGCACTGATGAAATGTACAATCTTGAACAAGAGAGAATGCTTATCAGATTCAGGGAACGTGGGTATCCTGAGTGGGCTCTTACTAGGGCTCTTAATAAGATCAAGGAAACGACCAGGTCAAGTACTCTGGAAGATAAACAACGACTAATGAGGAAATGGTATCCAGAGTTATTACTACATTCAACCATGACTCTGCTAAGGTTAAAAAGATACGTGCCGATAACTTGAAAATCCTTAAATCAAATAACGTTATAGGTTCCAGTATAAGCAATAGACCCCTTGTCACATATCATAGAGGTAGAAGTCTCAGGGACATCTTGGTAAAAGGAGATATTTCAGAAATCCCTAACAGAAATGTCCACAACCTTAAAGGTTTTTATCCTTGTGGCCACTGCAGGGCATGTTGAAGTAGCCAAATGGTTAAGGAGTTCGAGATACCGGGGCTTAGACAAAACAGAACCATCGGTCAGTTCTTGACATGCAGTACCAGTTTTGTGATATATGTCTTGGAATGCCTGTGTAAATTGAGGTATGTTGGTAGCACTACGTGCATGGTCAAAAAACGTGTTCTGGAAAACTCGCGGGCCATTACCAACATAGATCTGCATTACCTGACCGCCCGCCATTTTCAGGAGAAACACCAATCCAACAACTCTTTCCTAAGATTTTTTGCAATTGAGCAGGTAAACGTAGGTAAGAGAGGTGGCAATAGAGAATTAGCTCTTAGGAAAAAGGAATCCAAATGGATTATTGAACTTGAAACTAGATTCCCGGGAGGGCATAACCTTGATGAGGAATTAGCCTCTCATCTTCACGAGGATTAAGAGTTTATTTTTGTTCAAACTGTGTTAAGACTTGATAAAAAATGTTGCTGCAGTTAATCTAAGGAGTTAATTTTTACAATGTGATTTTAATCTAGTCTCTTGTTTTATTTATTTTACAGGAGGAAAGGAAGGGACCCATCACCTGCACTTTTGATCGATACCTCACGGGTACCCTACCCTTTTCTTCAGCAGGACTGTCGGTGCACTTTCCACTAAGATAAGAGACTAACATGAGCACTTTTTATAATAATAATTTTCTTTAATCATTCTATGTTTTGTGTTTGGTGGCACAGTTTGATTTACTAAACTACAGGAAGGCCTCTGAATATAGCCACTTGGCTTTTGATTTTTTCACTTTATATCTAGTTTCACCATATGGGGAGTTTCTACTGGGCACATGCCCATTGCATATGATGGATTTTCCATTCGGGCACTAGTTCGTATTAAATTCAGTCCTCAGCAATTGGTTCTCTACTTAGAGGTCTTTTGGTTTGAGTCATATACAGCCAGTTTTTTAATATTGTATTCAGTATTAATACTGCTTAACTTGGTAACTTGCTTTACATGGTATTCCCCACGGCCCTGACAGACAAAACAGCCTGTTTATATCACAATGAAATAATTCAAATTGTAATAATCATGTTGCATTATGAACAGGACATGCTGTAGACATTTATTAATTTTGTTCAGTCGGTCTTTTATCTACATTATTTTTTCGTAATCACGAAATAATGAATTTAGCTATGTCAATTTGTGCGAAAAAAACTTTGTGACCGTTCTAAGAAGGCTGCCATCGGTGATGTCAGATGTAGGTTGCTTAACTGAGTGCCTTTTCTATGTTTATTGTTTATTTAAGCACGTCATGTAACACTGTTAAATTCGTGTGATCAAGACACTTTTAGTGTTGAAACGCGTAGCGGTTTACAGGATTAAACCCTGGTGATTAGCAAATGGACTTCTGAGGGTGCATTTTTACTTTAAGCAACTTTTGGAAAATTTACGAACCGGCTTGGGGCTCCTGCCGGCTGATGCACCACCTGACAGCGGGACTGATCACAGAAGGACCCAGATTTGTTTACAATATATATATATATATATATATATATATATATATATATATATATATATATATATATATATATATATATATATATATATATATATATATATATATATATATTTCTCCACACTTCCAAACCATCCGGTTGGCACAATAAGGAGAGCACTTGCAGGTCCTTGCTTACGATGTGATTTATTTCATGCTAAAAAAAACCGCACTGACAGACGAGTTTCGGCAATCTGCTTTTCTCGATGTCAGCGAGACCAAGCGAAAAAAACACCATTATAAAGTGCAGACGTGCATTACGTGAATACAAAACATGGAAATAGAAGATGGCTGAATACAGCTACTACTTAATGTAGAATACAAGGCAGCCATCTTAGAATTTGTTCCAGACACAAGCAAATCAATGTCAAATAGGTACTCCATTGCAGTATATACATATATACAGTTACAAAGTGGTTAAAAACATATTTCATAGAAATCTAATAAGTGTTAAGCTTATAATACAAAAATTTGTCCTATGAAAAGATAATATAAGAAAATGGTTATCAAAGAGTTGTAATTACTCTATCTTTTGCATCTAAATAGTTTACCGTTTTCCTTAGAACCACTTGGAGTGCTTGCACCCAACCATATTGGCCTTTAAAACATGTCTTGGTGGCACGCAACCTTGGCTCTAGTGTGCAGCGATCTTTCCTTGCCGTGCACAGAACAACAAAATTAGTGGGAACATTGCTGAAGGCCTTTTCTGCGAGGAGCCGCTGAACAGGATTTGCTGTTGCAGAAGAAAGTAGTGGCAGCTGCCATTAAATAATGCCAACTGGTGATGCTCCTTGCGTGAATCGGCAAACAGGTAGGTCCGGGTCTCTTATCGATTCTCAGAGCACTTTCTGGCAGAACATTTTCTAAGTCGCAAGTCTAACAAGCAACAGCTACCAACTCTAGAATGCCTTTGAGCTTTAGCACGTCCCCAATAGTTCCATACGTGTTTCAGAAATGACTTGTAAACAACTTTCTTGATGCAAGCCACTACTTTAAGGTGGGCGTTGCCCACCGGATTAATCCAAAACATTGCTCACCATGTGGGGACTCAGCTATGTTATTCAGACTTGTCTCATAAATATTCAAAGATTTTGTGTAAAACATTCACCAGAGTGATGGTAGGTGGCTGAGAAGTGCACCTCAGCAGCTATCATGATCTGAAAGGCACACAATATCCTGACATTTAGGTAGCACAGGAATGATCTCTTCCATTTCGCAACAACTGTCGACCACTGCGTTCTAACTTGCAGCAATTAAACAACACATGCCACAAAAGGAAACTCATGTATGCTAAACAAAAGAATGTTCTGTTGCTGTGAAGAGGGCACAGGGATATATTGTTGTCAGAGCATGGCTCGATAATACAAGTTCAACAATTCAATGTTACCCCATGATATTCCAGACATATTGGATAAAACTTTACATGTTCTACTGACTCATTTGAAGATGATGATTCAAAATTTTCAATACTTCAGGACCGGACACACTACCCAGAATAAGTAGTTCACTACTACAGCAAATTGTGGATGTGCCTACTCAAGCAAAGCTCTTTTCAGGCATAGATTGGCTGAGTGTCTAACCATCCAGCCTGGAAAGCTGTTACTTGCCTCTAGCAAAATATGGAATTTCCCTGTCCTCCCATAGGTCCAGTCCTGATAGAAGCTCTGAATAAAATGAAGAAATGACTGACAATGATTGTAAAGTCTGTACTTTCGGAATATATCTCTATATAAGAATACACCTTGAATGGCAGACTGCTGTATTGTAATAATCCTCAGGCATGTCTCTTTGACCGACATTCACCTATCTTTCCCCCTGTAAGTCTACATCTGATGCACCTATCTTTTTAGGACTCACCTGTAACAGCGCATGAGCTGCATGTGCTCTCACTTGCAAGAGATAATGTTTACAGCAAAGGGCTTGCAGCACGCCCATTGCTTAACATTTGTTGGCTTAATTGTCACTCTTATTTGCTGCCTTCTAAGTAGCCACTGTGTGCTGGCTACACTTACTCTTCCTATGGCTGAAGCTTGGACCAAGTACTGATAGCTTTAGCTTGATTGCTGTTTGTTGGAAGTGGCCTTTTCTGCAGGGTCATCCCCTATTTTGTTGCCTTCCTCCTCCCATTTTTGCCGAACTCTGCGCAGTTTACCGCTACTAACCACTATTAAAGTGCTTGTGCTCTCTCCTCTAAACTTGGTAATATCGGCTCATACCCAAATGGCATATTTAATTTACTTATAATTCACTCATACAGTGCACTACATGTGCCCAGGGCTGTAAATTAAATGCTACCAGTGAGCCTTCAACACTTCTTGAGCTACTTTCTTAAGTAGCCTTTTAAACATGTCTCAGGCCTGCCATTGTAGAACCTGTGTGTGCAGTGTGAACTGCCCTATCAACATAGCAAAAAAAAAAACTTTTGCCAGGCCAAAACCTTCCTTTTTAATACATATAAGTCAAGTCTAGGGTGGATAGGGAACATACTTCTCTCTTGCTTCTTTATTTTTAATTGTGTCTATTAATGAAGCCAGGAACTTGGAAGAAGATGTTATTTTAGAGAAACTGGCTAAAACCGGTAGTTGAAAATTAATGGAAGTGTTCAGGCTTCCACAGTCATACATATTGTAACAAGTTGCTTCTCATGTACAATTATTGTTCCATATGTTCCTTTTCTCATGGATGTGTAAATGACTTGACGGTAATATTGAAAAATATATAAATGCCAATAAAAAATATATTTAAAAAAAATAAGTCACCTCTAGGGTAGGCCCTGGACAGCCCAGAGGGCAGGGTGCAATGTATTTAAAGAGCAGGACATGTACATTTTCATTTTATATATCCTGGTAGTGAAAAACTCTTAAATCTGTTTTTCACTACTGCAAGGCTTATACCTTCCATAAAATAACATTGGGATTACCTTATTACATTTTTGTGTAATTTCCAAATGGGAAGATATGACTGGTTCAAGTTTGGTATCTCTGGAATCCTAATTTAAAGTCCTAATAATGTGAAGTCGATTTTAAATTACAATTCTAAAAAAGCATTTTTTAGAATGTTCGCATTTTCTTGCCTTAGCCATTTGGTGCATTCAGCCTGTCTCTGGTTGCATGACTTGGTGTAGTTGGCAGTTAGGCTTGGTGTATTCCTCCTAGACAGCCACACACAATGGGAGCTTGGGTGTAACTGAGTGGGCCATCATTGGCAGGGCCTCACTTACACCTGAATAGGCTGTGTCCTGTTCCCACACAAGTGGAGGTATACCCCCTGTAGTTAGTCTGGACCCAAGGGAGGCAGGGCGTCTGTGCACGTCAAAGACATGCCTCTTGACGCTTCTCCCCACTTCAAAATTACAACTGTGTATAAAAGAAGGACCTCAGACACCTCCACTTCAGTTCACTTTTGGCTCTATGAATACTCTGCCAGGAAGATTGACTGCTGTGCTGCTGAAGAGCTGCCACTCTGCTGGACTCCTACTTTGCTGTACTGACATGCTGTTGGTGGCCCTCTTGCCTGGGCAAGAAAGACTGGACCAGCCTCACTTGAACTCAGAAACCAAAGTGACTCCAAGAGCTAGTTGGCTGGCATCCTGATCTGAAGCTTCAGGGACATAACAAGCTTCCCACCATCTTTCCCTTGCACCTGGACTCTGCCTTCTCTAAGTCTCTCCTGTCAAGTGGTGCCACCCCTGTCCTGGATGCTTGGAAGTGGGCCTAAGGTGCATGCCAGCAGATATGATGTATCTTCTTTGCTGAATGGTGCATCCCCGAGCAGAACCAATGTATCGCCTCAGCTTAGCGGCGCATCCCAGAGCAAAACTGACGCATCACCGCTGCTGTGTGTACTGGCCCTGTTGCAAAGACCCAGATCACCCACTGCAGTTCTTGGAGCCAACGCATTGCCAAGGCAGCGTGGCACATCCCCAGCCCTGACTCAATGGCAGCCTCGATTACGAACACCGCATCACAGATTTGCAGCTACTTGGAACCAATACATCACCAGCTTCACACCTCATCCCGACACCGAACTCCACAGCGCAAGCCCTATCAACGGGATTCACAATGACGATGCCACAGGATCTCGTACCGCAGCCTCGGAGCATCCAGGGACTGATGCATCGCTTCGACCCAAATCCATGCAACGCTCTACAACCAGTATTTAAGGTACTCTCTTCAGCGGGCCTAACTGGGTCCCTGTAGCCCGCCCGTGTTCCATCGCTGTTGACCTGAATTTGTGACTTTGTCCCGGTCCGGTGCAACCAGATATCCCCAATAGTGATGTGTGCCTTTTGGCGCTATTTTCACTATACACTTTAAAATTCAATATCTCCAGTTCTACTAATTGAGTTTTTGTTTTTTTGCTCTTGTTTAATTAAAAAAGACTGTTGCATCCAGAGTTTTGAATTGGTGAAGATGAGGTAAAGTAAGTCCACTTGTTAATAGTGTTTTAAAGCGCTTCATGCATTTTGCCTGTTTGGATACATTGTTAAATGAGGACAATATCGTTTTTTCATTTGTAGAATAAAGAGTTTTCAAGGAACTCAGTCCTGCCCATACTCTGCAGTAAAGGTACATATCTTTTGGTGCTTCCCTCTGGGGTTGTAAGTCGAGAGTAGAAGTAGATATATTCAATACTTTGGTTCTTTCTTTTCAGACATTTATACTGGCAAAGTTAAGGGAGCCTCGTAGGCAGTAACATAAACGAGTCCAGTGGCAGAAAAGCCCAAAACTCTTGGAGTAAACGAGCTGGAGCGGCTGCTCCAACTCTAGAAAACAGGTACACACTAAGCTAGTTACATGTACAAGAGAGAGAGTCAGTTCGGGTTGACGCTGTTTTCGCATCGTTCATTTATTTAGTTTTTTGTAGAATATCCGGTTCATTTATATGAAGCCCTGATGATAGTCGCAGTACTATTCGCCTGGGTCTTGAAACGCGTTGGCATTTTGGGAGGCATTTAGTTAATTCTGAATGAGGCGGGTGTTGAAGGAAACTATTGGATAAAGGATTGATACACTATTCATATACTCTTTTGACGCTGGAGCTGGAATAACATATTCGGTTCATAACATTGGATATGTTCATGTTTATTACTAAATTTTGTATATGATGTAAATTTTTCTAAAAATGTGTTTTGCATCAGATTAATGTATGAATTCATTTGCTGATTTTGTCATGTTGCAAGCTGTGGCTAATAATTTTTTTCACAGTGTCTAAGTCCATTTTTGTCTTTAAGTTTATTTTATTGTGAATTGTATATACGTGTAAGTTCATGTGTGAATTTGATAAGTCTATGTTTCTTTTTCAGTCCAAAAAATTGTTTTGATTAACTTTTAAAGAAACAGGAATGGTCTAATAAAAATTCCATTCAGACAGATAAAAGAGTTGACTGTTCGTTACTCCATGAGTACTAGGAGTGTACGGTAGTACGGAGCCGGGTTCATTGTTTTGTGTTCTGACTATTAGAAAGTTGGCATGTTCTTGCTATAGCCATTTGGTGCCTGCAGCCTGTCTCTGGTCACATGACTGGGTGTAATTGGCAGTTGGGCTTTGTGTATTCCTCAACGAGAGCCACACACAATGGGAACGTAGGGGTGACTGAGTGGGCCATCACTGGCAGGGTGAGAGGGAGGAGATGGACCCAGCCTCACTTATACCTGAATAGGCTGTTTCCTGTCCTGACCCAGCCTCACGTATACCTGAATAGGCTGTTTCCTGTCCTGACCCAAATGTCTGCACATCCCCTGTAGTTAGTTAGGAGCCAGGGCAGGGGAGGCAGGGCATTTTTGGACTTTAAAGGCATGCTTCTAGAAGCTTCTCCCCACTTCAAAGACACAACTGTGTATAAAATAAGGGCCTCAGACACTGATACTTCAGTATACTTCTGACATGTGGATACCCTGAAAGGAAGAAGGACTGCTGTGCTGCTGAAGGACTGCCACACTGCTGGACTCCTGCTTTGCTGTGCTGACCTTCTGCCTCTTGCCCGGATGAGAAGGACTGGACTTGCATCACTTGAACCCAGAACCCAGAGTGACTCCAAGTGCTAGTTGTCTGGCCTCCTGATCCGAAGCCTAAGGGACATAACAGGCTTCCAACCATCTTGCACCTGGATCTGGACTCTGTCTTCTGTGAGTCTGTCCTGACAATTGGTGCCACACCAGTCCTAGATCCGTGGAAGTGGGCCTAAGGTGCTTGCCTACAGATCTGATGCATCTTCTATGCTGAGTGGCAGATCCCTGAGCAGAACCGATGCATCTCCTCTGCTGAGTGATGCATCCCCATGCAGAACCAATGCATCGCCACTGCTGCCTGGATTGGCCCAGTCGCAAAGACCTACATTGGCCACTCCTGTCCTCAGAACCGACGCATAGCCCAATTGGCACTGCTCAGCCACAGCCCATGTTCTCGCATCCCTTGTCGATGGCAGCCTCGACGGTGATGGCAGACTCCGCATCTCAGCCTTGCAACTGCGTGGAACTGACACATTGCCAGCTGCACACCGTATCCCTGACACTGGACTGCACATCGCAATCCCTGTCGATTGGATCCTTGATGACGACGCAACATGACCTTGCATTGCAGCCTTGCTGCATTCCAGGATCGACGCATCACTTCAGCTGTGCGGCACATCTTTGACCCAGATCTATGCAATGCTCCACAACCAGGATTCAAGGTATTCTGTTCAGCGGGCCTAACTGGGTCCCTGTAGGCAGCCTGCACTCCATCGCACTAAATTTGGCCTAAACATATAACTTTCTGCCGGTCCGGCGTGACCAGATAGCCCCAGTAGTGCTTTGTGCTTTAGTGCTCTATATTCAATATACATTTTAAAATTCAATATCTCCAGTTCGACTAATTGGATTTTTCCCATTTTGGTCTTGTTTAATTTTTCTAAAGCTGTAGTGGGCTCCTTTTGTGTTGTGTTTTCACAGTTTTACTGTTTCAAGTGTTGCACAAATACTTTACACCTTGCTTTCAAGTTAAACCTGCCTGCTCTGTGCCAAGCTGCTGAGAGTGAGCACAGGTTAATTTGGGGTTTGCTTGTGCTTTACCCTAGCAAGCATTGTGGTTGCTGCTTGCCAAGGGCTTATACACTAGTCAACCAATAATCCAATCTCTTACACTGTCCTTCTGCTGATTGTGCTGTGATTGAGGCACTACTTTTACTTTTTCTTCTTCCCTGTCACCCTCGTCGAACTTCTTGCCATTTGTAGCTCTATGTTACTATGCCTCACGCACTTCAAAGAAGCCCTTTCCTCTTATGAAATGGATGGTTGTTGTTTTTTACAACAGATGTTATCTGCTTTTGCTGGGACAACGAATGCTGTCTGCTTCCAAATGCATTTTTTACTGAGACATGGACATGGGCACAATTACTTTTTTTAATGTGATATGACTATTTCCAAATGTCATATTTTCTTTCTTTTTCACGCATGGAGAGTTTAACTTCTCAGAATTACAGGGCTGCCAAGACAGAACAACCATTGGCAAAGCCAATAGGTGTCACCTATGAGACTACTGGCTCTGCCATTGCCTTTTGTTCATGCTGTACAGCATGGACATTGCAGACTTTGGCAATGATTTGCAGCCATGCTGTAAAGCAAAGCGGCTGCAGTGCAGCATTGCGAAGAATAAAAAAATGAAAAATGACTATGATGCCTTCAGTGCTAATGCACTTTTTTTTTTTAAAGGCGTATTTCTCCTGGCTGCATCATAGTGATTTTTAAAATTAGTTTAAGCCACACTACAGGGCGTCTGCACTGCTGTACAGCACAGCTGAAAAATATTGCCAAAGCCAATATCAATCTCTTATGCAAGACCTCTTGGCATTACCAATGCTTGTTACGGAAAGGGCTGTTTCTCACTCATATTGGGCTTTAGTGCTTTACTTAAATAATATGATCTGGACCTAGTTGCATTGGTGAAGTTCAGGCCTATTGCCATCCTGCACGTGCTTGCCGACATAATATTGGATGGGCCGCAGGATTGTCTTGACACAGCTGCCATCATGCTAGGTCAATCTGGTTGCAGGCCCAGAGACAGAACTGATCAGCTCGGCTGTCTGTGTGGGTCGTTCTACGCCCAAAGCCTATCACCTGGCCTCGGTCTTTTATGACTGGTTGAACTCAATGTATGAAAAGTTCTCACTACTATGGCCAGTGCCCCTTCATGTCTGTTTAGTCTCCCTCTGATCTTTAAAGCACTACACGTCTTGTTTTGGCTTCCTGATCTACCCGAATTTTCTATTTCTACATTTCACTGTCCTTCCCGAAGATTTGCTGCTATTATGAACCCGGCCCAGTTGCCGGGTTCTTAGACCAACAGTTTAGAGTGGAATGGATGAGCTGCACCTCGAAAGATTAACTGCCCTATGAACAAGTTGCATCATTGAGCAAAGGCATCATCGGCTGCTGGAAGCTAGTGTTAGGTGCTTTGGCAGGGCTTATTAGTATGCAGACAGCTTATTATGTTAACCATCTGGAATTCTACTCTTTTTAGTGAGGAAATCATGTGCACAAAAATGTTTTTTACTTCCTAGGGTAGAGTAATTGCTAGGAGATAAATAAATGTAATTGTTTTAAATCTATTCACAGAAGTAGAGTAAAGTTACACTGACAAAAGGCTAAGGGCCACATGTATATACCTTTTTTAAGGTACATATGTTTTTGACCAGATTAAAGGCTTTTCCTATGTACCAACCCCTATTTGCGATTCAGTAACCTATTACCGAATCGCAAATGTTTGGAAAGGGCATGTTTAGGGCATTTCTTCCTAATACCGAATCGCAGCGTTATGTAAGAATGTTTTGCGTCCGAAATGCGGTTGCAAGACATTTGCATTTTACCACCAACTTCAAGTTGGTGGTAACCCTTTGCAAATGAGAAGGGATCACCAAGGGACCCCTTCCCCTTTGTAAATGGTAGTACAAGCATTTTTTCCAAGCAGGCAGTGGTCCCACTGACCGCTGCTTGCTCTTATAAAAATAAAACTTTTCTTTTTTTTTTAAACGCAACCCATTTGTCTTTAAGGAAAACGGGCTGCATTTAAAAAAAATATATTGTTTTATTTCAAAGCAATCATGGACATGGTGGTCTGCTGACCCCAGCAGGCCACCATGCACGTCATTATAGGGCTTCCTAATGGGTCGCAAATAGAGGCCTACCTCATTAATATTCATGAGGTGGATCAATTTGTGAACCCCTAGGAATCGCTAAATAAAACTCATGGAGTTTTATACATAAGGAATAGCGATTAACTAATTGAGATTCTCAGAAAATCACACTTAGGTAAATGTTATTTCTAGATACATGTGGCCCTGATTGATGACTCTAAGGAACTTATTTATGAAAACTGTTGCACCTATGCATGAAAACAGTGTTGCAACAGTTTTCACTGCGCCCTCCTTGCGACACAATGGATGCGTCGTATTTACTGTACAGTGCTCCATGTCGCAAGGAGTGACGTTAGGAATCCTGACATATCTGTCAGTGCAAAAGTCATGCATTTCTGGAGTTGTGTCGCAAGCATGACGCAACTTCGGCACTGCATGATGCAGGCCCAGACACATGGCACTGCTTCACTCATACGCCTGCTGTGAGGCAGGCATAAGGTTTTGACGCAGTGGCGTCCTAGAAGTGGCACAGTAAAATCTGATAGATTTCACTGCACCACTCCTCCGAGGCTTTGTTGCGTGGGAGCGCCCACCATGCATACATTATACCTGACGCAGGTATAATGTGGCGAAAAGCTTTACAAGGTGACGCATTTGCCTAGATGCATGACCTTGTAAATATGGCACAACGAGGCACATTGTTTATGCTACTGCTGTCTCACTAAAAGTGTCGAAAGAGGCTCATAAATAAACACCTAGCTTTATATCAAAGTGATAAACAAGCATTGGCATAGCCAATAGGTCTCGCCTTTGGGTCTTTATAAGTGTTTAATTATCCAGCACAATATCCTTGGTGCATCAACATCAACTGTTAGGCATGGCTAAACACTTATAAGGTCCCAAAGGCGAGACCTATTGGCTATGCCAATGCTTGTTTATTGATGACAACAGGAAGGAGTGCTCAGTGGGTTTAATGTTTGTACAGTAATGAGTCGATCTGCAGGTCACAAGTTTGAATGCCTGCAGGACAGACTGCTGTCTATTCTTATAATTGAGTACCTGTCACAGCGCTATGAAACAGATGTGATGCACGAAGCCCTATGAACTAAGCACATTATTATTATTATTACTATGCTACTCTGGCTGCTCTCAATGGTCTTTGTTGGTCACATGGTCGGAAGTCCTCTTGGTGGTGGCAGCACGCCTCTGAAACTTTCGTGTGTGGCTTCTGTGCCACCAAAGTCAACTTAACCTTTGTTCAAAAATGTAAAACCTTATTTTTCTCAGAGAATGTCAGGCAGGCAGACGCTTTATTGGTAGACAACCCCTGCATAAGACAGATTGTAGCTGAACTGCCTCGTGTTGCAAAGGGTTTGTTAAGTACACAGAAGATAAAAACCTGACGGTCCCATGACAGGATTTATCAGCTGCACTAGAGATAAAAACACTGCAGTGACACTGGGTGCTTTAAATGAAAGTCTGTTAAGATAAATCTTCAAATAGCTGTGACTGTGCAAAGTGGACAAATATGAATGCACCTAGAACGCATGCTATATATACATTTTTATACAAAGTCTGAATATCTTGCTCAACTCACGAATTACCGAAAAAGCTGCTGCCCTGCAAACAGTTCAGTTTGTGTGTTTGTAGCGCTCGACGAAATGAACAGTATGTAAAAAAAAGACCATGTAAAAAAAAGAATAATACATATGAACACAAACCGGCTGTTTCGTGGGTGACATAAACATTCGGTAAATTGCCAATAGAATCTCTATTGGCTGGCTTGTTTCTGTGAAGAATTAAACGTTTCTGCAAAAAGCACCAGGTTCCGAAAGCCACGGCTGGGATAACTACAGAAGTTCCTTATGACGTGTCAGCCGCCATCTTCAGGTTTGCCCTTTCAAACTCACTCCTTAATCACAAAGGGCCCTTGAGGGTTCTCAAACTGGAGGCACTGCCCTCGCGTTTCAAGGCAAGGCCTGTGGAAAGCATAGCGGTGAGTTCAGATTCCAAGCAGCATTCTTACCTCCAGAAAAAAACTTTATGTAAGACTGTTGTAGCTACGAAATCTTAGAAAATCAAACTGCTGAGATAAAATCTCCCCCAAGAAAAGAGCTAACAGGTCTGGCGTAAAGGTATGCTTTTGTTTTAAGCCAGTTATGCGAGAACTTTCTAACGGACAGCTTTTAAAACAAGCCCAGGAGTTGTGTGCGCGCGCGCGGTGGCAAAAGTGAAAGCAGTTACAGCGTCCCGCGTGTGTAAGGGTGCCTGCGAGCGATGCGCTTAATGAGCCATGACGAGACAGGAAAGCCAGATGGCGCCTGTGCGCGTAACCGTGCACGTAACCGCACGCTTTAGGCCACACAAAAAGCGCGTGGTTGGATTTTTGAAGCCCACTTACTAAAAGTCTCGCCAGAGCAGCACATGCGCTGGCTCAGGTGAGACCTAATGAAAGAAACAGCTGTGCATCTTTTTAATCCTGCCTAAAGGCTCGGAAGGAGAGAACTATCTGTAACTTAATGGGTTTAAGGTCAGGGTTATGTTTTTTAGTCTCAAAGGATGATATTCCCTTCAAGACATCCATCTAGTCTCTTCGACCAAACTCTCCATTTAATTCCGATAAGCGTTTCAGTAAAATACATGAAGTTTTGAGTTCAAATTAGTAATGAGAAATATGGTCAGTAAATGTCCTTTCAGCCGCACAAATGATGGAGTGAAAATCCAGACAAAACTGGGCACCGGAGGCAGAGAAGCCCGCACAGAGCTGAAGTGCAAAGTAACTGTATAATAAATGGGCACAATTACAGACTTGCACCCTGTTGTCACCAGGTGACTGGGCTTTTTATCCAAATGATTGAAAAAACACAACACAGTTCAAAATCGTGCCCAGGTGCACACTGTGACTTACCCGATCTTTTTAATAGGCCTCAAGTTAGGTGAACACAATGATACTGCACCACCGGTCTCGCTTGTGTTCTTTTTATTACTGTGCTGCTTTTTCTTGAGATGAAAATTGAAACAACAATCGCCATCAATGGGTGTATGAGTTATCAAACACTAGTAAGCAGGCACACAAATCACCACGATGATCTTTCCACTAATTTAGTCGTTCTGAGTGAAGTTCTATAAGCATGGTACCTTTTTGGGTAAAGGGACTAGTGCAAAATGGAACATTTAATTTGCCAATTGTGCCTCTCCCCTCCCAGTCAGCCCACCGCCATTACTCCCTCCCCCCAAAAAGAACCCCAAAAGGGCTGAATCTGCTGCTCCCACCTGCAACTTGGTTCTTGCTGACTCGTGCTAGGGGAGCACAGATGTCACTTTTCACATTTATGGGTACATTGAAGGTGCAATAATACTTGGATAGCTCAGAACAAAGGTCTAGCTTTGTTATGTTTTATGTAAAAGGTGATCGCTACTACCTAGAGTTAAAAGGGATATCCCAGGAGAAGAGCCTGGTTGATTATCCCTATGAACCTGATATTCCAGAGCTCCGATTTGCAGCTGTAGCATCCTGTGACCCTCGGCATTCCCCATCAGCAAGTTGCCTGTTTTACCGTAATAAACACCTGCAACACCACCCAGGTGCATTGAAGGAAAGTTAGACTCAGCTTTGTCATATATAAAATTACCGTATGATAAATTTGGACAGCAGACCATGTAAATATTGCTGCTTCAATGTATATATTGGTATTTACTTAGAGGGGCTTAATCAAGCAAACAAAACTTTACCAAGCATCATAAGTATGTGTAAACTATAATACTAAAATGTTTCTATTATTAAAAAAACCTTCTGTCCTTCCATTCACTTGTCCTTATAACTCATTCCAAACCTTCGAACTACTATCAACTCCCAAACATCCTTCTTAATCTTTCACCCCTCCTTTTTAGGTCTCGCTGGCTATCGCGTAAGCGATCGCTCAGTGAGATTCTAGTAAAGGGGTTCCCAAAAGTGCTCCCAAAAGCGGATTGCATGGCGAGCACGCGCACAATCACGTGCATCGTGCCGCCATGCAATCCGTTTGGCATCCTACTTCAAAGGGTCCGCTCCCCCGCCTGGAATGCGCTCCCCCTCCCCCGCCAAGCGCGCGCGCCACGCTCCGTCGGGCTTGTCTTGTTTAAATTGTTTCTGTCCTTTGACACAAATGCAGCGTTTCCTTTAAACAGAGTGCGCGCATCACTGCTTCTGCTATCCCCCCACACAAATACAGCGCGTGATAACATCAAGGTACGCCCAGATTTAGTCAATGGCATACTGCACATTCCGTCGCTTTCAGTAATAATTTTTTCCTTGCATGCATACTCCGTTGTGTTTATTTTTAATTGTATTAGTTTGCGTTTGCAGCCGCGCTGCTTCTTCTGCTATTATGCTGGGCACCTTCTTTTCGGAGATACTACTGGTAGCTGGTGATATGGAATTTACAGCAGTGTATTAAACTTTAAATTTTATTTACTAAACCTGCAGCCTCCACATTCTTTGCATCATCGCAGAGAGCATTTGGGAAGGAAATAATAAGGGAGATGCAGGTAAAAAAAAAAGAATTGTTCTTGTGTAATGTAAGTGGTGCTCATGTAAAGTGCTGCAATCCCTTCGGATCAATTTAGCGCTATATAAAACTGCATGAGAACTTGTGCTTCAAACAAGAAGGGGTGAGAAGAGCATGAAAACGAACATTGCTCTCGTTTAGATTGTTAATTGTGACGACACCAAGCTTTGTCTGGAGAATACTTTGCTTCATTGCCCCTTTAGTTAGGTATAAGAGAGACCCTTCACGCCCACCGTCTCCACTTGCCCCAGAAGAGCAATTACCTTCAGTGGCAGGGCGCCATTCACTGCTACTTAAATGTGTCAGCTAGAGAGTAACCCGAGCTCCTTTTGCTGGCAGGAATTCCTTTAGTGTTTTTGCACAGTCATGCCAAGTGTGTCCCCTGCACCGTTAAGTCTGTGCAGTTATACTGCTTTCTGCCCAAGTGCCTTTGTAAATAACAAAAATCCAAAACAAATCCAGTAGATATTTGTGGCATAGCAAATAAAAAGGTATGGGCTGGCAATTCCCATTGCGAATATCAAAGTGGACTGAATTTTAACACTTGTACAATACATTGAAACCTGGAAAATGCTTCCGATATCTATACCTCTGAACTGTGAATGCCCAGTGACACCCATTGTGGTATAAATCAAAACATGTATTTAATGGTTGTTTCAAATTTTCGCTCATCTCCTGTGATGCTTTGTTAATTTTTTACAACTTCTATTATTTTGATCCACATATATTCATATCGTAAGCCTTTCAAATTTCATTTTCTTTGTTTCTTTGGTTAAAAAAAAAAGTATTGTAACTCATATATTGCACACAACTATCTCTCTCTCTCTCTCTCTCATACTCACTACATCACTATCTCGTTCTCTCACATACAAATCCAGCATTTATACTATTAGTTCCCTTCATATCTTTCCACACACTTTCAATACCATAACTTTCAAATAATAACCAAACACACACTCTCCTCCTCTTCTTTCACTATCTTCTACTTACACAACCACAGCCTCTTTATGCATGCCGAATAAAAGCAATGTTTCTTTTCCCTCTCAGTTGGATAAAGCCACTAATTTACCACAGGACTTTAACTGTAGGGAGTCGGTTGTGGCGGATCCAGATATTAAGATTCTTTGCTGGAACGTCGCGGGTCTTTCAAGGAAGCTGGGACTTCCGGACTGGAATGGGCTTGTGGAGGGCTACTCCATTTGCATTTTCCAGGAAACATGGTGCAGGGAACCCTGCCACAAGGTAGGTTATTCGACTTATTTTGTTCCTGCTGTCCCCCCAGTCTCAGGCAAGGGACGCCCTTCGGGCGGTCTCCTCATATGGGTTGATGTTGCTCTTGATTGTCAGGTGGTTCAGCATCCTACCAATTCTCCCGACCTCCTCAATATTACTATAAAGGGCACACGGGGCGGCCTCCTCCTGGACATTTTTAACGTCTATGCCAGAGGTACGAAGGGTAGTATACTATCGGCCACAATGTCCTTACTAGAAGATCTGCTTAGGCAGCGCCCCAATAAATCTCGCATTTTGGTGGCAGGAGATCTGAATTGCACGTTTGAGCCCTTGGGCCTGGACGATATATTGGGAAGTGGTGAGGAGGACTCCAGGAGGGGTATTCCTGCCCTAGCGCTACCTCCCATTAAGAGGTGGTCCCAAGTGGCGGTACAGATCAACTCGCTTAACATGGAATTTGATCATAGGGCTGTTAATGGGAGGTCCAAGTCTGACCTAGTGGGTGCCCATACTTATAATAGGCCAAATCATACGTCTAGAATAGATTACATTCTTCTTGACGCAAGTCTATGGAGCATCCTGAAGGATATGGAGATCATACCTACCATTGAGAGTGATCATAATCTCCTCTCACTCACTCTCTTTTCCCAGTGGTTAACTGTCAAGGGGGGATTATCGTCCCATATAGCACCTATTTCCCACGAAGTTCTCCCATCTAATTGTGGTAGACGGCTGAAGTGGGCAAAGCTTATTATGTCCGAAGAGAAAGTGGCGGATATAGGGGCACTCCTGGCCGCAGCACTGTGCAAGTCGGAGTGGCTGATCCGATCGCCCGAGGAGATTACGCTAACCTTCTGCGACTTAACTAGGGCATTGAGTAACCTATTTATTCTCCCTAGCATGGCTTCCCGTGCTAACAACAGGAAGTTGCTGCCGAAATCGCAGGGTTGGTTTACAAAAAAATGCAGAGTTAAGAAAAAAGCGCTGGTTAAATCTAAATCCCAGGTAGCTATCAGGCTTGCAAGGAAAGACTACTCCCAGACTTTAAAGGCAGCAAAAAGAGAGGAGGAGGAGAAGTTCTGGGCGGACCTCTTGGCTGCAAGCATGGAAAGGAATGCTAGGGGATTTTGGAGTTTGGTACGATCTAGGGATAGGCCTGTTGACACTTTGCTGACATGTAATATCCCAGCTCAGAATTGGTTTAGCCACTTTTTGTCCCTTTATACCCCTGTCGAGGGGGTCCTTAACGACTCCTTCACTCTGATGGTTGAGGCAGTGGACACTGAGGCGTGTCCCTTTACCGACAGAAAAGTGGAGCTCGTAATCAAGTACCTGGTCCCCCTAAAAGCTGCTGGGCCTGATGGGATACCCGGTGACTTGTTACGTGCTAATCCTAAGCAATGGGGGAAGTTGGTTTCCACCCTATTGAATGCAATTATGGGGGGAGCATCTGTACCGGAATCCTGGAAAGGGGCGGAGGTTGTCCCGATATTCAAGAAGGGTTGTCGGGACAACCCCACCAACTATAGGCCCATAAGCCTTATTGATTCATCCCAAAAGGTGGTAGGGAAGGTGATTCTGGGGAGAATCCTCCAATGGGTGGATGACAATAAGATTTTATCTGATTTCCAGGCTGGTTTTCGCTCGGGAACCGGGAATATCGAGCAAGTCTTTAGACTGGCGCTCCTGTATTGGAAGGTGGTGGTGCTGGGCAAGGGCAGTCTTTATTTGGCCTTCATTGACCTCAAGACTGCCTTTGACCTGGTACCTAGAGAGGAACTGTGGAGGGTCTTGCAGGGTTTGGGGTTGCCGTCCTATATCCTATCACTCCTGATAAAACTACATACAGACAATTATGCACAGGTCCGGTGGGGTAAGAATGGGGACAAAACTGATAGAATTCCTGTAAGTAGGGGTGTCCGCCAGGGATGTGTGTTAGCTCCCACCCTATTCTCTCTTTATGTGAATGGGGTGGTTGAGCATTTGCTTCAAGAACCTGCTGATGCACCGTCCCTGGCGGGCACTCGGATCCCTACCCTGCTTTTTGCAGATGATACCCTCCTTATTGCAAAGACCCCCCAGGGCCTCCAAAAACTTCTTAATCGCTTTCAGGAGTTTTGTTCCCTTAGGGGATTGGTGATCAATGTCGATAAGACCAAATATTTGATCATGAATCCCCCTGGGAAACTGGGGCGCCTTCCCGTGTTGAACTCTGCCTACCTGGAGAGGGTATCAGAGTTTGATTACCTGGGAATCCGCCTTAGCGACTCTATGTGTTGGACTCCGCACATCAACAAGATGCTTCTTAATCACAAAAGGGTGGGTGGTGCCTTGCTCAAGGAACATCATACTTCCACAAAACAATTTATTGCTCCAGTTGTGGAGATTTATAAAGCTAGAGGGGTTAGTGCTGCCTTGTATGGGGCAGAGTTGTGGGGCATAGGCAATCTTGACGTGCTTGCAAAATCGGAGAGCAAATTTTTGAAAGATCCGATGGCTCTCCCTTCGAGTACACCCACAGTTCCAGTTTTGCTGGACTTAGGCTGTAGATCAATTGCGGATCAAGCTCGACTACGACCCTTGCTCTTGTGGGCCCGCTTGTGGAGGGTCCCTGAACTAGCCTCCTATGCGGAGGGACTGTCCGAGGTGATGTCTATGGGGGGCTGGTGTAAGATTAAATGGTTGAGGGACGTTAAACATCTTTTGGGGGAGTTGGGCTTAGGTGAAGCTTGGGCTACTCGATCTGCCCCTCCCAAAGCCACTCTAAAGAAATTGTATTGGGACTGGCTTTCGTTTAAACTTACTGTTGATCCACGCCAATGCAAGTCAACTGTAGCCTTTTTGAGGATTAAAGACGTGGTAGCTTACGAACCATATCCCGATATGATTTCTATTCCTTTTGATAGGGCCTTATATTTTTAATTCAGAGTAGGGATCCTACCTGTAGGTGATTTGATATCCCGGTGGAAATTGTCCCCCAAGCCCTCCCCCTTTTGGGCCCTCTGCTCCACGCGGGTCGAGACTGTGGCACATATTCTTTTTGAATGCCCTGATTATTGCTCTCCCAGGAGGTACTGGCTTAGACCACTTTGTAGACAGTTGGGAACTCGCAATCACACAGTGGCCCTGCGTATTTTATTGTCCGACACATCCACTTTGGTGGTTTGTGCTGTGTCTAAATTTTTAAAGTGGTCCTGGTTGATTCGTGCAAAAAGGCTTTCCGTATCAATTTAATTCTGATCTTAACTGTTCTAATTGTATTTATTAAGCATTGTTTTTATTGTCTTGTTGGAAAAGTGTTTTCCTTTTTCTGCTGTTTTTCTTAACTGTTGAACTGCTTTTAAGATATTTTATGTATCGAAATAAAGCCTATCAAATCACAAAATCGCATGTATAACATTATATCCCCTTCTATCTCTCTTTCTCACACACTATTTATAATGGGTTGTCTTCAGTTCATTTACCACTTCATACACAAACTACCTATTCCTCTCATTCTTACTTTCTAATGTATGCACCTCTCACCCCATCCAATCACTATACCACATATTTACTATACACATACACTACACACCACAAAATTCCATATCTGATTCGAATTCAAAGCACATATTTCCACAACAAACAACATACATCTACTCCACTGCAAAGAAAACATAAATAAGAAACAAAATAATTTACAATGCCAAAAACTAAAAACTCACAAATGCGAGACCGATTGCATTGCAAATGCTTGTTAAATCTTGCCACCAAACGCTACTAAATACACAAGAAATCAAGAGCACAATCCTAATACTGCTAACACACAAGAAAAAACAAAACAAAAATTGTACTAAACTACTAATTACTAACACTTTGGGCCCTCTTTATGAGAAGTGATATTTGACTGCGTGAAAACAGTGATGCATCAATTCTTAGTGAGCCCACCTTGCGACATGATGGATGCGTCATATTTACTCTATGACGCATCATGTCGCAAGGAATGACAGTACGTCAGTATTACTAACGTATCTGTCGGCACAAAACTAACGTATTGCTGGAGTTGTGTCGGAAGCGTGACGTAACTCCAGCAATGTTCCTTTCACATGGGACAAAGGGCCTGTGTCAGTCTTACGGCTGCCATGAGGCAGGCGCAAGGTTTTCATGCACTGGCGTCCTAGAAGTGGTGCACTGAAATCTAATAGATATCAATGTACCACTTCTATGAGGCTTTGATGCAGGGGAATGCCCACCCTGCATACATTATACCAGATGCAGGTATGATGTAGCGCTGGGGTTAACAAAGTGACTCATCTGCCTAGATGCATTACTTTGTAAATAGGGCACAACGTGGCGCATATTTTACACCACAACTGCTTCACAAAAAGTGAAGCAGGGGCTCATAAATAGACCCCTTCAATGCCTTGTCAGGGGTCATGAGCACTATATAAATGCATTTACAAATACTATATATATTTGTAAAATATAAGTAAATAATATAATTTTTGAGTCAAGAACTGTAATAATATTATAATAATATGCTTTTCATATCAAGATGTGTAATAGTGATGGAGTACATTCTAGTAGACAGGAGGCAATATGAGTGCTTTTGGTTGAACAGATAAGGATGGTCAGATGCTGAATAAACCCTAACACTGATCTCCCGTCTCTCCTGTATGTCCTATGAAAATAATATGTTTATTGGAAAGTTAGGTGCAACCAACTAGTTTCCACTCTGTTTCTTTTAACAAGGTGATTACGGCCTTCTCCGAGTACACACTGGTATACTACGGTACATTCTGTCCCCTGTAAGTTTACCTCAGTCAGAGAAGGTTTGGACATGGTCACAGACAGCCCTGGACTTGTAACTTTGAGGTGAGTTAAGCTTTAAAAGTCAAAATAAATGTACTTGACAGTTAATATAAACCATATCAAATTCAATAGTAATACTTTGCCATAGTAATAATTCCATCTTCCCCGACCCGTTTATACAAAAAATAAAACCTGTTAGTCATGGGGATTAGGAAGTTAAAAGAAAGTTACTAACAAGATAAGTGTCTCCAGCATCATCCCTACCTGCTGATTTTTAACTGTAGCTGAGATAAAGTGAACCACCATTTGTAATACACAGGTCATATCAGAGTTTAAACACAGATCCACTGCTTCTGTACAAGTGTGAGTGCCAAACTTCAAAATTATCAGTTTTAACACAAATCCTCTTTCAGTATCTCTTTGTTTATAAATGTAGAATAAGTGAATAACCATTTTGGGCCAGGCTGAGCCCAATGTAAATGATTCTTGCTTATTCAATGTTCTGATTTGCTCAGTGGCGTAACTAAACTTGAGGGCGCCCACTGCAAGGTACATGTAGGACCCTCCCACCGGGCATAATCAGGAACTCTCAGGTCAGGATACTGTGCTGAGGGGCCCCTGAATCTTGTCCCCTACCCCCCACTGCACCAAGGGGGCTGCGGGAGTCTATGTTACACCACTGACTTCGCTTTCCTTTGCGTTCCCCTAAGGGAAATAACAAAAAGGAAAACAAATAATTTTCTATTTCTTTTGCAAACCAGTTGTTGTGTTTAAATAGGCTTTTATTGGATGGAAGTAGTGATAACTGCCAAGCGGCAATATAGTGCTTTGTATTTTGCCTTGTTTTTTCCAGGCACATTATTCTTCAAAATGCTTTCTACATGTTCCTGAATTGGGAGAGCATTTATACTGCAGTTTGATTGTTCAGAGGCCACAGTTATCATCAGTGTCACCTCAAGATATTTTGGTGCCCGGGCCATACAGATTTTGGGGCCCCTGTTCGGAACAACTTAAAATGTTATTGCTTATGACACACACGTTCACACACACACACATAATGTGTGTGTGTGTGTGTGTGAGTTTGTAGATATATATATATATTCACTGAATAGACCAAAGGTTACAGGGACGTTATTGTTAGGCTCAGATTTCACTTGTACAAAACCAGTGAAATTCAGCAGTTATAGTTAGCTGAGCCAGCTATAACTCGCACTCCTGCAATGCACTGATTATGACCTCACATATTGCATCACTCATGATTTGGTCAGTGACATCACTGATGACATCTCAAATGATATCAATGATTACATCATTCAGCGACTGTGTTTTTAAAATGTTTATTAGTGTTAAATATATATACCACAGTGTATTGGTGAATCAGTGGGTGTATGAGTGCCTGAATGGATGATTCAGTGGGTGGATGACTGACTGTATAAGTGAGTGATTAGGTGTATCAGTGAATGAATGTGTGAGAGATTGGTTATGTGAATGTTTGTATAAGTCTGTCAGTTGGTGCCTAATTGGCTGTATGGGTGTGTGTGGAGGTACATGAGTGGCTTTATGGGTTATTGATTGGTTGTCTGAGTACCTGTATGGGTGTCCGAGTGTGTGTGTGGGTGGGTGGGTGAAGGGGCGTGGGACTGCCTCTATGGATGAGTGAGTGTGTGTGTGATGGGCTGTATGAGTGAGTGAGTGTGCATGTGGGTGAGTGAGTGGATGTGTCAGTTGTATATGGTAGGCCTGGGCAGTCAACTTCGCTCCGTTAGTGGAGTTTGTGGAGTTTTCTGCACTCCGCACTCTGCGGAGCTCGCAGAGTGCAGAAAACTCTGCTTTACCATGTGCAGCAGAGTTTTTTCCCCGCTCGCGATTGCGAACGGTAAGTTCGCGATCGCAAACAGTAAGTTTGCGAGCGCAAGCAGCAGCTCCGGGTAGAATTTCTACCCGAGCAACAGGAATACCAACACAAACTGCAGTTCGCACTGCACTCCGCCACTCGCGGAACTTCACGGAGTTTTTTTGTAACTTTGCGGAGTTCCGCGTAGCAAAACTCCACGAACTACGCCCAGTAACTGGGTATGGGAGAGACAGTATAGGTGAGTGATGGGGTATATGAGTGACTGTATGGGTAAGTAAGTGAATATGAGAGTGACTGTAAGGTTGAGTGTGTGCTTTTGTCAGTGACTGTATAGGTGAGTGAGTATGTGTTAGTATATGTATGTGTAAATACGTGTGTGTGTAACTGTATGCATGAGTAAGTGGCTGTATGAGTGACTGTATGGGTGAGTGAGTAGGTGTGAGTAGCTCTATGGGTGACTCACTCAGTGCGTGAGTGGCTGTATGGATTTATGAGTGGATATGTCAGTGGCTGTATTAGTGAGTGGATATGTGTGTAAATCTATGAATCAGTGAGTGGGTGTGTAAGTACGGGATGGGTTTGTGAATGGTTGTGTGGGAGTGGGTATATGAAAGGATCTATGAGAGTGTGAGTGGTTGTGTCAGTGATTTTGTGGATGTCGTCATCAGTGATGTAATTTGAGATGTCATCAGTGATGTCAGTAACCATGTCATGAGTGATGTAATATGTGAGGTCATAAGCAGTGCATTGCAGGTACGCAAATTATATAACTGCTGAATTTCATTGGTTTTGTACGAGTGAAATCTGAGCCTAACTATAACGTGCTTGTAACCTTTGTTTTTTTCAGTGAATTTCTAAGATTAAGTAGAAGTCATGTTTGCAGAGTGATGGAGGAAATGGGCTGGGCCTCTGACCAGCTCTCAGGAATGCCACTGTGTAGGACTTACAGGAGGCTCCAGGTAGGCTTCCTGGCCCCCAAGGTCCCTCAGTAGTAAAGTGGACTTCATCCCCAAATCAGTAGTGCACCAGAAGGCGTGTTTTCAGAGCGGTGGGGAAAGGGGGCGTGGCCTCCGAAGACCTCTTAGCAATCCCAATGTGTGGGACTTACTGTACGTAACAGGAGGGGTAGTTGGACCCCAAGGATGTCCTTGGTAGTCAACTAGCCCTCCTGTTACCTCCAGTAATTACCGCACAGCAGGATTGGTGAGAGGTTGTTATAGGGCATGCCCCCTTTCTCCACCACTCTGGTAACGCGCGACCTGGCGCACTACTAGTTGGGGGATGAAATCCCCTTGGCTATTGAGAGTCCCTGCTACCTCTCCTGTTACCTTCATTAAGACCCACACAGCTGGATTAGTGAGAAGGCATCAGAGGCCATGCCTCCTTTCTCCACCACTCTGTAAAAGTGCCTCCTTGCGTACTACTGGTTGAGGGAACAAGTCCACTTTAGTCCTCAGGCCCTCACAAGAAAAATGTAATTCATTTCCCAAACAGCAGAGCGCCAGGAGGTGCGTTTGCAGAGTGGTGGAGAAAGGGGGCATGGCCTCCAAGTCCTTTCAGCAATCCCGCTGTATGAGATTTACTGGAGGTAACAGGAGAGGTTCTTGGACCCCAAGGACCCTCAGCATCCAAGGGCACTTCAGCCACCAATCACCACTGCACCAGGAGGAGTGTTTGCAGTGTGGGTGAAGTGGGCGTGGCCGGCAGCGAGTTTCCGGAGGTTTTTTCTTCTATCATTTTATTTTTTAAGGGAGGGTGGCCACGCCTTTTCTTTTTAAAAAAATATAATTTAAGGGATGGGGGCTGAGCACCCCCCTCCCAGGCCATTACTGCTCCGGGACCCCATGTCCCGGGGCCCATCCTGTAGTGTGGGTGCTCAGGTCCCTCCCAGGGCACCCACTCACATGTGTTAGGGACTGTGAGGGGAGCATGACGGCCCTGCAGTCCCTGCTGGCTCCCCACGTCCTGCGGGAGCCGACATTGCTTTGAAAACCAGGGAACTGCTGAACATTGAGCTCCCTGGATCTCAAAGCAATTTGTCCATTTCCATGCTCGCTTGACAGTAGGCAGGGAACCAGACACATGCTCCGCTTTCAGCAAGCAAGAGCATTTTCTGCTCTCGCTTGCTGAAAGCGAGCAGTGTTTGCTATGGCTTGGCAGAAGCAGTGCTCTCACCAAGCCATAGCAAACTGCAATGTCCCAGGGGTGGGCAGTCCGGGACATTGCTGGAGCCGGACCTGGGGGTTGTGGTCCCCAGGGACATCTGAGACTCCAGTAGGGGGGCCTCGTGGCCCCCTTTTTTCTTTAATGTAGCCCAGAGGAAGCGGTGTACCTTGCAGTCAAGGGTCTGCAACGGACCCCTTTTATTATTGTGTTTGTGCCCTGGGGAGGTGGCAGTCCCTGGGGCAGCGTGTAGACCATAGTGCCCCCCCCCCCCTTAATTTCCTTTATGCCCCCGGGATTTGGCCCACCCGGTGGCTTTAAAAAAAAGATGCGTTGGAGCGTTTTTTCAAATTTTGCTGTGGATCCGCAGGACAACTTGTGAATTTGTGGCAAAATTAGATTAAAAAAAATATTTTTCCCTCTGCAGATCCCCACCATATCTGGGGGTCAGGTTATTCCTACCCTGCCCATTTTCATAATTTTTTTCTTTTTTGGGCGGACTCAGTTTGAAGCAAGTCCCAAAATGTCTGCCAACACTTCCTGGTTGAAGTGTTGGCAACCAATCAAATTTTAGTAGGATCCGCAAGTCCACTACAAGGACTTGCGTCCCCAGATATCTAAAATTTTAAAACTTCAATATCTCTGAAACTACTGAACTGATTTACAGCAAATTACAAAAAGCATGCTTTCTGGACCAACATCTAGTTTTCTGCCAAATTTGGTGTAATTCCGTTCAGTAGTTCGGGCTGTAGTTGTGTTAAAAAAAATGAAAAATACCCATAGACATAACATGGGGAAAGCGCGTTTTGGGACCCCGCTTTTTCTTGGCCCCTGCTTGACGTGCCACCCTGAAACTTTCAACACAGCAGCTGAACCAAAAAGGGGAAGTGTTTTAAAAAGGTCATGAAGATTCGTCAAGTCGTCAAGCGGTGCCAAAGTTATTGGCAAAACAAAGGCCAAGAGTGAGCCCGTATGCGGCTGATAGAGGCTGGGCTGGGCCTACACTCATGGTCTTTCCTTTTGGGCTTATACTAAACATCATTGGGATTTTACCGTCAGCTGAAGATGCTAGCCACAAGTCTACGAGGGGCCCAGTGTGAAGTAAGTCTTTCCTCCGTTTATGGTTTCCTGTCTTTCTGCGGTGTTCCTGCCAGCTGACTAGCCAGCAGTATGGGTAAATGAAAGGTTGGAGGTATAAAATCATCCACTGATTCAACTACTACCCCTAAGCAATCCACTACAGACACCTTTCTTGCCCACGCCGTGGGAGATTTATCTAAAGAAATGCACCTAGCTGAACGGTGCATGTCCTTCAGTGCGAATGGGCAAAATGGGCCACTTGAGGCTGTAATATCTACTATGGAGCAGTATGGTCTGAGTAACAATCAAGCCAGCCAGGACACAGGATGCATTAAGGGGTCCGAGAGTACAACAGCTTGCCAAACACCCAATGTGACAGAATCGTCATCAATTCCTATATCCCCATGCCAGACTGCTACAGCCAAAGCCCCAACCACAGCCCGACCACCTGCAGCTAAACATAAAAGAAAGACACAGGACGATATCTTTGTCAACTTGAGCACCCCAGACATACCTGCAAGTCATGATTGACAACGGTAACCCTATGGATAAACCGGCTTGGGCCCCATTCTGGGAGAAGCTACTAACTGATGTTAATGACCTACTAACGCCACTCAAAGACTTGGCAGATTGGAGGACAAATTGAAAAAGGTCACTTCCTCCGGTGCTACTCCACCAAATGAGCGGCCACGAGTACCAGATTTGAGACAAGATAATGTAATAGGAGGCACACCCGTCCCTGCCTAGACTATGGCTTATTCTAGTCAAGTTCCAATGTGTACTGTGGATGACAATGAGCAAGAGGCTAATAGGGAGAATGTTATGGAGCCTTTTACCATGATACATGCTGTAGGCCAATCTTTACAGAGTCAAAATAATAAACACCCTCCCAGTATCAACATGCCTTCACAGGAGCTAGTCACCATTAATCTGCCACCGGTCTTTTGCCCATATGTGGCAGTACTGGTTAATCTCCCCCAATTGAACCCAGGGGTTAGGGAGACTACGGAATGTTTGGAGAACAAGGTTGTTCACTAGCTTAGCTCCAAACGTTCATTTCTACCTGCCAGGGCACATGAAATCCTGTTCACAAGGAGAGTGGGGTGGATCGGACCACTAGAGACATTTTGTTTTGAGTGACTGCATAGTTATTAATTTTAGGAACCCTAGGGTTGCTAGAGGCATCCACACAAAGGTGGGGCCACCCACCGTGGCTGCTCAAGATATTGGTATACTCCCATTGAGGTTTTTTTATCGACACCTACGGAATCTAGGTCAACATTATAATGGTGCATGGAACCTACAGGCACCAAGGCTGATGCTGAGACCACACCTCCCATTTTACCCCGATCTTAAAATGCCTAATAGATACCAGGTACTGAGTACCTTAGATGATAACGAATGACTCAGTGCTGACCTATTCCATGCTGGGGACCCCCAGGATTTACCAGTGAGGGGGTAATATCACTGTTCAGGCAAGTCATCTGCCCCCCAAAGACCATAAATCAATTCCTGGGACCCCCCTAGTCTACAGGTTGGCTGTAGCCAAGGCCATTAAAGCAACTAGTAATTAACACCCTAGCACCTGTAATATACCCATCTGTGCTTCAAATATGGATCCTGTATGTCAGCCCTACGATGGAGGGTTTAAGCTTGCAGCATGGAATGTGAATGGGCTACTGAACAAGATAGGGAATGCTGACTGGATTAGCACCATATCTGACTATGACATCACATGTATACAAGAAACCTGGTGCACAAGTCCAATAGACGTAGAAGGTTATTCCTCATATTTGTTAGATGCTCTAGGGTCACAAGCTGGTCGGGCTAAAGGGGGACTACAGATACTTATCTCAAATAACATTTCTGTAAATGTCGAAACGATTGCCTCAGTGGGCCCCCATTCACAATTAGTGTGGCTGAACAAAAAAGGAGGGAGAGACCTTGTTATTGTAAATTTCTATAACAATATCTTCGATAAAACACATAGTAGTGTGGCCACAGCCCTTGACCATGGTCTCAAAGTCTTTTTAGCCTCAGTCCATACGGATTTTGCACAAGTTTGGGCAGGTGACTTTAATATTCAAGCATGTGCAGTATCTACCACCCGGGCATGTGGTCATATATACCAGGATGGGGAGGGTAATGATAATTTTTGTCATAATGAGTATGGGGAAGCACTAAACTCAATCATCTCCAAATATGATCTTTATTCACTTAGAGGTGGCTGTGGTAATAATGGGTAACCAGTCCCAGCATTCACTGGGCGAAACTCATCTTCTATTATAGATCATGTATTGGTGTCTGTCTCTGCTATTGATAGGTGTGGTAACCTCGTATCTTACCCTCAAGTTTTAGTGATCACAGTTTACTTACATTACTGTTCCTTTCTTGGGGACAAAGGCAGGTCTCATTTCACTTAGTAAATAGCATTAATCCCACTGGGATAAATGGTGTAAGATTCAAGTGGACGGGCGTTGATCCTGGTACGACTCTCCAGAAAATAGTTATGTCTAACCATAGGGCAATAACTTATTGTCTCCAGGACGATATTGTCTGAAATATAATGTTAGAAAATGTTAGCTATATTATTGCTGCTATTAAATCACTTATAACTCAGTATCCAAATACACAAGGGAACAAGAGAAGGGGATGGTTGATAGAGCTTGTACAAAAACATTACAGTCACTTAAACATGCCCTGTCTAATTCCCCATAAGATACATTGGCTATTAAGTCCCTTTGGAGTATGTACAAATTAGCCATAGCTGCTAGGAAAAATACACTCCAGGCTGAAGCCTGGGAAAACTTGGCCATTGCTACAGAAACTAGGAATACAAAACCTTTTGGGGATATAGTGAATGCACGCTTTCTAAAGAACGACGATATCCCTGAGTTCTGCTCTTTTGGGATGGATAACACATTTTCTGAACTTTGTAGACAAAGTAGTGTGAAGGCCATAGGGCAAAACTGGGAGCCGTTGTGTGGGGGGGGGGGTGCCTCCCCTTGAATTCTACCAATGAAGAAGTCTACCTAGCTATACAGGCCAGTGCCGGGGGTCGGGCCCCAATGGGGTGCCTGTTGATGTTTTTAAATCTGCGCCTGAATTATGGGCACCTATTCTAACTAGGGTCTTTAATTTAGCAGTAATTGGAATGATATCATCTTCTTGGGGTGAATCAACTATTGTACCCATATTTAAAAAAGGGGATAAAACAGACCCAAAAAATTACCGCCCTATCTCCCTCCTGGACTCCTCCTTGAAAGTAAGGAGTAGAGTCCTGTTAATAAGATTGGAGAAATGGGTGCTTGAGCAAACTATTTTATACCCAGTGCAGTTTGAGTTCAGAAAACAGTTCAGTTGGGGACCATCGAACAATGTACCAATCTAGAGCTACTTATTGGTAAATATACTAGGGCTAAGGCAGGCACACTTTATTTATGCTTTGCTGATTTAAGTAGAGCCTTCGACCTGGTCGATCACAACTTACTCTGGTCAATTTTGACCTCCATGGGAGTGCCTAGGCCAATTATCGGGTTTCTCTCCTGTCTTCATGAGAATCTAGCCAGCCAATGATGATGCAGTATTATTAGCACAGACTCCTGTGGGCCTCCAGAGACTGATGAATGCCTTTGCAGATTTTAAGACCCAAAGAAAATGGTAATGAACAAATCTAAAACATTCACTGTGGCTTGTGGGCCCAAACATAAATCCTGTAAATCGTTTTTTATTGACAACACCCCAATTGTTTAGTGAACTCGTTTTGTTATTTGGGTATTTTATTTGCGGGCAATGGCTCATGGTCACAACATGTTTTAAACACTAGAGCTAAAATGAGTAGGGCATCCCAAGGGATTTTTACATTTTCTTCAAAACTAGGGTATCGATCCATTAATGAGATGTAGCCATTTACAAGGCGAAAGAAGTGACCACGGCCCTTTATAGGGCAGGCCTCTGGGGTTGCGCAAATAGCTTGGCCTTGCAAATAGAAGAAAATAGCTTTTTAAAACGCTTATTATGCCTAACCTCCTCCGCATCAAATACTATTGTACATCATGAGGTCGGACTACAGCTTCTAGACGATCTTTTTTTGGTTAGACCGTTGTTGTTGTGGGCTTCAATATGGGCCAAGGAGGAAACTGATTTTACTAGATCAATTATTTAAGGCTGAATGATGCACTAAGTATTCCTTGGCTATTTTTTGTGGCCTCGCCAGACTTTTTAATTTATCTATCTGGTCGGATCCTACAAAGGTATTATCTCTAACCAAGAGATGGGTTAAAGAAACCTTACTCCAGCATAGCCTGGATTGTTGATTGATGGACGACAGGAATAAACCAACGGTCGCCTTTTATAAAGCTTTGAACTTGGAGGAGGGAGGAAATAATTACCTAACATACGTGACTAATATGCAGCATTGTTTTGTGCTGATGAGAATAAGATGTGGCATTGTGCACCGCCTAGTCGCTTTCCCAACTATGAAGTCCCGCCCACCTGATATGGCCCTTAGGCCTTGTGCCAACCCAAGTAAACAAAGCACATTGCACTTTCTATTGTTCTGTAAAGTTTATCTGAATTTAAGTTTTTTTTATCTTAAACCATTGTTTGTTGCACAGAACATTAAGGGGCATATCAGCAACAACCGGCGATAATTATCGCTCAGCGCTCTAAGCGTGAGGATAATTATCGCCGGGTAACGTGGCTTTTTATCGCTGAGCTAGCATGCTATTAGCAACGCTTATATCCTCAGCAATAAAAATCCTCACGCTAACTGCCTAACGTGAGATTATCGCTGGAAACCCAGCGATAATCTCACGTAGTGTGGCGTTAGCTTGCTGATAGGGACTCACAAAATTAGCCATGATATCCACCTTCCATAGGATATCATGGCTAAGTTAGTCCTGAAGCAGGCGTAAGGAAAGTAGCGATAACAGGGGTTATCGCTACTTTTCCTGCCATTATGCTTCATAGCGTGGGGCTTGATGATAGGAGAAATGTCGCTTAGCGACATTTCTCCTATCATGTTAGGTCAGGAACGCCCACTTTGCATCTCATTAGAGATGCAAAGCTGGGTGTTAGGAATCCCCACGCTAAAGCAAGGTTTCACGCGTTAGCGTGGCCTTGCTACTTAGGCGATAAAATTATCGCCGCTTTTCGGCCACAACGGCCGCAAAAGCGGCGATAATTTTTTATCGCCAGCTTGTAAATATGCCCCTAGGTCACATAAAGCAGCAATGAGAAATTTGGTGACACTAGGTGAACCTTTTTTATGTTATAATGTTGCCCTATTTAATTTAAAATCGATCAGTGTGAGGAAAAATATCATGCAATAGTGCAACAAATGACTTTCTATAATCATTATTGTATGCATTGTATCTAAAAGTTTTAACTGTTTTACATGTGCTATTTTGTTTGTACTTTTATGGCTGTTTTTTGATAGGCGAATAAAGTTTTAAGAAATGAAACGGCCCCTCCACACCCTGTCCTTTATATCTCACTGGTCAAAGCCCCTCTAATCAGAGAAGACAGCCAGCAGCAACCTTTTATTTATGTCCCAGTTCACAGAGATGGCGCCATCCGCCTGTTACATAAGAGAGATCGTATTGAAGCGACACACAGGAGATTTTATTTTAGAGGAAGGAACTTGTCTTATATCCGTTCCGAAGACGACACTGGGAATTTTACGTGAGCCCTTATGTCTGGGGTATTCGTCAAGGCCCATATAGTGACCACACCGTCATCCGCTCCACTCAACACGCATGCACAGACGTCACCCATAGATTACACTGACACTTTCATTGTGGGTGAAGTACTGCTGCAGGTTTATTTCATACAACATAAGTATGACGATAAGTGGGTTATCTTACGGGCGATCCAGGGCAAGCAGCCCCTCGCTGCTCCGTCCGCCTGTCGAGCCAGCACGCACCGTGGGTCGATGCCCTGCAGTGCGGCACATATTTTCTGATCATCCTTTGGATCATGTGATCTGTCGCATACTCCCCCCCCTTTTGTCGGGGGCGGAGCGTGTTGTGGCACACCCCCGGTTGGTCAGGCCCCCCAACCGCCCGAAGGACTAACGGGGCGCCGTCGCGGTCTTCGCAGAACCTCCTTTGGCTCCCGGACCTTGGCTCGGGCACCCTTACTGTGCCGGACAGGGGTACCCTTACTGTACCGCCTGTCACAGAGGTACCCTTACTGTACCCTTCTGCCTCCAGATCGCCCTGTAACTCCGCCTGCAACGCAAGAAAAAACATTAAAACATTCCAATAGCGCGCTACCTCCGCTGCGCAGGGTAAGCGGAAAGGGTGGGACTGCGCGTGGCCAGGAGGAGCGCGCCGAAAGCAGAGGAAGATCAGAGGGGGTGAGGCACCTAAAAGGGGGGGCTAGCCTCGCCCAACCTAGTGGCACGCCTCCCCCGGACCATCCCATTGGGGGCCTCCCCTCCCTGAGGTGCGGCCTCACGCGAGGCGGAGCATGGGGGGAGGCTCCGACGGGCGGCCACTAGAAGGCTGCCCTGCTGATGTCCCCCTGTGCGGGACGCGGGCAGCGGCATAGTGACCACACCGTCATCCGCTCCACTCAACATGCATGCACAGACGTCACCCATAGATTACACTGACACTTTCATTGTGGGTGAAGAACTGCTGCAGGTTTATTTCATACAACATAAGTATGACGATAAGTGGGTTATCTTACGGGCGATCCAGGGCAAGCAGCCCCTCGCTGCTCCGCCCGCCTGCCGAGCCAGCACGCACGGTGGGTCGATGCCCTGCAGTGCGGCACATATTTTCTGATCATCCTTTGGATCACGTGATCTGTCGCAGACGGGGGCGGAGCGTGTTGTGGCACACCCCCGGTTGGTCAGGCCCCCCAACCGCCCGAAGGACTAACGGGGCGCCGTCGCGGTCTTCGCAGAACCTCCTTTGGCTCCCAGACCTTGGCTCGGGCACCCTTACTGTGCCGGACAGGGGTACCCTTACTGTACCGCCTGTCGCAGAGGTACCCTTACTGTACCCTTCTGCCTCCAGATCGCCCTGTAACTCCGCCACAGCTCTGGGGAGGCTTTCGTCGCTGCCAGAGCCCCCATTCCTCCCTTCGCTGTTATAGGTGCACTGCCCTGCGAGCCAGCTTTTAGTGGGCTAAATTATGGGTCCTGTTCTGCAACCCGTAAATGACGGCATTAATTTGCAACATTACTCAGGAGCCCAGGGCAGACTAACAAAGGATGTCTTTTGGCCCCACTGCCGTTCAGCTTAGACGTTACTGGTGTTCCTAACTTTCTTAGCGATGCCACTGCAGATCTTCCTAACGTAATTATGGGAAGATCTAGCACCTACATATGGAGCCAGAACTGAACCATAGCTGAATTCGTCAATCCATCGATTCCCTTCATATCCTAGCACGAAAAAGGTTTTAATTTCCACTTTGTCTACAAAGGTGATGTATAGATAGCGTCATGGTTCCTGAATTGCTGCTGCTGCTGCGAGGGGTGCATGATTTCTCAGCAGGACAAAACATTTTAACGTAACTGCTAAATGGACGGCTTTTATCATGACTCCGGATAAAGCCAATATGACTGACTGAGCTGCCGAAGAATACATCTCTCAGCTCGAGGACTAAATTTGTGAACGTTTCCCACCTCCCTGGCTCCAAGGAGAGGCTGAGCGAAAAGAGCAACACCTAAAGCTGTTTCTCAGGCTGGAAAATATGGCATGGGTAACAAGGCATTGGTGAAATAGGCGCTTATGGACCTGCAATCCTATTAAGATTTTTCAATTGGCCAAATTAGGTGCCTTCCTGGCTTGGAATTGTGTTCCCAACAGCTACAGCACAATAAGCAGGGTGAGGGTAACGTGTGAGTTAACCACTTTACCTACGTATATAAACACAAGCTGACATCACGGGTATCTCAATTTTCTTCCTTTCACATCTTATTATCCTATTGTTTACTACAAACTGACCCATATCTTAGCAACATCTCCTCGTTTTAGCCTTTCTACTTGCAAATTACGTTACATTAAATTTGACGATAGAGTCTTATACTAGTCCCGCTGTTTATCCCAATCTTTTCTTACTCTCCACTGGGACAGCGTAACCAATTTCCTTGCTTGTTGAATAGAAGCTAGCTTTTGGACTTTATTGCTGCTGAAAGGAGTTAATAGGTTTGCCTACAGTCCTTGTTATACCGGTGTTGCTGTGCTATAGGTAATTAGTTGCACCGACATCGTGGCTTGAAAATGAAACTTCTTATTTTATCAAATAATATGTTGTGAGCCCCAGTGATGATTTCGTTCATATCTTCATAGTTGGCAGTGTCTCTATCTTGCCAATACCTGGGTCACGTCCGCCTTAAATGACGACAATACATCTGGCTTTTCCGCTAGACTTGCCCATTAACCTGTCAAATGTCTGTGGAGAGCAGCACATCTCTGGTCATGCTCATTTCAGAAGGTGTTAAGCCCTTTCCATTACTAGAAAGTTTAAGTGCAAAATTCAAGAGGTATGGTCGCTCTCTGCTCTCTCAATTATTACCATGTAGCTGAGGGCATGCCATTCACGGGTGTCTGGTTGAAGTATGCACAGGTCATTGACACTCTCCCACGTGCAGTGCTGTGAACCGTTTGAAGTAGTTCATCAGATTCAGCCAGCCACCCCCTAGGTGGAGGCTTGCACTCCCAAACTTCTGCTTGTGTAAAAGCCGGCCACACCTCCAGTTCAGTGAAATTTAGTAATTCACGCCACTGACAACCCCAGGGGCCAAATACTGGGCTGTGTAAATGCGGCCCAATACCACCATGAACAATTAGCTTGGAGTGGATGGGTGTTAACCTAGGCTGGCTGAAGGCAAAACCTTTGACAATCACTCCTGGCAAGATGTGCCAACGCAGGTAGAATAAAGAGTTATCCAGCCCTCCTTACTTCCTTTCCCAGTTCGACACAGGTCGAAGAAGAATGCCCCTTCCAGAAAGGTCATGGCCTTATCCCTGAAGCCTACCCATACAGCATTCTACCGGAAATCTACAGCATTGCTTTGTAAAGCTTTTTCTGGTTCCACAATTATTTGTGGTCGATATGCTCTCCCTCAGTTTGAACAAAATCTTAGCTAATCGTACGCCTGCCTAATTCCCAGGGCTGTCTGGCTTAATGCTTTACGCCTGGAATTGCCCCACCAAATGTGGCCTTGCACTGAAACTTAACTTGGTTGTCTCAACTTTCCTTTTAGAGCTAGGAACGCCCCCCGTGCTCCTTGTGCTTACTAAATGGACCCGCTCCTTAGTTTCCAGCACACAATGCACTTAAATGTCATCTGGCCCTGGTGCCTATCAAACAACAGTGACAGCCTCTGTCACCTTCATACAATACATAAACAAACCTCACAAGGTCACTGAAGCGGCAAGCCAGGCTAAGTCTCGGTAAACCATGTCACTCTGTGCTTTCCCTGGCCTCCCTGTGGAACAGGGAGAATAACCTCAAAGATGTTAAGTATGATAGACAAACCCAGGCCTTCCGCCTGTCTCAAAACAGCTCATGCTGCTGCCTTTCCTGTATAGACTAAGCTGCCACTATGACTGAGTTGCAGAAAATATCACACCAGCCGTTTCCGAATAGCAAGGCTAAAGATGAAAGGCAGGCGCATCTCTTGACTTAAGCGTGGAACTCACAAAATACCTTCAAGATGTTATGTATGACACACAAACCCAGGCCTACAACTTGCCTCAACACAGCACAGGCTGCTGACTTTTCTATATACACTAAGCTGCCACTATGACTAATTTGAGAGAAACCGTACCCCAGCTGTTTTCTAATAGCAAGGCAAAGATGAGACAGCAGCATCTCTTGACTCAAGCGTTGAACTTACAATAATAACATTGGTCGCTCCATTTCTGTGTTACACCTTTCCACAAGCTGACCATTGCATCATGGTTGAGACTGGGTTTTAGGCTGAACCTTGACATATTTGTACACCTGCTGCCAGGGAACATATATCTATATATATATACCTTCCCTTATCCTGTTGCACCACTTGGGACACAACTTCGTCCCTTCGTACCCACCGACATGGAACTAATGCCAACGAGATTCCCCCCTAGTACCGGATAATCCTAATAAATGCTGCATTTTGGGACAAAGATACCAGGGAATAAATGCAAAGGGGGGCTCTCGAGTGCGTGTGAACCCATGTCATTGCGATTAGTAACTGTTGCTCTGTTCGGGCTAGAACATGCGACTTTATTCATTTAATCAATTAATCAGCAAAGCATGCCATTCCCCAACTTGGACATACACACAACCGCCTCTAGTGTCCTGCAATACCAGCTATTCCGAATCTGGCTGACGAAAACTACCATTGGCCAAAAGCTAAACTAGTAAAACTATACCATATGTTTCTCAAAACGCTTACCATAAACCGTAATGAGTACAGACTCGTCATAGATCACCCTGGCCCCCCAAACCTTTCCCAGGGAACTGGAGAGAAATTAACTCAATTGCGCAGGGCAAGAAATACCAGGAGTTACTGCTGACCACGTTTCCATGACCACACTCAGATGCATTGAATTAGTTATGTAGCGCCACTCCTACCGGTGTAGGGTGTCCCCGAACTTTGCATCTGACACAGAATCCGCCGAGCCAATCAATCATATGCATGTGAATCAGTGTATAGGAAATGTAACCTGAGCCAAAGGACGCAAAGTGTAGGAGACTCATGTCATCCCTACTGGCAGGCAGTTTAGTTCAGGGCTGCTTGGTGTGGTGAAGCAAAAGCTCAGTCAGTTTCTAGCCAAATTAACCGTCTTGCAACATCAATCAATGTTCTAATAATGTATGCTTAGCGGTGTGTATGCAGCTCTAGGATGAGCGTTTGTAGCTCACTGTTGACTATCAGGGCTTTAAGATATACATTGCAAGTAACAAAAGGATGCCTCTTTTGAACACAGTAACCCGCTGACCTATTCACATCACACGCACTCTGAAATCTACTTGGCACATGTTTTATGCAGCGGGCAATTAACCCTCTGCACTAACTACACCGAAGTCAAATCCGCCACTATACAAATTCCTGATCTTTCTCCCGGAAGATAACGAATTACCCGAGTTATCTTGGCATGTAAGTGAGGCCTAGAATTGCCGCGGAAAGAAACGCAGCATCCGGTGCTTCAAAGCATAATAAACTTCCAAACCGGCAGGAGGAGACGGCAGGGAACCGCGACAGGGGACAAGATAGCAGAACATGGTGGCATGTCAAGAAAAAACAGATATCGGTGGTGAGCCCCTGAAAGGAATAACTTTCTTCTGAGAGCAGCGCCTGCTAGGTGTGAAGGGAAGTGTACAGCCTGCTCTCGAATGGATCCTGTCTGAAGAGTGTAGGGGGGTTAGCAGACACGTTGCGGAAAGGTGGACCCATTACAGCGAAGTACACTCAGCGGCACCGGGGCAGTGACGTATGCGGCGTTTGGTTATACTCACCTACTCACAGGCCCTCTGATACTATAAAACATGTCATGACAAAAGAAAACAGTGATTATCAATATGTAAAGTCCTCAATGGGTGCCTTCCAGACAACACGTGGTTGTGTAGTAGTGATGGGTACTGTATAAGTAACGTACCACTATTAGCAAGAAAGGGGGTGGGGGACCAACCCTGAGCCATGACTGAAACAAATTACACAGCGGTGCACACTTTGTTCTAGGAGGCAAGGTGCACCGAGTATACGAGGGACCCCAAATTCCACCGTTCAGACTCAGCAGTTTCCAACTGGAAATAACTTCTTGGTCCCGAGCGCCTAGCGGGCTATTGTAGAGCTGGGAGCGGCCCGGGAGAGGTTAGCGCTCTCCGGGTGCAGGGAAGGACAGGGCTGGGCGCAGCAGATTTATTCACAGTGCCAGGAAGGGGCAGCGACTTTGCAGAAGGCCCTCTTGCACGGGAACGTGTGGGCGATAAAAGTATTGAGAATGGAGGAGTGGGTCGAGGTTAGCCTGTGTGACCCGGTGGGTGAAAAGCTTAATTTGGAACCCGGTGGCGCGAGTTTCAATCCCAGGTGTTAACACAAATGTGTGCTCCTAGACACTTCGCCCTAGCTTCCTGTGCTTTAGGCCTCTCAAACACAGTTATTGGGGCACAGTGACCGCGAGTTGCATTGCTGCAGACTCAAGCACATGGCCAGCTGAACATAGTCGCGCCAGTCCTGTGTTGGGCCGAGTCACGGCGCCTTGTCTCAGCGAGGGATTCTCATGTGTCGAAGTCTGAGATGGGTGGCACAGATGTCTAAGGTGGCCAGCGATGGTTCTGGAAGGGAGCCAGCATGTACAAGATGCTCAGAATTTCCCACATAGCCAGGTGTGGTGAAGGCGCGGTGTTAACGAATAACTGTACTATACATTTACAGGAAAGTGTGTGCCAGAGCTGACAGGATGTGTTTCTGGACAGGCCCCGCCCAGCAAGCATGTGCAGGATAGTAAAAGATGGACGTGTAAGGTCGCCGACCGATCTGTGTTCCGCTTCTACCACTGCCCCGTGTGTGTTGCAGGCAGGTCTGCGCACTGGGCCGCCCCACATCCATCTCGTTAGCGCCTACCCGCTGACGCTCGCGCTCTGGGCGCCAGGCTCGAGGAAGTTTAACTGCGCCCCGGGGAGGCTCCAAAGAGGCCCACCGATCTCTGCTACAGTTAATCAAAGCTAATTTCACTAACAGCGGCGCAGCAGAGAGAGTCCCGCGTGCGCCGAGGGGAAATTATCCGGCACGTTCCATGAGTTAATAGTAACCAGCCAGCTCTGGTCTTGCCAACGGTACAGCCACTCAGTCGGCGGTGCAGCCAGCGGACCACACCGCCCACGGGATCTCGACACGCAGGTCCTGGGGTGCTGTACATTGCATCGTATTTACGTTACGCATTCCGGCACGGGGGATTAAGTGATTTACCCGGAAACACCGGGTGTGGGTGCGACCTCGAGGCTCGAAACCCTGGTTTCCTGACCAAAGACGGCAGATTAAGCAGATGGGCCACATCCGGCCTGGCATAACCGTGGACGAGCTTATTGATGCCTCCCCTAACCTTGCCTAGTGTCGCGCTAAAGCAGCGGTTTGCTTGCATGTACTAAACATACTGTATCATAGCGCAGTGCGTGATCAGCAGTCATTTGAGGGATCGGTACAGGATGCTTGCAAGAGCGTAAGTGGTTTACCCGTATTCACCGCGGGCGGGCCCGAGCCTACCGGTTTCCCGATTGCAGCTCTTCCGTGTAGCTCCCACTTCAACCGCCGAACGCTGCCTTAAATCGCGGGAGGAGGGGGGTGGGTGTGGGGAGGGTATTAATGCGCTTGCGATAACCCGCCCAATAACATCGGATGGTCCCGCTCAGCAGTAGCGCCTGCTCCATGTTTGCGGCGTTACAGAGATTCCCGCATGGCGCGAATCTTCCCGCGTGCATCGGAACGCATTACCCGGCATCCTGTGTAAATGCCCACAACTACGGACCAATCCGCAAACACCCTATAATATTCTTTGGCTGGTCCGGTAGGGCTGCCGCAATTACCGAGCCGGGAATGCGAAGGAAGGAGGGGTGTTGGGCCTTATTTAGATACGTATGATGCGGTCCAACGATTCAAGCACCCCCCGCGGCCGGCCCCTCTCGCAGAACAGCCCATCCCTCCCTCATGGCCTCCCTGCGGCCCGGCAGCGTTCCAACTCGCGCCGTGGTAATTAACTATAGTCCCGCCACATTATCCCTCAGTGGCGCGGGGACCCACTTGCGCCCCCCCCACCCGTGGCCATCCGAGCCACAGGGGCCCCGTCAACCTGGTCATGCCCAGGGACAGGGCCGGGGTGGGAGGGGGGGTTGCAAGACTCACCGTTGCTGGTTGTACGAAACGGACGACGACGCAGGGGCCCCGATCGAAACCGCGTGGTACGGACGAAACCGCCGCGTGGCCAGGAGGAGCGCGCCGGAAGCAGAGGAAGATCAGAGGGGGTGAGGCGCCTAAAAGGGGGGGCTAGCCTCGCCCACCCTAGTGGCACGCCTCCCCCGGACCATCCCATTGGGGGCCTCCCCTCCCCGAGGTGCGGCCTCACGCGAGGCGGAGCAAGGGGGGAGGCTCCGACGGGCGGCCACTAGAAGGCTGCCCTGCTGATGTCCCCCTGCGCGGGACGCGGACAGCGGCATACTTCTGCAATTTGTACATTTATTTAAAAAAGTAAAAATGGCCCACATTCTTTATTCCAATGGAGAATTTGACCAGTTCTGTAGTTACTGGTATGAATATTTTAACTATGCTGCATTATGTGACGCTGAATTTGACTTGTAAAGCGCCTACTAGTTCCCTGAACATCATTCCAAGGGGCATATTATCAAGACAGGCGATACAATTATCGTCGCTTTAGCGGCTGAAAACTGCCGCTAAAACGGCGATAATGGGCTTGATAATAATATGCTCTATGGAATTCCAATTGAAGCCCATGTTAGATGTCCTTCACATCTAACCTGAGCTTCAATTGGAATTCCATAGAGCATATTATCAAGCCCATTATCGCAGTTTTAGCGGCAGTTTTCTGCCGCTAAAGCGGCGATAATTTTATCGCATGGCTTGATAATATGCCACCAAGTGCTGAAACGCAGGTCTGAAGGAAAAAAGTAAAATGGGAAGGCAGAAGTGGGAGTAAGGAAGACGATTAGGTATGAAAACGGTGACGTAAATTTGATGAGAAAAGTTATTTTCCATGCTTCTGTGTGATTGCTCTGCAATTTGAAATTCGCTTGATTTATCCCTTGTCCAAAAATGTTTTGTTCAGCTCTGCTTATACTAAAACAAACTGTCAATCCCTCATTTCGGGATTTTATTATGTTTTTAAGTTTGCCGTAGCTAGGAAAATAAACGGAGTGGTCCTACTGCATTTATCCCGTGCATATTACTGGGAACGTAAAGTAAAAAGGATAAAAATACGTAACATGTTAGCATTTACTGTAAGTTTTTGATATGCTTATGTTTATGTATGTGAAAACTGTATATTTGTAAAATGCTTTTTGCGGTATACAAACAGCTGTATCGTTGACTACATGTGATGGTTTTAATATTGGCAGAGAGAGGCCCTGTGCCAATCAAAGTAATTTTTCCCACATACTAAAAACAACTGCAATTTTCTTGGCTACCCCACAAAAAATGCACGAAAGAAGAGCCTTCCGTTTTTACTGTGTGTTTTAGTAGCAAGAAATAAAGAACTGTATAGTCAGATTTAAAGGTGTACTACTTGCCAAATAACATTCTCCGCCACGAAAACCGTTTACACGTTCTCTTGGCCTGAAAATCTGTGCATTCCAGAAGGAACATTTCTGCAGCATACGTGTTCAGTTAAGCTTCATATGTTGGTGTGTTGACTGTCAAGAGACTCAGGGGGATATTCAGAAGGAAGTGGCGGGGAGAGGCGTCAGCCTTCTTGGCTTAACGTCTCTCTCCGCTACTTCGGAAACGCAAGGCGGCACCATATTCACAAGGATATGGTGCAGCCTTGCGTTTCCCCCTGCGATGGTGCTCAGTTTAACAACTGAGCGCCAACGCAGGCACCCTTGCACCAGAGTGCAAGGGTGTCTGTGTGCAGGGGAGTATTGTGTATGTACAGGAAGGTATCCCTTCCTGCACATAAACAGTCCTAAATACAATTCTCTCACTTACATGTGTGCTGCTTTATGCATCACACATGAAAATGACAGAATGGCATTTGAAAAAAAAGGTTTTTTTATGTACAGGAAGGGACACCTTCCTGTACATACACAAACCATGGCAATTTGCTTTTTCCATGTGTGCTGCACAAGGCAGCATGCATGGAAAAAGCAAAAACGAGGAGAAATAAAGCATTTCTCCTCATTTCGCCTGTTTAAGACCAGGATTTTCCTGGTCTTAATTTTGGCGCTGCCTCCTATTTATGCTGCGCATGTGAATAGGGGGCAGCGTCAAAATCAATGGATGTTGCGGTGGAACGCCCACCACAACATCCACTCCGCGCCCCTTTCACGCTAAATACAGCGTGAAAGGGTGCCTTATTCACAAGGCAGCGTTAAGCCACGTTAAGTGGCTTAACACTGCCTTGTGAATAAGGCGAGGCCCATATCGCCATGACAACGTCACTGAAGGTGGCATTGTGGTGGCGATTGGGACTCGAGAATATGCTCTTCAGAGCATTCACTGACAGGCAGGTATAACAATTAAAAAAGAATAAACAGCACAACATATGAATTTCCTTGAGTATTGTGAAGTCTCAGGGGTGGGTTTAGGCAGAAAACTGTATGGTAGGAGTGATGGTGGCTAGAGACACTTGAAGCTGGAGTGTGACAACAAGAGGTGCAATTGTTGATTTTGGAAGAGCATTGCTCGTGTTGGTGCAGGTACTATTGGTCAATGGTTTTCTTACCATTTATTTATTAACAATGTTAAAGTTTCTGGCTTGAGTTGACAACCCATCCACAGTGGGACGCTTAGAAGGTTCTTTGGAGACTGAAAAAACGTTCTGGACTACTTCTGTAGGTAAGAATATGTTCCTTGATACAGACACAAGAACGATGGTACAACCAGTGCCCACAGCACGAATGCAGCGGTCATATATTGAACACACTTCAGTAACATTCAACACTACCTCACAGCTCCAGCAGCAGATTACAGAGCTGTGGGGCTTAGCCATTTTTAAGACACAAACCCACCACATCCCTCACCCTAGCACCCAATTTGTCCCACAACAAAGGGACCAGAAGAACAACATGTGGTTCCAACAGAAGGGACATCGCACTAGAATGAACTACAACACCAGGGTAAACCCAGATTCAACCTGTCACATATTACTGCAAGCCAAATAAGGGGATATTCTCAATGAAGTGGCGGTGAGAGGCGTTAGCCTCCTTGGCATAATGCCTCTCACCGCCACTTCGTAAATGCGAGGCTGCACCCTATTCACAAGGATATGGTGCAGCCTGGCATTTCCCCCTGCGATGGTGCTAAGTTTCATGACAGTGCCAACGCAGGCACCCTAGCACCAGATTGCAAGGGTGTCTGTGTGCAGGGGAGGGTTGTTCATGTACAGGAAGGTGCCCCTTCCTGCACATGAACATTCCAGAAATACCATTTTGCTTTTCCCATGTGTGCTGCACAAGGCAGCACACATGGAAAAAGCCTCCTTGGATTGTTCTTCTGACTCCAATGGCAGACAAAAGAAGGAATCTGCTGTGACTCCAGGACCATTGCATCATGTGATGATACTCTTGTAACCTCTAATGCCACTTTGCTGCCCTGGGCATTATCTTTGGAGCTCTCTTGGTAATGAACAGTTTTACCAACCGTTTGTGGTCAGTCCTTTGGATGAACTCCCTTCCAATAAAGATGCTCGGTAGTAATGTGTACTACACCAGTACAGCAAAGCTTCCATTTCTATGACAGATTAGTGCCTTCAGCTCCGCTGAGTGCTCTAAACACCGCATCCTTATGCCTTGTGACCTTCTCGTTCCTGCATTAATACTGCATCTAAGCTACACCCACTTTAATCAGTAACCACAATACAGTCATAATGGGGATTAAATGCCTACAAGGCGCCACGCTCCTTCACCTGCATAAATGCCTATTTATACCCTTCAATCCACACGAAAAAGTTCTTTTTTTAATTAAGAAGTCCATGCAACACAGCTATTTTTCCAGCAAAATGATGCACACATTTTGCGTAGAACTCCGAAAAGCCTACGGGCAATCTCACATGTTCCTTGTTGTGCAGTTCCAGTGCATCCTTAAAGCTTTCACCAATCTGTTTTTAGGCTCAATGCTTTTTCACGAAATGTGGTCCTCCAGATATTCAACCATCGCTAGCAATCTTACATTTGTCTTTTTATAGTGTCCTATTACTGTGCTTAAACTGTCTAACACCTGAGTTGAAATCATATCATGTTCCCCCTTACCTGCATTAAATACCATAGCTTCATCTTGGAAATATGTTCCAGCACACTGCTTTGAAAAGGTCATGCATTGCCCTCTGGAAGACAGCCGGTGCTAATCAAAATGGCATCCTTTTGAGCCTAATAGCCCCTTTGGGAGTTACAAAAGAGGTAAGATGTTATGTTGCTTCATGGAGTTCAGCTTGATGGTAATGAGGGCATGTCCTAGATTTGGTAAACAACTGCTCATTATATTAATGCCAACATTTCTGAAAAATTAGGGAATTTGTGGTGATCCACCCAAATGTTCGCTATATTATTGTGCAAGTTGACACACACCGTTAGCACATGATTGGGTTTATAGCCAATAGCATGGGCTCCAGCCACTTGGCCCTCTTCTCAATGATGTCCTGATGAAATTCATTTCCCAATTTATTTTTCAATTCATTTCGACATATTTCACCCAGGATTTTCTTTCCTTCTAAGAATAACTCTATAGCAAAGTCACTTAAGTTTCCTAAAACTATTGTTAAAAACTTAAGGCTATTTATCGTTCCATTTGAACTCTTCCTCAAACAGTTTCTCCAACTAACTCACACACAAAACTTAATCAGGGAGATTTGGGTTCAAAATAATGTTAAGCTTGTTCTGATCCTCTCAACCTAGCAGCCATGAGCATTCCTAGACCACACACACAATTCATTCTGTTCAATTGCCCTTGAAATTGAGACCATACCAAACTCACCCATTACTTCTATGGATTTTCCACCATATGCAAACATTTTCTCCCAGACCTCCCGATCTTAAAAATCGGAAACATGTCTAGATTGTCTTCGCCCATCTAGGGTTTATGGGAAAGGAGTCCACCACTGCTTTTACTTCAACACCTTTCACTGCCAGCAAGCCAATAGGGAGCCTCATCACGCTTTCCTTGAATGGTAAGGGCAAAGTTCTCTTCCAACTCGTTCTTTGCAATAGGGAGTTCCTTTCTGTTGCACCTATAAAATGCAAGACTGTATGCAGGACAACTCCTAGCATTGCCTATCTGATTTCTGCTTCCGCATCAGAAACCGCATCCACCATTGTTCTACCCACCTTTTATTTGACTCAATATAACCTCATTACTTTTCTCTGCACATTTACCCCCACTGCCAATGCACACCACTTATGCATCTTCACTCTTGCAAGGTATTGTCATCTCCTTCAAGTACACTGCAGCATGTTCTATACTGTGTTGTATCTCACTTGCTTGCTCCAAATCCAGTTCTTAATTGGATATCTGATGCACTTTTTTTGTTAGCAACCTTTTCCACAAGTTGATCCTTGATTGGTTCATCATTAAACACTTGCTAACTGCATGTAGCAGACAATGACTGTGGTACGGCCACATACACATTCACCGGCTGTCCAGATACTTGTACCCTTTAGAAAAATGATGGGGCATATTTACAAGAAAAGTGACGGAGCGCTACATTAGCCTTCTTGGCTTAACGCCGCTCTCCGACACTTTTGAAATGCAGGGCTGCACCATATTTATATATGTATTTATATACAATACAGTGCAGCCCTGCCTTACCACCTGTGCTGGCACTAATTACAGCTGCCTAGTGCCAACACAGGCACCCTTGCACCACAGTGCAAGGGTGCCTGAGTTGTGGGAATTATTGTTTATGTGCAGGGGTCCCTTCCTGCACATAATCTTAAATGTCCATTTGTAACTTCTATGTGTGCTGCTTTGTGCATCACACATAGAAGGTACAACTCTGCATTTTCCAAATTATTATTTATGTGCAGGAAGGGACATCATTCATGGCGTTTTGCTGTTTTTATGTGTGCTGCACAATGCAGCACACATAGAAACAGCAAAAACAAGGAGAAATGACTAATTTCTCCTCCTTCCGCCATGTTAAGACCAGGTTTTTTTTTGTCTTACTTTTGGCAGTGCCCCATATTTATGCCACCCTTGTAAATATGGGGCAGCATCAAAATCAATGGGTGTTGCAGTGGAACGCCCACCACAACACCCATTGCCCACCCCTTTCACGCTAAGTATAGCATGAAAGGGCGCCTTGTTTACAAGATGGCGTTAAGCCACATTAAGTGGCTTAACACTGCCTTGTAAATAAGGTGAAGCCCCTATCACCACAGGAACGTCGGAAAAAGTGACGTTCTTGTGGTGATAGGGTGCTTGTAAATATACTCCTATGTCTCTTCAATACTACATTCTTTTTCAGATTAAGGTTCATGCCAAACATTTTCATAACACTTGTGTACTCATCAATCACACACCCCTTCACCCATTTTTATAGTCAATTCTTCTTTGGTAAATGTTTTAGCATCACACTCTTCCCTCCAGACCTAAGTTGTGTTTCAACAATACTAGTTTCTTTTCGGAAGTACACAGGTCTCCTTCAATTGCCTCCAAAATAAGCCTCAATTCCTTTCTTCCGCTTAGTCCAGTTCAGGAGAGGTGTTCCTGGCACAGCCAGGAAATGGTGCTGGTAGTACTCTCTGCAATCTGTATTGAATCCCCAGTGTCACAGAGTAAGTTCCAGTAGTCAAGTTCAAAGAATCTGTTGATATCTATTCCTCAAAGACACACCACATGCACCAATACCAATAATCTCCTAGTCTGACAGCAATGTGATAACATATAATTAAGGGGAATTCTTTTACAAACTACTGTCAGTCCTGTAGCACAAATATTGATGCACATTGAACATATTGAACATATTGTTAATATAACTTACTTCAGTGAGAACACCAATGTCAAAACAGATTCAGATTACCCGGAAAAATATAACGTATGTGTTTTTACAATCAGTAAATAGAAAAAACAGCAATCCATGCCAACAAATACACTATACTGCCTATTACGATGCACATGTCCAGTGCACCTGGCCATGTGTCATTTATGGCGCATAGATAAACATATCCACTGCGCACCACCTCCCAATGTGTAACTGTCCACGTCAATAGTATCCGTACTCGCTGCTGGAAAAATATGGAGTCATAGTCCGCGTTCAGCCAGCAGACAGCGATTAGATAGGGGTATGTGTTTAATTTCCTTAATAGTTCCATGTTCATTATTGACGAAATGATAAACGTAGGTCCTCATCAGGATACTGGCTAAAACATTAGGAGACGCCAAAAATGAGCTGTATTTAACCCATGATTGTGTAGTCTTCAGACACATTGTTCCAGGCATCAGAATTAGCTGCACTGCAAGGCGATGTTGGGTAGCCTGTTTGTTAGAAATGGGGTCTCTAGTTCGCAGTCAGTATGCACCCTGTCCAAGTAAGGACCCTCACTGTAGTCAGGGGAAGGGCATCACACACCTAAGGTAACCCCTGCTCACCCCCTTGGTATCTTTTCATGAGAAGTCAGGCTTACAAGGATATCTTGGCATGAGCAGTCAGGCTTATCTCAGAGGCAATCTGTAAAGCATTTGTACATACACACATAGTAACACAGTGAAAGCACTGCAAAATTAGTCCACACCAGTTTAGACAAATAGCCAATATTTATCTAAATAAAACAAGACCAAATGACAAAAATCCAACATACACAAGCAAAAATATGGCATTTAAAAGACTAAGGGCCTTATGTAGGTGGCCTGGCATTTACCACTTCATAAATACCGAATCATACCGAATCGGTATTTATGAAGTGGTAAATGCTATGTAGGTATTCATTCGGTAAAAATTACCGAATCGTAGAAATTCGGTAATTACCGATTCGGTATTTACCGATTCGGTAATGAGGCATACCTTCCCATTGATTGAATCAATGGGAAGGTATGCCTCATTACCGAATCGGTAAATACCGATTCGGTAATGGGGGGATCACAATCAAGGGTGGCAGGGTGTCACATTGACACTCTGTTGCACCCCTGATTCCTGCATGTGTGCACATGTGGCACACATACATGCCCTAAGGGCATGTATGTCTGCCACATTGCACACTTCTAAGCGCTTGAAAATGCTTTTACAGAGCCATTCTTCATTTAACACCAACTATTAGTTGGTGGTAAATACCGACTCCACACGACACCCACACACTCCCCCTACATATCATTACAGGATTCGGTATTTACCAAATCGGTAAAATTACTGATTCGGTAATTTTACCGATTCGGTAAATTACCGAATCCTGTAATGTGCCCCCTACATTGCAAAAGCCTAAATACCGGTCGGTAACGGTATAATTACCGAAAATCGGCCGTTACCGACCGGTATTGGGCTACCTACATGAGGCCCTTAAACAGTTCAGTCCATAGAAATCTATGGCGGCGTCACTTTTAGCACAAAATACCTGGGATGCGTCAAAATTCAAAGACAAAAGTAGGCGCCAAGGGGGTGAAGCGGCCTAAAAGCAAAGCGATGTGTCAGTTCCTTACTCCCAGGAAAGCTGATTCATTGGTTCCTTACTGCTACGTAGGGGAGGTGATGCGTCGGTTCCTTACTGCTATGCAGGGGAGGTGATGCGTCTGTTGCTTACTGTCAGGGTAGGTGATGCGCTTTTGATCTAATGTATGGGAATAGGAATATGTGAACTTTCCTGGACTTCTCACCTTCTGGACCTTACAGTAGGGTTTAAAGCCCTTTTTTGTCTTTATAAAATTGGAATGAATGATAATGATTGTTGCAGAGCTTTGGTAGAGAAAGCATTAGATGTAGGTGGGGCTCCTAATGTAAGGGTGTCATTTGGCTGCTTGGTGCACTTTCACTCTTTTGCGGAGCAGTTATTACATTTTCAGTTCATTTCAGCTTCTGTATGATGTGATGTTTCACTAATATCCTCTGTTTCTTGTGGCGTTTTAGGAGTAGGTTCAGCTGTTGTAAATAACAAGACAGTGAAAGTATTAATTTAATATAAGTGAAGAGCATGATTAAACTGTACCTGTACCAATTCTGTATCACCTATATTGTTTTATTTTACGTTTCAGGTTTATTTAAAACATATATGTTTAATTATATAGTCCACAAAGGTAGAAATGTAAAGATAAAAGTGTGGTATGTGAGTATTGGTTTTATGCACATGGCCTACATTACCCACAATGCATTGTTTTGAACACTATGAAAGCCTGAAATGTAATATTTTCTCAATTTTTACTGCATCTTTTTGAAGAAATTCCACTTTGAGTAGTTTGAAAATAAAACCTTTTTAACAAAACTTTTACTGTTACTTTTTTGTAATATTCTAAATTTAATGTTTAATCTGCATATATTTATATAAGTAAATTGTAAACAACTGATCTGGAGTATCAGATACATGAACTAAAATGTCAATCTTTGGGACTCCACAGATGGCCTCAGGCTGTAACATTGTCTCTGTTAAATCTTCCATAGGTGTGGGTGGTGGCTCTGGGCTTGGTCCTCCACCTGCAGCTGCAGCCTCCTTTCTTCTCTCTCCTTGCTGCGGGAGCGCAGGGTGTACAAGCACTTTTGGATCTCTTCCACCGCTCTCTTTGTACACCCAACTGCATTCATGTGTTGTTGGATCCTTGTCCAAATAAGTTTCTTATTTGGCTCAGTTACTGACACAGATGTTTTGCCAAAGAGTTTGTCATGTTCTGAGATACACTCCTCTGCTAATAATTCCAGCTCTGTGCCACTGAATTTGCGCTTTCTTTTCCTCCCCACCTCCTCCTGTGGCTCCTGGCTGGTCATGCTGCTATGAGTTAGTCCTCCATAGGCAGAGAACATACTTCCTTAAATAGGAGAGGTAATCATTCACTGTCGGTGCCACAGTTGCAATTAAAACTCATACCAATTTGCAAATACCAATTTAGTATTTAAAAATGCTAAGGGGCACATGCATCAAGCTATTTTGCAATCGTAAACAGTGCGATTTGCAAAAATCGACCGTTTGTGATTGCAAAACGGCCTTTTCTAATGCATGAAAGTTTTTTTATTCACTATTTAGGTAATCGCAATTTTTGAGATTCCCTAAATTGCGAATGGAAATAGAGAATCGTAATTCGCAATTCTCTAATACACATGCAAGAAGCATTTCCTAAATGTGAACTGAGTGTTTAGGAAACGCTAATTACCATCAACTTCAAGTTGATGGTAACCAAGTGCATACTTTGAAAAATGCACAAAACTGCATTTTTCAAAGTGCCATGTGGTGCACACATGCCCCTAGGGCATCCATGTGCCTTATATGTGCATTTATTTTGTTAGGGGCGCCTCATGGGGGCCTTAGGCCCCCAAGCCCCCTTGCCTTTTCAATACCTAATTTGCGATTACCAATTAGGTAATTGCAATTTAGGCAATCCAAGACCATTCTCACCTATGGGCCTTGAGGCCCATAGGAAAGAATGGAGTTTCAATTGCAAATAGCGATTCCCCAATTGCATTTGCGATTCTGAAGGAATCGCAATTAGAGAATCGATATTTGCTGTTTGTATTGCTGCATTGTGTGTTGCTGTTACCAAATATTGATTTCTTATAAATCGCTAAGTGGTAATTGCAAGATGAAACTTTGATGCATGTGCTCCCTAATGCTTCTGAATCGCTATTTACCCTTAGGAAATGTACCTAAATCATACTTAGCAATTCCTATTTTGTCAATTGGTGTTTGCCGCAATTTAGGAATCACTAAATACACTTTTCTAACATCAGACACTAGATTTGAGGATTCATCGGTGAGTGCATGATCAGGGACCGGGTGCAATAAAATAACAGCTGTCAGTTGTTTCTGTTGGTTGCCTTGCTGAGAGAACTGACTCTAGGTTAGGGACTGAGATCAGACACAGGGGGCAGAATGGCCACTAGTCCTATCACTAGTCCTGGGGTCTACAGTAAGGGAGAAGGTTTCTCCATGGACAGGTTTAGTGGCTAGGGCAGATATTGACTGAGGGGTACAGGCTTTTTCAGACGGGCAAAAAAAGACAAGAGCCACTGTAAAGGTGGCGTATTGTCCTTGTTCTACCGGTTGAGCAAAGAAATTCATCAAGACATTTATTAGTCTACCCTAACTTTCAGCTAGGGGGTCCGGTATAGAAATTCTCCCTTTTGCGCATTGTCACCCCAGATATTTCATCTTTTTCTGGACCCTATTTGTGCTAGCATTATGACCCAGTGCACTTTGCCACTGCTAAATAGTTGTAAAGAACCCATGCTTCCCCTTTAAATCATGTACTGTACATTGGATCTCTCTTTGTGGCCTAGTTAACTTCCCTATAAGTACATTGTAATGGTACCTAAAGTGCACCTATAGCATGGAAGGTTAAAGGTCATATATGGGCTGCAGTTTATATTTAAACCACCCATATATGTGGCAGAAATATATTTCCTCCAGTAGGACCACAGTGCTTTTCCATGGCTCCAGTTTAAATGGACTGCAGTGACACCTGACGGAAAAAAATCAGTTTTTAGCCACCTATGAAAAGTCTATTTTTATATATTACAAATTCACCCCCAAAGTGTGACTTATAAGTTCACAAGTTAGTGTGACCTCACAGTAAAATAAAACCTAAAAGCTACTTCACTGTGTAGGCCTGCCTAGACATTTCCCTAATATGTCTAAGTGGATTAAACTATTTTTTCCTACTCTGATTAGAAAAGAACTAGAAAAATGCTTCAATGTTATTTCATGCTGAGGGGCTCATTATGATGGTGGACGGACTGGAGTCCGTCCGCCATCGTGTTAGAGACCGGAACCGTTCACAATACATGCGCCGGTCCCACACACCAAATCAGGATGCGACCGCCATTTTAACATTGCGGCGGGTGCTGCTGACAGCAGCCCCCGCAGCGAAGTCAAAATGGCATGTAGCGCATTTCACTGCACTACGTGGCAGGCACCACATGGTGCCTGCCACTTGGTACAGTGAAATGTTGGGGGTACCATGAGTATCCCCCAGTGCACGCACACCTCACCCCATCACAAGGGGGCCCGCAACGGGCCCCTGAAACCAATCTCCACCAGCCTTTCAATGGCAGTTTATCCGCCATGGAAAGGCTGGCTGGAGACAGCATTGTGTAATGACTGACGGTGCCTGCTAGGCACCACTGCCATTTCATTGCTGCAGACTACTCCGCCTGGCAATCGCAACGATTACCTGTGGTGGTTCCACGGCGGACGGACTTTGCATCCGCCGCGGTTCCAGCCTGGATGCAATCGTAATCTGGTGGTGGGAAAATCGCGGTCGGATGTAGGAAGGACCGACACCGCCGGGCTGGCGGTGGCGGTCCTTCCGCCGTCCTAATGAGCCCCTAAGTTTTTAAAACCTGACTTAATGGTGAAATTATATTGTTAATAACTTAAGCAGAAAAGTAACTATGTAAAAATGTACTTTAGTCTGCTTGAGCCAAAACCTATGCCCAGGAATGGCCAATGGGTGCTAACTGCTGACAAATTAGCAGGAATACGCTATCTGGGAGTGGACAGGAGCAGTAGGCAGAACAATAGGCAGTTTTAGCACTACCTCTTTTGACTGACGATGTCTGGGAGGACTTCTCCAATTAATCTTCAGGAACCTACGAGATAGAACGTCTCAAATCATAAGAGGAGGGAAAACAATTCTGCCACCTATCACACCTCCAGACCTTGAATATACATCTTCGAGTGGGAGAGTTAATGACTCTGGCTCAGAGAGCAATAGCCTGCCTCTGACCACAGGAAAGGCCAAAGGGTGTTAACTGCTGACCACTTAGCAACGATATGCTAATTAGGAATGGACAGGAACAGTAGGCAGCACATAGGGCAGCTTTAGTACTATCTCTTTTGACTTGGAGATGCCTGGGAGGGATTTTCCTATTCATCCCCAGGACTCTGCTAGAGAGTCAGGCTCCAACCCAAGTAGGAGAGAAAATACTCTTGATACTGCCAGGTAGGGGAGTAGCCAAGAAAATGAAGACAGGCCGGTCTGGAGGCAGCTGGGTCCTGCCATGTTGAAACAGGGGTTGCTGGGTATTTTTTACAGTAGGACAAAGAGAAAGTGCTGTAAAAGGTGGTGGGGGACTGTGAGACAATAGTTAGAATTGGGAGATAGATTTCTCTTATCACTGGCTAGTGCACAGGATAACTCTGACACCTCAATCACCACATTCTAAGAACATTCCTGGACCAGGGAAGATTCTATCCAAAGAAGAAGATACTGGAAGAAGATCCCCAGCTTCTGACACTTGACTCTGACTCCTGATGGAAGAAGAGGACTCACACAAGGACTCAAGATCTCCTGAATCCTGCTGGCACCTACAGGCTGGAACTGCTCTTCTGGGCTCCTGTTTGCCTTCTTCAAGGACACAAAAAACAGATGGATGTTTGATGTCAAAAGGGCGGACCTGACAAAAGGAGGTACAGATAGCACTGTGACAGATGGGACACAGACTGAATTGTCATGATTTAACTGTAGACTGGAAGGAGCTTCATCATTCCGCTTGATGAGGTGTATCATGTGCAATGTTTTCACCTAACATATCATGTGTGAAATAGCGATTGAATTGTATCTCCTGATTAACAGATGGTACAAAAGTCAAAGCTGATGTCTTGTTCATAAACTATTGGGTCTGGAATCCAAATATGATGTAATTTCTGATACATCAAAATTCCTCAACATATTTATAATTTGGCATATTAGTCTCAGCCAGGCCTTAGTGAGATATATCTTTTCAGTTTTTTCGCTGTGTGGGATAATTAATCTGCTGCACAAGTGGGCAGATCAAAGGCTTCAGGAAACAAGAGGGAAAAAAAGCTTCTCCTGCTGAAGAAAGAGGACAGGATTGTAATCTCCAGAGCTACGATCCGACACTTGTAAATCTAAGTGTGAGATACTTCCAAGGCTCAACATTGGAAGATCACAGATGTATGCAGCTGCTCCACAGTAATGGGTCTTTTTGCAGTGCTTAGGGTAAAGAGGCAGGCATAGGTATGTGAAGATTGACACAGAGGAAGATGTGCCTCAGTTTTGGAGAGAGTTGCCATCTTTATTCCTTCCCAGAATGACTCATGGGGTAAAGCAGGCAGTGAACAGGTTCCTGCTAGTAATTCCAAGGGGTGGATGTGGCACAATGATGTTGGGTGGATACTCCACCAATCACATTAACCTCTACTTCACTATTTACGTCTCTTCAGAGGCGCAAACAGCTGGAAATGAGCTATCAAGGGCATGAAAGCATTGACATCACTGCGATTTGATCTGGGACTTATGTGTTGATCTCTGGACTTAAAGGAATTTCTCCAAGGTTAGTCACTCAAATCCCTATGTTTGCATTCTGTAACAATTATTTGAATATTTGAATAAATTAACAGAACTGAGATTAGTGTCTTAAGTTTTTTTTTAATGTTTGGCTAAATATATGATACCAAGATTGCTCCCCCATCAAATGTATTGTGTCTGGACATCAACAGTAATCATTTCAGGCACGTGCAACTTAAGGTTGGCCTCTGAGTGTTTATAATCTTTAAACGTGAGATCAGAGGAGCACTGGGTACCTGCAGCCGATTCTACTTGAATGCTGGCCAATTCTGCTTTTGAATTTCGACAGGTTTGGCTGATATAAATAAGGTCACAAGGGCACCAGATGCTGTAAATTACAGTCGATGAATTTCAGCTGGAGAAATGATTAAGAGTGATGAGAATGCTGGAATGTTTAAACTCCTTGGTTTTGATGGCAAGGGCACAGACACTGCAATTGCCACATTTGCCTACCGCCGGTGTAGGCCCAATTGTTAAATAAGATGAGTTATGCAGTGATGGACAGTTATTGGTCATGTGTTTTGTGAGTATTCAAGGGCACCAGGCATGAAAAGCAGTGTCTTCAGCTGCCAAATGAACGCCACGACGTTCTGGAAAGCATCACGGATAAGCTTTTTACCATGTCCCCGCCAAGATGCTCGATTGATTATAGAACTTTAATCAATATTCTTAATCTAAGATGGATTTGAGTCTTTTCCTGTTATCGCAGTTCCTATTTAATAATATATAAGGGAGACTATCGCGAGAGTAAAATGCCTCTCAAGGCATTCATTCCCTTATTCTTCCATAACATTTATCAATCCATTGCTTGGTTTATTTCTCCTTCCTAATGTTAGGGCATGTTTGGTGTCTGCTGATTTCACCAATGCTAATCTTCAACTTCATTCAAGAGGGTTAAGGTTACCAAGGAGATTTTCTTCCCTTTTGTGGGTTTTACTTCTAACTAGGAGGGTGGAACTTTGGCTCCTTGGAGGAGTCACCCTTTCTTTGGGCAATTTGGAAGGGGGTTCAGTAGACCTTCTCAGCACTCAGTCCTTTACAGATTGCAACACCACACACTCATGAGGCTTCAAAATGTTATGGATCCTTCATTGGATGTAGCTCAAGAGTTACAACTGTTGTGCCTTGAGAATTCAGCTGAGATAGACTTTGCTAAAGTATACAAAAAGTGATGGATGGAATGCTTTAATTAATCTCAACCACTGGTAATTACCCGCGGTTGCAGCCCAGTCAATCGTTAGTTTACACATCACTCCACCTCAGTTTTGACCCAGCTAAATGCAAAACAGTCTTGACCCTCTCCAACAGGAACAGTCCAACCCAAACTGCCAATCCAGGTCCGCCTTGAACCGGAACACAAGCAACCCAAGAGCCATTTCACCCTTGTTATGGGCTCGCCAGTCAGGTATTGCTTGGTTTCAGTGACAAAGTTGATGCCTTAAGTACAACGGGTATTCCCAGACGTGGGTCCCGTGCTCACTGTGCCACTGGAATCAAGCTATACCTGGCTGATGAGCCCTTTTCAGGGCAAAACGGGTCTAAGGTTCCTCATATTCTGGTTCAAGTAGGACCAGGCTTGGCAGTTCGGGCAAAACTGTTCAACCTAGAACAGGGTCAAGACTGATTTGCATATGTCTGGGTCCAAACGGAAGTGACATGGTGGGAGAAAAACAATGGAGTGGATTGGGATGCAGCCCTGAGCGATTACCAGTGGCTGAGATTAATTCAAGCGTTCCATCCATCACCTTGTTGTTTTTTCAGATAGACTTTTGTGTCATTGTCTACAGATATCCAGATAGTCCCTTCAAGTGCCCCACATTTTTCTGGTGAACAGTTAAGAGAAATGTTTGATTCTCATACCGTAAATTTTGCTTTTTGTCCTGTGCACTTTACCAAGATCTTATAAAAGTGAGTTTCCTAATTATTTACCTTACTGGATCAGCTTTGGCTTTTGTAAATTCATATGCAACCAACTTGGAACCTTCTTTACAATCGTATGATACCTTCTTAGTAGCTTATATGACTTAAGTAGCTGGGTGTAAGATAAATTAATTTGATTACAACATTCTTCTTCATTTTCTAAACTTACTGCTGATAATTTAATAAGGTCACAGAAGAGAAGAAAATTAAGACTAAAGACAAGAGAAAGTTGTTTGAATTCCTCTCTGGTCTCTAGTCTCTTCCTCTAGCTAATCAAATATTTAATTGGACCCATTGTTTCATGAACAGTGCAATCACCATTGTATGTCAGTGTCTTCCCTCTACTAGGCTTCTTCCTTCCCGGTGCTGCAAATGCATTCCACCTATGTTTTATTCCTGAGCAGCTCTCCTGGTAGGCCTGGGGACTAATTACAGTGCGTCTACTACTTACAGTGGGTAGTCTAAATGCACATCCTCTGTGTATATGTTATCTTTTCCCTCTTGACTTGGCCCTTTATATGATGAGTATCCTCTCTGGTATGAATGGAGGCTTGGTATGCCCTTGCTTCAGATCAGAGGTCTGGTGTTCTGATAACTTCAGTCTGGCTTTTCTGAATATGATCCTGCAGGAGTATGTCACAATTTCTCACTCCTATAATGCATCTTCTATACCACCTTTGAGGTTTTACCATAGGATATGGGGACTCCTGAGTGGGAGAAAGATGGATTGGCCTCGGCATTCACATATCAGAGCTCCAAGGTCATGACAGATTGCCAGCCCCAATAAATGGATTTTGTGGTAATAGCACAAGGTGTATCCAAGGATTATGAGGACCTGGAAGTTACTCAACAGGAGCGCTCCTTTACATTTGAAAGATTAAATCATGTCATTAATCTTTCCAGTACCTCCTGAACAGTACGAACTGCTTCTATACCCCAGTCAGTTCCAGCGATGTCCTCGAATACCAGAGGAAGTAATTCCATGTTGGGCCTTCCTCTCAAATCACCTTATGGTGCACCTGTTTAGGTGCTTGCTCCTCATTTCTACACATTCATGGTGCAATGCAATCTGCATTTCCTGATGAAACCCCAACAGTTTGACTTGAATCAAGCCAAGGTCACATTTATTCTATTGTAAAGATGGCCTGATATGGGCTACTCCCTTAATTATAAATCATACTTCCTGGCTTTCTTATTATGTGACCTTTGTACCACAATTCAGGGCAATCTTTGGGAAGAAGCAGATGTGATCAGCCACTCATAGTGTGCTACTCACCTTACTCATCCAGTGACAAAGGAATGAGGATTTGGTCTCATACATCAGTCTCTTCCATCAATCAGTTTAGGAAGCTTTGTGGATGGATGTGTCTACCAGAGCATTTAAGGCGTTTGGTAAGGTCTTAAAGAAGTGCTCTCTTTGGTGGTTAACAGACCTGCGACATCCACTGTGCTAATCAAACTCACCTCACAGATAGATAGATGTACAGCAAAGCTAGCGATGACAGGAACAGAGGTGGATTCCACAAATTGATTATTATACAAACACTTGATTTATATATTATTTTTTTTTCTTTGAATAATTTGAAAATAAAAATAAACATTGATTCTACACTTTGATTCATGTTAATATATTTGAGCGCATGGTCCAGCAAGAGTGCCTTTTCTTATTAACTGACTTAATTGCATTTAGTTTAAATATATAGGTACAACAGATTGTTACCTTGTCCAGTATTTGTGGATTCCACAGAAGCCTTGAGTTCCTGTTCAAACCCAGAATGCTAAGAAAGAAGGAAGGGGCATATTAGCAAGAACCTCGTTAAAATTATCGCCGTTTTAGCGGCAGGAAGCTGCCGCTAAAACGGCGATAATGGGCCGCTAATATGCGTTATAGAATTCCAATAGCAGCCCAGGTTAGATGTCCTGCACATCTAACCTGGGCTTCTATTGGAATTCTATAACGCATATTAGCAAGCCCATTATTGCCGTTTTAGCTGCAGTTTCCTGCCGCTAAAACTGAGATAATTTTAACGAGGTTCTCGCTAATATGCCCCGCAGTTCTTCTGAAGAACTAATGGAGTTAGGAAATATCTATAGAACTATCAGCTCAGAAGAAAAGAATTGATAAAGAAAGAAGGTGTGTGCATTTTTTACGAAAGACATGCTCATTTTGTCAGACACTGGCCCAACTTAGTGGGGAAATCAAAGACTTTACCATCGGCGGCCTGTGCAACTAAGAGCGATGGGGCCGGGTGGGGGGTGGGAGTTTGAAGGTGAATGACAAGGGAAAATGAATTATTTATTTTCCCATGTCATCATCTGTTGACCTCCCCCCCCCAACCGGCCCCACCGCTCTTACCTGCATGGGCCGAGGCTGGGTTCGACTGCATCTGGCAAACCCCAGTCTAGTACTACCAATTCAGAATAGACAGTCCAGGCGTGGGAATATCCCAATAAATTCATAAAACATTTAATGGGTACTCCCAGTTATAAAGTGTAGGTTAATAAAAATTGGAGGAAAGCCCTCACCCATCAACCTAGAAGGCATGCTTCATCATTGGGTTTGCTCCACATCATGATTCCCCTGAAGCAGGGCATCCAGGAATGAAAAAGACAAGAGATTTGATTGCAATTTTGGTGGCCTCAGATGACGGCACTCCTGGTCCAACTTTCAGTTTAGGTGAGAAGGTGTGGTTGTCCATAGGTTATCTTGCCCTGTGTTGTATGTCTCTTGGCCTAAGAGGGCACATTCCGTAAGTACTCCCTCCTTAGTGTAAGGAATCCTGGAGTATGAGGTAGAGTTCACGAGAACAATCAATCCGACTGGGCAACTATGTTTCTCCATCCTTCTCTTTTCCATGTGAGGTCCCGCAGGAGTCCGGCTTAGCCCCACACTGTTCAATATTTATGCAACCCCTCTGGCTGAGTTAGTCAAATCTTATGGCTTTATCATTACTTCCTACGTGGACAACACACAACCAAGGCACCAGTTTTTCTAGAAGTATGCACGCTGTTAGTAACAGGATGTCTGACAACTGTCCTCAGTTAAATTCAGGAAAAACTGAGGTCTTGCTCTTCAATGCCAATTTGTCATTCTGGACTCAAGACTGGTGGCCAATAGAGCTTAGGCCCCTCCCCATGCCAGTCAGAAAAGCCTGTAACCTGGGTGTTGTGATAAACGATAAACTCTCCCTTATTGATCAAGCCAATGGGGTCTCTTCTAAAGTTTTCTACACTTTGAAGATGATAAAAAAGCTTCCTCCTTTCATTCCGTCATATTTACAAAAATATTTAGTAACCTCTTTGGCAGTTTCCAGACTGGATTATTGCAATGCAATGTATCTTAATGCTCATCAACAATTGATCAAAAACTACAATTGTTACAAAACACTGATGCCCAACTTCTCCCTAATATTCCAAAACACCAATCGGTGTCCAAACATCTGTAAAAACTTCACTGGTTGCCGATCAGGCCCAGAATTATTTTCAAGGCGCTCTGTATCACCTACAAGGTACTACATATTCAAGGACCCGCATTTCTGAAAAATAGCTTTAATTGGTACATCCCCAACAGGCATTCTACAGAAAAATCTGTGATTGTGCCTAAATATAAACATGTTTTGTGGGGAGGTCGCAGCTGTGTGCTGGGTGCCTCCACTAACAGGAACAAGCTCCGCCTCCACATTAAATCATCCACTAATCTTCTATATTCAGATATGCGCTTAAAACATGGCTATTCAACTCTGTATAGTTATTAAATTCATGACAGGTCTCTTTTTATGCTCACAGTAGCTAGCGCCAAGACACCTACAGGTATTTGTGTGCTCAGCAAGTTATTTTAACATAACATAACATTTTCGACTGCCAGTGCCATAAGTGACAGTGCAGTATTTTGTTGCCTGGAAGGGGTATGAAGTCTTTGATAACTCTTGGGAGTCAGCCTCTTTTGGTTATGCTTCACAACTGATGTCTGGATTTCACAAAAAGTTTAAATCAAAGGGGAGGATCATTTGGGGAGGGGGTATTGTCAGTCCAGCAGATAGGTTAGGGCATAGGAGACCATGAAGACAGGCTACATAGAACTTTTATGTTATGTTATATAAACTTGTAGCGCACACAGATACTCCAAGGAGTGTCCCGGCGGGAACCTGAAAAGAAGTCTGAGTCAAAAGGCAGAGCTAGAAGAGAAAGGTTTTCAACTTTTTCTTAAAAATCACAAGATCTTTGACTCTGCGCAAAGCCAATGGCAATGAATTCCATGCCAGCGCCGCTATCTGGGCACAAGAGCTCCTGCCAAGCCTTTGGCGGTTGAACCGAGGAATCTGCGCCAAAAGTTGGGAGGAAGAACGAAGCTGTCTCGCCGGAATGTAGAAAGCGAACCTCTTCTGCAAGTAGATGGGTCCCAGACCATGGAGAGCTTTGTGGGCAATAGATAGAATTTTTAATTTTATTCGGGCCTCCACCGGGAGCCATTGCAGAGATCGCAAATGAGAACTAACACTACACCTGCTGGAAAGACCCAGCAGGAGTCTGGCAGCCGAGTTTTGTATCACCTGCAATTTGTTCAAGAGGTAACCTGGGATGCCAGCATACAGAGCATTAGCGTAATCTAACTGGTAGAGAATCAGGGCGCGGACAACAATTTCCTTTGCCGATTTTGGAAGGAGAGGGAGAAACTTCCTCAGAGTTTTCAGCATGCTAAAACAGGTACCGGCCAGCTTCTTGACCTGAGATGAAAAGGTCAAGTTCTCACTGAACCAAACCCCCAGATTTTTTGCAGAGTCTCCCTTAGAACTGGGAAAGGGGAAACCAGGGGGCCACAGTTTCTCTCTGAAGTTGGCAGGAAATGTGCCGTACAAGAGGATCTCAGATTTCTCCTCCTTGCACTTAAGCTGTGCCTGCTCAAGCCAGTGGAAGACAGAAGACAAACAGCGTTGGGCAGAGAGAACTGAATCATCTTCTCATCCCCAAGAGAACAGAAGCTGGGTGTCATCAGCATAAGCCATCACCTTAGCCCCTAATGCCTCCGCTAGATAAACCAACGGGGTGACATAGATGTTAAAAAGAAGGGGACTAAGGGGTGGCCACTGGTTGGGGAGCAGAGACACAAGGTGCAAGCCAGACCTGCTGAGAGCGACCCTCCAAGAAGGACCTGATCCAACCCCAGACTGACCCGGAAACACCAATCTCCGAAAGGTGCTCAAGAAGCAGGGTGTGGGGCACCATATCGAATGCCGCCGAGAGGTCCAGCATAACCAGACCTGCCCTCTCTCCGGAATCCAGACACTCACGGATCGCCTCCGACACCTCCAGTAAGGCCGATTCCGTGCTCTACGAGGCTTGGAAGCCAGATTGAGCCGGGTAGAGCAAACCCGAGGCTTCGACGTACTCGGTAAGTTGATTCATGACCACCTTTTCACAAACCTTAGCCTGACTCGGCAAAAGTGAGATAGGGCGGTAGTTTACGGTAGTCAAAGGGTCCAGGGACAACTTCTTGAGGAGAGGAAGGATTTTAGCCTGCTTCCAAGCTAAAATGAAGAATGAGGTACCACTGTCAAGATGTTTCCTGCCAATGTATTGTAACATAACAGAGTCGTATGGCAAAGTTATAATAGTTTTTTTATTTTCCAAAACAAAACCCCAAAGCAGGATTTTGTTTTTGAAAATAAAAAATAAAAATGCCCCCCCTCACCTTGGGAGTTATCTTCCATGGCGAGGGTGGGTGCATTTTGCAGTTTTCACTGCCCCTTACATGAGGGTGTTCCTGTCAAATTAGGTAGGCGGGCACAGAGGTCAATCTCTGGCAGCCCTTTCTTCGTCAGGCTGTCAGAAAGGTGTAACCATGGTAGAGACAGAGTAGTCTCCACCATGGGTGCACCAAAGATCCGCATTTAAATCGGGCAGGCGGACCATTATGTTGGCGGAAAGGTTACTCTGTCACTTTTGCAACAGGGGACCCTTTCCGCCAACATATAAATCGGGCCCAAAATCACAAATTAATGCCTTTCAATTGGTTTTTCTGTCTAAAATGCCATTACCACGTCACCTCCTTAAATGCTTTACACCCTTTTCAAGTGAAAGACAGCAATCAGTTTAAGACCTTCTGCTAAGTACCGAAGTAGCGCAGGAAACATATTCCCTGCTGCACATGCACATTTGTTCAGACACTCAACTAGCCAAAGGCTAGAGATCAACATCCCTGAACCAACTGGCCGTCTGCTCAATCAGGCTTAAAGTTCTGTCAAGTGTATCCTCTACGTTCAAACCTGTAATCTCTGAAAAACTTTTTAATCGCATCCTAGATTGGAGGGTGACTTAGCCACATTTTGTAGGGGACAGAAGTTTAATCTCTTTCTGACTATCTGACTCAATATCCTTTGTCACCATCAGTCCTCTACCAGACCTCTACATGAATACATTACTTCTTGCTGTCTAACTCTTCATTACCTCCCAAATGCCAGGCACATCTCCTGCACTGCTTTGCACATGAAGTCATCCATTTTCCAGCAACAAAAATGCTAAACTTACCTACCAACAAGAACTGTCAGAACAAGGTTTGCACTCCGTACGAGCATTTATACCTTTTGGAACTTGTGACACTGATGTCTACAAGATTCTTCTGTCCAGATATAGAAAATGGTTAAAGATTTCCGGAAGTATTTGAAACAGCATCAGTAGACCCCTCTCTGTCTAAACTCAAGAGGAACTTCTTGGCTCCTCAAAACCTTACTCTTATGAACTAAATAGAGATGTCTCAAAGGCTCATCACTTCTGTTTAACCGGTAAATGCACATCTTGTCACAGCTGCTAGCTCAGTATAAGCTCAATTTCTAGACACGTCCTTATAGACAAAAACTCTTAGATTCATTTTTCACTACTGCAATGCCTACCTCTCACATAGGATAACATTGACATGACCTTATTACATTTAATAAACTGTAATTTCCAAATGGGAACAGGTAACCAGTTCATGGTTGGTGGCTTTGGAACTGTAATGAAAAATCCTCTCTTATGGTAAAGTTGGATTTTATATTACAGTGTTGATAATGTCACTTTTAGAAACTTGCCAAAAGATGATCAGCACACACTCGTTTCCAGACACAAATCAATTTACTGAGATCATTGTTCTCATGAAGTAAAATACAAGAAAAAAAATTCTTGGAAATATGTGGTCGAATTTTCTTGATAATCCTTTATTCACAATGTAGTCAACGCATTTCATCCCTTCATAGGACTTCTTCAGGGCTCAATCAAGTGGGGCTTTCTTACAATGGCGTTTTGTCTCCAAAGTTTAAAAGCATAGAATTATTGTTCTGCTTGAATAGCAGGTGATTTAATGAATCCAGTACTTCCAGGGCAAACTATTTTCTTATTCTGATATTTCAGGCCAGTGTTGGCAACCGCATCACTAAAACGCGGTCAAGGCGACAATCCTCCCTCCTCCGACTGGTCTCTGGAAATGATATCAAAACTTTTAGAAAGTTGGTATTTTCCTGCCTTACCCATTTAGTGCCTGTAGCCTGCCTTTGGGTAACATGACTGGGTGTAGTTGACAGTTGGGCTTTTTGTATTCTTCATAGACATCCACACAATAATAGAGAGCTTAGGGGTGCCTGCATGGGCCATCACTGACAGGATGGGAGGGTGAAGCTGGGCACAACCCCACTTGCCCACTTACACCCGAAACCTCTCCCACTTCAAAGGAAGTTACAGGTATAAATATTGGACCTCAGACACTAACTCTTCAGTACACTTCTGGACCTGTGGATACTCTACCAGGAAGAAGGACTGCTATGCAGCTTGAAAGGACTGCAACTCTGCTGGACTGCTCTTCTAAAGAATTGCTGCCATGCTTCGCTGACCTGCTGCCCTCTTGCCTGGATGAGAAGGACTGGACCTGCATCTGTTGAACCCAGGACCCCAGAGTGACTCCAAGGGCTAGTCGGCTGGCCTCCTGAATAGGGCCTCACGACCATACTGTTCCAACAATCTTGTACGCAGCATCTGGACACTGCCCTGCCAAGTGGTGCCACCCTAGTCCTCGACCCTTGGAATGTTGGCCTAAAGGTGCTCTACCAGCCCATCTGGGTTTCAAACAGAACCAATGCATCTCCTCTGCTGCACGGCGCAATCATGAGCACAACCGGAACATCGCCTCCACTGTGAGGGTTCCCTCAGCGCAAGGACTCCACATCGTCCTCGCAGCTCCTCGCAGCTCCTCTGAACGGACACATCACAACGCTTGCTCGGCACTGGACGTCTGCAACCAGGATTTAAGGTCCTGTCATTGAATGGGCCTAACGGGCTCCCTGTAGCTGGCCTACGCTGTATCGCAGTTGGCCTGGACTTTACCTGATCCAGTGCGACCAGATATCCACAGTTGGAGCTTTTTGGCAATATTTTCACTGAAGTCCTTAAACCTGCATATCTCCAGTTTTAATGATTCGATTCCTGGCATTTTGGTGTTGGCTTATTTATTAAAAACAACTCTGTTTTTTTCTGATCTGTGTGGGATCCTTTTGTGGTGTTTTCACTGTGTTACTGTTTGAAGTGTTGCACAAATACTTTACACATTGCTGCTGGGTTCAAGCTGACTGTGTTAATTGCTAAGTTTCCAGAGGGTTAAGCACAGGTTGATTTAGTGTTTGCATGTGACTTCACCCTGGCAAGGATTGTGGTTCCTGCTTGAGCAGGGTTTCACCCCCAACAACCAGTTACTCAGTTTCTTACATGAATTATTAGACAACACTGCACAAATCGATACGCAAGCTATCTGCGTGATATATAGACACACGCGTTTGTAAGATCCGATTCTACCATTCAGAATGCAATGTACCAGTAAAAAGAAAACAGCATCCTAGATAAATTCCCGAGGGCGGTTTTTTTTTCAATGACAAATGGTTTGATATAAAATGGTACTGCAGCGCCAAGGAAGCCAAACCAAAAAAGTTGTACTATCTTTCCTGAGAAACTATGTCTTTTCACAACTCCTTCGCGCTCGCCCCAGCAAAGTCCTGGAGTGTGTTTTATAACTATTCCAGTTTAAGAATTATCTCTGGAAATATGAATTCTAATAAAGCCAAGATCGATAACTGCAGAGTGCGCAGCCTGCAAACACATCGCTCTAAACATTGAGGCCCGCTCTTAAATTAAATTATATTACGAATTACGACTGGCAAATTGTTTACTCTTGACTACCGAATTTTAACAGTTTGGGAAGGTAGATTTTCAGTTTCGTAAAGAAATCTTTTTCAGGCATTTTTTATATAATACGTTTTCGTTGTGAAGTCTTTTGGTTTCCTGCCCCATCTGTCACTTGTGAAACTATGCTGCAGCTGGTTGCTTTCTGAAACAATGTGCGGGTTGTTGAGTTCCTCTGTTAAGTCCTGTCAGAGTTTTACCTTTGAATCGGTGAGGTCACAGCTCACCTTGACTGGGGAGGGAAACCCAGATGATCTATGCTGACAAAATGCTGGTAATGCGATTCTGGCCGCGACAGATTCTCACTTTCCAAGGCCTACCTTCAGGCATTCTGGACCTGGGAAGGCAGAGCCGGACCCGATGGGGGCCTGGAGGAAACACCAGCCGGTGGCGGGAGCCCCTCCTTGCCCTCCCCCTTACTCAAAATTCCGGCTAAGCCGGGGGGCAGGATCGGCCCAGAAACAAAAGAAGGCTCTCCTCCAATCAGGGGGCGAGCTAGTAAGGCAAGGAGGGGGTTAAAAGAGGGGCCTACTGCCCAAGAAGGCATAATTCACCCCCGTGCTTGAGAGAAAAGAAGAGAATGTTTGAAAATTACTCCTGACAATGGCATACGTAAACTTTCGTCCAGAGTGGCGCAGGAGCAGATCTATACATGCATATGTGCCCACGCCAAAATGCAGTTCACAGATAAATATATTCCAGGAAATGAAATACTATTCCTGGTCCTATTTCAGAAAGTTCTCGGGAATTCACGAAAGCAGATAGCTGCACTTAATACAAGGACATATTTCCAGGGTGCCCTTTCAAGCCCTCTATAAGGTTGATTTGGCGTTGACTATAACCTTTGGAGTTTATAACAACTCTACCTCTCCCTCTGTATCGGCAGGCTTCACTGCAAGTGACCAGGGCGGGACTGGGAACCAAAACCGGCCTTGGCAAAGTGCTCGGCAGGCCCCCCTGGGGGGTTGGGGTTGCCGCCGAGTTCTTTGGTAAAAAAAAAAAATGTTTATTTCACCCATGGGGGTCCTTCTGTGACCCCCTGACAAAGGCTAGGGGGTCAGGAACTCTCTTCCCTGCCCCCTTTTCACGTTTTCCACCTTTTTTCCCCCTTTCCTTTTCAGTGCGAGAGGCAAAATGGCGGCCGACACTTCCTGATTTCGACCGATTCGAATGTTGACTGACATCTAACAACCAATCAGAATTTCGCTCGCGCACGGCACCGTGCGCGCACATTGCGCGCGTATAGATATTTATATGCTTTTAAATGCTAATTTCTCAGGTAATACTGAACAGATTGACACCAGACCTGCAAAAGGCACTTCCCTGACCTGAGGACTACCTCTCTGCCAAATTTCAAGTAATTCTGTTCAGCCGTTCGGCTAAAGGTCCTATGGAAAAATGCATGGGGAAAACACGTTTTGTGACCCCCCTTTTTTCTCGGCCCCCGCTTGACGAATCATCCCGAGACTTTCAGGGTAGGAGCTGAGCGGAGCGCCCCATTAGTTTTGAAAATTTCGCGAAGATTCGTCAACCGGCGCCAAAGTTATTCAAAATAGAATTTTGAGATTTCCTATGGAAACACGGTCCTAACTATAACTATCTACTGGCGACCGCCAGTAGATAATATATATATAAATATATAGATAAATAGATATATTATCTACTGGTGGTCGCCAGTAGATAGTTATAGTTAGGACCTATTTTCCATAGGAAATCCGCAACATTCTATTCCCAATAAGTGTGGCGCCGGTTGATGAATCCTCGTGAAATTTTCCAAATGTTTGGCCAGCTCCACTCCGCTCCTACCCTGAAAGTTTCGTGGTGATTCGTAAAGCGGGGGCCGAGAAAAAGGGGGGTCCCAAAACGTGTTTTCCCCATGCAATTTCCCATAGGATCTGTTGTCGCAGCTACAGCCCGAACCGCTGAACGGAATGACACCACATTTGGCAAAGAGTTAGTCCTCAGTTCAGACTCGTGCCTTTTGCATAAATGGTGTGAATCTTTTCATTAGTTCCTGGGAAAATTAGGGTAAAAAAGTTAGTGATATCTATGGCCAGGGAGGATCCGTGGACCCTACCCGCACCCTAAGCGCACCCTCCCCGAATCGAGCACGCACCCTCCCGATCACGCGCGGAATGCTAATTGGCTGTCGAGTGTCTGTCTACATTCGAAACCAGGAACTGTTGGCGGCCATTTTCTGCCTCGGTAGAAGCGAGGCTGAAGAAGCAAGGGGAATAAGTGTGTAAAACATATAAAGGGGTCAGAGTGGAAATACTCTGACCCTCTAGAGGTGCTTAGGGGGTCCCAGCAGGACCCACTGGGGCCCTCTTTTAAAAAAAATAAACGGCGAAATGCGCGCAGGGTGCGCGCATCCTATCGTGTTTGGTGCACGGATCCTCTCGCATTGGGTGCGCGGGTCCAAGGAGAAAAAATGTGAATAAAGACAAGAAATCCTTGGTTGTATGACAACTTTCTACACTGAAAGGTAGGGTGTATATTTCTGTTTTTTAAACGAATGATTCTTATTGGTTAAGAAAAACTGATTATAAGAAACATTATATATGATAAGCTGATATGTTAAAAAGTCAAGCACACTTGCTGTCTTGTTTAGCAACCTTGTGTGCTGAACTTGTGACCTGTGTGCTCAGTACAGTGTTCCATGACCTGTTTCTATGGTAACAGGCAGAAGGCAGATTGGGGGAAGGGTTCAAATTTATGTCATTTGGAAAGGGTTGAAATGTTTAACCAATAGAAATGTGTGTTTGCTTTTGAATTTATGTGTGAAGGATTGTGATTTGATGTTTACATGTATATGTGTGGAAAATGAAAGGGAAACTTTGCCATTCTTTGTTTGTGCTGAGAGGTGCACAGTGCAGAGATTCTGTATAAGAAAATCTGGTGTGTGACTGATATACTTCTTAATCTACAAAACAACTTGAAAGGTGAGTTATTTAATTGTGTCGGGATGTATGTAGACTATTTTGATTTTAATCAGACTAATGTATTTCTCCTGCTAAAGTGTAGGGAGTACTTTTTTCTCTACAATCTTATTGACAGTGTGTGCATGTAGAAACCATTCTGTGATAAGCATTTGTGTTTTTCATGTGTTTGCAGACAGATAACTGTGCTGTTTTTTTATTTTGGTAGAATTAGAAACCAGTCATTGTTTATGAATTGGTGAAATGAGTTATGTTTCTATACTAAAATGTAGTACTCCTTCTAGATGAAGAAATGTGTTTTGGTATAGTGCAAGGGATAATGTTGTTTGTCTAGAATCACACAGTGAGTATGTGTGCATTTGGGAACCACTATGAGAGAAGCATTTGGTAACATCGTGTATTTGCTGACAGATAACTGTTTTAAAACCTGTCATGTTGTCAAGTTTTAGTAGCATTAGAAGCCAGTCTTTGCTTATGCATTGATAAAATAAGTCATGCTTTGACACTAATGTGCTGTACTTTAATATGTAGATTGTGTGTAGTCTCCTTACCCCTTGCACAGTAGTGAACGAGTTTTTGTAAGCTGCTAGGAATAGTGTTGCTTGTCTAGAATCACACTGTGAGTCTGTGTGCATTTGGGAACCACTGTGAGAGAAGTATTTGGTAACATCGTGTATTTGCTGAAAGATAACTGTTTTAAAACCTGTCTTGTTGTCAAGTTTTAGTAGCATTAGAAGGCAGTTTTTGCTTATGCTTTGATTAAATGAGTCAGGCTTTGACACAAAAGTGCAGTCCGGAAATATGTAGATTGTGTGCAGTTCCCTTATCACTTCCACTGTAGTGAATGAGTTTTGGTAAACTCCTAGGGAATAGTGGTGCATGTCTAGAATCACACTGTGAGTCTGTGTGCATTTGGGTAACGATTGTGATAGAAGCATTTGGTAACATCGTGTATTTGCTGACAGATAACTGTTTTAAAACCTGTCTTGTTGTCAAGTTTTAGTAGCATTAGAAGGCAGTTTTTGCTTATGCTTTGATTAAATGAGTCAGGCTTTGACACAAAAGTGCAGTCCTGAAATATGTAGATTGTGTGCAGTTCCCTTATCACTTCCACTGTAGTGAATGAGTTTTGGTAAACTCCTAGGGATAGTGGTGCTTGTCTAGAATCACACTGTGAGTCTGTGTGCATTTGGGTAAGGATTGTGATAGAAGCATTTGGTAACATCGTGTATTTGCTGACAGATAACTGTTTTAAAACCGGTCATGTTGTCAAGTTTTAGTAGCTTTAGAAGCTATTCTTTGCTTATGCATTGATAAAATGAGTCAGGGTTTGACACTAAAGTGCAGTACCATGTACTATTCTCTTCACTGTGCCAGAACTGAAAATTTAAAAGTTTTACCCAGGCACTGTCCTAGCAGTAGTCTGATGATTTAATCAGTTTCCAATTACTCATGTTGTGAACCATACATTACCACATAGACTGCTTCAAATGTCTATGCAGTATGCATGCAGTCTTCTAACATACTATACACTTGTATTTCACACCTTCCAAGTACTAGTCCATTCACTGTGTCAAAAGCCAACCACTTATAAATTCACCCAGGCACTCTCCTTGCTGTACTCTAATCATTCCGTCAGTACCCAAGTACTCATGCAGTGAGCCAGGCCTTAGCACATAGACTGCATTAAATGCCTATTCACTATGGATGCAGTCCTCTAATCACCTACACAGTTGTCTTTCACACCTTCAATTCCCCAATCAGTATTCATACACTTCTAGCAAACACCCTGTCACTCACCCAATGTGTCTCCTTATAGTACTGTAATCATTCAGTCAGTTAGCATGTAGTCGTTTAGTGAGGTAGCCTTTAGGGCATGAACTGCTTCAAAGTAGTATGCACTATGCATGTAGTGTTTTAACCATCGTCACACTTGTGGTTCAGGGCTATAGTTTCTTAGTCAGTTTTTATATAAAATGTGTTTGTACAGTAATGGAATAGTATACATTAGAAAGTTATTAATATACATTTATTTGTGATTCTTTTTTACAGATACTGTTTTTCAGCTTAAAAATAGAGAAATCATGTCAGAAAATAAAAGAAAAAGAAAAGAAACTCAGAAAGGCGCAGGAGCAGGAGTGTTTCTCATCCGTTTGCACTCTTCTCGTGCAAGATTGTTCGGATGAAGGGTCCTTAGGTGTTTCATCATACTTGCCGTGCCGTACGAGTATTTCTTGTTAGGATCCCCTCGCGACAGAACTCTTTTGCAAATCTTGCACGTGACCAAGGTGGCATTGGTCTTTGTTTGCCCCTCGGGAAAAGTAAAACATTTCCACACCACTGAAGAAAAACGTTGTGGGCGTGGTGCCTTCTCCAAAAATGTATTCTCAGATTCGGTGAATATTTTAAAGCGGCAACATTTACAGTTTTTGTAAATTAAACGTATAAAATTTTGTTAGCCGTAAGCATTTTATATATCTGTGATTTGTATCTTGTGGTATTTTGCTGAGAATAGCATGATGTTTTTTTTTTTAACAATCTTTCTGATTGTTTTTTTTTTGCCCGCTGTTAAGTGATGAGTATGATTGAAATCACAATTTTTAGTGAAATTCAATATATTCTGAGAACAGCAAAAAAGGCAAACAAATTACTTTGTGGAAATTATGCTGTGTTGTAAAAAATTTATTATTACATGTTATCATTTTTTTTTCCTTTACTTTCACAGATCCAAATTTTAAAATTAGCAATTTATATGAATTTAGATTGCAATGAAAATCTGAAAAAAATGTATACCATTTTTTATTCCTATTACTGTGAAGGTAAGTTTAACTAAGTCTCAATATGCAGAATGAGGAGGTCTGCAAGAAGCTACAAAGTTGAAACACGTTTCTAAAAACACTCTGTTTATACTTATGTAGTTTTGAAATCTGACCATATTCAGATATCATGTGAACTGCAAAAAAAGAGATTTGAGGGGTTCATAATATTTCCCATTGTACCTATTGAAGGACCACAATCATTTCAATCATTCTTCTTTGAACATCTTTGCAGACAAAACTCTGTGCTTGCCTTCTATCAGTCGCAAGGAATTTTAAAACCGGAAATATGTCACTTTTTATAACATAGTTATTGTGCAAGACACTCTTTCATATTTACAAAGAGAGGAAAAGGCACTCTGTGCACTTTTTATACTCCATGTAAATACAACCTCATTATGCACACCACTTTGCGTTGAAAGGGTGTTCTATAAGTTTTGGTGTGCATGATTGCACTGAATACTCATAGAACAAGACACATGTCTAGATTTATCAGAAATCATAAATCTCGATATGTGTGTGAATGCTGCACCATTCTAAAATTGGTGTAGGAAAGCACAACAAGGAGAATTGTTTTCATTTCTCCACATTTTATATCTTCAATGCATGCTACAATGCTCAGCATACATTGAAAGAGAAAAATGCCTTTACTGATTGTCTTTGTGTAGGAAGGTGTGTCTTACTGCACAAAAACAAACAGCACATGAAACAGATATCCTTGCACTATGGTGCAAGGGTGCCTGTGTCACCACATGGCTGTAGTTTAAGCAGCCGTGCAGAGAGAAGCATAGATTTGCAACATATTTATGTACATATGTTGCATCCCTGTGCTTTGGAAGTACTACAGCACACTGCAGTTAAAGAAGTTACTGTGTGATGCTGCAGCACTTCCTCATAGTTCTGCACTTATACATTCACCATACGCTACTAATGCATTCATTCAGTCAATTACATACTACACATACATTCATCTAAACATTCACACACTAACAAAGAAATGTTGCTCTTTTTTTAAACCAGGAAAGTTAGTTCTTACAAGAACTTTTTTTTTTCTTCTTTTTTGTTTTTCTTTTGGTTTTTCCAACAATTTTGTGATTTTTGGGAGAAAAAAAAACAAAAAACAAAACAGGAGGAACCAAACAATGAACTTCGGGGAACAATAAAAAAACCAAAAAAAAACCTAGCAAATGTGACTTTCTTGCCGGCGGCAGATCAGATCGATCGACTGCTCACCGTAGCACAAAGTCGCATTGCACTTAGTGCAGAGCACTTTTAAAAATTGAAATTGAGGACGGATGTCCAAGTTTTGGGCTGATGGATGCACTCTTGAAGTGCTCGGCTGCGATGAGGTGGAAGGCGCAGGAGCAGGAGTGTTTCTCATCCGTTTACACTCTTCTCGTGCAAGATTGTTTGGATGAAGGGTCCTTAGGTGCTTCATCATACTATCCGTGCCGCACGATTATTTCTTGTTAGGATCCCCTCGCGACAGCACTCTTTTGCAAATCTTGCATGTGATCAAGGTGGCATTGGTCTTATTCTGCCCCTCGGGAAAAGTAAAACATTTCCACACCACTGAAGAAAAACGCTCTTTGCGTGGTGCCTCGTCCAAAAATTCATCCTCAGATGTATGAGGAGATGCAGGTGATGCCTGCTGCCCTGAAGCCATTTTTAGTTGAAAAAAGTTAGAGCTAAGTGTAAACTTAGTCTAAAAAAATCTTCTTCTCTGCAAAGAGATGCTCCTCCAAAGAAGGTCAAAGAAGAATGATTGAATTGGGTGGGGTCTTTCAATAGTTAGAACAGGAAGTGTAATGAACCAATCAAATCTCTTTTTTTTCAGGTCACATGGGATCCGCGCAACCTGCGCATAGGCACCCAGCGCGCATCCGCGAAATTGAATTAAAAAAAATTATAGGATTAGATGTAAAAATATATTAGTTTTAAAACTAGTTTAGAGTTTGTCTTCAATTAATATTCACATGAAATACATATATATATGTTTTTTTAATGTTAAATATTTCGCGGGATCCGCGCACCTACCGCATCATAGACGCAGATGACGCATTGCGGAAGCGCGTAAACGTCGCGTTACGTACATCGAACGTGTCGCGCATAGGCTGGGAGTCGCGTCCCAGTCGCTATGCGATCGCGCACTAAACACGTACCCAACGCATACCATGCGCGGATGCTAACGCATAGGGATCGAGAACGGTGCGCATAGGGTGCGCGGATCCAAAAACATGGAAAAAAATATATAAAATAAAGTTTTGAACATATAGTTAAAGAAATATTTGTAAAAATATAAAAAATATGTTTGAAAAGCCCAATAAAAACAAGTAATATTTTTAAAGTTTTTAAAAGCATTAATTAAAAAAATAAATTAAAAAAATGGTGATAAAAAAGAATTTCAAAAAAACATAATTAATGTAATTGACACACTGAATTTGACAAATATAGAAATCCAATGAAATTCATTAAACATGATATCTTTAGAGATAAGTTATAGATAGGAATTAGCATTTAAAAATCCTTTGAAATTCACTGAAAAAACCATAGGTTTCATGCACGTTATAGTTAGGAATTGGCATTTAAAAAACCTTTGAAATTCACTGAAAAAACCATAGGTTTCAGGGGCGTTATAGTTAGCTGGACATTTCCCTCGTACAAAACCCTAGAAATTCCCCTGTTGTAGTTAGTTCAGCTAACTATAACTCGTGCACTGCTGATGATGTCACATATTACATCACTGATGACATCACTGATGACATTTCAAATGACATCACTGATGACATCACTGAGGACGTCATCCAGTGACTGTGTGTTTCTGTAAAGTTTAAATATGTTTTATATATTTATAGTGAAAGGCCTATGGAAGAATGAGTGGGTGTATAAGTGTGTGAATGGGTGATTTTCTAGGTGCGTAACTGACTCTATAAGTGAGTCATTGAATGTATCTTCCTGCAGACTAGTGACTAAACTGTGTGAATGTCTGTATGTGTCTGTGTGTTGGTGTATAAGTGGCTGCATGGTTTTGTGAATAGCTATATGAGTGTCTATATGGGTTATTGATTGGTTGTCTGAGTATCTGTATGGGTGCCTGAGTGTTTGTGTGGGTAGGGTGTGTGTGACTCTGTGCATAGATGTGTGAATGGGTGATTCAGTGGGTGCATGGTTTTAAGAGTGCATCTGTGATGAACTGTATGGTTGGGTGACTGTATGTAAGGGTGTGTTAGTGATTGAATGTATATCTCAGTTGTACATGTGTCAGTAACTACATATGTGAAACACAGTGTATATGTGTGTAAGAGTATATAACTATCTATATGTGAGAGTGTGTGATTTTGGGAGTGGCTGTATGGATGAGTGTGTGCTTGTATCAGTAATTGTATAAGAGCGTCAGAATTTGTTAGTATTTTTATGAGTAAGTGAACTTGAGTGTGTTTAACTGTATAGGTGAGTAAATTGGACTGTGATTAATTATTTGCATGACTGACTAGATGTGTCTGTACCTCAACGGATGATTGGCGGTGTGTGAGTATAGGTGTATAAATGCATATGATAGTCCTGTACAGAGTGACCGTAAGTATGAGTGACTGTACAGGTGAGTGAGTGGAGATGTATGTAGACCTAAGAGTCAATGAGTGGGTGTGTAGTTATTGGTATTGGAGTATCTATGGTTTTCAAAATGGCCGTCTGAAATTTTGAGTCGGTGTATCAAAGGTTATATTAGGGTGTGAGAAGATGCACTAATTTATCACATGGATGATGTCATTAGTGATGTCATTTGAGATGTCATCAGTGATGTCACTGGCCATGTCATGAGTGATGTAATATGTGACGTCATCAGCAGTGCATTGCAGGGGTGCGAGTTATAGTTAGCTGAACTAACTATAATAGGGCAATTTCTAGGGTTTTGTACGAGGGAAATGTCCAGCTACCTATAATGCCCCTGAAACCTTTGTTTTTTTTTGTGAATTTCTAAGGTTTTTTTTTTTTTTTTAAAGAAACCTTTATTATACAAGAAAATACATACAAGGGCCTACAACCACCAAGGCCGGCCGCTACAGAGCCCGAAGGCCCGCAATGCAATGCCACACATTCAAATGAACCAGAGGCGAAGCTCCCGGCAGTCCGTGAGCACATGCAACAGGCCGTGGCTATAGGCCAAGAGCAATCGAAAAAAACAGTTTCATTTTTTGTTAAATACAAAACACACTCAAGGCAATGAGAGTCGGAAATAGCAACATGCGCTACCCAGGACGGGGGACAACGGACAGTGTCTAAAGCAGTTCTTGACAGGAAGTGGTAGCGGGGGGCAACGGGGAGACAAAGCATGGAACACACCTCACACAATCCCGATGAATGTGTGGCTAGGGGGACAAAGCAATATCGACCTCTAACGGCAGAGGCGGGGTGCAGATATGTCCACGATATAAATTCCATGGACCCCATACCTTAGTCCATTTCCCAGGCTTGCCTCTCGCCACATACACCGTCTTTTCCCTAAACATACACCAGTCCATATTCTCCTTCCATACCGCGACCGTGGGCGGCCTCGGGGAACCCCACAGCTGTGCAATGTTACGCTTAGCCACCATGTACCCCAGAGTCACCCACTGCGTCTGTGCCACATTATAGTCATTCGGTTCCCAGACATTCAACAAACACCTCCTAGCCTCTGGCAACAGAGCAACGTGCGTGACCTCCTCCATTACAGCGTGGATACCGTTCCAAAATCGCACAACCTCCAAACATTCCCTTAGGATATGAAGAAAGGTACCCGACAGGCCACATCCACGCTTACACATTCCATCCATCGAGTAACCCATACGTAGCAAACCGGGCCCCGTGACATACACTCTGTGGAGGATCTTCAGCTGTACGAATCGTAAGCGGGCCGGGATCGCCACCTCTTACGGGGAGGCCACCGCCGTTACCCAGTCCTCATCGTCCAGTTCCAAGCCGTCGCCCGTCCATGCCTCCCGCAGACGGATTAGCAAGTCCGCGCGATCATTAATAAGTTTTTTGTAGATCAGAGAAATAGTGCTGTCGGGCACATAGCCATCTAACACTCTATCCTCCAGCGGGGCATATTCGGGGATAGCAGCAACGTCCGGAAAGACCGAACACAGCGCATGGTAGACTTGTGCATACCGGAAGTACTCTCTATCATTTAATTTGTATTCAGTTTTAAGCATTTCAAACGTTTTGAAAGACCCCTTCGCCCAAAGGTCCCCCACCTTACATATACCAATCATATCCCATTTCTCAAAGCCTTTCGTTTTCCACAAACAACCCAGCCACTCGGAGGCATACAACGGCGTCGCCCGAGTCAAGCGACCCCTCCACCCCATCGCAGCACTCGCCGCATGCCACACACGCACCGCAACCCGCGTGGGTCCTGTCAACCGTGCATCCGGGGTCACCGAATACAGTGCCCGGTTATAATCCCCACCCGGGAGTAGTAATTTATCCATCTCGAAGGCCGGATTCAAGGCGGGACCGTATATCCCGTGGTTCACCGCCGCCAATTGAGACGCCCAATAGTATCTTTTAATATCGGGAAGGGCGACCCCCCCATCATACCAAGGGAGCGTCAACTTGGCGAGAGCGATCCGCGGCCGCCCGTCCCAAAACAGTTGGCGCTGAAGACCCTCCACCTCACGGAAATAACGGGCTGGCACGACATCTAGAGTATTTTGCAAAGCGTACAAGAAGCGAGGTAGCGACATCATTTTAAACAATGCCGCCCGTCCGAGCGGCGAGAGCGGAAGTCGTCGCCACCTCGCGACGTCGGCCTTCAATCGCTGGAGGGGAGGGAGAAGGTTCCGCTCATAGCGGACCGCGGGATCCAAAGAGATAAAGATTCCCAAATATTTGAACCCCAGTGTAGCAATCTGGATAGGGCAATCCCGCGGCAGAAGGGGGGCCTCACCCGCGAGGATGTAAACACATGACTTGGCCCAATTGATGACCAGGCCAGAGTTGCGACCAAAGGAATTCAATACGTCCACCAATACAATTAGCGACTGTCGGGGAGAGGTAAGATACAGAAGGATATCATCCGCGTAAAGGGAGACACGGTCCTCAAACTCCGGCGTCCATCTAATGCCCCGCAGCAACGGCTCCCAACGCAACCAGGCGACGAGAGGCTCCAAAGAAAGTGCAAAGAGAAGGGGTGATAACGGACAACCCTGCCGCGTACCTCTCCCCAGTGCGAGGGGAGCCGACACCCTACCATTCACTCTAAGGTTTTTTAAATGCCAATTCCTAACTATAACGCCCCTGAAACCTTTGGTTTTTTCAGTGAATATATAGATAGACACACACACACACCACATATATATATCTATATATGTGTATACATATATGTGTGTATATATCTATATATTTTTTTTCCACTGAAAAAAACAAAGGTTACAGTGACGTTGTTGTTAGGATCAGATTTTACACACACAAAATAATAATAATCCAGAAGTTATAGCTAACTTAAGTAACTATAACCCGTGCCATAAGGTAACTATAACTCGCGCCCCTGCCATGCACAGTATTCTCATCAATAATTTCATTGCAAATGTTGCAGTGCTATTATCCACCTTAGGTAAGTAGTAGGTTTTATATTTTAGTCCCTACCTTTTACTACTTTATTTCCACTCTATGCCACTCCGCTCTATGCCACTCCACTCCACTCTACACAACTCAGCTCTACACTACTCTATGCTATTCCAGTGAACACAGCTTCACTTTACAGCACTCTACTCTCACCGCTCTACTGTACCCCACTCTACTCTATGCCACACCAATCTATGCAATTCCACTGTCTGTCACTCAACCCTACGGCACTCTACGCCACCCCACTCTGTTCCAGTCTACGCCACTCCACTCTATGCTATTCCAGTCCATGCTACTCTATTCTACAGTACTACACTCTACAACACTTCACTCTATTCCACTCCAGTCTACACAACTCCAGTCTAAGCTACTCTACTCTACGCCACTCCACTCCACTCAACGCCAATCCACTGTATGCTGCTCCACACTACAATATTACACACTATGACATGCCACTCTATGCCACTCCACTGTACATCATAACACTGTACGCTAATTTACTCTACGCCATTCCACTCTGCACTATTCCAGTATAGGCCACTCAAGTCTATGCCCTTCCACTGCATGCCACTCCACTCTACTCAATGCTATTCCACTCTACACCTCTCCACTGTATGCCACTCCACAGTATGCCACTTCACTGTATGCCACTACACTGTACGCCACTTCACTCTATGCTATTTCACTGTACACTATTCCACCCTACACCACTGGACTCTATGACACTCAACTCTAAGCTGTTCCACTCTATGCCACCCCACTGTATGCCACAACGCTGTACGCTATTCCAGTCTATGCCACTTCACTGTACCCCGCTCCACTCTACTCTATTGCCACTTCAGTCTGCGCAACTCTACTGTACGGCACTCCACTGTATGCAACTGCACTCTAGCTATTCCACTGCACCACACCTAACTCTACACCACCTTAGGCAAGAAGTAGGTTTTATATTTTTTAGGCAAGTAGTAGGTTTTATATATTTTTCACTACCTATTACCACTCTACTCTATGCTATTCCAGTGTACACAACTTCACTCTACAGCACTCTACTCTAATGCCCTCCACTGTAAGCCACTCCACTGTATGCCACTCCAGTCTTAGCCACGCCACTATACCCCACTTCACTCAACGCTATTCCACTCTATGCCACTCCACTCCTGCCACTCTACTCCAGACTACGCCAATCCACTGTACACATCCCCACTGTACGCTACGCCACTACACTGTACGTCTCTCCATTCTATGCCAATCCACGCTACACTATTCTTCTTTATGCTATTCCACTCTACTCCACTCCACTATACGCCATGACACTTGACGCTATTCCACTCTATTCCACTCCACTCTATGCTATTCCAGTGCAAGCCACTCCACTTTACGCCACTGTAGAGTACCTAACTCCACTGTACGTCACTGCAATCTATGTCACTCCATTCTATGCTATTCCACTGCACGACATTCAACTCAATGACACTCAACTCCACGCCATTATACTCTACGCCGCTCCTTTCCACTTTGCTCTATGTCACTCCACACTGCTCCATTATATGTAACCCTGGGCGTAGTTCGCGAAGTAGCACTACGCGAAGCTACGCAAAGTGCACTTTGCACTACGCGAGCTACGCGTAGCACTTCGCGAACTGCGTAGTACCCTGTTCGCACTGTGCAAGATGTCGTTTTCAATGATTGCACAGTGCAGACAAGCAACCGGTACTGTGCAATCATTGAAAACGGCATCTTGTACAGTGCGAGCTGTAGTTCTCTGCCGCTCGAGTAAATTTTTACTCGAGCGGCAGCTTTCTCAACGCAGACTGGTAGTTTCTCATCGCGAGCGGTCGCGAGCATACAAGACCACTCGCAATGAGAAACCTGACCTCCTCACGTTGAGAATCTCGCCGGGAGGTTTATTTTCCACGCTCGCGATCGCCAACTTGATGTTGCTGATCGCGAACGAGGAAAAAGTCTCGCCGGGATGTAATTTTGCTTGCTCGCGGTCGCCAACTTGACATTGAGGACCGCGAGCAAGCAAAAAATGACTACTGCACTACGCAACACTACGCTACGCATGTTCGCACTGTGCTACGTGCAATTCGCGTAGTGCGAAGTAGCGCAAACTTCGCAAACTACGCTAGCGTAGTGCTTTGCCCAGGCTTAATTATATGCCATTCCACTCTATGCCAGTCTGCAGTACATCACTGCATTCTTCATAACTCCACTATATGCCCCTCCACTCTACGCTATTCCACTGTACGCCACACAACTCTATGCCAGTATTCTACTGTACACAAATCCACTCTACGCTACTACACGTTATGCAATCCACGCCACTCTCTACTGTACACCACTCTACTGTATGCCTTACCATTGTATGCCATGCCACTGTACACCACTCCACTCTACGCCACTCCACTATGCACCACTCCATTCTACGTTATTCCACTCTACACCACTCTAAGGTATGCCACTCCAATCTATGTCACTCCGCTATTCCACTCTGGCCCACTTGATTCTATAACACTCTATGCCCCTCCACTCAAGGCTATTCTACCCTACGCCACTCCACACTATTTCACTCTCTACCACTGGTGTGCATGCCACTCTATGTCACTCCACTCTATACTGTTTGACTCTATGCCACTACACGCCACTCCACTTCACTCAATGCTATTCTACTGTACATCACTCCACTGTACAGTATTCCCCTCTTCACCACTCCACTGCATGCTATTCCACTCCACTGTACGCCACTCTACTATATGCTACTCCACAGTACACAAGTACACTTTACAACCATCCACTCACATTACTTCACTCTATGCCACTCCACTCTATAATATGCTTCTGCATGTCACTCAATTTTACACCACTCTGCTGTACGCCACTCCCCTCTACGCATCTCCATTCTACGCCACTCCACTCCACTCCACTCTTCAATATCGCTTGTGTTCTTCTATCACAAACCCTTTTTTTCATTTATCCTTTTTTTTCAACTTTCTGTCCATTTCCCATCTCTTCACTTTCTATACAAACCAAAATTAAACTGCAAAAACATTAGAAATTCTAAAGTTATAGTTATACCTTAAATTTAGGATTTACGCACCGCCTTCAAATTATTACAACTCGCTCACCTCCATGCACAGTGTAGTGAACTCGGAAGCCACACTACATTAACTATCACTCGTGCCTTCCCCATTCACTGCTCACACCTTTTCATATTACATCACTTATACCATCTGAAATTATAGTAATCATAACGACATTTATGACATCGCAGATCACATAATTTGTGAGAACACAGTGCATGGTACAGTGGCGAGCTGTAGTTAAAGTGGTGCGCTGTACTTTTGGACAAAATGTGAGTGGGGCTGCAAAGATCAGTTTTGTAAAGAAAACAGAATGGAAATATGAATTGCTAAAACCAATCAATTAATCAGGGGAATTATAAGTGTGCTACTCACCCGTGACGGTCTCAAGGAGCTGGGGGGGAACATGCAGCTCCGGTCAGTCGAAGAGCCAGGTTTTGAGGGTCTTCCTGAAGATGTGCAAGGTGGGGGCGCGCCTGATGTTGATCGGTAGCTCTTTCCAGGTTTTGGCCGCGATGTAGGAGAAGGTTCTTCCGCCCGTTCTAACTCTGTGGATGCGCAGGGGTTTGGCGAGGTCGGTGGATTAGAGGTTCCTCATGGGTGTGTGGAAGCAGATTCTGTCATTGAGGTACTGGGGTCCAGTGTTGTGGAGGCATTTGTAAGCGTGGGTGAGTATCTTGAAGGGTACTCTTTTCTCAACGGGGAGTCAGTGGAGGTTGCACAGGTGCTGGGTGACGTGTTTGTGTCGAGGGATGCCGTGCTCTGTACGATCTGGACTTTTTGGAGTAGAGACTTGTTGATCCCGGCATAGAGGGCGTTTCCGTAGTCCAGTCTGCTGGTTATGAGTGCGTGGGTGACGGTCTTCCTTGATTCGGGGGGGGGTTCCATTTGAAGGTCTTCCGAAGGATGCGGAAGGTGTTGAAGCCTGCCAGGAGTTGTCCCATGCAGAGGGGGAGGGTTGGAGGACGAAGTCCTCTGTCTTCTCCGAGTTGAGCTTCAGGCAGCTGTTGCTCATCCAGGATGCAACGTCTTTCATTCCTTCCAGGAAGTACTGTCTGGTGGTGACAGGGTCCTTGGTGAGGGAGAGGATGAGCTGGGTGTTGTCGGCGTAGGATACTATGCTGAGTTTGTGCTGTCTGATGATGGCAGCTAGGGGGACCATGTAGATGTTGAAGAGCGTGGGGCTGATCGACAATCCTTGGGGTTCTCCGCAGATGAGTTCCGTCGGTTCGGAGAGGAAAGGAGGAAGTCTCATTCTTTGGGTTCTTCTGGCGAGGAAGGAGCAGAGCCAATTGAGGGCGGTTCCCTGAATGCCAGCTTCGTGGAGTCTGGCGGTGAGTGTGCAGTGGGAGACAGTGTCGAAGGCTGCAGAGAGGTCTAGTAGGATCAGGGCTGTGGTGTGTCCTTGGTCGAGGAGTGTGTGCATGTCGTCTGTGGCTGCGAGTAGAGCGGTTTCTGTGCTGTGGTTGCTGCGAAATCTTGATCGGGAAGGGTCGAGGATGGAGTTTTCTTCGATGAATTTCGTTAGCTGGATGTTGACGGTCTTCTTGGTGACTTTGGCCATGAAAGGGAGGAGGGAGATGGGTCTGTAGTATTTTAGGACCTTGGGGTCTGCTGAAGGCTTCTTGAGTAGGGATCTGACTTCTGCGCATTTCCAGTCGTCGGAAAGGATGCCGGTTTCGAAGGTGGTGTTGATGGTGCGTCGTAGTTCTGGAGCGATGGCGGAGGCTCTATGGTAGATGTGCAGGGGGCATGAGTCCGTGGGGGCTCCTGAGTGGATGCCTTTCATGGTAATTTCTGTCTTCGGTGGTGATTGGGGTCTAGGATGAGGTGGTGGGTTGGCTGATGAGATGGTGGAGTCAAGTGTCTGGCCGTTGAAGTTGTCGTAGAGGTCCTTGATCTTCAGGTGGAAGTAGGAGCCGAGCTTGTTGCAGAGGTCCTGAGAGGGGGTGATGTCCGTGGTTTCGCTAGGGGGTTTGGTGAATTCCTGGATGATGCTGAATAGTTCCTTGGAGTTGCTGAAGTTGACGAGGGAGGCGCAGCTGGGAGGCGGGATCGGCAGAGGGAGGGGCAGCGGGGGCAGCATCGGTGGAAAGGGAGCAGGAATGGGCAGAGAGACTAGGGCTAAAAAACAGTAACAAGACAGGCACCAAATAAAGGGCAATAGTGACACAGGCACAACAAATAAAGGGCAAAAGTAACACTGGCAACAAAAGCGGGCACAAGACAAGCACAAAAAAAATGCTTCTCATTGGTCAGGACGCCACTTGAACTTTCTTCTACTTAGTGCTTTTGTCTGTACGATGGAGCTTTGACAAAATACTGATTAACTGCTATATTAGTGTCCTTCCACTGCTCGCACTCCAATTTAGGTACTTTTTTTTGCTTCCTGTTGTTGCATCGCTCTTTGTTGTTTGTTGCCCCGTTGCTCCTGTGTTGTTTCTTGTTGCTGCCGTCTGTCCCGCATGCTCCATTGCTTCTTGCTCCCATCGCTTGTTGCCCTTGTCCCTCACCCCTCCTGTCCCAGTGGCAAAGCCAATAGGTCTCGCATTTGAGATTATTGGCTCTGCCTTTGCCTCTTGTTCATGCTGTACAGTATGGCCATTGCCAAATTAGGCAATGATTTGTAACCATGCAGCATAGCAGTGTGGCTGCTGTACAGCATGGCTAAAATAATAATAAAAAAGGACTATGATGCCTCCAGCGCTACTGCACTTTAAAAGAAAAACGTTAGCCCTGGCTGCATCATAGCACTTTTTAAAATGTGTTTTAGCCACACTGCAGAGCATCCGCACTGCTGTACATCATGGCTACAAAACATTGTCAAAGCAATAGCTCTCGTAGGCAAGAAGACCTACTGGCTTTGCCTATGCTTCTCTTTAAAGGTCCTTATATAAGTATAGGTTAGACTTTTTTGACAAGGACTGTCTCCATTGTTAAATTATTCTGTTATTGATTTGTTAGAGTATTAGCAAAACAGAAGCTTTTTTTGTTTAGAAAGCGGTTTTCCTTGCTTAATACGGGCGCCGTGATAACTGCACGAAAGGCATCATAAATGACATGATGATATGCGTCTCCTAATGATGAATCTTTATAAGTATTTCTATTGTTTTAGATTTTTATATATTTTACTTTGGCGTGTCTGAAAAAATCACGGTCGGGCTTCCTACTGGTGTATAGAAATGCATAAACTCCTTGCTAGTAAAAATGTCAAAATGGACATGTTTTATGCGCTCGAAATTATACTGTTTTGTAAATCTCAAGATTCCACTTGAAACTTAGAAAACATTCATCTGAAAACCACAATCCTACAACTTATTCTAAACTCATCATAAAGAGGCGCGTTTTGAATTTGTAATACATACCAACATTGCCACTGGTATTCACGAGCCTCCAGATTTAGGGTGGAAAGTAGGGTGACAAAACATGCAGGCCAGTTGTGTTTGTTGGCCAGGCAACAATGTCTCAAAACACAAGCATTCTGGCGGGGGCTGAGGCCTGTCCACGTGCTCTATACAGTCCCACTGCACGAGCGCAGTCAAATCACTAAGGGCCTGATGTATCAAGCCATTTTACGGCCACAACGGTCACATTTGAGCCATTGCAAACCCCAAATATTTTTTTAAATGTACCAAACCCATAATGCGAATCGGTAACGTTGACGAATCATAATTTGGCTTTTAGAATACATAAAGATTCCGTATTTGAAAGGGATATTTAAAAGGATGTCCTTTCCAAATACAGATTCTTTAGCTCATGTTAATGTTTTGCGTCCAAAATCCGGACACAAAACATTAAGGGGCAGATTTACATGCCCCTTGCGACACTTTTGCATCGCTGTTGCATCACTTTTGTGACTCAGCGGCAGTGTAAACAATGCAGCCAATATACAGCGTGGGGCATCTAGGGAAAAGCGTCACCTTGTAAAGCCCTGCGTCACATCATACCTGCGTCAGGTATAATGTATGCAGGGTGGGCGTTAACATGCAGGAATGCCTCATAGAAGTGACGCAGTGAAATCTACAAGATTTCATTGTGCCACTTCTAGGACGCCACTGCTTCAAAACCTTATGCCTGCTTGAAGCCGGCGTAAGGAGTGACGCAGTACAATAAGTAAAGGCCTCCTCATGCATTGCGGGAGTTGTGTTGTGCTTGTGAAACTACTCCAGCAATGCTTGACTTTTGCACCAAAAGATGTGTCAGAATTTCTATTGCATCCATCAATCTTTGAGCCATGTTGCGCCATATTGTAAATACGGTACATCTATTGTGGCGCAAGGGAATCGCAGGCTGGCGCAGGGAAACTGACATATCTCTAAAGATGCTTCAGTTTCTTGTAAATTTGCCCCTAAAATTTTACCACCAAATCAAAAGTGGTGGTAAGCATTCACCAACAGGAAGTGGTCTTTAAGGGGTACCTTTCCCTTTGTGAATTCCAACCAAAACATTTGTGTTGGCATTCACACTGCTGGCTCCTAAAACATGTTTATAAAAGTATTCATTTGCATTAGAAAAAGGTTGCTTTGTTTAAAAGCAATCTCAGACATGGTAATCTGCTGGCCCCCGGCAAACCACAATGCTAGTGGCTTTAACCAATCATAGAGGTTCTCAACTTACAAACTACCACACGCATATTAATTTGGTAAGTCGAAACGCAAACCACTACGAATTGGAAATTTGTGAACCAACCTATAAATATATAGGTTGTTTAACAAAATATCAATGCATTCGGTAGACGTTGGTGTGCAAATTGCATCCCACCTCTACCAAATTCATTTTAGGAGATTCCTATTAAAAAATAGGAATTGCAAATCATTATTTGATGCAATTTATGACTCCTTAAAAGGAATCTTAATATATCAGGTCCTATATGCCCTATAGCCGCTGTAAACGAAGTAGTTGGGTTAATTCTAGCAGCGTATCGACAATTGAAAACAAGCAAAATAAACTTTGGTTGAGCCAATAGGCCTGACTTTAATGCGCTAATGTGTGTAAGCACAGGTAATCACAAATTTTGTTACATGTGTAAGAAAGTGGGTTATTAGTTGAGAGGTGTGAGATCCCCACTCAAAGATTAAACACAATCCTTGTCAGGGTGAGCCACAAAATTCACTAAATAATCCTGTACTTAATTAACACTTCTGGTAGCTTGGCACAATTCAGTCAGGCTTATTTTAGAGGCAATGTATAAAGTATTTATACAGCCCAAAAAAGATTTCTGACAGAAATAACAACACGACAAATCCCAAACCAATTTGACAAAATAGAGCTCATTTCAATAAATAAAATGACACCAAAACTAACAAAATCCAATCAGTAGAACTGGAAATATTGAATTTTAAAGTTTTTCGTGAAAATAACAAGAAGCAAAAAGCCCCACTCATGGTTATCTGGTTGTGCTGGACCTAGGAAAATTCAGGCTGGAATGATACAGGGACCACGTTAGTCCCACTATAGAGGTACCTTCCCAAGGCCGGCATAAAGAGTTCCATTCGCATTGGAGGAGGCTGCGAGGAGAAGACTTTTGGCGCAAAGAGCAGGTCGAGCGTTGATGCTGTAGGGCAAAGAGCGAGTCGTCAATGGGGCTTCGTGTTGGTGGATCATCACAAACAGTTGCTGTTGGCGTGAAGTGCAAGTCTCACACCGCCTGTGGCCGCGGATGATTCCTGTCGGCACAAACACCAGGTCCTGCTGGAACATTGTGTTGGCAGTCATTGCGGGTGACAGAGTCTTGGTGCGAACAGATCAGTTCATGGTCACTAGGACCCCAGACTTCAGGATTTTTACCTTTTAGTTCAGGAGGAGCTCTCACTGATGCCAGGCAAGGGCTCAAGACCTGGGGGCACCTCTTGGGGATTAGGACTCACTCCAGCAGAGGCCAGCAGTAGGGATCAGGCAGGTCCAGGCGGGCAAAGTTGCAACTGCTCAACTGGACCGTTGCAGGGATACCTCTGGAAGCTTGTTGTATCCCTGTAGCTCTTCATTCTTTAGACAGCAGGGCAGTCCTTCAAGCAGCAGGTAGTCCTTTTGGCAGCAGGGCAGTCTTTCTTCTGAATCTTCCACAGTTCCAGAAGTGTTCTGATGAGTGGTTGTGAGTGCCCTATTTTTACATATGCCAGTCTTTGTGTAGAGGAATTCCCTGGCCTACCCTCAAAACTGGCTCTGGTCAGTTCTTTCCCTGGTCTTGGCTTCAAACTGTCGAGTGTGACAAAGACAAGGGCGGGTTTGATGTCAAGTTCCTTTGTATGTGCCATGGGCCAGATCCTTTGAAATATAATCTGGGCAGGGTACAGCTCCTACCCAGACATGCTGTCAGGAACACCCTCCCCAGCAAAATCTAGACCCCATTGTTCACTGTCTGGACCGAATACACATTCTTGTTGCACGAAACATTAACAGACATCTGGAACCTCCTAGAAAGTCTTTACTAATTTTGGACAGGACATTGCCAGCTTTCTAACAATGCAATTTTAAAATGTATAATTTAAAATTCGATTTTACCATTAAAAACGATTTAAAATTATAATTCATGTGAGTGTAAACATCATTTCTCTAACTGCTCTTAATCCTAAATTAGCAGTTATTAAATGCAATAAGGCAACCCAGGGTTAGCCTGAGGGATAGCTAGGCATTACAACAGTGAAAAACAAGCATTGGCATAGCCAATAGGTCTTGTCTTTATAATTGTTTAGCCATTCAGCACATCATCCTGGGTGCTATGCTACCAGGGATTGAAGATCTATACAATTACTACACACTGGGTCAAGCAGTATTATTCAGGAATACATGCTTGCCTCAGGAAACATTTATGGAAATATTCCAAGCCTTTTTAACGCAAAGACAGAAAGACAAGTGCCTTGATGCAAGTCAACAGCACTATAACATTCTGCATGTGGCTGCATCACTAGAGCATTGAACAGCTCATGATTTAAAAGCAGTGAAGTACTTTCCAATAGTGAACAAGTCACATCTCTCCTCCCCCAGGACTCTATTCACCAGGCACCCTTCCCCAGAGTTTTCCACCGAAAACACTGCTTGGACCATCCGTTTACCAGCAAGCCCCAGGCCCTGCATTCTGTCCCAGCTCCCTGGGTATATCACTACTGGACATAGTAACAACAGCAATATGCTCCCATTTGCCAGATCATTGGGAAATAATGAATAAACAGGGACAGTGTTGGCATCACTTAATATTTGTGCACCTAAAACCTAAAAAATGAACCTGACCTTGTGTGTAACTGCCGCTTATAGAAGTGCTCCTATACCTTCGGGTCAGTTGAGTTTGCGCTCTATAAAAATGCCCCTAAAATTGAACCTGACATTGCGAAATATAACTAGCGTCCATGTAAAGCCCTCCAACACCTTGGGTTGCTCGAGTTCACATTATATAAAAAACAATGTGTCACAATCCCTGGTGAGCTGCCGTAAATGTGCTTTGAAATTTCAGCTCTTAGTGGAGGAGGATGACAGGAAAAGGCAGTGGGCGGGCATGTAGCAATGTGGGATGGACGATTGCTGCTCCAATTTGTCACATAGCGGTAAAATAATGAATAAACAAGTACAGCATCAGAATCACTTAATCTCCGTGCACCTAAAAACGAAATAATTAACTTGACCTTGTGTAATGTAACTGGTGCCTTTGTAAAGCACTTCAGTAGCTTTGGGTCAGTCGAGTTCGTGCTCTATAAAAATGCCCCCAAAAATTATTCTGACATTGTGTAATGTAATTAGCACTCATCTGAAGCACTCCACCACCTTTGGGTTGCTTGAGTTCACATTATATAAACAAACGTCAACTGCAAAGGAAATTGCTCAAGCCTTGCCCTTCACTGTACTGCACGATTGGACTGCTGAATCCGGTGATCAAGGCTCTCTAAAGAAACATGCAGCGAAGCATGAGGGGTTTGGGACAAATCGTTGCTCTTTGAAGTCAGAAAAAGTTAAAGAGGCAATTTTCGAAGCGTCTGACATTCCATCTCTGTATTTGAATGGGAAGGGGCAATTAAGTGACGGGCGCCTAATCTGAACCACCGAAGACGGGCAAACAGTGACATGAGCAGAAATCAAAGAAAACAATAGTCCCCCAAATCAATACATGAACACAGAATGAACTGTTTACAGTAATTGGGCAGGCTCTGTGGGAGGAAACCAAACACAAAAAGGAGGGACAAAGTGGAAAGATTAAACCCTAGCAAGTAAGCATTTTCTGATGACAATCAAAGGGACAAATCAAAAGGCAAAGGGTGGGCTGTTAGCCCACAGATTGAATACAGCATATCTCGAAGAGACAACTCATGTGCTGCCTAGGCTCGACCTAACAACTGTAGGATTTTTTCACTGAAAAACGACTGTAGGAATTTTTCACTGTCAGGACATGTAAAACTTAAACACACGTATCCTTCTTACTTAACACAAAGCACCACCACGGCTGACCACCGGTTCTGCACCTCAGTCTTACTGTATACAAAAATATAAGTCCTGTGCACAATTCTTCCAAAAGTCCGCCGCAGAAGGACTTTACTGATTTACAGATATAAAGACTTTTTTAACGAAAGAGGAAGGTGCACCAGTAAGAAGTCCAAAACAATATGGAGAGTCCTTATTATGTTTCTTTAATCCTTGTATATTTTCTTAAAAACAGACATCAGCCAACGCGTTTCGTTCTATAAGACAAGAACTTCTTCAGGGCTGAAACAAGTAACAAACAAATATACAGACATAACTACATTGATATAAAAATATATAGTCATACACTATATTGTAAACGACAAAGAAGCACATAGGACCATACAGAACGACATTGATATATACACAAATATTCATACAATACATATATATATATATACAAAAATACATCAAACCTTTGTACTATAAAAACATACAAATACATTCAAATATCATGAATAGTATAAAATCCAATAGCAACCATTAATTCAAAGAATAAAGTCCATTGTGAATATTCCCAAGCTATTTTGAACACTTATATATTCATATTTTTCAAGAATATATAAACAAACATAAACTTAATTGGTGTGCAGCCTATCGAAAATACCCCAACAGTAAAGTTAAAATGGGGGAAGGTATATATAATTAAAGCGATCTCACCTCTACTTTAGCGAAGTTGGATTCCCGCAAATATCAATCTGTTTCCACACGATCAATAGATCGGTATTGTAATAAAATTCAGTAAAGAATTCAAGGATGTATATAACATTGAGTCATACAGATGTCTTTCAAAAGGTCTAAAGGTTTGGTAACCGAGAAGAAAAGAGAAAAAAGTTCTTCAATAGAAAAACCGCGAAAATAAAAAATAAAAAATAAAAAATAAATAAACACGAACAATAATTTTTGTTCGTAGGTACTCAAAATGAATGGTTGTCAATGATCAACAAAAATAAATAAGCAACAAACTTGTATATGTTTAATCCATGAAATATTATCAGCGATTCAATTTATATACAGCATGCCAATGTGTATTTAAAACGAGATATCCAATTGATTAAACCATATTATGGTCATACTAAAGAATAATCCCAAATAATAGCTCACCTAAATAATGTTGGAAATTCACTTGAAAAATATAATTGAGACCATCGATAAAGGATGCCAGTATGTCCTTTGAGTCATGACGCCAAGTGGCATGAGTCTGAATGTTATTAGAACATTTCAGAGCGCTAGGATATAAACAAAGCGAGAGGAAAGCGATGAACGAAGGAAAAGTACACAAAAGTAAAAAACAGCAATAAGTGAAAAAACAAAAAAATATAATAATAATCAAATCAAAATAATTTGCTATAAGTATGAGAAATAAGCATGACCACAGTGCTAGTAGTCACAAATAGAATAAATTCTTCTTAAGATTGATAAATATTCAAACAACGCATGGGCGCTTGGTCACAGGATACAGTCACGAATTAAGAATTAATTCAAGTTGTCAAACCTATGTAATGCTATTCTATTGACATAGCATAAAAACCCATAAGGCATGTAGCATGTATATCTCCAAAACATGTTTGAACACGGTATCGCTGACCCCAATATAAGGCAAAAAATGCTGTTGACTATCAATCCCTACTAAAAGTCTGACCGTAAAGTTAGGTAGCGAGTAACTGCAACAGAATTTCCAGTTACCAGGATTCAAAAGGACGAGTGATTTAGGCGAAATTAAAGCTTACCTTTTCCTGATACGAAAAGCAGCGAAAGGAGTAACGCGATCAAACAGCACACCTGTGTGTTCACAGGTTACCGCGGGAATGCTATTTAAATCTGTTGCCGGAAATGAGGTGGCGCCACCCAAAGTATAAATTGGAGGGCCTGTAAATAAAGGCGCCATATTGGAGTAGCGTAAAGCGAGCACCAGAAAATGTAAACCTAAAAATAAAAACGGCTTTGAATATATAAAGAAGGAAGTAAATGACCAAAAATTCCAAAAGTAATAACTAAGGCATTACCATCTGCCAATATGTAAACAGAGAGGAAGAAATAAAAACAATAATATATAACGTAAATAGAAAAAATAATTATTAATATATCGCGTCCGAAATGTAACGAGACCTGAGTGGAATACTCCCACTTGATCATAATTGCAGATGCGGAACGCATGGTCCGGATAGTACTGGTAAACCGAATATCTGAAAAAAACGGCTACATATATTGTAAAATCGGCCGAGAAGCGCCATATTTAAGTGATATAATAATCACACTTAATCACAAATGTGAATTCGGATCTTATTGCCGGAATAGTATTATTAGACCGGACATCTGAAAGATACAAGCACATGTAATATACAGTCGAGCGAAATGTGCCGTATTTGAGTGATGTATAAGTCAGGCATAGTTGTGTATGCAGTATTTACGGGCCAGACAAAAGTAATATATTTGGGACTGAAAAAGAAATGTTGTATATATCTTAATTGATTGGAGGTAATATATCTCCACCTATATTGTCGAAATAGATGTCTTTACAAAGAAGAATATATTTATTATTTGTACCACATCCCAGATATATACTGGGAGTGAGAAAATAGACAATAGCACTATGGACATACACACATGAAAAGAGAAAGGAAAAATACAATCTAAAAAATATATATATGTAAGTGATGCATCAGACAGGTATGAACTGATCCCAGATCATATCCAAATGATTAAATACACATATTGATTATGACCGTGTATCGTCACGAACATAGAACAGAGGCTCAGCTTAAATAAAAAAATATAGTTCAACCATCATAAAAAATAATGCATCTCGGTATCAGAATTGTGTCCCAAGGTGGCAGCTCGTAGACGACAAATCCATTTAGATTCACATTGTCTCAGTATCAACTCTCTATTTTGTCCTCTTTTGCCTCCAGGAATATGTTCTATTCCATGGAACCAAAAAGAAGAAGGGCAGTCTGTATGTTTCATCCTGTAATGTTCAGTGATGGGGTATCTGGTATCATTATTTATTAGTGCTCTCCTATGTTCTTGTATACGTGTTTTTAAAGGGCGGATGGTACTACCCACGTAAATGATGTCACAGTCACATCCCAGGATATATACAACATGGGTAGTATTACAATTGATAAATTCGTTGATGTTAAACGTTCGTACACAGTTGTACGAGAAGCTTTTGGTTTTGTTTTTACCCATGGGGCATACATTACAGCTACCGCAAACAAAGAATCCTTTAGGTTTGTTTGGAAGCCAAGTACCACTTGTTTGTGGGGAGGTAATATAACTGGGACACAAATCGTTTCTCAAGGAAACGCCTTTTTTGTATGTAACACTAGGCATTAAGGAAATACTATCTTTGAGTCCAGCAATGGAAGTCAATAGATGCCAATTCTTTCTTAGAGCTCTAAATATACCATCACTATGTGTAGTGTATTGAGTAATAAATCTTGCCATGTTGTTAGATTTGTCACCAATTTTGTTTTTGTCCAGTAGTGTTGCATCCCTGGTTGAGGACAAAATTCTTCTTTCAGCATTATCAAGAATCTTCTTACTGTAACCTCTGGTTTGAAATCTTTTTTTAGTTTCACTGACATTTAAGAGAAAATTGTTCTCCTCGCTGCAATTCCTTCTAATGCGTACAAATTCCCCAAAGGGGATGTTCTTAATTACTGAACTTGCATGGGCACTAGAGGCATGTAGAACTGAATTGCATGCAGTCTCCTTTCTATAGAGTTTACTTTGGATCATGTCATTTTCAACATAAAAGTTGATATCAAGAAAATTCATACTGCTTTTATGGTAAGACATAGTCAGTTTTACATTGAACACATTATCATTTAGATATGTGTGGTATTGCTCCAATTTTTCAACAGAACCGGACCAGAGACAGATGATATCGTCTATGTACCTCCCCCAGAATACAATGTATTCGGTCCAGGGGGAGGCACATCGGGCCCAGGCATGCTCCTTCTCGTACCACCCCATGAAGAGGCAGGCATACGAAGGAGCAAACCTGGAACCCATCGCCGCGCCCTTGATCTGCTGATACCACTGGTTGTCATGTAGGAAAAAGTTGTTCATTAGTATAATATTGACCATCTCAATGACCATCTCGTTATGTTCGTAACGCTCCGCACCTTCCCGGTCCAAAAAAGAGCGTAGTGCCATTAGGCCAAATTTTTGGTGGATACACGTGTAAAGACTTTCAACATCAAATGTTACAAAAAGTAATTCCTCAGACCATTGAAAGTCTTTGAGTTTGACAAGAATATCTTTACTATCCTTTACGTAAGATGGTAAGTCCAATACATATTTGCATATTTGAAGATCTACAAAGTGTGAAAGTTTTTCTGTGGGTGAACCAACTCCCGAAATGATAGGTCTTCCTGGGGGGAATTGTCCCCCCTTGTGTATTTTCGGTAGAATATATATACAAGGGAATGAAGGACATTCAACCTTTAAGAATCTATATTCATCCTCTGATAGTAATGAGATATCCCTCCATTCGACCAGTGTGGAATTGATCATAGTAGAAAGGGCAGGTATTGGGTTATTTTTAACCTGCCTGTAACATGTGTTATCCTTTAGTTGTCTATTGATTTCATTGAGATAGTCTGTGCGATTCATAATGACTACATTTCCCCCTTTATCTGCCTCGCGTATCACTATGGTATCATCATCTTTTAAACGCTGCAGGGCCTGTCTTTCTTCAAGGGAAATGTTCTGCGTTTTGCGTGGTTTATATTTATTAGGTGTTTCAAGTGCATAGAATTCTTCAGTCATTTTTTTATAGAAGATATCAATGTTTGGATCGTATCCAAATGTAGGTACAAATTTGGATTTAGGACGTAAACCACTATCATTATGGGCATCTTGACAAACATTAAATTCATTCAACAGAGAGGGTATATCACTTGGACAGTCATCACAAATAGACAAAAGACATTGGATATTCTTAATGTCCGCTATTGTATGAGAGCTAGACTCAGTAGTTGTTACATTAATGTCCTGTTCTAGGGGTTTGTTCGAAAAATAGTCACGGAGTTTAAGATTTCGAACAAATTTATAGAGATCCACATGTATGTTAACCAAATCACCACATTGAGTAGGACAAAAGTTCAAACCTTTGCTTAGGATACGGATCTCATTGTTATCAAGAATTTTATTGGAAAGATTGACAATTTTCAAAGTATGCTCATCTTCATTAGCAACAATATCATCAGATATTAAATCATGTTTCACTTTTTGGCCTTGGTCGATGTATCCCCCTTGCCTATTGTAGCCTTGATGTTTCCTTTTGGCCCTCCTCCCACCGCGCCTGATCTTAACTGTTCCTGCTTTTGTTGTAGTCTGTTGGAGATACGTAGTTTCGCAAGTTCTTTTTGAAAGGGCGATGCCCCTTCCCCTAAAGGGATGTCCTGCGCTACAGAGGTTGATGCAACACTCCCTTGTGATGAGATAGATATATTGCTAGTTGATCCAGTATCATTACTCTCTCCCTTGTCATCTCTGTTCCTTTTCTTGTCCTCAAGCCCTTGTACATTATCAAACTTTTTGTGAAAAGTATAAATTCTACCATCACGGTAGTCTCGGTCGTCCCTCTTAATCTTTCTGAGTTTTTTATCTCTAAGGTATGTCTGGTGATTATCTATAACCTGTTTCAAGATGTTATAATTTTTCTCGACTAGATCTTTCTCAGCCATATCATTAATCTGCTTTTCAATCACTGCAATCTCCTCCTGCAACTTTTCCCCTTTTTCCTTCGCATGTTTCACCAAAATTTTCATCATAATCTGTGATGCTCCCTCCAGATTGCCTTCCCATTCCTGAAGTAAGGCATCACTAAGATCCTCAAATGTTGGGAAAATCAGGATGCGTAACCCTCTTGGCACCTTGCCATTTTCTATATATTGTTGGAGGGTTACGCCATCCCACCACCTGCTTAATTCCGCTTTTTTAAGGCGTTCTAGTTTGATAAACAGGGTTTTAAGACTGGTCCTATGTGTAGTTTCCTCAGTCACTGTCTCCTTAGAGGTACTCGTCCCAAAGAGATTGTATGCCATCTCCTCACGACCATCATTAAATTTAGACATTGGTATCAAAACTGTCACAAACAATTTATATATTAGACGAGTGCAAGAACGGTCAAAATAGAAAATACTTAACACAAAGCACCACCACGGCTGACCACCGGTTCTGCGCCTCAGTCTTACTGTATACAAAAATATAAGTCCTGTGCACAATTCTTCCAAAAGTCCGCCGCAGAAGGACTTTACTGATTTACAGATATAAAGACTTTTTTAACGAAAGAGGAAGGTGCACCAGTAAGAAGTCCAAAACAATATGGAGAGTCCTTATTATGTTTCTTTAATCCTTGTATATTTTCTTAAAAACAGACATCAGCCAACGCGTTTCGTTCTATAAGACAAGAACTTCTTCAGGGCTGAAACAAGTAACAAACAAATATACAGACATAACTACATTGATATAAAAATATATAGTCATACACTATATTGTAAACGACAAAGAAGCACATAGGACCATACAGAACGACATTGATATATACACAAATATTCATACAATACATATATATATATATACAAAAATACATCAAACCTTTGTACTATAAAAACATACAAATACATTCAAATATCATGAATAGTATAAAATCCAATAGCAACCATTAATTCAAAGAATAAAGTCCATTGTGAATATTCCCAAGCTATTTTGAACACTTATATATTCATATTTTTCAAGAATATATAAACAAACATAAACTTAATTGGTGTGCAGCCTATCGAAAATACCCCAACAGTAAAGTTAAAATGGGGGAAGGTATATATAATTAAAGCGATCTCACCTCTACTTTAGCGAAGTTGGATTCCCGCAAATATCAATCTGTTTCCACACGATCAATAGATCGGTATTGTAATAAAATTCAGTAAAGAATTCAAGGATGTATATAACATTGAGTCATACAGATGTCTTTCAAAAGGTCTAAAGGTTTGGTAACCGAGAAGAAAAGAGAAAAAAGTTCTTCAATAGAAAAACCGCGAAAATAAAAAATAAAAAATAAAAAATAAACACGAACAATAATTTTTGTTGTTCGTAGGTACTCAAAATGAATGGTTGTCAATGATCAACAAAAATAAATAAGCAACAAACTTGTATATGTTTAATCCATGAAATATTATCAGCGATTCAATTTATATACAGCATGCCAATGTGTATTTAAAACGAGATATCCAATTGATTAAACCATATTATGGTCATACTAAAGAATAATCCCAAATAATAGCTCACCTAAATAATGTTGGAAATTCACTTGAAAAATATAATTGAGACCATCGATAAAGGATGCCAGTATGTCCTTTGAGTCATGACGCCAAGTGGCATGAGTCTGAATGTTATTAGAACATTTCAGAGCGCTAGGATATAAACAAAGCGAGAGGAAAGCGATGAACGAAGGAAAAGTACACAAAAGTAAAAAACAGCAATAAGTGAAAAAACAAAAAAATATAATAATAATCAAATCAAAATAATTTGCTATAAGTATGAGAAATAAGCATGACCACAGTGCTAGTAGTCACAAATAGAATAAATTCTTCTTAAGATTGATAAATATTCAAACAACGCATGGGCGCTTGGTCACAGGATACAGTCACGAATTAAGAATTAATTCAAGTTGTCAAACCTATGTAATGCTATTCTATTGACATAGCATAAAAACCCATAAGGCATGTAGCATGTATATCTCCAAAACATGTTTGAACACGGTATCGCTGACCCCAATATAAGGCAAAAAATGCTGTTGACTATCAATCCCTACTAAAAGTCTGACCGTAAAGTTAGGTAGCGAGTAACTGCAACAGAATTTCCAGTTACCAGGATTCAAAAGGACGAGTGATTTAGGCGAAATTAAAGCTTACCTTTTCCTGATACGAAAAGCAGCGAAAGGAGTAACGCGATCAAACAGCACACCTGTGTGTTCACAGGTTACCGCGGGAATGCTATTTAAATCTGTTGCCGGAAATGAGGTGGCGCCACCCAAAGTATAAATTGGAGGGCCTGTAAATAAAGGCGCCATATTGGAGTAGCGTAAAGCGAGCACCAGAAAATGTAAACCTAAAAATAAAAACGGCTTTGAATATATAAAGAAGGAAGTAAATGACCAAAAATTCCAAAAGTAATAACTAAGGCATTACCATCTGCCAATATGTAAACAGAGAGGAAGAAATAAAAACAATAATATATAACGTAAATAGAAAAAATAATTATTAATATATCGCGTCCGAAATGTAACGAGACCTGAGTGGAATACTCCCACTTGATCATAATTGCAGATGCGGAACGCATGGTCCGGATAGTACTGGTAAACCGAATATCTGAAAAAAACGGCTACATATATTGTAAAATCGGCCGAGAAGCGCCATATTTAAGTGATATAATAATCACACTTAATCACAAATGTGAATTCGGATCTTATTGCCGGAATAGTATTATTAGACCGGACATCTGAAAGATACAAGCACATGTAATATACAGTCGAGCGAAATGTGCCGTATTTGAGTGATGTATAAGTCAGGCATAGTTGTGTATGCAGTATTTACGGGCCAGACAAAAGTAATATATTTGGGACTGAAAAAGAAATGTTGTATATATCTTAATTGATTGGAGGTAATATATCTCCACCTATAATATTATCGCTGATAATATTTCATGGATTAAACATATACAAGTTTGTTGCTTATTTATTTTTGTTGATCATTGACAACCATTCATTTTGAGTACCTACGAACAAAAATTATTGTTCGTGTTTATTTTTTATTTTTTATTTTTTATTTTCGCGGTTTTTCTATTGAAGAACTTTTTTCTCTTTTCTTCTCGGTTACCAAACCTTTAGACCTTTTGAAAGACATCTGTATGACTCAATGTTATATACATCCTTGAATTCTTTACTGAATTTTATTACAATACCGATCTATTGATCGTGTGGAAACAGATTGATATTTGCGGGAATCCAACTTCGCTAAAGTAGAGGTGAGATCGCTTTAATTATATATACCTTCCCCCATTTTAACTTTACTGTTGGGGTATTTTCGATAGGCTGCACACCAATTAAGTTTATGTTTGTTTATATATTCTTGAAAAATATGAATATATAAGTGTTCAAAATAGCTTGGGAATATTCACAATGGACTTTATTCTTTGAATTAATGGTTGCTATTGGATTTTATACTATTCATGATATTTGAATGTATTTGTATGTTTTTATAGTACAAAGGTTTGATGTATTTTTGTATATATATATATATATGTATTGTATGAATATTTGTGTATATATCAATGTCGTTCTGTATGGTCCTATGTGCTTCTTTGTCGTTTACAATATAGTGTATGACTATATATTTTTATATCAATGTAGTTATGTCTGTATATTTGTTTGTTACTTGTTTCAGCCCTGAAGAAGTTCTTGTCTTATAGAACGAAACGCGTTGGCTGATGTCTGTTTTTAAGAAAATATACAAGGATTAAAGAAACATAATAAGGACTCTCCATATTGTTTTGGACTTCTTACTGGTGCACCTTCCTCTTTCGTTAAAAAAGTCTTTATATCTGTAAATCAGTAAAGTCCTTCTGCGGCGGACTTTTGGAAGAATTGTGCACAGGACTTATATTTTTGTATACAGTAAGACTGAGGTGCAGAACCGGTGGTCAGCCGTGGTGGTGCTTTGTGTTAAGTATTTTCTATTTTGACCGTTCTTGCACTCGTCTAATATATAAATTGTTTGTGACAGTTTTGATACCAATGTCTAAATTTAATGATGGTCGTGAGGAGATGGCATACAATCTCTTTGGGACGAGTACCTCTAAGGAGACAGTGACTGAGGAAACTACACATAGGACCAGTCTTAAAACCCTGTTTATCAAACTAGAACGCCTTAAAAAAGCGGAATTAAGCAGGTGGTGGGATGGCGTAACCCTCCAACAATATATAGAAAATGGCAAGGTGCCAAGAGGGTTACGCATCCTGATTTTCCCAACATTTGAGGATCTTAGTGATGCCTTACTTCAGGAATGGGAAGGCAATCTGGAGGGAGCATCACAGATTATGATGAAAATTTTGGTGAAACATGCGAAGGAAAAAGGGGAAAAGTTGCAGGAGGAGATTGCAGTGATTGAAAAGCAGATTAATGATATGGCTGAGAAAGATCTAGTCGAGAAAAATTATAACATCTTGAAACAGGTTATAGATAATCACCAGACATACCTTAGAGATAAAAAACTCAGAAAGATTAAGAGGGACGACCGAGACTACCGTGATGGTAGAATTTATACTTTTCACAAAAAGTTTGATAATGTACAAGGGCTTGAGGACAAGAAAAGGAACAGAGATGACAAGGGAGAGAGTGATGATACTGGATCAACTAGCAATATATCTATCTCATCACAAGGGAGTGTTGCATCAACCTCTGTAGCGCAGGACATCCCTTTAGGGGAAGGGGCATCGCCCTTTCAAAAAGAACTTGCGAAACTACGTATCTCCAACAGACTACAACAAAAGCAGGAACAGTTAAGATCAGGCGCGGTGGGAGGAGGGCCAAAAGGAAACATCAAGGCTACAATAGGCAAGGGGGATACATCGACCAAGGCCAAAAAGTGAAACATGATTTAATATCTGATGATATTGTTGCTAATGAAGATGGGCATACTTTGAAAATTGTCAATCTTTCCAATAAAATTCTTGATAACAATGAGATCCGTATCCTAAGCAAAGGTTTGAACTTTTGTCCTACTCAATGTGGTGATTTGGTTAACATACATGTGGATCTCTATAAATTTGTTCGAAATCTTAAACTCCGTGACTATTTTTCGAACAAACCCCTAGAACAGGACATTAATGTAACAACTACTGAGTCTAGCTCTCATACAATAGCGGACATTAAGAATATCCAATGTCTTTTGTCTATTTGTGATGACTGTCCAAGTGATATACCCTCTCTGTTGAATGAATTTAATGTTTGTCAAGATGCCCATAATGATAGTGGTTTACGTCCTAAATCCAAATTTGTACCTACATTTGGATACGATCCAAACATTGATATCTTCTATAAAAAAATGACTGAAGAATTCTATGCACTTGAAACACCTAATAAATATAAACCACGCAAAACGCAGAACATTTCCCTTGAAGAAAGACAGGCCCTGCAGCGTTTAAAAGATGATGATACCATAGTGATACGCGAGGCAGATAAAGGGGGAAATGTAGTCATTATGAATCGCACAGACTATCTCAATGAAATCAATAGACAACTAAAGGATAACACATGTTACAGGCAGGTTAAAAATAACCCAATACCTGCCCTTTCTACTATGATCAATTCCACACTGGTCGAATGGAGGGATATCTCATTACTATCAGAGGATGAATATAGATTCTTAAAGGTTGAATGTCCTTCATTCCCTTGTATATATATTCTACCGAAAATACACAAGGGGGGACAATTCCCCCCAGGAAGACCTATCATTTCGGGAGTTGGTTCACCCACAGAAAAACTTTCACACTTTGTAGATCTTCAAATATGCAAATATGTATTGGACTTACCATCTTACGTAAAGGATAGTAAAGATATTCTTGTCAAACTCAAAGACTTTCAATGGTCTGAGGAATTACTTTTTGTAACATTTGATGTTGAAAGTCTTTACACGTGTATCCACCAAAAATTTGGCCTAATGGCACTACGCTCTTTTTTGGACCGGGAAGGTGCGGAGCGTTACGAACATAACGAGATGGTCATTGAGATGGTCAATATTATACTAATGAACAACTTTTTCCTACATGACAACCAGTGGTATCAGCAGATCAAGGGCGCGGCGATGGGTTCCAGGTTTGCTCCTTCGTATGCCTGCCTCTTCATGGGGTGGTACGAGAAGGAGCATGCCTGGGCCCGATGTGCCTCCCCCTGGACCGAATACATTGTATTCTGGGGGAGGTACATAGACGATATCATCTGTCTCTGGTCCGGTTCTGTTGAAAAATTGGAGCAATACCACACATATCTAAATGATAATGTGTTCAATGTAAAACTGACTATGTCTTACCATAAAAGCAGTATGAATTTTCTTGATATCAACTTTTATGTTGAAAATGACATGATCCAAAGTAAACTCTATAGAAAGGAGACTGCATGCAATTCAGTTCTACATGCCTCTAGTGCCCATGCAAGTTCAGTAATTAAGAACATCCCCTTTGGGGAATTTGTACGCATTAGAAGGAATTGCAGCGAGGAGAACAATTTTCTCTTAAATGTCAGTGAAACTAAAAAAAGATTTCAAACCAGAGGTTACAGTAAGAAGATTCTTGATAATGCTGAAAGAAGAATTTTGTCCTCAACCAGGGATGCAACACTACTGGACAAAAACAAAATTGGTGACAAATCTAACAACATGGCAAGATTTATTACTCAATACACTACACATAGTGATGGTATATTTAGAGCTCTAAGAAAGAATTGGCATCTATTGACTTCCATTGCTGGACTCAAAGATAGTATTTCCTTAATGCCTAGTGTTACATACAAAAAAGGCGTTTCCTTGAGAAACGATTTGTGTCCCAGTTATATTACCTCCCCACAAACAAGTGGTACTTGGCTTCCAAACAAACCTAAAGGATTCTTTGTTTGCGGTAGCTGTAATGTATGCCCCATGGGTAAAAACAAAACCAAAAGCTTCTCGTACAACTGTGTACGAACGTTTAACATCAACGAATTTATCAATTGTAATACTACCCATGTTGTATATATCCTGGGATGTGACTGTGACATCATTTACGTGGGTAGTACCATCCGCCCTTTAAAAACACGTATACAAGAACATAGGAGAGCACTAATAAATAATGATACCAGATACCCCATCACTGAACATTACAGGATGAAACATACAGACTGCCCTTCTTCTTTTTGGTTCCATGGAATAGAACATATTCCTGGAGGCAAAAGAGGACAAAATAGAGAGTTGATACTGAGACAATGTGAATCTAAATGGATTTGTCGTCTACGAGCTGCCACCTTGGGACACAATTCTGATACCGAGATGCATTATTTTTTATGATGGTTGAACTATATTTTTTTATTTAAGCTGAGCCTCTGTTCTATGTTCGTGACGATACACGGTCATAATCAATATGTGTATTTAATCATTTGGATATGATCTGGGATCAGTTCATACCTGTCTGATGCATCACTTACATATATATATTTTTTAGATTGTATTTTTCCTTTCTCTTTTCATGTGTGTATGTCCATAGTGCTATTGTCTATTTTCTCACTCCCAGTATATATCTGGGATGTGGTACAAATAATAAATATATTCTTCTTTGTAAAGACATCTATTTCGACAATATAGGTGGAGATATATTACCTCCAATCAATTAAGATATATACAACATTTCTTTTTCAGTCCCAAATATATTACTTTTGTCTGGCCCGTAAATACTGCATACACAACTATGCCTGACTTATACATCACTCAAATACGGCACATTTCGCTCGACTGTATATTACATGTGCTTGTATCTTTCAGATGTCCGGTCTAATAATACTATTCCGGCAATAAGATCCGAATTCACATTTGTGATTAAGTGTGATTATTATATCACTTAAATATGGCGCTTCTCGGCCGATTTTACAATATATGTAGCCGTTTTTTTCAGATATTCGGTTTACCAGTACTATCCGGACCATGCGTTCCGCATCTGCAATTATGATCAAGTGGGAGTATTCCACTCAGGTCTCGTTACATTTCGGACGCGATATATTAATAATTATTTTTTCTATTTACGTTATATATTATTGTTTTTATTTCTTCCTCTCTGTTTACATATTGGCAGATGGTAATGCCTTAGTTATTACTTTTGGAATTTTTGGTCATTTACTTCCTTCTTTATATATTCAAAGCCGTTTTTATTTTTAGGTTTACATTTTCTGGTGCTCGCTTTACGCTACTCCAATATGGCGCCTTTATTTACAGGCCCTCCAATTTATACTTTGGGTGGCGCCACCTCATTTCCGGCAACAGATTTAAATAGCATTCCCGCGGTAACCTGTGAACACACAGGTGTGCTGTTTGATCGCGTTACTCCTTTCGCTGCTTTTCGTATCAGGAAAAGGTAAGCTTTAATTTCGCCTAAATCACTCGTCCTTTTGAATCCTGGTAACTGGAAATTCTGTTGCAGTTACTCGCTACCTAACTTTACGGTCAGACTTTTAGTAGGGATTGATAGTCAACAGCATTTTTTGCCTTATATTGGGGTCAGCGATACCGTGTTCAAACATGTTTTGGAGATATACATGCTACATGCCTTATGGGTTTTTATGCTATGTCAATAGAATAGCATTACATAGGTTTGACAACTTGAATTAATTCTTAATTCGTGACTGTATCCTGTGACCAAGCGCCCATGCGTTGTTTGAATATTTATCAATCTTAAGAAGAATTTATTCTATTTGTGACTACTAGCACTGTGGTCATGCTTATTTCTCATACTTATAGCAAATTATTTTGATTTGATTATTATTATATTTTTTTGTTTTTTCACTTATTGCTGTTTTTTACTTTTGTGTACTTTTCCTTCGTTCATCGCTTTCCTCTCGCTTTGTTTATATCCTAGCGCTCTGAAATGTTCTAATAACATTCAGACTCATGCCACTTGGCGTCATGACTCAAAGGACATACTGGCATCCTTTATCGATGGTCTCAATTATATTTTTCAAGTGAATTTCCAACATTATTTAGGTGAGCTATTATTTGGGATTATTCTTTAGTATGACCATAATATGGTTTAATCAATTGGATATCTCGTTTTAAATACACATTGGCATGCTGTATATAAATTGAATCGCTGATAATATTTCATGGATTAAACATATACAAGTTTGTTGCTTATTTATTTTTGTTGATCATTGACAACCATTCATTTTGAGTACCTACGAACAAAAATTATTGTTCGTGTTTATTTTTTATTTTTTATTTTTTATTTTCGCGGTTTTTCTATTGAAGAACTTTTTTCTCTTTTCTTCTCGGTTACCAAACCTTTAGACCTTTTGAAAGACATCTGTATGACTCAATGTTATATACATCCTTGAATTCTTTACTGAATTTTATTACAATACCGATCTATTGATCGTGTGGAAACAGATTGATATTTGCGGGAATCCAACTTCGCTAAAGTAGAGGTGAGATCGCTTTAATTATATATACCTTCCCCCATTTTAACTTTACTGTTGGGGTATTTTCGATAGGCTGCACACCAATTAAGTTTATGTTTGTTTATATATTCTTGAAAAATATGAATATATAAGTGTTCAAAATAGCTTGGGAATATTCACAATGGACTTTATTCTTTGAATTAATGGTTGCTATTGGATTTTATACTATTCATGATATTTGAATGTATTTGTATGTTTTTATAGTACAAAGGTTTGATGTATTTTTGTATATATATATATATGTATTGTATGAATATTTGTGTATATATCAATGTCGTTCTGTATGGTCCTATGTGCTTCTTTGTCGTTTACAATATAGTGTATGACTATATATTTTTATATCAATGTAGTTATGTCTGTATATTTGTTTGTTACTTGTTTCAGCCCTGAAGAAGTTCTTGTCTTATAGAACGAAACGCGTTGGCTGATGTCTGTTTTTAAGAAAATATACAAGGATTAAAGAAACATAATAAGGACTCTCCATATTGTTTTGGACTTCTTACTGGTGCACCTTCCTCTTTCGTTAAAAAACACGTATCCTTCTTCTTAATTAAATAAATCCATGTTTGTAAAGCTCGAACGACTCACCCTTACAGGTCTCAAGGCGCTGGGGGCCCTCGTGGAAATTAAGTGAGCTATTGCCCAGAGTCACATGGTGCTGAGCTGCTGCCGGAGCCAGGGATTGAACCGTGAACCCTCTGCTTTGAAGTCAGCTGCCCTGGCCGCTGCACCACACCTCTACAAGCACCTGGCTGTATCAGCTATTAGGGCTTTCATTATATCTGTTTACAATCTGGCTAGTGTAACTAAGAGTAGGCCGGTCCAGATGTAAGTTGCATTTGCCATTGACAGGGTGGGAATCTTCACAAGTAAGAAAGTGAATGGGCACAGCACTCAGGCTGCCCTTTGAAGCTCAGGAAGGTCTAAGTACAACCTCCCTGCTCAGAAGAAGAACACCCTCCCCACACCCGATGACAAGCGGCTTCGTCCCCTGTCTGGGATGAATAAACATCACACCAAAGGAGAGCCATTAACCCCTTCTGTGCCACGCCCTTTCCCCCTCCTGTGCCGGGCGTTTTATTAGTGGGTGGGGTTCATGACGAGATAGTCTCGACATGGGCACAGCGCGACCGTGCTCCATGACGAGACTATCTCGTCATGGGCACTGAAGAGGTTAACAGTCATATGACCTTGGACCCCTGCAGAGGGGAATATTTGTTTAAGGCAAAAAAATGATATGATATGATGAGAGATGAATGATACGACATGGTAAGAGACATACAGGTGATCTGGCCTGCTTTAGTCATCTTGGAGTGAGTTGGGTGCAGAGGACGAGGGTTTGATGTTGTTGTCCAATGGACGTGTTCAGGCATTTCCAGTTGGAGGGGATGGATTTGTGAGTAATCGTGTCCAAAAATGCAACTGTGGAATTAAATGGCAATGCTCAGCATTGAAATATTCATGGATGATTTAATCAGCACCAAAGGGACAGTCTATCTGCACAAAAGTACATTTACCTGTAATGTCTTCATGGATTGGGCAATATTGGTTGTTAATTGCCTTTTCCTCATTGTAAGCCAACACCTTAAAACCACGACCAAAATTGCAGATGGGCATTTAACAGACTTAATTGCCCCTATTAGCAGAAAATAGGAGCCGATAGCTAAGGGGGAACTAGAAAACGATGCATGTTCTAATCACAGATGTTCAACATGTTCAGAAGTGCACTTCACCTAGCAAACTCTTCCAAATGGCACAACATCGCATCCCTCCCCTCCTAATGAACCACCTCGCATCGCTCTCCACTCACATGCCTTTGCCAGCTGTCCTTAACAGTGCAACAACCACTTCTTCTTATCAACTGCCCAAACAGTACCATCTGCTAATAACTCCGCTGAGTGTGGGGGCACCGTGCACTAAGCAGAAACAACAACACATGGTTCTCAGTTACTGGGAGAGCAGTATAGATGGCGCGTGGCCCGGCCCAGGACCCTTAGCAGGCCCTGTAAAAGTGGACTTGTGATGCCCATTGTTAATTTGCCTTTTGCTATGATGTCTGGGCTTTGGCGACCTGGCCCAGTAGCAGAGGAAGGACTTGACACAAGGTTCCAACCATGAACCCAAAGTAAGCAGAGTGTGAGGTTAGGGTTGTTAGGTGTTGTAGATGTAGGCCAGCAGCAGGCTCAACTACAGATCCAGAATCAAACAACAAGAGAGAGAGGGTCAAGAAACACACTCTTCGTCCCCCTAGAATACTAATAATAAACAACAAAAGAGTATGGGACAATTATTACTAAAAGAAAGGGGAAAGAACGTATATTGCCACAAAACAATCAGAATTTGTTAAAAGAGTCCTCACTCACCAACCTAGTTGGTGACATGCTTCATCATTGGACTCCCACCAGGGAGGTCTAGCACCTCCCCGGTGTGCTACAACGCCTGATTACAGCGGAGCGGGTGATTGATGTGTCACGTGTGATAGTGCAGGTGATGTGCAGAGTGAATGTAAAAAATGTCAGGTTTCAACCAAAAACCTTTATTGTGGCAAACCTGGCATTGATTAAAAAGGGTATAATAACTAAGTACCAAATTTTGGTTAGTTAACCCTAGTAGTGGGAAGGATAAAATTTGGTCAACATGTTTCTGCCATTAATAGTTGATTCACCAGGCATTCGTCAGGACCATACTGCCCCGGTGGTATGCACACGCTAAGGTGCACCCAACCGTTAGCAGCGTTGTTACTTAAAAACTCACGGTTCTTGTTACCGGAGAGTCTTCAGGATTTCTGAAGAAAGGAAGGTGTTAATGGCTAAGATCAGCCTCACACCATGGACCAGGGAGGGGGATGCGCACTTGTAGTCACACATTCGTCAAAGCGCCGCACCCACCGGAACACCTAGCGTTCCCTCTATGTAACAACCTCTGCCCAAGCAACACCAACAGATGCCACACAACATGTAAACTGATTACCAAAAGGAAATGCTGTATGATTAGTCTAACAGAAACACTATTTGGCATCAGCTCAATCATCATCTTTAATAAGGTGCACCCAATGTATGTATTTATTTTAAAAACAGAGAAACTAACAGAGGACACAGAGTAGCGTCATTTTCTCCACAAAGCTTACCCCCCGGGAATACACCTATTCTCATATTTCGTCTTTCGAGTGGTTCAATGGGATATACATTTTTTCACAAATAGAGGAGAAGACAGGAGAAGGAGCGCAGTAGCACGTGTTCACTCTGAGGAGCTCGACTTGCTGAAAAGACATGCAGCATGTTTTTTAACCTTCAAATGCTACCCCTTGAGATATAACATCCATCAAAAAAGAGAAGCCAGAAGAGGAGTAATGGCCATTCACTCTGCAGAAGTCACATTCATAAAAAAACCTATCACAGTGTTTCCAGCTTTCTAGTGCATAGTCAAGTGGATGGATACTTAACCCGGTAAAGGGCCTGATTACGATGTCGGTCGGAGTTGTGTCTGACCAACATCGCTGTGTATTGGAAACCGACCGACCTCAGGTCGGCGGCTCTGACCCCATTATTTGGATGCGACCGCACGATGGAAACCGCCTGCAGCACAAGCTCCCCTTGAGAAATGGGAGTTTGTGAACATTCCTGCACCGCGTGACAGGCACAGCGCAAGGATGTTTAGGGAGGCACCATAGGTGTTCCCGAAGTACAGATGTGGAGGGCCAGGGGAGAACGGGGCCTGTAGCTTTTGGACAGACTTTCCATGTCAGAAAGGCCACCATAGAAAGGTTGTCGGAAACAGACATCATAATCCCGACGTCGGAAGCGCCGTCCTTAATGATTATGAGGCCTTTCCGAACAGGATCCCGTCGGATTGTGTCAGTCGGTCCCTCCAACTGCTGCCTCTGACCGCATGCATCATAATGAATCGGTCACACCACAGCAGTAGATGCGGTTCGGACCGCAACCGACAAGCCGTCGATTGCAGTCTGAACCACATCGTAATCAGGCCTTAAATCTTTGTTACAGCAGTAATCTATCGACCATCAGACTATATATGCTCATTCTCGGATGAAATTCCTGAGCTGAGCTTTCAGTCTTGGCTGCAAAAGTACTCTTTTCTTAGTGCAAATAGCACTTTGCACCACTTTATGTCAAGGGGGCGAATTTTGTGCAAGCACTCATCATTTTTGATGCAAAATCTAATCTGTGAAGATAACGTGACAGGGCTTTGCATAAAAAAATAAAGGTTCCTTGAACCAGGCACTAAGAAGGAGAGATATTTTCATTTCTCCAAATATTCCACACATTGGATAGGCGCTGCATTGCACAACATATGTACAATTATTTTCTGAATTTGTGTAGGCATAGATTTTGTACTGGAAGGGTATGCTTATAGTAGAAATCTGAAACAAACAGGCCACCAAAGGGCAGGGACGGGAGAAGATGGATTACCCAGGAACATGATCTCCGTTTTGTCCCCGTTGAGCCTGACGCAGGAGAGTTCCATCCACTCGGCCACCGCCTCTAGGCAAGGATCTAGGGTGTTAGACGACCCCTCAGAGTGATTTAGTGCTACCACTAACTGAGTGTCGTCTGCATAGGTGATGATCTTAATGCCGAATGGATGGACAACCTACGCCAAAGGGCTCATGTAGATATTAAAAAGCGTGGGGCTCAGGGCAGAGCCCTGTGGCACCCCACAGCTGAGAGGTAGCCAGGAGGATCCCACATCTCCCTCAAAGACTTGAAAGAAGCGGTCACTGAGAAAAGACTGGAACCAGGTCAGTGCCGTGCCTGACACTCCCATACTTGTAAGTCGATGAGCCAAGATGTTATGGTTAACAGTGTCAAACGCGGCACTGAGGTCCAGGAGGATGATTGCAGCAGTTCCTCCCTGGTCCAGCAATCTCCTCGCCTCCTCCATCACCATGAGCAGGGACGTTTCTGTCCCATGCTGAGAACGAAAGCCTGTCTGAGAATCACATAATAGGTTGTTGGATTCCAGATAATCAACCAGTATGGTGTTGATGTGTTTCTCAATCAGCTTACTGAGCCAGGGGAGGAGGGAGATTGGGCGATAGTTGGCTAGATTGGACTGGTCCAAGCTGGGTTTCTTCAAGAGGGCCCTGACCATCGCGCATTTCCATGCTGTAGGAACCATACCAGAGGTGATCGAGGAATTCAGAACATCAAGAATAACTGGGCGAGTGGAGTTGATGACTACGGTAAGGTGTTGCGGGGGAGCAGGATCCAATGGGGAGCCTGAGGTTACTTTGGAGATGACCAGATCCAGTGAGTCGTCATCTAGGGGGGAGAATTGCTCTAATGAGCATTTGGATATGGGAGTGGAACTACTTGATACGATCGCCATGGACTTGGTTATTGTGATGGGGAAGGATGAATAAATGTTTTGGATTTTTTGATTGAAAAAAACTGCCAGGTCATAGCATCGTGTGAGTGCTCCTTCTGTTGGCGGGGGTTTTGGGGGAAGGGTGACAAGAGATTTCGCGATACAGAAGATCTCCTTAGGTGAGTTTGCAGCTGTATTTATTTTTTCTTCATAGAACACAGCTTGGGCAGTTTTAATTTTGGATTTATATAGCCTGATTGCTTTCCTATATTCCGCTTTCCTAATCTCTGAGAAGTTCTGTCTCCAACTTCTTTCTAGTTCGACATGATTGCTTCAGGTCCCTCAATTTGGGGGAGAACCACGGAGCCGTTTTCTGTCTGTTTTTTGTGTGGATGGGTTCCTTGGGGAGAACTAGGTCGAGGGAGCTTTGGATCCATGCATTAAAGTTGCTACTGGCCAGGTTGGGATTAGGATCCCTAGGTGGTCTTGTGTTTTCAAGAGCTACCGACCAACGGTTAGGGAAGAGCCTAGACCATTTCCTTCCCAGGGTCGGTATTGCTTTCTGGGATGACGGTGGCACGAAAGTGTCCCAAATTAAAGGGATTAAAAAGTGATCCGTCCAAGGGAGTGGGGTAGGAGTCCCTGCGACCAAATTGTCCTGATTGCTGAATACATGGTCAAGAAGATGACACTTAATATGTGTAGAGGCGAATCCTTTTTGTTTAAGTTGATAAGTGAGAACTTTCAATTGTGAGCAGGTTGGTGCTAGACCTAACATCCTTGGCGTGGTTTGCCCCCAAACCTTTTGCTTTCAACTGGCTCACGGTTGAGTCAAGGATCAACTTCAAAACCATATGAATGATGCAAATGATTTTCTGCAGCAGATACCATAGGTTCTGCAAATATTCCGGCTCTCACCCCGTGCTACATCGTTAAGACTATTAATCAATAAAACACAAGGGAAGATGCCTGGTAATCCAGGATCCAAGACTCTGGAATGCACTGAATCTTTGTAGGAAGGTTGGATCAAACTTCTTACAACTTCATGTGGCTCTTGGAAAGAGACCTATACAAGTCTTTGTTTGACAACCTTTATTGCTTGAGATCAAATGACGTTTTTGTTAAAATGAAGTAAATGTGCGCAGGCATGGTCTTGTATAAACGAATGATGATTTATTCTTCAAGACAGATCACTTGTTACATGTTACAGGAAGATGTTCTGTTCCTTATTAATACCCCACCAGGAGCAGCGTCCTCGCTGCTCAGCCCCTTCTCACCAACTGCTCTACCCTTCAATCAAACCACCCTCAACATTCCATCTGACCTCATCATAGGCTGCAGGCAGGCAGAGAACCAGTGTAGGGAGAGTGCAAAGAGAATAAGCACATTACAACACATCTCCCCCCTTATAATGATTGAAAACAATGTTTGATGTGTTATGGTGATAAAACACACATTTGGTAGAAAAGGAGGATGCATAACCAAAACATTAAACACCATCCTTCCCCCTAATAATGATCATAAACAAATTGCAAAACTAGCATGAAAACTCATACTACAACTATGGGTACAAAACACAACACTCCACAACGTACCCACTGTGCCTCATACTAAGACACAAGACTGCGGCAGAACAGGGATCTACAACCCTAAACTGCACCAACTATGGCAAGACAGATCTACCCCTAAGACAGATCTAAGACTGAAACTAAGCAAGTCCAGGCTTACTTTAAAACTCTAAGCAATCCAGGGCATATTTAACCCCAAACACTCATGCACACACTACGGGTATACATAACCCAAGACAAAATCAAGGCAACCTTACCTCAAAACACTCTCGCGCAAACTATGGGTAATCCATAACCCATAAACCATTTAGGGTATCCTTTAACCCTAACCAAACACAGGGTAACCTTAAACCCAAAATATCTTATGGGTAACTATAACTGGCAAATCAGGGTATCCCTTAACCCTAAAACACTCTCGCAATAACTATGAGTATCCATAACCCATGACAAAATTTAGGGTATCCCTTAACCCTAAAACACACTCGCAATAAACTATGGGTATTTATAACCCATGACCATTTAGGGTATCCTTTAACCCTAAGCAAATCCAGTGTGTCCTTGAACCCAAAATATACTGGCCAAACCACCATAAAATTAACTGACAATACACCCATAAATATTTCATGGGTAACTAAAGACTAAAGACATCATGGGTATCTTTGAACCCAAGAAAAACTGGCCACAACAAGGAATTCAACAACAAATGCACACAGTCATACACCAATGACAGAAATACCCCAATAATAAACAGTAACCAATGACCAACCCCCACGTCCTAGGGAAACAAAATCCACCATTCAAAATATAAAAACCAAAACAGTGTCACATTGCTGAAAATAAAGAAAAGGAAAGTCTCCGACTCCGGTGAGCGAACTGTCACCCGAGATCCTTGTCCAAAATAGATCTGCAAACCTGTATTTTCAGCACATAACATCCAGCTTTTAGACAGTAGTCAATTTGAGCGCAGCTATTGGACCTTTGCACACGCTCCATGACAGGACCAGGATGAAGAAGAATGCCGCCTCAAGAAACACCCATACCAAGGAGGTAGACCGCAGATTTCGACATGAGTACCTGTGACATTTTCCTGCTTTGAAACCACGACGTATCCAATAACTTTATTGGCACTGAGAAGACAATGCGTGGTTGGCAACACATGCGACTAGAACGCGTGAAGTAACAGGAAACAAAGTAAATTTGGAACGCCAATCCCAAAATGGCGGGACGCAGCGCACGCTGCACCGGGTGGCTCAAGGCACGCGCGTGCATCAACGTGTGGAAGCTACACAACGCTGCGCGAGCCCAAAGCAAGACTCGCGCTAGAAATAACGGAGAAGGAATGACCGTTACAGGTGAGTGACCGTTGCCATCAAAATTATGAAAGTTAGTCAGCAAAGACATCGTGGCCCAAAAAAAAACACCAAAACAAAACTCCAAACCATAAGAGCCAGCTGCATTAGGGAAACACATCGTCAGGTGGAAACTCCTCTTCACACACCACCAATGTCACGAACTCCTGGGCCACTCACAGCTGTTGCTCAAATACCCAAACACCACGAACACATGAAGTCTTTTCCATGACTCGCATTGCAGGCTCCTCACGCGACGCTCTTCCTCAAGACGTGAACAAAGAGCTCCTCAGTCGACAAACAGAGACTGAAGCGCTAACCCCAGATATCAGTTTCAATGTCTTTTAAAATTATTTCTTAAAGTCTCTGGGGAAACTTGACAGCACTTCCACTCTGGGGCTCTGTGAAAACTTGCGAGCGACATATTCTTGTTGGTCCTCAGGGAAACTCCTCTTGATGGAGACACTCCCAAGACAGCAGGAATTGGCAGGCCCAGGCCAAGGCTGACCGTTCCCTTTTTGGTCAGAATTGTCCTTTGGGGAAACACTCACCTAAGTCCATCATCTGGCACATCCACGATAGGGCTGACCGGTATTTTGGTCACTGATGGGGCTTGTGGAGTGCAAGATTACTTCTTCTTTTTTTTTAATGCGCTTCTTTAGTTTCAAGTCCATCCAAGGTAGGCTCTTAAGTTTCACCAGTCCAAAATACACGCAGGTTCTTTAAATCGTCGCCAGTGTTAAAATGAAGTAAATGTGCGCGGGAATGGTCTTGTATAAACGAATGATGATTTATTCTTCAAGACAGATCACTTGTTACATGTTACAGGAAGATGTTCTGTTCCTTATTAATACCCCACCAGGAGCAGCGTCCTCGCTGCTCAGCCCCTTCTCACCAACTGCTCTACCCTTCAATCAAACCACCCTCAACATTCCATCTGACCTCATCATAGGCTGCAGGCAGGCAGAGAACCAGTGTAGGGAGAGTGCAAAGAGAATAAGCACATTACAACAGTTTTCAGTGAAGAATAGCTCTTACCTTCGACCTCCTCACAGCATACCTTGCATCCGTTGCATGAACCTGTACTTTTTTGCTGCAGCCACTCCGTAGGCTAGGTCCTTTCTCTGACTGTCTGATGGTAGTTAGCATTAAAAAAGAATTAATACCACGACTGATGGCATAATTGTAGGCTAATTTGAATTAATTACCCATTGAACTTGCTGATAATCCTCACCCTCTGAACAGGGTCCCAAGTGCTGTCCCCCCGAAAATCTGTAGCCGGCTATTTCTAATGGTGGCTTTGATTCACAACCATGCTTGATCTGCTTCACCATCACCCTCAAAGAAACCAGCAGTCAGAAACAATGTGATGTCAACCCTGAAACAAGGTGATGTCAACCATGAAACAAGGTGATGTTAACCCGGAAACAAGGTGATGGCAACCATGAAACAAGGTGATGCCAACCATGAAACAAGGTGATGGCAACCCTGAAACAAGGTGATGGCAACCCTGAAACAAGGTGATGGCAACCATGAAACAAGGTGATGGCAACCCTGAAACAAGGTGATGGCAACCATGAAAACAAGGTGATGGCAACCATGAAACAAGGTGATGTCAACACTGAAACAAGGTGATGTCAACTATGTTAAATTCATCCCACCCACATGGAGAGTGTTTGGACCTCAGGTCCCATATTTCTAATATGAGTGAAAATAATCTCATGAGGGGCACTCCCATCAAATTGCAAGTAAATACCACTTGTGATACCACCAATGTGATTTATTTATTGAAATGCCCATGTGCCCTTGTATACATGGGCAAAACTGAAAGGAAGATTAAGACACGCATACACGAACACAAAAGCAACATACGTACCAGCAACCTCAAATCAACAATAGCAGCGTACTTCCTTGAGAACCAGCACTACATCGCACAATTGAAATTCACGATTTTGGAGACTGTTAAAAAAAAGGAGGGAAAAGACAATAACACTTTTCTTTTACAACGAGAAAACTTTTGGATTTATAAGTTGAAATCCTTGAAACCAAAGGGTCTCAACGATCGCTTGGAATTTGCTTGTTACTTATAAGACATGACACTTCTGGTTAATGTGCAGCCAACATGTTCTTTTTACCAATGGTTTAATTCGTAGCCATTATTTTTTCATATGCTCAATCACCGTTTATATATTCTTTTAATAATCCTCTCCATTCACCCCGTTTTCCCACTCGTGTTGTTACATTGTCTTGCTGGGTTCACCACCTTTTTACACTTCGCACTACCTACAACATGGCGCCCGTAGTTTGCAGTCACCTTGACACTCCTTCATGTTCTAGTTTCACTGAGCACGTTCGACATCCGCCTTTTCACGGACGTCGCTTTTTATATGCATGCGCCCCTTGGAGCAACAACAAACTTCACACAGAATCGTTGTCCGACACCAATGAACGCAGCAGGTATGAGGCGTCTTTTTTAAGTTGATTTCTGCTCGCACGGCTTAACACCGGCGGTCATTAGCTAATCGCAAGTATGTTCCTTCCGTACTTTCTGAACTTTATGGCGTTAAACGGCACTAATTATCACGTTTTCTTCTATTTTTCACGAACAACTGGGTTGACTTCAGACACAGCATCGGTATCACTGGCAGAGTTAGTTCAAGAGGCATGTTCCTTTCAACAAACACGTTCACAGAGCACGCTTAACGGCACCTTCTGGGTGTATATAACGAATCTTGTCGTTCACCGGCACGGCACCAAAGCCCCCACAGCATGCGTTTCTTCTTTTCTAATCACGCTTTCCTTCGTTTAAACGGCAGACAGCACGGTGTATTCTTCTCATATCCGCATCTAATGATATCACAAATTTTACACCTTTTTTAATTGTCACCAATGTGACGACGTAGTGATATTATTTGCACAGACTAGATTGTGGCTTTCTTAATGATTTCCAGATTCATTGTTATGACGTACCGTTTTTACAGGTTCTCATTCTTGTTAACCTATTTAGGCATTGTTCATAATGTTTTTTCCGATATGGCTTAACCCCTCATTGTAACACTTAGCTACATATATGTATCTTTTTTGTCATTTAGATTCCCCCGATGAAGGGCCCAGTGTGCCTGAAATTCATTGGGATCACGCTTAAGAGCGGGGATCAAGCTCAAACAGCGAGATAATCACTTTTGGATGTTCCTAATATACAACTGATGGATTACCCATAAAGCTTCTGTTAATAAACCTTGAAACCAACAAACAGCATCAATCTTTATTGATTCAACCTCTACCACAACCCCAAATTCGCTTTTGCGAAGACTTAACGGTGCGCCCTATTGGCAGCCAGCGCATGAGTATTTCTAGATCATTTACACTTTTTGGGTTCAGAGAGTGATACCTCTGTGGCACACGACAGCAATTTAACTTTATGCTACACCAGTGGTTTGTGCACGTCCCAAATTTCTATTGACTGAAAATAATCACAGTCATGTGGGTGTTTCATTCAGGTCACAGGGGAAAGCTGAGATAATTCCTTGTTTTAAATATTCTTCTGAGCTTGGTGAGTCTGTAGGAGTATTTCTGTTGCATCTTTCTGCTAGCTCCCCTTCGTCTTCATTTCACAGTTCAGATGAAGAGAACTACAGGCAGCAGGCATCTTTGAATTCTAAAGGGCACAGGTCAAGGACACACACAGCACCCTTATGCTATGACAGCACCTCTTTAATAAAAAATGTCTAATATTCAGGTCCAATTTTCAAGCTGACTGGCCAATTCCATTGTGGCCCCTTTGAGGTTCAAGGAGTTAAAATATGTGATACTGGAACTTGACCATCGCTTCCTGGGAATTTTAAATACCAGTCCCTCATGATTATGCTTTGAACCCCAGCTCAGCAGGCCAAAATGCAAAAGCACACCTCTACTGTGCACCTTGTTGAGAGTGAGAGGTGAGACAGTGAGGGTGAGACTAGTCACTGCTGTTCAAGATGGAGCCAAAAGAAGAAGGAGGACTCAATTAAGACATTCTAGTAATGCCTCAAGCAGAGAGCTACACATTGCCTCACTTGCTGGCATCTCACCTAAATGGAAGGACTTTCTAAAACTAACAGATTTGGCTGAAAGATAACTAGTAGCCTCGATTAGAAGTAGGGTAAGATGCAGGGATCTCCAATACAAGCTGTCTAATGCATATGCATCACGCTATCACCAAAACCTGTAAGACACACCCTTGTGTGCAGCAAGAATCTTGGAAGTGCAGGTTGGCTGATGACCATGAGCCAACTGGATCAGCCCCTAATTCACCACTACTATGATAGGTCACAGACTGACTGTATGCCACAACACAGTTTGGCTGCTTCCACCAAGCCCACCAGAACGCTGACAATGAGACCGGTTGAACACAATTACCCCCAGAATGTGTACAATATCAACTCCAACAAGCATTGGCAAAGCCAATAGGTATCCCCTTTGAGAGAGTTTTTCTTCTTCTTTGCTTTACAGTAGTACGGGTGTATAGTAAGTGTACATTGCATGTGTTTTTGAAATAGGTGAGGCAGTAGAGAGAGTTCGTTAGGAACAACCTGTTAAGATCAATGTTTACTTTATCTACAGTGTTGTTTATACAGGTATTTGTGATTTAAATGGTTGAAATGCGAACTTGGTTGATAAGCATGTTGTTTTTAAATAAATTACACGTAATACTGAATGCAATTGCCAAAATATAGTAAGTTCCCAGCTTCGAGTTTTGCTTCAAGCCAATGGGCTTACTCAAAGAAATGGAATGGAAATAATCACTCAGATTAAGTACCACTAGAAACATTTCTAAAAATCATCGGGGAGTATACCATGAAAGCAAAACTTTTACGCACACCGCTACACTGATAGCAGACTATTATTAATGTCCATAATGTATATGACTTTCTTATTGTGGTTACTATTGCTCCCATATTTACATTACATACAAAACTGTACCTTTCTGGCGGACATGGTCATGTGCCTAGACACATAGGGGAAGATTTACAAGTCCCTTGCTCCAATTTTGCGTCAATTTTCCCATGTTAAAAGTGACACAAAAGTGGCACAAGGGGCTTGTAAATCTGCCCCAGAATGTGCCCTGGTGCACACCTTGTAACTAAGTGCAAACAAGCAGCATGAATCCGTTGCCAATGACAAGTCACATGACCGAGCCAACCAGCACAGTATGGAGCTCATTACCTCCTCGATAGTTCTCCTCGCCACATGACTTACAAAGTGAGCTTCAGCTCCACACCAGATCCCTCCAAAGCAAAAAAGTCAGCCTCCCATGCCTCCCATCCCTTCCCAATATGGCCGACCCGTTACACCCTGACCTCTATAAGAAGCAGGCCGGCCCAACTCATCAGCCTGTTTTTTTAGTTCTGTGCTGCAGATTCTCCAGAGTGTCTGATCAGGTAAGTTGGGCTGAGGTCCTACTCCAGCAGGTCCCAGTGCCCTGGGGGGAGGCCCTGCTCCAGCGAGCTCGCTGTCTGGTTCCCCCGCCTTCTGGCCCTCGCACTGACCCTTTGGGTTCACAGCTCTGCTCTAGCGGGCTCCTGGTGCTTGTGGTCTCTTGGGACTTATGCCCTGCGCCCCCTCCCTTTTTTGCTTACTGCCCTGCCTTAGAGGGCTTTCTTATTTGGGCCCTGCTGTCACCTTGTCTGGCGGGCTCTGGCGGGGTGTGCTTTCATATCCCAGGTGGCTGCGGGCTTCCCTTTGGGTCTTGCTTCTTCTCCGGGTGGGAGTTTTGTCTGTCGGGCCACTGCCTTTCCCTGCATTTCCGGGGCTTGCTTGTCTGAGGCCCCGGCCTGCCGATCTGGTTTTCACTCGCCAGCTCTTGCACCGGTGTTTCTGCCCCCTCCTGTGGCTAGATACTCACTTTCGGCATCTCCTGGGGAGTTTTCCCTTGCACGCCGTCCTCCTGTTGGCGGCAGCGCACATCCCTTTTCGCGGCCACGCCCCCTGAGTCCCTATCTCCACGTGCTTACCTTTGGGTGCCAGGGCAGGTTTCCTCGGCGCTCCGGGGCCCGCTCAGGGGTTTTGCGGGGGTCTGCGATGCGGTGGGTGCCGTTTCCTGGAGCCTCCGTGGGATGGGGCAGGGCTGTTGGCTTCTCCTCCTGGTCGGCCATTGGGTGCCTCGCTGGTCGGCCTCCGTCTGGCGGGGCCTAGCTCCCCCGGCTTTGCTCGGGCTGTTTCCATCAGCTGCAGTCATTACCCATGAGAAAACCTGTGGCCTAATGGTTAAGGTGTTGGACTCTTACCTTCTAGGATAAGTGTTCGATTCCTGGTCTTTCAATGTATCTGTTTCTTCTAATAACAATCTGGGCAATTTTATATTTTGAAAAATTGCCATAATCAACGGTTGGCACATTATTTTGAGTTTGCTCTCATATTGTTGGGGAAATATTATTGTCCGGTAACCTGGTGCGTGGTTCAACTCCTGTTCTGTTTTTTTTGTACATCTGAACAGGTCTATCGTGGAGTCATTTTACAGTAAGCGTAGGCAGTATTTGCAGGCTTACCTGTTTCCATGTACAAACATCTACAAATAAGTATGTGACGATGGCATGTGCAGAGGCCCCACAATTGCGTTGTTTTTTGGGTCGTAGTGGCCCTGTGCTGGACGGCGGGATCACTTCCTCTGGTGAGTGTTCTGTGTTCATTCCTCCATTCCCTTCCGGTTTTCGTTCAGTATGTTGTGTCGCTCGACATCTTGTGATTCTGGGCGGCCCACTGCATCTCCCTGGTGCTTGCGTTTGGCGCTTGTTGCCTTCGGGTCACGCGCTGTTTGAGACTAGCAGACGGGGGTGGGTTCCTACACTCATTTATAGTGGCAAGGCCTCGCTCCTTTGTTTAGTGTCCCAGGAGCTATATCTCGGTGGCTCCTCTTGCGCCTTTGGTAGCAACGGCCCTCGCAGAACTGGGGTTCAACTCCTGCCTATGCTCTCAACATATCCTAAGGTGTTAAGATTTGCCAGCGTTGGGCGTCCTTGTCGCTGTGGGACTGGGTTCCAGTCTCGGTTCCAACGCTCGACATTCCGTGTCTCTGTGCACTTCACTTATTCTCCCAGTATGGTGGCTCTCTCTGCTTTCTGCTGTGGAGGCCTGTGTTCTTGGGTCTCGGGCTCTTCTCTTGGCGCCACTCAGCTTTTCTTTCATCTGTGGGTGTTGATTGTGGGCCTTTGGGTTGCAGTGCACTTCTGTTCTTCGGTGCCCGGATTCCTTTTGGGTATCCGTGCTTGTCGGTTTGATGCCGTATTACGTGCGCTGCTTGACACAGTGTTGGGCCCTTTCGGGCGGTTTGTCCTTCCGCCGTGCCCTATGGCCATACCACCCTGTGAGCACCTGCTCTCGTCTGTTCTCAGAAGTTACGCATGGTCGGGGCTGGTTGGTGCCTGGATGGGAGACCAGGTGCGGTAGACACGGTGGTTCTCAGTTCCTCAGTTGAGTGGTGTGTTTTGCCATGCATGTGCTGGTTGTTCATGCATTTTTGTGCTTTTGGCCCAGTGGGGTGTGTGTTTCCCTTCCGGATTTTGGTCCAGCAGTCCTTCCTTCCTGTGTGCTCCTGTCCCTGCCTGCTCTCCACTGTTGTGCTGGGTCTGTCCGGGACTTCGGGGTTTCCGGGGGCTGTGGGCTGTTCTTCCTTCTCGGGCTGCTTCTGTGGTCTCCGGGTAGGTTTTTGGCTTCTGCTCCTGTTGTTGCAGTCTGGCTTTTCTTCCATGGGCTTGTTGGCCTGGCCGCGGTGGTGGTGTCCCCTCCTCCTCCTGCTCCATGGCTCGGCGGGTGTCCTTTGCGCCCTCCTCCTTGTCATACACGGTTCTCAGCTGGTGATTGTGGTGCGTCTTCCCTTCTACTGCCTCCTTCTGTGCGCTCTGGTGATACCAGTTTGCCGGTTGTGTGCAATGTTGTATTCCCCACACGCTCCCGTGCACGCGTTGTGGCAGTGTTTTTACTGATCCTTACTGGACTGGCCTGGTGTGCATAAGTGTATGGAGGCTTTAGTCCCAGTTCTCTTATACTGGGGTGCCTGCTTGACATTGTACTGCTTTCTGTCCGTCGTTTTTTTTTTTTGCTTTGTCACCCCGAGTGGGACGGGTTTGCCAAGTCTTGGGTCCCGTGCTCTCCTTGCCACTAGTTTCCAGCATTCCTGGCTGATTGGGTCCGGTCCCACGTGCTGTGGCTCTGTTGTTGATCTCCTGCCTTTCGTGGCTGTCCCCCTTCGTCTGGTTTTGTGTGGCCAGGACCGCCTGGGGATACCAGGTGCTGTAGGCTACCCGGCTGTTCATGTCTGGGATGTCTACCCTGATGATGTCCTTCCTTAGGGTGGGATTTAGGCTCCCTGGGTGACTGGCAGTGCTTGCCCAGTCCGTCCGTTTGGGGTCCTCCCCGTCTTGTTGGCCCCGGTGCTCGGTGGGTTTTCCCGATTTCGCCTGTTCCCATGGGTGTCCCTTCTCTTGCCCCGGCGGCTCCCCTCCCGCCCTGTCTGCCTGTATGGCCGGCGATCTTTGTGTTCTGGTCTCACATTCCCGGGTGTTGGCAACCTCTCCACCTGTGGGGCGGGCTTGGGTCTGTGCTGGGTCGGTTGGTACATTTTTTGGGCAGTGTCTCTGCCTTCTGTGGACCGTTTCCTGGCTTGATTTTGCCCCTGACTCGTGGGGGCTGCTTGTTGCTCTCCTGGGCGGTTGGTGCGCTGCCCCATTCCCCGGGGTGTTTGCGGGTTTGCCTCGGTCACTGTCTTCCGGTGGTTTGTGTCCCGGTGCAGGCTTGCCCTGCCTTCTTGTCTGGGCTCCCAGCTTCGCGCCTGGACTTGTTGGCCTGGCCGGGATGTTTGTCCTGTTGATGGGGCTCGCCTGGGTGCTTCCCAATTCTGCTCCTGTGGATGGTGGCTCTGGGTTTGCTCAGATGTCCGTGTTGTGCCTCTGTGGGTGCTGGCTCACTTGGTTCTGGGGTTTCGTATCCTGCCATGGTTTATTATTACCCCTTGGGGCTTTTTGCTCATGCTGTGCTTGTTATTGTCCGGGGGTGCTGGAGTTCCCGGTTCTCTTCCCCGGTCAGGGCCCGATGCTCCCTGTGCGGATTGGATCCTGTTCTTCTTTGTCCCTGGTTTTGGGGTACTGGGTCATTCCGGCTCTGGTTTTATCCCCGGGGGTGTTGTCATTCTCGGGCTCGTTCCTCCCAGCTCTTCTGTCTTTCTCGCCTTTGGTGGGTTGCTGCCTGTGGCCTTGCCCCTGTGTTCACTCCGGTTTCTGTCGGATCGCAGTTTTTCAGCTGGGTCGGTCCTGGGTGTTGAAATGAGTCACTGTGGCCTAGTGGTTCGGTTTGTAGGCTCTTCCACCTTACGTCCTGTGTTCGTGTCCCAAAGTTTGTTGGTTTTGCCTCCTGGGTGCTCGCCTCGGCGGCTCATTTGTTGCATGTGGAATGTTGCGGGGGCGGTTTGCTTGTCCCCTACGCCGTGATGTCTCGCTCGTTTGTTCTGCATTCCCTTTCCTTCCGGGTCCTGTATGCTTTCTTGTGCATGGGTCCCCTGGTAGGTGTTTGCCTTCCTGTTGGGGCTTGGCCTTGGTCCTCTTCGGTTCCCTTGATAACGTGGTCGCTTCCTGCGGCCTCCAGGGTCTGTTTTGCCTTGCACCTGCCTGGGCTCTCTCGTTGCTGTCACGCTCCCGTCCTAAGGTCCTTTGGACGGCTGTGGTCCGTGTCCCCCCTGCCTCTCCTTGCTGGTGAGGCTTGGGTGCTCTTCCTTTTGCTTCTGCCCTTGTTTGCCGCCGGATCTGTTGGGTTTTGTTTTCTTCTCCCCTCCGGTCTTTGGTTTGGGGATGGTTCGACTCTCTCGCTGTTGGTGGTCCACCGTGCGTGTGGATGGGCTTCGGTCGGTATGAGTCTCTTGCTGCTGTGGCCTTTTTGTTGGGTCCCTGTGGTGGGGTTGCCCTCGGTTTCATCAGTTCCTATGGTGCCCCGGTGGCTCATGTACTGTTTTGCTCCCATCTCGCTTTGGGCTGTCCGTTGGGCGGTCTTGGCGTGTTTGGACCAGCTTGCCTCTTTCTGTTCGAGGGACTGTTTGCAGTTGCTTTTTGGCTCCGTGTGGTCTGGTGCCGTGCCTTCTCTGTCCTCCTTTGTTCTTTGGTTGGGCCACGTTTTCTGTAGGCACTTCATGTCTCTGGAGTCCTGTTTTTGCGCCCTCACGGTGTCTTTCAGTCCCTGGCTGGTTCTTTCTGCTCATGGTTGCCTCTCTCATGGGTGGTTCTTCCACTCACTGGCCTGTTGGGTTTGCCCTCTTCCGTGGGGGTCCCCTCTTGGTCCGTTTGTTTCTTGTGGGTTTCCATGAAGCCGCTTGGCTTTGGTATGTGCTCACTTTGTAAGTCATGAAGTGTGGAAGACTATCAAGGAGGTAATGCCCCGGGTACTTACCGGTAACCTTCATTACTCCGAGTATAGTCTTCCTCGCCACATGAGTTGCCATCCCTCCCTCCCTGTCTGGCTATCGGCTTCATGTTGTGCTTGGTAGTTTCAGGCTGATGGGTTGGGCCGGCCCGCCTCTTATAGATGTCAGGGGTAACGGGTCGGCCATATTGGGAAGGGATGGGAGGCATGGGAGGCTGACTTTTTTGCTTTGGAGGGTTCTGGTGTGGAGCTGAAGCTCACTTTGTAAGTCATGTGGCGAGGAAGACTATACTCGGAGTAATGAAGGTTACCGGTAAGTAACCGGGGCATTAAGTCCTATGGGGTTATCTTGCAGCTTCAACTGGCACTCTGCAATTACTTCGTTTTAGTGCCACTTGCAAGTCAATGAATAGAGTAGCTGGGTTGCAGACCCTGCACAAGCACACCAGTACCTATTTTTCAGTTTATCGCATACAGCCAGCAGACACATGCATGACTAACGTGCTGCCGAAGTTTAAGATCCGTGAGTCTCCTCCCCTGGAATCATATGATAGCGTACCAACACAACGTACTACACTCTACATACAGAGCTCACGTCAGTTAAGCGCAACTCTCACACCACGATGCACCGATTCACTAGAGCTGCACAAGTAATGGTCTCCCCCCAACCTCAGACGTGAAGCGGTTTTTAACAAGACATGAGGTCTGCTGAAAATTTTAAAAACAAATTACAGCTAAGCCAATCCCAGATCAGAGTTAAAAAAAATACACACCTTTGGAGCATGTTAAATGGTATTTAATAGCAGTAGCGAAAGACAAGAGCATACAGACAGAGCTGCCTGGGGAAGCTTTACGTAATTGTGACAGCGTGCTCCGCATATAACA